>NC_045428.1:140948140-141573973 GCF_902635505.1 Sarcophilus harrisii | reverse complement strand
CACCCATACACAATATATATAACTATATGTACATATTTTTATGTATGTATCATCCATATATGTTTGTGTATGTATATGTATGTGTGTATGTATGCCTATATATATATATATATATATATACACACACACATATGTACTTCAAATGAAAAAAGAGAAATATGATATGTGTGCATATATACACATTCAGATCTACATTGTTCACAAATATAATATATATGTATATATAATATGTATATGTTTCTTAGACACATGTATATATCATTTTGATGATTTGCAGTTTCAGAAGTGAAGAAAGACATTTTCAATGGAATCTAGTTTATTAGCAAAAAATGTGCTTCAAAGTATAAATTACCTTTTCATGAAAAGCGTCCAATTTATGATTCAATACAGAAATCCATGTGTAGCTGTGTAATCTGAAAATTCTGCATCTGCAGAAGCTCCTTAGAATCAGAAACCAATCTGAGCTGCCCTAACTATTATGCAAAGCAAAAAATGAATAACAAAGTAGGCAATTTCCAAAAGCAAATTAAAATGCAATAGCAGGCATTTCATGAAGGTTTGAGGGCTCTTGTTTTCTCAATGACAAGCACCTGCACATCTTTCGCTTGCTTGGCTTTTCAAAAACATACTGAATCATAAAATGCCTCTAAACCTTTCCTCCCAAAGTGCCTATGAAACATAAAGGGGGCATTCGTGTTTAAATAAAGTTGCCATGGTGTTTCAATAGATCTTAGATCAAGGCTTTAAAAAATAATATTCTTTATGAATAAGCACAGATTCTTTCCAGGATATTCCATTAACATCTCTGAAAGACATTTTGTTTACTTGCCACATTGTTCTACTAGGAAAAATAAGTTTCATCATGGATTTGTTGTATGGCAAGCTCCTGAGTTGAATAAAAATACATAGTTTCTATTGTGTTGTATGACAATTTGGGTCAGGGATGGAACATGAGTTTGGAAAGCAACTGGTTGGATGCATATTAAAAATAGCATCAATTAAATACAAACATAACAATGTGGATATTGTCTGTGTAGGTAAACACACTTCAAAGAATAATTCAGTCACTTTGCACAGCTGTTGTTGGCCACATTTCTCATTGTGTGAGCTCCCTCTACTCTTTAAATAAAGAGGTTTTTCTGCTTCAGAAAAAGAAGCATCATGGTTTTGTGTATGTATGTGTATGTGTTTATATATATATAGTCATTAATGATGGGTACCTTTTAGCAAATGTGACTTGAAAGAACTTTCCGTTAAGTCCTCTTTGGTATTACCTTCTGAAGTTCTACTTTACACAATCTAGATCACATAGGAAACATTTTAGGATTTGAACTTCATTGAATAAGAAATAAAAATAAATGAATGAAAATCCAACTTTGGAAAGATAATGATAACTGACATTTAAATTTCATCTTGTATACCTTAAAAAAACTATATGAATGTTAACTATTATCATATACAATTGTTAAACTTGATCTTCAAAATAATCTTATTAAAATTTTGATCCCCATTATATACAGGAAGAAATTGAGACAAGCACTGATTAAATGACTTACTCAGGATCATTTGGTTAGTAAATGACTTAGAGGTATTCAAAATCAGGTCTTCCTGAATCCAAATTCAATGATCTATCTACTATAACCCACACTAGTCAAATTATAGATTCCTGAAAAACATTTCAAATAAAGACATTTTAAAATAAGTTCATTTTACAAGCTTAATTATGCATGTGGGAGTGGGGAGTTGAGAGGAGCAAAGACACTTTACATTTTATTTCCTCTTCACAAGACTTTTGATCTATATTTTTGGCACCTCTCAAGTTTTCTTGGGAAAATGATAATGGTGAAATGAGGTAGGAGAGCAGAGGCTTAAAAACAAAACCCAAATTAAGTTAACATTAACATGTTCTTTATAAAAAGTTGAAAATCTGGAACCCCCAAATCAGGTACTATATGACACTACCCTAAGGAGAAGTTGTCCCCATCTTGTGTGTGGGTGGTCAGCTCTCTTTCTAATTATACAAATTTTCTCTGCTACTTCCTTTCTATTATACATCTTTGTAAGAAGAGGAAGAGAGCCAGAATTTTTTCTGCATTGGGCCCCTTGCTACTAATAGTGTTCTTGTTCTACTTCCCTATCAGTTTTTTCCCATCCTCCAATTATATCCATTTTGGAATCAAACCAAATCAAAACAACAGTAACAACAAAACAGCATATATCTTCATTTTCTTTGAGGCACTGGAACTATTGACCCTCTGTTCCAGGGGATGTAGATCATGGCTAAGTCTTTCCCAAGCAGGGCTTTGTGTCAATCCTTTTAATTTTGCTGTTCTGAATAAATCCTAGGTTTATCTTCTAGGCCAATAGCTTCAAATCATAACATTACTCTCATAGTTCTCTTCCCATTAATATGTTCCTTCCCTGAATTCCCTAAATTTTATGTATTGTCTTCTCAAATTTGAATGTAAGCTTCTTGAGGAAAGAAAGTGTCTTACTTTCTTGTGTGTTTTTTTTTCACAGCATACATCACATAAATATTTTATGTCTCCATAGATTACATGAATCACAATATTATCTGGGCTTTTGCATTGTCTCATTCTCAAATTATCTTTACCAATATCCTTTTCCATCCTAAATCCAAGAAACTTCAGTAATTTATTGGTGTCTTTATAATGATAAGGTAAGGTTAACTCTAAGCATGAACAAACAATAACAATGCACTATGAAAATTCAACAAGCAGTAATATACAACCTGAATTTCCACAAAAGATTTTGACCTATGTCCAGAGGAAATTGCTGGTGATAGTCACTAATATAATCTAATTACCTAAGGATCACTTCTCAGTAGATAGACTTAGTATGAGTTGTGGTAAATGTGTTGGCCAGGACAAGCACACAATTGTAAATTAACCTCTTTTAATATCTGACCACTGTCTGGAATCTTCTACAGACTAGGATTTGCCTATATTTTCATATCTCTATAGCCCACTCATTGGTAGGAATAGAAAACTCACCAACTCCAGGCAAAATTAAAGGCACAATAATTTATCTGGCCACTCCCTGTAGGTATCTATTCATTTCACATGCAAAAAAAGTACATCTCCTTTGTCCTAAGGCATCACAGCAATATAGACACATAAACTTTGGCCCCTACATTGCAGTCAATAAATGACTATGTGAATAGCATGGTGGTGGCCTGAAAGGATTTGTGGAACCCTGAAAGGGTTTGTAGAACCTTTATAAATACCTCAATATTACTCTTGTAAATAACTTTGGCTGATGAAACCTGTCTCATTATAAAAGCTACCTCCGTGGATATGTCATGTTTGGCGGATGTTAGTTTACTGAAGCTTTATTAGTATTCTAATACCCACTAAAAGTGGATCTTATCCACCAAAATCAATGTTATCAGGGATAAAAACTAATTCCCTATTGGGAAATATAGAATTTTACAAGAGTTCATCAAATATTTTTGTAAATAAAATAAAAATATCCAAAACTCATAATTAGAAACAAATCATCATAAATGATATTGGTTAAAGAGAATCTAGATAACTGAGGTTACTTTATTAACCACGGGACTTTCTGAGTCCTGTGACATGTTGTGACTTTGAGTTATATAATAGATTGGATATTGCCATCATAGTAATAACAATTGACAGTGAAGAATTTTGATTGGGTAAAGAAAAACAGCAACCACAATAACAGCCTGTGTGATGTGTTTAATTATTCCCAGGGAAGGAAAATGAAAAAAAAAAACTAAGAAACATGGAAGAAATTAACTAGTCAAATATTTATTTCAGACAGGTTTAGTCACATTCAAATTCCATCCAAGTTAACAAATTACTATTCTAAGTTGACATACTCAACCAATTAGTATATGTTATCACTTGGGAAAAAAGGCTATGATTACTTTTTTCTCTGAATAATACTGTACCAAGCTAAAAAGACTGTATTTTGTATTCTAGTTCTAAGAATCATTTTACAGTTTTTGAGACAGAAAGTGAAATGATCAGATTTGTACATTAGCAAGAATATTCTGACATCTCTATAAAGAGAGACTTATGGAAGGAGAGAATGGAGGCAGAGAACTTCTGCCAATATATTCCTTCTCAAAAGAAATGAATTCCTGAGCTAGGATTAGAAAAGAGTAGAGGAAGAGCCATTCAAAAATACTATAGAAGTAGAATCAATAAGACTTAGCAACCTGATTATATTAAGTCTTTGAAGAAGAAAAGAGCCAATGATCACAAAGATCACTTGACCCCAAATGACTTAGAAGAGGATAGTATCATCAATAGAAAATGGAACTTGAATAATGGTATAGTTTCTGGAGGAAAGAAGTGACACAAATTCATTTTTATAAATGTTGGCTTTGAGGTATCTGGAGAAATACAGACAGAATTATCCTGTATATATTTGAGAATACAGGACAAAAATCTCAAGAGAAAGGCATGGTGAGAGTATCTATCATAGCCCTTATATCATAGGTTCTTTGAGGGCAGTGACTGATTCACTTGTGTCATTGTATTCCCAATACTTAGTACACTGTCTGAAACACAATAGGATCTGGACTACCTACGTTCTTATTTTCTTGAATCACATTGAAGTGATGTGAAAATTAGCAAAGACGTCATACATATACACATACATGCACATACTGTGCAGGTAAAATCAGCTGAATATTTTCAATTACTGTTAGGTACAAGCTTTTCTGACAAACAGGTGAATATAGTGCTGGACCTGGAATTGGGAAGACCCTTTTACTGAGTTCAAATATGGTCTTAGACATTTACTAGCTATGGCAAGTCAATTAATCCTGTACCATTTTTGTTATATATAGCATATATTTTGCAAATATATAATTCTATGACATGTACATAATTACACTTTTAAACTATAATGATATATTCTTAATATACGTACATACATGTACACACATAATAAAATTGTTAAATCAGATATAAAGATTATTATAATACATATTTATCTCTATATTTGGATGAGAGCATTTCTACATATGCGTATGGTGGCATCTGTGCATCACTGAGACTGAAAACTTGAATAGTTACAGTATACAGTAGGTGCCAGAAGTTGCAAAAATGTCACATGTTTACCTATTGCTTTGAACAAACAAAAAAGAAAGCAGACAAAAATATATGAACTTGGTTTTGGTTCTTTTTGTTTCTGTGATGTTTTTGGATTGTTTCCATGACATTTTTGTACTTGTAGTTAAACTTTAGAAATATATTCTTAAATGGATAAAGCAAAGTTATTCTAGGGGTTATCAATTATAAAACTCATCCCTGAGGAAAGAGTTAGTAATATTCATACTAACTTTTTGCTTGTTAAATTTTGATTCAGCCTAAGTAGGAGGATTTTTATTAAAGAAAATGATAACAGATGTTATTACAGAAAAGAGTTCAAGAAAAAGCTGTTTTATCATATCAAGCAGCACTCTGTCTTTTCATAGCTTAAAATCTGAAATGTTTTACGTGGGTGATAACCAGAATTATGTTATAAGGGGTTTTCAGAACAAATTGGACTATGCTTACTGACTTTCAGATAAAGAATGTGAAAGCTTTAGAAGAAAGGGCAGCAGGAACATTAGCACAAATTTCCCAAAAGGAGAGGTCTCACACTTAATCAACAAATTTAATGGCAATGAGGCTGAATAAGACAAAGTTAAAACAGAGAAGGATGACAATGTATCATAGTTTAAAACTGATACAGAAATACAAACCTTAAAAGCCAGACAAAGCTGAGAAAAAAATAGGGGAGATGATTTTTCTGATGGGGCAAAAACATCCCAACATACTCTGATTTAATTAGCATTTTAACACACACAAAAAAAGATCATATAGAGTCATTGCAATTGTATATGGCCTGCAAATTCCTTGAACATAGCAACAATTTCTAATCTTAGGCAAGTCATTATATTTTTCTGAGCTTCAGTTTGCTCATTTGTAAAAAGGAGACAATAATAGTTGTTTTGTGAACACCAAAGAAGAATATGTATATAAAGGAATTTGTGACCATTAAATAGCATATAACAGTCATTGGAGTCATCATTATTTTATTCCAAAAAGCAAGTTATAACATATATCCTAGGATCAGTAGATTAATAGTTTTTCTCTGCATTAGAATTATCCACAGCTTGAAATTATGTGACAGCAGCCTCCACTATATATCTAACTTCTAACTGTTTATGGACAATTCTGCAACTTTTCCCCTCAGATAAAGATTTCACTATCAGAAACAAACCCCTCTCTGAGGTAATTTTAAGGCTTTATGGAGAGATAAGACACATTATTCCTCACACAGAGGTTACCTAATTCAACAGGAAGATCACTTGTTGTACAGTCAGACAATCTAAGTTAAAATCATATCTCTAATGCTTTTTAACTGTGTGCTGAACTAGGGAACATCACCCTCAGTTTGTTCATCTATAAAATGAGAAGATTGGACAAGATGATCTCTGGGATCATTTATAACTGGAAACCACAATTCTATAATTAATACTAGCCCAAAAAACTATATTTCCTGTATCAAGCTGCATTTCTCATGGCAAATTTCTCATTTCTAGTATATTTTTATTTTGTTAACTATTTCTCAATTACATGTTAAAAATACTCATTTAAACATTTAGTTCCTAGAAATTGAGTGGAAAATTCTCAGCTGGGGAATGGGTGAATAAGTTATGGTCTATGAATGTCATGTTATTGTTCTATAAGAAATGATGAGCAGACTGATTTAAAAAAAAAAAAAGCCTGGAAAGATTTACATGGATTGATACTGAGTGAAACAGAACTGAGAACATTGTACACTGTAACAATAAGATTATGTGATGATCAACTGAGATGGACTTGGCTCTTTTCAACAATGAGGTGATTTAAAATCTAATATTTTAATCTTTGTGGTTGTTGTTTGGTTCCTTGATTGCTTGTTTTACTCCTTTCTTGGGTTTTTCCCCCTTTGGCTATGATTGTGTGTGTGTGTGTGTGTGTGTGTGTGTGTATGTGTGTGTTTGTGTACAGCATGATGATATGGAAATATGTTTAGAAGAATTGCACATATTTAATATATATCAGATTGCTTGTCTTGGGGAAGGAGGAGAAACATTTGGAACACAAGGTCTTACAAAAATGAATGGTGATTCTGAATCCAATTCTTCCTGTGCAACAAGAAAACTGTTTGGTTCTACATACATATATTGTATCTAGGATATACTGTGATATGTTTAACATGTATAGGACTGCTTGCCATCTGGGGGAGGGGGTGGAGGGAGAGAGGGGAAAAGTTGAAACAGTAGTGAGTGCAAGGGATAATGTTGTAAAAAATTGCCCAGGCATGGGTTCTGTCAATAAAAAGTTATAATTAAAAAAAAAGAGAGAGAAAAAAAGTGAAAATTTTGCTTTCAATATTTGGAAGATAAATTATTACTTAAAATAAAATAAATAAAATAAAATTTTGAGTTCCAACATGTTCTCCCATCCTCCTGTACTACTTGAGAAGGCAAGCAATATGATACTGATAATATGTGAAGTCATGAAAATAATGAAAAATCATTAATAATCAATTTTAGTTTGAAATCTAGCATAAGACACTTATTAGCAGTATAAGCCTAGGCAAATCACAATCTCTACCTGCCTCAGTTTCCTTATATGTAAAATGAGAAAAATAATTGCATTTAATTCTCATAACTGTTGTCAGAACCAAAAGAAATATTTTATGTAAATTACTTTGAAATCTTTTAAGTGATTATATAAATGCCAGCTATTTGTATTATTAAGGCATCTTAAGAATCTGCATAGCAGAGGTAGCTGTAGATCAAACAGGTTTTTTAGGGATATTTGGAAGCTCCAAGCAATTTTTTTTTCATAAGAGGAATTTTTTTTTTTACCATAGCATTATAATGTCTTTTATTGGGAACTAAAGCACATAATATACATTTTAAAAAATGCTATCTATTTTAGAATCATTTTGACTTAAATGTCACATATTTCTTTCCCTCCATTAATTATCATATCCAATATATTTAAATTAAAGCAGACCATTTCTTAACATCTACCCAGCTCATGCTGCTCTCCACATGAGCTCTTAATCCCACATTTGTGACATGAAATATAGTTGCTGAAAAATCCTCCTAATGTTACCAACAGAAGATTGTTATTTAAGGTAGGCAATAAGCAAGAATATCAATGTATTAGTTCTGGGAAATTAATGATAAATGACTTGCAATAATTGTTAGAAGTTACATCAGAAGAGAAAAGGGGAAAAAGTAAATACTAAAGTCTTAGCCATAGTAAAATTATTCTCATAAATTGGAATAAGTTAAGTGTAATAGCAGAGCCTTGCAGTTAGAATAAAGAGCTCAGATACTTATTAGCTGTGTGATGCTGGGAAAATAAAGCTCTCTTAATACCTTAATCTTAATATCTCTCAATATCTTCCTATGCAAAATAGGAATGATAATAGCACTACTTATAAGAGTTGTTTTAAGGATCAAATAAGATAATATATGTAAATTTAATCTTGACAACTCTATAAATGAACTATTCTTATTAATAAAACTTTAGCTTAATACTTGGTCACTTTTTCTAATTTATAAGAAATCAAGCCATTCTCCAACTGATAAATGGTCAAAGGATATGAAGACAATTCTCAGATGAAGAAATTGAAATTATTTTTAGCCATATGAAAAGATATTCCAAGCCATTATTAATCAAAGAAATGCAAATTAAGACAACTCTGAGATACCACTACACACTTCTCAGATTGGCTAGGATGACAGGAAAGGATAATGCTGAATGTTGGAGGGGATGTGGGAAAACTGGGACACTGATACATTGGTTGTTGAACTGTGAATACATCCAGCCATTCTGGAGAGCAATTTGGAACTATGCTCAAGTTATCAAACTGTGCATACCCTCTGATCCAGCAGTGTTACTACTGGGATTATATCCCAAATAGATCTTAAAGAAGGGAAAGGGACCTGTATGTGCAAGAATGTTTGTGGCCACCCTCTTTGTAGTGGCTAGAAACTGGAAAATGAATGGATGCCCATCAATTGGAGAATGGCTGAATAAACTGTGATATGTGAATGTTATGGAATATTTTTGTTCTGTAAGAAATGACCAACAGGATGATTTCAGAAAGGCCTGGAGAGACTTACATGAACTGATGCCGAGTGAAATGAGCAGGACCAGGAGATCATTGTATACTTCAGCAACAATACTATATGATGATAAATTCTGATGGACGTGGCTCTCTTCAACAATGAGATGAACCAAATCAGTTCCATTTGTTCAATAATGAATAGAACAAGCTACAGCCAGCGAAAGAACTCTGGGAAATGAGTGTGAACTGCTACATAGCATTTCCAGTCCCTGTTTTTGTCCTCTTGCATTTTTGATTTCCTTCACAGGTTAATTTTACATTATTTCAAAGTCCAATTCTTCTTGTGCAGCAAAATAACTGTATGGATATGTATGCATATATTGGATTTAACATATACTTTAACATAAAAAAGAAAAAAAATTTGGTCACTTTTATAGTGTCAAATAATCATTTGGATTTTTAAAGGAAGATTCTCATATATATCTTCAAATGTTGCTTATATTCACTTATAATTACCATTTCCTTTCCTATGTCATATCTTCAAAGTAAGAACCCATTATTGTAACAAAATCTTGATATTCTTAACACAGAGATTTAGCATATATATATATATATATATATATATATATATACTTATAATCATTTCTATAATTGCAATTTCTTTGTTCTTTAATAATATGAAACTCTAAAGCAAAAGCAAATTTATTTGTTTGTTTTACTGTGGATTACTTTTGTTCCTTCCAAAGAATTACCTAGAGACTTAGAATGTTCTTGGGTTTTGTTTGTTTTTTTTTTTTTAGTGCAAAATACATACATTTAGAAATGAATTTCCCCTGAAAACAAAACAAAAAAAGTTAAACTTTATTTTCTGGCCCCACTGCAACTCATGGATTGCTTTATCTATATGTGGCATAAAGTGTACCTAAAGTGTTAATCTTTTTCTTCAAGATTACAGATGATGGCAGATCTCCATCTAATGGTCCATAAATATAAAAATGCCTCACATTTCTCCATGGAAGCACAGCTACTACTGTATCAATGAGCTCTATCTCAAATACAATACAGAGGCAGGATTCATTCTTCTCATGGTATTTTCAAAGGCTGACAGAAATGAGAGCCTGTAACATCCCATATCTTTCCTTTATCCCTGAATCCCTGGAGTTTCCCTTTGGCCCTACATCTCTTAGTTTCAATCTCTTCATCTCTTTCAATCTTCTCTTACGAGTACTTCTCACAAGATAGATCTTTTATATCCTCTGTAATCACTGTTGAACTCACACACTAGAAATCATGTAGAAAAAGTTTCCCAAAGCCCGCTTCTGATCCCAAATATTCCTTTTATTTGGTCACAGTAGCCAGATTTCTTGCATAAAAACTTTGGTAAAAGGCCTGTCAGAAATTCAATAAGTTACCTAAAAGGGAGGACAAAGGAGACCATTTTCAACCAAGAGTAATTGGATTTAATTAGTTAATTTAAAAAGTTCTTTATATACTTGCAGTATTCCACCCTGGCCAGAAGGGACAATGAGGATAATAAGGCAAAGATGCAAAGAGTATAAGGAAAATCCTCAAAAACAAGTTGAAAGGGAAAATCCTCATTTGAAGTTATAACACATACATACATATGATTCTATGCTGGCACTATCTTGTGCAGGTTGAGATAATTAGGAGAGCCACGTGTAGAAATTAATGCCAGTAGATAACATTGTAGAACAAAAGTCAAAATGAAGGGAATACAGGAAAGCTGCCCATTTATCTGATTCAAACTGTGAACCCAAAGTAGAAAAATTTGTAAAGCTATTACTTTTATTCTCTGACCCCCAACATAAACCTATAAAATTCAGTGAGAGGTGACATCCTGTCATATCCTATCCTGATAGAGTCACAGCAGAGTGTGGACTTGTATGACTAAGAGAATGGGACATTTTGAACTGGGAAGCTAAGTGTTATGAAGGAGCTAGTGTAAGACTTCCTGAAGTTTGAATCCTGTCTCAGATATTATGGGTGACCCAAAGTAATTCAATTTATCAACTTCACTTCACTTCCCCTGTTGAAAATGATAGCATTTGCCTCATAGATTGTTGTAATGAGAAACTGGGGAAAATATAGTACATCACTTTGTGAACTATTAAAAACTATATAAGTATTGCCATTATGAAGAAGGGATAAGCACGGATTTAGTGAGGGAAATAATTTGTACAAGACAACTGAGGCTCAGAGGAAGCAGCTCTAGTCAGTACCATGAAGGTTCTTAGTGCCTAAAAGCTGTGGAAACAATGGAATAATGCACAACTTTAATTACTTCAATGAACTACAATCTTTCTCCCAGTTCCAATCATAATTCTTCCATTAATTTAAGATATGGTCCCTGGTAGTTCCTGTGGCCAAAACTTCATCACCTAGTTAGTGATCAATTTGTAGAACAATCTTTCCAAATTTATCTGGGCCTGTTTTCATACAATAAACATATAATTCATCACTGACTTCATCATCAAAGTCTTCCTAGCTTGATATTACCTATCAGAATTTGGTCACTGTTAGTCTTGCCTTAAGGAACTCCTGATTCACTTCTGCACCATGATGAAATAATTATGGGGGCAGGGTGGGGGAAGCCTGTAGCATAGAGATAGAGTGACACAGAAGACAAACTGTCTATTTTACAATTTTCCCTAA
This sequence comes from Sarcophilus harrisii, assembly GCF_902635505.1. NCBI lineage: Eukaryota > Metazoa > Chordata > Mammalia > Dasyuromorphia > Dasyuridae > Sarcophilus > Sarcophilus harrisii. The sequence goes on along the minus strand of NC_045428.1, from coordinate 141,562,180 downwards.
GGCTAACCCTATATGCAACAAGTTGGGAAGAAGCTTTCTGATACCATCTGTCAACATTTCACTTTTTTGTTTCTCACCATTCTCTTCCCAAATAAATATTTTCATGCCAACTGTTGTTTCCCCCACTTGTTATAACAAACTTCCCTTAATATTTCTATATGGTTCAGTTTGCCAGCAGAGTTATAAATAAAACAATGGGCTTATGACATTCCCAGCTTTATGAACAGTCAAGTCACTGAACATTAATGGGTCTAAATGTTCTCATTTATCCAAAGAAGGATATGATACTTGTGATATCTACATAGAGAGAATATGATAAAGTAATGTGATTCAATTCAAATGCATTTTAAAATGACTATTATATGCTAAACAATGGGGATACAAAAACAAAAAGTAAAGCATGATAAAGCATTTTAAAATCTGAGCTAATATTATTAATAAAATTAATAACTAAAATTTCTCTTAGCACTTGAATGTTTGCAAAGCAAATTTTATCTATCCTATCTCATTTGGTCTTCAAAAAAAGCCAGGGAGAGAGGTTGTATTTTATCCTCATTTTATATTTTAGATTAAGTGACTTTTCTCTGTCATAATTCTTACTAGAATTCAAATTCAGGTCTGCCAGACTCCAAGATAATACATCATATCACTTAACTGCCACTTTTGATTTTGGGATTCCAAGTCCAAAGTAGGGATTCAATTTTACTTCTCTGAAATCACAACTATAGGTCACCATATTTCATTCCTTTAACTGGAAATATTTAGATTGAAACTTCCTTCTGAGGACAAAAAGTTGGCAACTCTCAAATAGACCAGACAGGTGAATCCTGGGTTTGATAAAAGTGGTGGGAAGCTTTTATAATGAAATAATGCATCACAAACACTAACTAAAATCAGCATCATTTTCCACTGCAATTTATAAATGCATTTACATAGATTAATTCCTTTCATGTAACATTTTCTAAAAGGCTTTCATGTAGGAGGAGGATGGGTGGGCAAAGGTAATAAGAGAAGCTTGTTAGGTGGATGTCAAAAACAATGCTGTCTATTTTTAACTATACCACTTTTTATACTCTTTAAAGGTTGATTATACTAAAGCCCTTTACTATGAGTGAACAAGCTTTTCAGTTAAGGAAAAAAAAAATGGCATTTGAATCAAGTAGTTCCAAAACATTTTTTCATGTTTCATGTTTCTATATCAGCCAATGTGTTTCTTTATTCCATAAAAACTTATTAAATATTGAAGAAGAATATTAAGGAAGTAAAAAAGAACTCTATGCATTCTTACTATTAAGTAGTATTAAATTATTTTAGGCTTTCATCGTCTTTCATAGAGTAATATATTTCTTGAGAATTTGATGGAAGCATTTGTTGAAAAATTCACCTATTCATTCACAGGTATGCTTTCTAACAACTTGAGCTCTCAATTCCGTAGGCATTTCGGTGTCAATTATCTCCAGATTCTTAACCCAATATAATCACATACTAGCTACTGCTAGCATGCTTACATGGTAGAATTCACCATCTCTTGGAATTGCATCATTTACACTCTCCAACCACAACCACCTATATTTCCATTGCTTTACTCATTCTCATTAAATCAGTTCTTCATCTTTATTGCAACATCTGGTCACTTCAGCCTTCCTTTCCAAGTCCCCACTCTACATTCACTTTCTTCCACATTCACCATGGTTTGTCCCTTTACTTTTCACCTTAGAATGACTCATTTAATAACCTATCATTTCAAACCTCTGAAACCTCATCCTTAACCAACCCCCACCCCCAATTCTAACTCTTTGCTCCTCTTGCAGCATTTATTTAGGGAAGTAGGAGGAAGTGATAAAAACAAGGCTAACTATACATACCACAAAAACATGTTGCATAATCTCAGGGCTTGGAACCTGTAGTTGGGAATTCTTTATTCTACTTAGCTATTTTGCAACTATGACAATAAGTCACCATATTTTATTTCTTTATCTGGATATATTCAGAATTAAATTTTTCTGAACAAGATTTTCTATTTCTCAAATGAACCAGAAAGGCAGAGAGATTTATACGGTGTATAATATGGTAAGAAGTTACATTATGCTGTAGTTTTATCACCATTTCCTAGAACATTTTAATTGATGTAAAGCAGTTGCCTCTAGGAGATGAAATGAGCCCAGAAAACAACTTAGCTAGCAAAACAGTTGATCTCATCATGCAAAGAGACATGGAAGCTATGAACAATACTTTATTAGAGTATAAAAGTTCATGTGTAAAACAATGCAGAGGAATTAGGAATCAATCAATCAAGTAGCATTTATTAGACACTTAATATATTCCAGGCATTGTAATAAGCAGGCTGGATTTTATGGCACAAAAAAGAGAAATCAGTCATTTCTTCAAGGAGTTTATGTTCTACTTTTTAAAATAGTTTCATTTTAATTCTGAATTTTAAAAACTCCTAAAAGAATGGGAATTAGCAAACAAATAGCAGCACCGAAAAAAAGAGGGGGGCAGGGAAATGTACATGGAAAGAAGAGATCTCTAACGAGTATAGTTTCTTGCTTGTCCTTTTAGGTATATGCCAAGATTAACTTGTAATTTTCAAAGCTGTCCTCTTAGTCTGACTTTCTTTCTGGCCATTCTTCTGTTCTTTTATTTGTTTTTGAAGTAAACTATGTAACTATGACTTTTTCTTTCTTTTCTTTTTTCCCCATCCTTTTTTGAAGGAGGCTACTCTATTACTATAATCTATTTTGCAGGGAGAGAACAAAGAAAAACAAAGTCCTTGTAACAAATATATTCAAGCAAAAAAAATTTTTTTACCACATTGGCTGTATATGAAAGTATATAACCTATTCTACTTCTTAGGTGCATCATATCACTCTTAGGAGTTGAGGAACTACATCATCACCAGTCCTCTGAAATTGTGATTGCTTATCGCATTGATCAGAGTTTTCTAGCCATTCTATGATGTTTCCCTTAAAATGTTGTTATTTTTATATAAATTTTCATATCTTGTGTTATATTGCAAGAGATAGATCTATAGATATATAAAAGATATATACAAAAGTAAAGGGCAAGTAGGAGACACAGCACTTTGTTCTGGGAGACTCATCTTTCTGAGTTTGAATCTAGCCACAGATATTTATTAGCTGTGAGACCCTGGGCAAAATATTTAACCCTCTTTGCTTCAGCTCCTCAGGGACACACAGCTAGTAAGTAGCTGAGGGTATATTGGAATTCCCAGTCCATTGATTCCAGTTCCATCTAGCTGCCCTATTAAAGGTTTTTGGAAGCCATTAAGTAAAACCTGGGATTCTATAAGATGAAAGTTCATTGAAGGAATATCATAAAGCATGGGCAATAGCTAGTGTAAAGTCATGGTGAAAGCTATGGAGCCTCTAGTGTAATGAACAGTAAATGGTAGTCATTTGATAAATACATGTTAATGAATTTCTATTTGATATGAACCCTTCCATTTGTTCTCTTGTTCTTATTCCTTTCTTCACCTTTTAAAAATATGATCCATAATTACCTCTTACTTTTCTGCATCTTCAAGGTTTTTGTCCTTTCCTTACATACTCAGGCATCTGCTATACTAAATATTTTTAAAAGACTAACAGCCTTTCTCATCTCTTCCATGAAGCTATCATTCTTCTTTCTTTAAAAGAAAAACCAACTTTGTGAAAGAATAGTTTGCATCTTTACTTATTCACAGCACAATCAAAAAATAACTTTGTCAAATGAATTCTCCACTAAATGAAAATGACTATTCACCACATTCAATGGAAGTTTATCAGTAATGAAATTTCTCATTTTTTTTCTATAAAATTGGACATCTGGTCATTCTAAAATTTTCTTCTTTTGAGTTCTGTAACTTTTTCTGGTCCAGTTTGTTTTCTTCACTTAGTACTCATCTATATTGTTTTTACTCTCTCTTTTGTTTTTTACCCTCTTAATATTATCATTTTCCTTTAATTTTCCTTGTCTTCTTGCATCTTCTTCATTATCAATAAAATAAAATCTAATAGTTTCAACAATTAACTCTATAGGAATGTCTTCTAAATCTTTACTCCTAACCCCAGTCACTAACCCAAGTTTCAATTCCTTCTCTTTGTTTTTCTACTGACTACGTATGACTGACTGGTCAACTTATAGTTCAAGCTCAATATGTCCAAAACCAAGGTAAGCCAATGATGTTATGCCCTCCTATGTATCTTACTAATATGCAAAATAATCTTCATGATCTGGTGACACCTCCAGCATCCAACCAACAACCATATGTCATGTTTTAAATATTCAGTTTTAAAAGTTTCTCAGACTCAAAAACATAGATGTAATCTTTGACTTCTATATTTTTTGATTACTATATTCAAATTGCCACTAAATTCAGATTATTCTTTTCTTGCCATCATTCTCTCTGAGAAAAATAGATGGCACAATAGATAAAATTCTGGACCTGTTGTCATGAAGACCTGAGTTCAAATCCATTCTCAGACATTTACTAGCTGTGGAAACTTTATTTAACCTCATTCTGCTTCAGTTTCCTCATCTGTGAAATGAAGATAATAATACCCACCATTAAGGATGGTTTTAAAGATAAAATTAAATGGAAAGTACATTTAAAACTTTAAAATACATATGAATGCTTATTATTGTTGTTACAACTATTGCTACAGCTGCTGCTACTGCTACTACTCCTATTACTACTCTAGTTCCAAATTTAATTTTCTTTCATTTGGCTTACTATAATGGTCTCCTATGTCCAATTATTCATATGCTCAAAAAAAAGAAAAGTTCAGTAGCCTTTTGTCTACCATTCCCTTAGCATAAATATGCACAAGGCTGTCCATGATACAGTCACAATCTATTCTTCTAAATTTTAATAAATAAATAAAAAAGGAAAAACATTTCCTAAAATTACTACTTACCAATTTCTGTGCTAAGCACAGAAAAATACAAATAAAAAGCAAAATCACCTTTGCAGTTAAGGAATTTATATTTTATTAGAGGAAAAATACCTTTTATGTGGGAGTGGTAGCCAGAAAAAAGAGTTTTAGGTAAGGAAAGTCACAAGTTATAAGTGAATGGAAGAGAATATGTATTTGTTAAGTATGTGTCAGAAGCTATGTTAAGTGCTTTCCAAATTTTATCTCATATGATCCTTATAACCACATTTTAAAGTAAGTTGTATTATTATTCCCACTTTATAACTGAACAAACTGAGGCATTCAGCGGTTAAGTGACTTTCTGGAATCATACTTCTAGTAAGTGTTGGAGGCCACATTTTGAACTCAGATCTTTCTGATTCCAGATCTTGTACTCTATCCACTTTGCCACATAACTTTTACAGGGCAATTAATTGACATGACCATTTCTGGAATGGTATTGTTAGTGTGATGAAAGTACTAAGAACCGGGGTGGGGAGAAGGGGGGGAAGGATGCTGGAAAGTTGCCAGGGAAATGGATGGATGGACAATATGAAGATAGTTGAGAAGTTGGAGTCAAGTTAGGTAAAGAGAATTTCCATCAATCAACAATTCAAGTACCTAGATTATGAGCTAGAACATCAGTTCTCAGGCTGAGGTAATGACAAAGGTGGTAGAGCGGGGACACACCATGAAAATGGTGAGGTCTGCTAAGGGACAGAAATAGAGACCTCTCATCAATTAGAAGTTCAGGACTCTAGTTTATATTCAACTATTCTTTTATATATGTATTTTGTACTGCAGCCAAAATGAACTCACTCACTGTCACATAAGCTTACTCTTCACTTTTCTGTCATCTCATTTGAAAAAAACACCGGCAGAGATGTTCACTGTTCCAGCCCCTTACAATATCCATGCCCTTATAAATACTACCCATCTGTCAAGACTTAAATACCACCTCCTCCATTGTTTTCTGGAGTCTCTCCAGATAGAAGATAACATCCTCTCTCAACTCTGACAGCACCTTATAATTCTTATGCCACTTCTTACTTGCTGTTTCATATCATTGCCATTTGTTTGCATGACTTATCTTCCTTGTTAGATAAATTTTAAGGTCCCTAATAGCTGGGGATAGTATCTTACTCATCTTTATATCTTCCAGAGTGCCTAACTCAGAACCTCAAAGATATTAACCATTCCATACTTCCTAAAACCAAGACTTTAAAAAAATAAAGTTTACTAGTTTATTACTTAAAAAATGGCTTTCGTAGTTCAATATTCTTTAAAATAACAAACATACAAAGCAATAACTTATTATAGATTAGTTTACCCTCAAACTACTTTATTCTTTTGAATTTTTATTTAAATTTTGTGTTAATTCAGAACTCACTTAATGGTAAAGCATGTCATCAAAAAAAGTCTACTTCAATCACAGTAAAGATGAATATATAATGGCTTAATGCAAAAGGAATAAATCATGAACAAATTGAGGATATAGCTAGGGATGTATAATATGAGGTCCCAAAGGGATATAATAGAAGATTTGATTTAACTCCTTTAAGGAAGAAAAAAAGAAAGTCCAAAAAAGCTAGGAAAATTTATTTTTTATACATTTTCATTACATTATTTTAAAAGGTGTTTTCTGTCTTGGTTTATAATAATATCGTTATTTTTAAATTTTAGGGAATACATTTCAAATTTCTGAACAATATAACATTTTCATTTTGTACTGTGCTTAACAAGAATGACAGATATTAGACATTTATATACTAATAAGTCTAATCGAGACAAAAGTCAGAGAGAAACTCACAAAAATTTTAAGGGACTGAGAGTCATGTGTCTTTGATATAAATCAGAACTTAGTACATCCTTTAAGAATTCATCATTTAAGACAACAGTAAAAACCAGGAAGCATAAAGTACTATATATCTCTTTAGGTTTCTAAATGTTAAATGCCAACTACAAATATCAATCTTTATATATTTCTTAAAGAATAACAGCCTTTTGTCTTATATAACTCAAAGTAAAGAGAAATTCAATGAAGTTATATTTGTTCTTTTACATCATGAATATAATTCGCGGTAATTTTGTACACACTATGAGGACTATCTGAAAAAGAAAGCATTAAAAGTGTTAACAATAATATTGAGTTTAGTTTACAAGTTTATTCAGTTGTTGATTGGAGACTCAATCCCCAACTGCAGTAAGAACTTGATGCTATCCAATAGTTCATTAGAACAACAGAACCTAGATATGAATGGACAACTTATAATATATGGAACCACCACCAACATCCCAATCACCCATAGCAAACAGACAGCCAATGTGCATCTCAGGGAATGGTAATCAAAACAGGATTACCATTGCTACTAAAAACAAAGTTAAAATCTAGTGCTCAATTGCTCTTTTATAAATCTTTGAATATCTAGAGTCTACCCTGGTCTATAGCTCCTCCTCCCTTATACTTATCTCTGTTAAGTGAGTCCTTCCTAGGTCCCTATTCAAGTCTCTTTGTCCCATTCATTGTGTCCAGTAGAATGATCATTCTATTTTTGATGATCCTCCATATAAGACCTTTACCAGAGAGGGTCTTTCCATCTAATCTATAGAAACCCAGCTATCCTGTGAAGACACTGCTTCATGGCCATCATTTCCATTACTAAATATATAGGTTTACATATTAAATACTTTTCCAGGCTATCACCCCAAATTTGATCTCACTTTCTTACATGAAAATCTTGACTTAAGCAAAGTAAGCTGCTCAGTTTTATATATTACTCTGAAGCAATTTACATCATTGTCATCACATTTCATCTCCTTGAAAATCCCAATTCTCACCATCTTGCCTTCTCTCTTCATGGGCTACTAAACTTCACAAGAAACTCACAATTCTATGCTGACAGGGTGCATTGTAAATTTATACTAATTAATCTCAATTATGTCCCATTATACAACACTTCTTTGGCTTATTTCAAAATGATTATTAAATCCCCCTAGAAGCTATTCCAAATATTCTTGACTCTTTTCATATCACATAACTACCTACATCATCATTTCCCTCCTACCTTTCAGCAAAGGAACCTTTACTGACAAAACTGAAGTCATCCATTGTGAGCTGCCTGTCTCCCCTAATTCCACATTTAAAACTACTTTCTTTCTTCTTATTCCTAGATTCAGAGGATGTGGATTCCCTTCTTTTTTCTTCTGCCTGTTCCCTTTATTTCTTTATTTCATTTGTCATCCAACATCTTACCTGCATTCTCCCTAATTTTCATCTCTCTTCTCCTATTGGCCAAACCTTCAAACAAGCCCTGATCTTCCTTGTTTAAAAAAATTCCTTAACTCTATTATTCCTCCAAGCTATTTCTCCTTTACAAACTCCATGAAAAAGTTTTCTCTTTTAAACTTCCTCCTTTAAACTTTCCTCATTCTTTTCAGCCCTTTGCAATCTAGGTTCTGTTCCTTGTCATACAACATAAATTGCTCTGTCCAAATTCATTATTGATACTTTTTAGTTAAAACTAATGAATTTTTCTCAGTCTTTAACTTACTTGACTTCTCCAAACAGTTGACAGTGGGGCCAATTATTCTTTCTGCTTACTATCTTTTCACTATGCTTTGATGATATGATTTGGTTGCAAGTTCTCTTTTTCTCTGTCAAAAGTCTTAACTCTCAGTATCTTATAGAATCTTTATGCATACCCTTTATGTGTGGTACACTCTTTTTCCACATTCTTTCTCTTTTGGTGATCCAACCAATTCCCATGAATTTCATAATTATCTTTATGCTGATATTTCCCAACTAGTCCTGATTTCTCTTCCTTATTACCAAATGCACAAATGCCCCAGAGTTTTCTCAAACTCACTATACTTGGTATATCTAGAGTTTGGGAAGAGATATCTTAGAAAATATCTGGAAATGATGCTTTCTGCCTTAGGTGGTTTAGTTGGTTTATTAGCTTTCTGTTATATTCTTTTGAATTTTGCTAAATAACATGACTGATTAAAGTAGTTTAAATGTTAAGAGATTTAGTTGTGATGATCCATGGAGTAGCATTGCAAAACACACTGATGGTGTAGACATTGAATTAATGCCTTTTAACCAGGAAGGCAGTGAGGTGGTGATTGGGCAAATATAAAGATTAAAAGTCCATCTTTCATCTTTCATCAAGACAAGGGATTTAAATCCTGTCTCTTAGCATTAACTCCTTGTGTTATTATCTCTTTTAAGATTTCATGGTCTCAACAGGATGATTTCAGAAAGGCCTGGAGAGTGAAATGAACAGAATTAGGAGATCATTATATACTTCAACAACGATACTATTTGATGATCAATTCTGATGGACGTGGTCCTACTCAACAATGAGATGAACCAAATCAGTTCTAATAGAGCAGTAATGAATTGAACCAGCTACACCCAGGGAAAGAACTCTGGGAGATGACTATGAACCACTACATAGAATTCTCAATCCCTCTATTTTTGTCAGCCTGCATTTTTTATTTCCTTCACAGGCTAATTGTACACTATTCAAAGTCTGATTCTTTTTGTACAACAAAATAACTGTTTGGACATGTATACATATATTGTATTTAACTTATACTTCAACATATTTAACATGTATTGGTCAACCTGCCATCTGGGGGAGAGGGTGGGGGGGAAAGAGGGGAAAAGTTGGAACGAAAGGTTTTGCAATTGTCAATGCTGAAAAATTACCCATGCATATAACTTGTAAATAAAAAGCTATAATAACAATAAAAAAGACTTCATTGTCTTTTATCCCTAAGATGAAGAAGTTGGGCAAAATGGCCTCAAAAATATCTTTTAGCTCCTATATTATTATACCTAATGTGATCTATATAGGATGTAGATAAAATTTGTCTGACTCTACCACCTCTCAAATCTTTGCCACCTACCTTCCATTCCAGTCACTCTACTTTGCTTGCTCTGTCTAACATGATAAGTGCTACTTAATTAACAAATCAAATGAACTTCATTTTTGATCCCCCTTAAAATTTCTGCAATATTTGCACGGCCTATTTTGGATGTATTCACCTATCATGATCTTTTAGAAAAGAAGTTTTCCTAAATTTCTTCTTCTATCCATAATTTTCTTCCTCTTTTCTGATTGCATAGACAGGATTCTGTCTATGGCCCTCTATGTAGTCTCTATATTTTGTATTCTTTCTCTTATTATCTTTTGACTTTAAAACTTCCAATGATGACTTCTGTACAAATGTCTCCAAAATCTATGTCTTCAGCTCCAGATCCTTATTTGCAGTAGCTGTTTAATAAATCTCCATCCAAATGTCCCACAACACCTCCAACTCAATATATCAAAAACTTAGATCATAATCACACATACAAAAATATCTACTCCTAATTTCACTATTTCTGTTAGTGGTGTCATCATTTAGCTCATTTAATACTGTGCTGGTATTTTTTCGTTCTTCCCTCTCTTTCATCTCTCATATGCAAACAATTATTAAATCCTTCCAATTCTACATATTGCATCTATGTTCTGATGTCCATTCCCACTGTTACACCAGTATTGGTTCTTCTTTCCATCCATGAGAAATTGCAACAGGATCCTAACATGTCTTTCCACTGCCACATTAGCCTTTGTTCAATTCAGAAGGAATACTGGGGTGTTTCAGTAGGAAAAGTCATAGATTTGGGGGTGTAAAACTTTAACTTTGAGTACTAAATGTGCATCTACTAGCTATGTAGGGGATTGAGGGACAAGGTAGCTAAGGGGATAGAGCTCTAGGCATGGAGTCAAGGAAGATCTGAGTTAAAATGTGGTTTCAGATACATATTACCTGTTTGAACCTGAGTAATTTATTTAACCTCTGTCTGCCTTATTTTTATTAGCTATAAAAAATGGGGATATATAACAGCATCTATCTGATAGGATTATTTTGAGGGTCAAATGTGATGCTTGAAATGCACTTAGTCCAGTGCATTGAATAGATATTTAATAAATGTTTATTTATTTCTCCTCCTTTTTGTGATATAGTATAAGTCATTTCTCCCCTCACTCCTCCCCCAGAGCTCTGTTTTCTCATCTGTAAAGTGAAGTACAGAACTGTGAAGTTTTTCAGTCATATGCAGCTCTTTGTGTAGTCCTATACGGAGTTTTCTTGACAACAATACTGAAGTAGTTTGCCATTTTTTATCCAGCTCATTTTATAAATGAGGAAAGTAAGGCAAATAGGGCTAAGTGACTTACTCAGGATCAAAGAAATTTGAACTCAAAAAGATGAGCCTTCCTGACTCCAGGTCTGGAAGACTATCTATCTATCTCTTAGCCTAAGATTCTTAATCATATGAGTATAATCTTCCTTAGGTAGACATACAGTTCAGTGCAGGAAGAATAAGGCAAAATAAGATAATGTATCTAGTAATTTCATTGGTAGTGAGGAAGGCAAGTAAAATTTACTCACAAGTTAGCTACAAAAATGAACTTCAAAATCAATGAACTAACTGCCTTGACAGTCTAAGGATCTAAAAGGTTCAAAGCAAAATAGCCCAGAGTTTTACAAGCACAGATTTACAGACCTCTTGATGAATACAAAGAGGCAATTCAGAGCAGAACAAGGAAAATAAAAGTTTAAGTGATGACTGATTAGATAGATAACATAGGCTTGCTTGTATGAGCAAATGACCAGATTTGCTGTTAGGAATGACTGTCCAGATGGCCTCTGATTTTGTGTCTAATACTCTTTATCATTAATAACCTATCTGGGAAACATAGAGGACAGGATATGTATTCAGGGCTCAACAGACAATATTTCATGGTAATAGATATTGTCAATAATTTGAGTACTATGATCCAGGCTCCCAAGAGCCCTATCTAACATATGGTTATTTGTTTTTTTTTTGAGATCCCACGCTGGTAATGCTAGGTAGCAACCTATTAAGTCTCTAACTACAGAGAAAATATATGGGATACAGAAAGTCTCATTTAAGACAATTGCCCTTTTTTAGACTTATATCCCTTCAAGAGAGTCTTTTAAGTTCATTGAACCTCAAATCAATAGCCTGAAAACTTTTCAGGATAATAAAATATATGAGAGGATACTAACTCCTACTGGGCTTTCTATTACCCCAGGGAATGATGCTGCAGAAAACTGACCTCTGTGTCTAATCACTTCAACCTCCCCGTAATTAACACTTTCTGTCTGGTTAGGGGTATAGGAGCAGGCAGGCTGTTCAAAGTTCTCACTTGGTGCCTGACAAACTTATTCAACGGAAAAAGATGTTTTCAGACTATCCTACTCTCAACTTGAGCAACATGATACATTATCAATTGCCTCTTGGCTATAAAGAACTCCAAACATTTGTTCTTTGACAATGAAATTCATGTTTATCTCTTCTCCCTTACTTTCTTCCTTTCTTTTTTGGCTACTATTAAATGGCCAAACACCCTTATATTAAGTGACCAGGATTACCCACCATATGGAATGCCAGGTCTTCTTTCTCTGAAATACAATTTCCTTTTGGCTTTTAGCCCAAACACTGTTAAGTAGCATTAGCTCCCCAGGCAGGCTTCATCTTCTTTGAGTTAAATACAGTAAGAAGTGCTGATGCTTCTATTCTACTAATATCTTTGCTCTATAATCCTTTATTTTATGGTCTGCCCCTGGCTGCTCCCTGAGCTAAAAATCTGCTGCTCATAAAGTGAGGTGACAAGTCTCATCACCTAATGATAAAGAAAATGCTGTTACTTTTGCTTTCACATGAGCAATCAGGACACAAATGTGAATGTAGATGCTCTAGGCTACTATTTGATCCAAAATGAAAAGTAAAATATTGCACTTTTATCTGGCATAAGGAGAGGAAAAAAAACTGGGTTTTAATCTTTTCTTAATAAAAAGGAGAAAAGAAGGATCAACCATAAGCTGTCATGTTCAAACAACATGATGGTATCAGAGTCATGATTCCATAAACTGTAAGCATTCTTCTTGGATCAACATCGCAAAAGAATGTAGAAGAGAAATTCTATCTTTGGGAGGGGTTGTGAATTCTCATGTTTCTTCTCAGTATTGGACCAGAAGGGAAAAATAAAGATAACAATTTCCTTCCTAATGAATTCCATCTGTAGGACAGAATTGTCAGAAACCTGACCCTTTGAACTCTGCCATTTGACACCGACTACATTTTGTTTACAAGGAGAAATTGGATGACAGAATGGATACATGCACTTTAAGACAAGAGAAGGTGACTTCTGATCATTTCCATGTCTGGATAGAGCCAATGGAATTCTTCACCTGATGGCTGACACATGGAGATGACTATCTCTGTATCCAGCCTGGTTTCTCTGCCCTTGCACAAATTCAGAAGCCTTTATAGTCTGATCAGACTTGCTAGAACTTGTATTAGCGTGTCTATTAGCAGGCTGACTCCAGTGATCAGATGCCACATATTCTGTATCATAGACTCCCTTGTTGGTAGTTCTCCAATTCTTCCTCATACTTCTATCTCTGAGTGTATCATTTAAAATCTGTTTCTTCAACTGCAAAAAAAGGACTGAATAAGATCATCTTTAAGTTCCTTTCTATACCAAATATGTCATCCTTTGAACTATTTTCCTTTTTTTCTATTTATACCAAGCAGATTTAAAGTAAAAGTGACAATATAATCTAATCAGTTTGGGAACTCTCATTGAGAAGTCTCACCACACTAATGTAGATCAGTAACTCATCTATTAACAGCTGAGAGAGCTATTATACATTGAGAGAGAGACAGACAGACACACGGAGAGAGACAGACAGAAAAAGAGAGACAGAGAGAGACAGAGAAGGAGAAGAAGAAGAAGACAAAGTAGGAGGAGGAGGAGGAGAAGAAGAAGAAAAGAAGAAGAAAAGGAAGAAAAAGGAGAAGAAGGAGGAGGAGGAAGAGAAAAGGAGGAGGAGGAGGAGGAGGAGGAGGAGGAGGAGGAGGAGGAGGAGGAGGAGGAGGAGGAGGGAGGAGGAGGAGGAGGAGGAGGAGGAGGAGGAGGAGGAGGAGGAAGAAGAAGGAGAAGAAGAAGAAGAAGAAGAAGGAGAAGAAGAAGAAGAAGAAGAAGAAGAAGAAGAAGAAGAAGAAGAAGAAGAAGAAGAAGAAGAAGAAGAAGAAGAAGAAGAAGAAGAAGAAGAAGAAGAAGAAGGAAAGAGAGACAGAGGGAGAGAGAGGGAGGGAGGGAAAGTAACAAAGGGAGGGGAGAGAGAGAGAGAGAGAGAGAGAGAGCAAGAGAGAGAGAGAGAGAAGGTAAAAGAGGGAGGGAGAGTAAGAAAGGGAGAGAGAGAGACAGACAGAGAGTGTTTCCTTGAGGAGCCCTGTGATTAGTGACTTGCTCATGGTCAAACAGTTAAAATACACATATCTAAGACAAAGAAGGAATAAATATCTCTCAGACTCTAAGACTCACTTTTTTATCCACTATGACATTCTGCCCTACTTTACACATAACAGGTACATAAACATAATAAATATTTTCTGAAAGAAACATCTGAAGAATACACTAGTAAATGAAAGAATAAAATGGACAGGTCAAAATTACAGATCAGAGATCTCATGGATATGGTTATGCCCTCCAATAATGCAGCTTATGGAAGAGATAGAAGAAGAAATAACATGACTTTTAATGACAAATAAGTCCTTTGAATAGGATGAGGTAAAGGCAGACAAATTATAATTCTCGGCCTCCAAGATATACAGAAAATGAAATAGGTTCAAAATTTAAATTGACTTTTTGATAAATTCTTTAAATGACTGCTATTGTTATTCAGGTTATATGTCATTTCATGTCTTAATGTCTCTTTGTGGCAAATGTAGAGAAGGGTCTTCATGCTTTAAAATGCTACGATTTCTTTTCTAAAGCAATCTTGTGTTAGACTATAACCAATATAACAAAAGAAGAAGATTATATAATTTTTAAAAAGCAAATATAAGTATTTAGGGGGATGACCATCATAGTTCACTATCTATTTCTTTTATTTAAGATCACTCATGGAAGTACCTATATGTATACTGGTTTTTCTTTCTCAATATGTTAACTCGTTAAAATTTTTTCCTGGGTTCTACATTAAAGAGTCAGTACTGGTTTTCTAATATAAAATTGCATTCAGAAATCCCTCCTTCGGGGAAAGGGATCCACATGTTCAAAAGTGTTTGTGGCAGCTCTTTTTGTAGTGGCAAGAAACTAAAAACCGAATGGATGCCCATTAATTGGAGAATGGCTGAATAAATTATGGTATATGAATTTTATGGAATATTATTATTCTCTAAGAAATGATCAGCAGGATGATTTCAAAAAGGCCTGGAGAGATTTAAATGAACTGATGCTAAGTGAAATGAGCAGGACCAGGAGATCATTATACATGGCAACAACAAGATTATACGATGATCAATTCTGATGGATCAACAGTGAGATGATTCAAAGCAGTTCCTTGATCATGTGATGAAGAGAACCATCTACACCCAGGGAGAGGACTGTGGGAACTGAGTGTGGATCACAACACAAAATTTTCACTTTTTTGTTGTTATTTGCTTGCATTTCATTTTGCTTCTCTTTTTTTAAACTGGCTTGATTTGATTTTTCTTGTGTAGCATGGTAATTATATAAATATGTATGCATGTATTGGATTTAACATATATTTGACTACTTGCCATCCAAGGCAGGGCATGGGGAAAGGAAGGGAAATTGGAACAAAAAGTTTTGCAAGGACTAATGTTGAAAAATTGCCCACACATATGTTTTGAAAAATAAAAAGCTTTAATAAAGAAAAAAAATTAAAAAAAAGAAAATATGGGCACATGTTATGTTTGGCATAAAAAATAGAGAAAAAAATTAAACTGCTTGCATGTTGAAAAAAATACCTCTTTCCTATGAGGAAAATGTAAACACGTCTGTATGGGTATATAGGATATTGGTATAATATATCATAATGTAAAACCAATATGAATTTTAATTTCCCGTTTTTCTATTATACACCTATTCTCATTAGACATCTTTGGTTTAACTTGTAGTGAAATTTTTTATTGGCTTACCATGAAAATGAATAGTGACATTATGTAACTGTGAGTCCAGAGCCACACTTCCAATTGAATTTGGGGCATAAATATCTTTTAATTATCTCAAACTAAACATGTCTAAAATATAATTTCATAAAACATTACTTTCCCAATCCCAAAAGTTTTTCTTGCAGACTTCCATATTTTTGTTCAGAATACCACCATCCTTTCATTGACTAAGTTTCTCAACCAAAGAGTCACTCTCCTATTCCAAATAATTTCCACGTCTGTGATATCCTTTCCATATGGCTTCTTCTTTGCATTCATAAATCAATTACCATAGTTCAAGCATTCATCATCCCCCCATGGCCAGTTATAATAATTTTGATCTCTGGCTCAAGTTGCTCCTGTATTTAATTCACCTTCCAAATATTTCAAAATGATATTCTTAAAGCACAGATTTGACCACATTATTTCAACATTCAACTCTATTTTGAAATATCATAAACTCAAGTGGTTCCAAATTTCTTTTGAACCTAAAGGAAGTATCCATAATTGGAATGTAAAATCTTTCACATGACACACATAAAATATACCCTTGTTCAAAGTTAATGGAGGAGAAGCTCCCTTGTTCTCACATTTACTGTATAAGGAATGGAATTAATCTAAATGGTAATACATCCCCTTTTAATTTTTTTCAATAAATAAAAATATAATTGGAAACTCTAGACATTCAAAGGCATCTAATATAAGAAGTACCACTTTCAGTTCCATGTCTTTTAATATTAGTCATTTTTATCTATATATAGCACTGGCACTGAGAAAAACATCTCCCAAACTAAATATACGATCATATCCATAATTCCAAACAGTATTTTCCCCTGTATTCCCTATTACTGACAAAAGCCATTCTTCCAGAATAAAAAGCCTCAATCATCTTTGACTTCTTCTCGAGCTTGTTAAATAATGCATCAAATTAGATTAAATATGGCCCTGAGGGCTAGAGAGGTTTGCTTTGAATAAAATACAGTAGCTATATAATGTATGGAGTGTTTTCATCACTGGTACAGCTGCTGAAAGCAGTTTCCGTTTATTTCCAGATTTTCCTCTATGTTTAACGGGGTTATAGCCTAGGTAGAAAGATATCTCTTTTTTCCTCCAAATTTATTTCCTAAAATACAGTGTACTTGAAGCAAATACTTTACCCTTCAGGAAATCTAGCTATCAATAATGACTTACTGTTCTTTAAAAATTCCAGAAAGCCAGGATTTCACAGTAATCAATAAATTCAAAGAGTGGACGTCTACATTATTTTCCCAATAAAATAATGTACTTTTCAAAATAAATGCTACTCACAGATTTGACATCATGACAATGGACAGTGAAATATGTAAGTTTTATCCTATTCACCAACACATTTATCTCTTTCAGTTTCTGAACTTAAGTTTAGGATTTTTTTTTTAATCAATGTATAAGCCACTCCCCAAAATTTGACATTTTCTAAAATGTATTATCATTTTGACACTATCATTACAATTACAAAAATAAAACATGATACTCTACTGGAATTATAGATTATTAGATTTGAGAAGTGAATCATTTTATTTAAGAGTAAACACAAATATCATATCTATAAGTGCTTTATTCTTGTAAATCTAGCTTTAATTAGAAACCAGTAATACTTAGTAAATACTTTTCATTCATGAATTATTTTAGAATTCTTGCATATAACTCTATTTCAAGAAGTACCTCAAATATATATTATTTTTCAGCTCATTTGGGACTTGTTCTTATCCTCACTTTCAATGCCCATTTTGGGGTCCATTTGTAGATAGCCTGTTTGTTTTTGATAGCTCTGAGCTCCATAATATCATACTGCTTTTTGAACTGGAGAGAACTTTTGAAAAAAAAAATCTAGTTAATCTTGCTACTTCAAAGGAAAAACACATCAAATATGGCTATCTGTGTCTGAAGCTCTCAACATTTTGATGATAAGGGGCTACTTTTTATTTTACTAGTGCTTAATATCAGAGATGATTAGTGTTGCTGATAATATTCATGGGAACATCAATGTCTGTGTGGAAGAGCTCAAGATAAGTTTCTCTCTCTCTCTCTCTCTCTCTCTCTCTCTCTCTCTGTGTGTGTGTGTGTGTGTGTGTCTGTCTGTCTCTCTCTGTGTCTCTTTGAGTCTCTGTCTCTATCTCTCTCTTTGTTTTTGTCTCTTTCTTCAAGCAATGAAAAAAAATTACTACATGCCTTAATTGTGTAAAGTACTTTGCTGGTCTGTGTATTTCAAACATGTAGAAAACAATATATCCACTTCTCTCAAAATGTTTCCATACTACTAAGGAACTCAGGACAAGATAAGGGCAAAAGAAGGGTCAAGACAAAGTACTATTAGAAATATTAGAAAGGATCATTTTTCTTGGAATGGAAATTAGTAATAGAATAAAGAAAACGAGGGTATTTGAGTTGAGTCTTTTAGTAAATTCATTTCAAAGAGTAGACATCTAGATTATATTTCAAGCATGTAAGAAAACAGAATATTGGAATACATGGAATAGAATAAAGGAGGCATGAAGATGAACAAAAGGTGCTTGGAAATTAGGAAAATAGAAAGAAATAATGCTTATTATTAGAACTATTCTGGTAACAAATGATAGGCCAATGTCTTCAAATTTCATCATATGGCTACAACAAATGATCGGAAATGTTTAAATTGGGGGTGTGATTAGACTTCTCTGTTGATAAGATTCTTTTTTCCTAATATTTAGTTTAATAGCTATTAATCTGATGTTCAAACATTAATTCAGTGTATATATGAGTTCCATAGGTAAGTAAAATACACTTGAAACAAATTATGGAAGTGTTTCTTTTCAGTGTAGAATTACATTCAAGAACGGTAACTCTCAAATTTTTCATGGTTCTCAAGGTGAGAATAATATTTAACTGGAGCTGTTTCAGAAAGGTAATTACATAACAAAAAATAAAAATGACTATTGAACTAAAATTAACATTGGAATTTTATATATGAATATATGAATCCTACTAACTCCTTCAGTTTTCATAATATGGTTATAGAATTAGTACTAGTAGGGAAAAATCCAGGTGACAAAATGTACTAATTGAATATTTTATATGGGGTTACACTCAAACATATTTTGACATAATATATTAGTAATATTCCATCAAGTAGTCATTTTTGTTGATAATGTAAATGTAGTCAATGACATCAAAGCAAATCAATTCCCTAAAACTTACAAAATCCTATATGGCAGAATATCATGCCATAAAAATTTAAAATCTAAGGATGACATTGGCATCATGTGCTAGCCAAGGCAAGGAGCAAAGAAATCTACAGAACTTAAACTCACAAATACAAAGTATTTCTGCCATTCCCTATTAAAATAACATATCACCAGAACTGGATTTAGGCCATGATCCTCTAAGAGTCAGAGCTGATTATTTTCTAACATTCTTGCCAAGTAGAAAATGAAATGCATCAAAATCAATGACAGGGTATGTAACATCCCTTTTTTTGTGGACCAATTTATCTACTTTCCAAACCAGCCAATCTCTAATATTTGAACACTTGATTCAAATATCTCATATAAAAGGATAACAATTAAAATATTATGAATTCTTTCGGCGTTATCCTACACTGCAGGTCCTTCCATGTTGTCCCAAATGCCTACCTTAGGGTACATGGTAGGTCTTTGTAAACTACAATATTTTATATATGTGTATGTGTGTATGTATGAATGCATGTGTGTCTGTATACACACACACACATATAACTACTACTTAGCATTGCAATGATGTTATTCAAAGTAACTCAATTATACATTACTTTGATACATTTAAAGCAGTTTGCCCAGAGTTCTGTAGGAAAAATAGTTCAAATATTATTGAATATGACTTTCTCTATTTTACAAATTAGGAAACTGGAGCTCAGAGACAAATAGAATACAGAGCTGTTCAAATTAACAACTTGAACTCAGTTCTTCCCTTTTTATTGTATGTTAGTTTACATTAACATTTTAAAAAGTGTTTAATAGCCTTTTATTTTTCCAAATACAGGCAAAATTTTTAACATTCGTTTTTGCAAAACCTTGTGCTCCAAATTTTTATCCTTCTCCTTCTTCCTCATTCTTCCCTAGGACAGCAAGCAATCTAGTACAGATTAAACATATACAATTCTTCTACCCATATTTTCATGTTAGCTGCACAAATCAGATTAAAATGGGAAAAAAAGGCACAAGAAAAAAAAACAAGCAAACAAGAAGAAAGGGTGAAAATATTATGTTTTGATTAATATTCAGTCTTCGTAAGTCTCTCTCTCTGGATGTGGCTGGCACTTTCTATCACAAGTCTATTGGAAGTGTCTTGAATCCCTTCATTGTTGAAAAGAGCCAAGTCCATCACAGCTGATCATCACATAATGTTGTTGTTACTATGTACAGTGTTCTCTTGATTCTCCTCACTTCACTTAGCCTGTTCATCATTTCTTATAGAACAATAATATTCCATTACATTCATATACTATAACTCAGCCATTCTTCAATTGAAGGGCATCCCCTAAATTTCCAGGTCTGTGCCATTACAGAAAGGACTGCTATAAACATTTTTGTATGTGTGCGTCCTTTTCTCTCTTTTATGATCTCTTTGACAAACAGAACCATTAAAGTATGAACAGTTTGATATGCCATGGGCATAATTCTAAATCATTCTCCAGAATGGTTGGATCATTTCCGAACTCTACCAACAATGCCTTAGTGTCCCAGTTTTCCCACATCCCTTCCAACATGCATCATTATCTTTTCCTTTCAACTTTGCCAATGTTAGAGGTATGAAGTGTCTAAATTTGCATTTCTCTAATCAATAGTGATTTAGAGCATTTTTTCATGTTACTAGAAATGGCTTTAATTTCTTCATCTGAAAATTGTCTGTTCATATCCTGTGACAATTATCAATTGGGGAATGGCTTGTATTCTTACAAATTTGAATCAATTCTCTGCGTATATTCTCTATATATTTTAGAAATGAAACCATGAGATATTTTAGAAAATAAACTTTTTAATCACTTTATCAGAAACACTAGATGTAAAAATTTCTCCATCTTTTTGCTTCCCTTCTAATCTTGGCTGCATTGGTTTTGTTTGTGAAAATTCTTTTTAATTTAATGTAATTAAAATTGTCCATTTTCCATTTCATAATTTTCTCTAGTTCTTATTTTAGCCACAAATTCCTTCTTTCTCCACTGTTCTGAGAGGGAAACTATCCCTTGTTCTCCTAATTTACTTAATTTACTAATAAATATTTAGTATCACCTTTTACGTCTAAATCATGAACCCGTTTTGATCTTATCTTGGTATAGTATTTAAGATTTTGTCCAGTGCCTAGTTTCCATTTTCCCAGCAATTTTTGTCAAAAGGTGTAAACTCAGTTTCTTTTTATTTAAAATCTAGTACTCCTTTCACTGCTCCTTGTGTTTAAACAGACTTGAGAAGGCTATACTGACAACCTAACCATTATTTCTTTTTAAAGTGTTTCTATAAAGAGAAAACATATTGACTGGCAAGTGGACTTTCAGAACAAAAAATGTTGTTAGATTCAAAGTTCATTTTGCTTTAGCAACAATTTGGAAAACCTAAGAAATGTAAGACGTGATAATCCTATAGGCTGACCAAGGTAAGAAAGAAAGAAATGAATTTTAGATCTGGTAAAATGGAAAATAATTCTTTAACCCCAAAATATTTAATGCCTTAACTGTGTTTCCTGTAAAAATCGAATGTTCAAATTGAAAGTGAGTAAAAAAAGTAACAAAGGTCTTGACATACGCATAGCCATCTGAACATGAATATGTTCATTTCAGCTTCTGTGTCCATTACTTACAGAGAAGATGCCAGATGTCAAATGGCATATGAATAATCTCCTAAAAAGGTTCTGATTAAAGGTGGTGTTTCTTTAAAATGGTAAAGAAAAATCATTGAAATTGGTAATGGCTGTGACTCAATTAAAAAAGATTTAAAAAAAACATTTGAAAAAGAAATAGATTTGCATTCACATATGATCAAAATCTCTGTGCTGAGAAAGATGAAAGCTTTGGCTACATTAGTCAACAGAGCAGAGATTGTCAATTTATGGAAATAATTATTCACTTGACTCTAGAGAAGCTTATGTATTATTCCAACAATGTTATTTTAAAGCTACTTTTCTGAAGCTATCTTATCTAGTGTGCAAGTACATAAAATGCCAAAGTATTTATATGGATTTCTAATTTATCCTACTAACCTGATTATGAAGAGTTTTTATTTCCTTGTCTTTTTCAATTCCTGTTGGATTCTAAATCGTGTTTTTCTACCCATCAGTTTAAGATCAGATATAAATCTAGTGCCCTCAAAATGATGTCTTTAAATTCAAACCTCTCCCAAAGATACAATAATTTTTATTTCTAAATGAAATTTTTTTCTTTCAGTTAACTAATTTGAAAATAACAGCACAGCTAGATTTCAAAATCATATTATGTTATGCAGGAATCTTGCGTTTGTCTGACTTATTTTGGTGAAGTGACTGTTAAAATAATTCAGTAATAAAATCAATCTATCTTTTTTGTTGTTTTTTAGAAACACTGGCAAAAACAAATAATACTGCCACAAAGCCATTCATGACATTTAGCTTGTATTTATGATAGTCATATATTTTCTACACCAACTCATATATCTGAAACCAAATATTACAAGTGTAAAAAAGAAATATTAAAAGAGACCTTTCCATTTTAATTAAGCATTCCAAATGTTTACCCTTCAGAAAAATATGTCAAAAATCTTATTGGGAAATCTTTTTTGCAACATCAAGAAAGCCATTTTGACCCATAAAACATTAAATAAAACTCCTATTCAAATCAATGCATATATTCTACAATTAAATATATTAATTAGTTTTTTATCAAAACAGGAATGTTCCTGGGAGACAGAAGGACAAAAGCCACAGGTGGCAATGAAAGAAGCATTGCTTATCAGGAACCACTAATAATGCCTGTGTTGCCAAAGTAACCAAATGGTCACATATAAATGTATGATTTGACATTCATTTATCAATATTTCTAAAATGCAACTCTTATCTCGCCTGCATAGTAAATTTCATTTCCCAGTAATGATTTCACAGATCCTTTCTTTATTTGCATATCTCATTTATTTCTGTTTCCAAATGGAATGAATCCAAAACAAATCTCCATTTTAGCCCAAAGGACAATTCTGCAAGGCAATAGTAAAGCAGCTGTCCCTCTTCCACCTGTACCCTCTCATAATGCAAGGTAGGCAACATGTATACCCCCAAATAATTTAGCCCATGTATACTTTAAGGGAAGCAGAATGGTTTATTTAAAAGAGAACTCCACAAAGCCCCAGCAGTTCTTGGTTAACTGAATAATCATGGTGTACTTAAGAGAACTTAGAAAACAAATTCAGGATTTTTTTTTTTTTTAACCTCAGTGAATATTTCACTTTACAATAGGTCTTGCAGGTGTTTATTAAGTCTCTACTTGGATTACTTTCAACAAAGATGAACATCTCTTGAAAAAGTAACCCATTCCATTTTTAAGATGGCTCTAAATAATAGATGTTTCTTTCTTAAAATGAATCAAATCAAGAAAATAGGAAATATTAGGAAATTTAAAAAACAAAGGGTGTAAATAAAAATTATCTTAAAATAATTTATAGTCTCCCATTTATAACATTTAGAACCACTGTTCCTAATTCTGCTCTCTGAATAACCATGGACACAGAACTTTAGAGATAAAAGAAAGTTTAAATATCACATGCTGCAAATCCCTTCATTTTACTGCTGAATAAAACGATCTCCAGAGAAGTCTAGTGACTTGCCTAAATTCATATAAGAAGTCTTCTTAGATATTAAAATATAAATATCACTCCAATTTTCAATTTTCTTTTGGGGTGAATACATGTGTTGTAAGAACATGACTGCTGAAGCAAAAGGCATTTATGGTTAAAATTTAGAATAAAGTGGTAAGCTAAATCACTATGCATATTTTGTCAACTTGAAGGTAAGGCACAGAGCCAAAGAATTCTTCACTTTGTTCTTTAAAAAAAATAGTGAGCAATGTACTATGAGAATAAGACCTTTTTTTTCCCACTGGAAATAATTCCACTTCTTTTCTGGATTTTTTCTTTTCTTTTATTAATTTTTAGTTTAGTTTTGTTTTTCTCTAAGAAAATCAGGTGAAACAACTATGGGAGTTCTATGCTATCCTTCGTGGTGGTTTGCAGTCTCAACTTTCCACTCAAAC
The DNA here is from genome assembly GCF_902635505.1 of Sarcophilus harrisii. Classification (NCBI taxonomy): domain Eukaryota; kingdom Metazoa; phylum Chordata; class Mammalia; order Dasyuromorphia; family Dasyuridae; genus Sarcophilus; species Sarcophilus harrisii. Next base: position 141,537,960 of record NC_045428.1, on the reverse strand, counting down.
TACTCACTCCAAAATTATGGATACTGGTAAAAGACCCTATATTTAAGTTATTTTTTTTACAATGAGGCCCTAAAGTCTGGCTTCTTTCAAGAACTTCTGCCCCAGTGCAATTTTGTAATTCAAAGGAAAGATTAAAAACTGAAAACCAAGTATTCATGCTTAGATATCCCCTTGGCTTAATCTTCTATTTCTATATACTTTAGCATTTGATTTTATAACAGAAAAGTTAAGACGTCAAAGTCTTGTCACTTTAGTCAATTCTCAGGACACATATGTAACTGTTGTTTAACGTCAATTTATTTCAAGGAAAAGTTAAGATTGTATAAAATGAACATTCTTAACAGAATTATCAATATGCATGAATAATAAATCTGTTTTCCTTTTTTGCCTAGATAATTAATGGTAAGTATGTAAGGAATGGAAGAAATCATTAGTCATGATTAGCAATAAAACATTAGACCAAGAGTAAATAAACAATCTATGGCAGATACTTATAATACCTAGACAGTTGCCATTTTTATTTTCTAACTTAAGGCAGGGACCAAATAAAACACTCACTATAATGAATAAGGACTAATTGCCTCTTAATTAAACTCTAGACCAGGAGTTCTTAAAGCTTTATTATGTCATGGAATTTTCTGTCAGTCTGTTAAAGCCTACATACCGGAATTTTTTGTTGGCTACATTCATATTCAGGGGAAATAGTAAATTTCAGCTAGAAGTTAGTGAAAATAGAAGTGTAACTTATTCATCATCCAAATTCAGAGAGCCCCTGAAATCTACACACAGACTCCTTATTCTAAACAATTGTTGCATATTTTGATTGTTCCCAAATAAACAACATGAAGTTGTGATACCATAAAAAATAACTTCATGACCTACCTACACTCCTGGAATTATTCAGTGACTTCAAACAATGAAAAATAAAGTTATGAACATATTTATGGTGAAGACTTCTAGAATAATAGATCAGATGGGGCTCTAAAAGATTGCTTTATCTATTCATCCACTCTGGATTGGTTTGTCTCGGTGATTTAGAGCACCACTGATGATGGTATAATACTAACATGGGTAACTTCCACCTCTATTGCCCCTCATCCAAACTCAACCCTATATGAACCTCACCTATAAAATATGCACAGATAATCTTAATGTGTCAAAATCTATGGAGTTACTATCCCAAGTAGCCTAATGGATTTTGCATATATTTAAGCAGGCATGAACAAGGGAATAATCTTGATTGTACAAAATGCTAGTCATTCTCAGAAGTATAACACATGAAGTTCCTAGACTATCTTATTAGCAACATCATGAATTATACAACAGTACTGCTTGTTCAAACTGTTTTTTTTTCTGATAAGAAACACTGCATTTTAAAAAGCAACCTCTATTTTAATATTTAATACCTCAGCATATCTAGATCTCCAAAAGTAGCAAGCTATTTAGGAAAGAAGGGCACTTCTTGTAATGTTAAAAGCATTTCTGGCATTTTATGTTATCTGTTTTTTAATGACTATATTTTCGAAACATTAAAAATGAATTAATCTCTTTCTCCCTAAGTAGTCTGTTGAACACTATGAAAGAAAAGTTCAACAGGTTACATATCCCTTACAAAGGCTATATAGATCTCTACCTCACTTTGAGTTTTGTGGTTTTAAAAGCAAAATGTCTGAGTTAGCATACTTCTCAAAGCTCATCACCTCTGTCATTCCTCTCAAAGAAAGACCAAGTTATTTTTTCTTGAAATATATTCACTGCAAATATATAATGATGAATGAAGAGTCAACAAAGCCATAGTTATAACTCAAAGAAAGGTGTGATATTTTACTCTAAAGTTTAATGTTACTAGACTTTAGTTTTAGCATTCAAAAAATTGGAATTAACTTGAAGACATTCAAAAACTTGCCACATGCAAGTTAAAGAAGTTACATCAGAGAATTATTGTTTTATTTTTTAGTACTTTCAATCAATATTTTCTTTTTCTTTTCTTTTTTTTTAATTTAATAGCCTTTTATTTACAGGATATATACATGGGTAACTTTACAGCATTAACAATTGCCAAACCTCTTGTTCCAATTTTTCACCTCTTACCCCCCCTACCCCCTCCCCTAGATGGCAGGATGACCAGTAGATGTTAAATATATTAAAATATAAATTAGATACACAAATATTTTATTTTTCATGTACAAAATTCAGTTCATGGTAACTACGCAGTGGAATCATTGTGGTACATCTGGTTAGACATTTTTAAAAGGCAGAAGACGTCAAAGTGAGGTACAGATCTATATAGACTGTATATGGGATTGATAAGTTGTAACTTTCAGAGTGTTCAACAGACTAGGGAGAAAAGATTAATTCATTTTTAATGTTAGGATTTTTGGTAAAATCTAACACAAAACTACAGTTCAAAACAAATTATTTTAAGTCATTAAAAAAGGCCAAATAATCTATCAGTTTTACCCAAATTACCACCATCAGAAGGGAACCATTTTCAAAATTCATAACTACATCTTAGAATTCTGACTTTGGAGAAAGGGGAATTACTATGTTTTGCAATGAAATACCAAGGTAGTTAAATATTACAATTATCTCTGTTCTTTATTTTCCCTAAATCAATGTTTCTTTCCTAATTGTGAATAATATAATTCATATATATTTTTTAAATAATGGGATTAATTTATTTTTAAAGTAAATGTTCCAGTTAGTTCAATTTTAAAATATTTTTTCCTCAACTTGCCAAGGTGCCAAGCTTAGTCATCTTCTATTAGGATAATACAAACCATTGGTAATTCTACATTCTTCTAGAATAGTTAGGCTCTATTATGTATAATACCATCTGAAAATAATGTCACTATAGGTAAAGGAAAGGCAACTACAGTCTGAGGAATTAATAACATCTTTTTTTTAAAAAAATCATAATTCTTCAGAAATTTAAATTTCTGCCCTGAAATACAGCCCACCACTTTATTACAAAAAGAGATATGAGCAAATGAAATGTTCATTAGAAATACACAATATATGTTAGTGATTAGGCTCTTTGGGACCTCATATCACAATGAATTGGGAACTATTTTTTATAACTGCAATGTCATTATAATTAGTCCCCTACTGAGCCTAGGATAAAAGCTTGTCTCTAAACCAATATTCTCCATATTCATGATTAGGATAACTAGAAAAGTTCCTTACATGTCTTGCATTTTCTACAAATTCCATTCATCAAATCATTACAGACCAATGCACATTACAGATAAAGGCTACTTATTGAATAAGATATTTCTCATTTATATGGAAACCTCCACATTTTTTAGAGAACTTCTTTTAATCTGTGTGTTGGGGGGGGGTGGAAACATGATTTTCAGAGAATTAATTGAAAACCAAATTCTATAATATAAATGTCCAACCCCTTGGGGGGGTAAATAAACTCCTGTATGATTAAATGACTGCAGTAGATTTCATTGCTCTTAAGGAGTCTTACCAGTTGTTTAACTTTGATTATATTTTTGTTGTTCTTCCTGTTGCTCTGTCTTTTAAACACAAATCTTTACTTACATGGCATCATTATTAACAAAGGCGTTCCACTGTGTGATTCAGGTTAATTACTGTTGCTGTGATTTCTGGCCCTCAACATGGACTCTTTTTTTTTCATAAATGATGCTCGACATTGAAGCAAAATGTTGTGCCCCATATTAATTCTTAATGATATGAGTATAATGAACTACAATAAAGCTCAACTGTCCAAAAAAAGAATTCTAACTCTCAGATGAAGACACAGGTTTAGCTGCACAAAGTGCCCTAGACACTTTTCACATTTTAACTTTGGATCTAGTCTGGTATTTTGAGTCTCACCATTCTACATTTCTTCATGCCTGACCTGAGTCCAAGAACAAACAGGGCAACTTAATGCTCAGCACAGATCACTTTTAATTTAATAGGTATTTACCTGAATTTGGGACTTCTGAAGAAACAGCTGTGGAAATATTTATCAAAGAGCAGTAGTGATTGTTTGGACAAATTTTTATTAACCTTGTCCTTTAACATCCTCCTTCTTTTGCTTCTTAGTAACACTAAACTCAGGAGATTAATTTTCTAGATTTATAATGAAAATTTTTATGCTAGCTCAGAAAGTCAGGATTATATTTTCCCAGACAACTACAGGTTATTTTTGGAACAGCTTGAATTTGGAACTTGAAAATCACCTTAAAAAGGAGCACTGGGTCTTTATCTCCTCCAGAATGTTCATGTTGATTTATAATATGTTTTTCATAAACACACTAAATAGGAACATGTCATTCACCTTCAAATGAGACTGCCCCAATTTGAAGCTATAAAGAAATAACCTTAGCTCTTGCTCTCATACCTTACAGTGGTAACATATATGAGTAGTGAATGCTCATCAAGAGGGCAATCTGGAAAGAAGATCTTTCTCTCTCCTGAAATTTTTTAAGAGCACTTTGCTGGCATTTCAGGAGGCAGAAAAGTGGTCTAATTGGTAGAATGCTTGATTTAAAATCAGAGGTGCTCAAATCCTGTCTCAGAAGCTTAGTAAGTGTCATCCTGAGCAAGTCATTTATCTCAATGCCAGTGACCTCATCTGGCATGCTACATAGCATGTAGCAAAAACCTCACAGGTTTTTGCAAAGATCAAATGACAAAACATAAAGTGTTTTGGAAACCTTAACTTGTTATCTAAATGCTATTAGCATTGTTGCTGTTTTGCTCCCACTACATCCTACATTTAAAAAAAAAATCATACTTAATTGTAACTTGCATTTTGCTACTAGAATATCAATCTTTTTTAAGGCAAGGCTTGTTCCTGGGTTTTTTGGTCTTTGTACTCTGAGTTAGACTTAGAAAAAATTTTTGTTGAGTTTAACAAATCACTGAATTTAATAGTAGAGAGTAAACAGAGAGAAGAATTGGAAAGAGGGTTGGCTTAGGACAAGGAACAGACATTTTCTAGGAGTGAAGCAGTTTGGAAAAAAATGAGTTATTCTCTCCACCCCACTCCCTTGCTTCCCAGGTACACAGGAGATTTGATTGTTTTCCTTCAGCCTCCTAGGATATTTTATTTTGTTAGGTGACCTCTTTACTGTAATTTTCTCTACTCAAGTTGTTCCTGAGGCTTTTCATTTTGAACTTCAAAAATTTCTTTGGTTTTTATACATTTGATAAAAGTTAGGCAGAAGGAAATTTCTTCATTATTCCTTCAGTAACTGGAAGGTAAATTCCAAATCTGTGTTTATTAGCTTCGTATTTAAAAATCTAATTTTCTTATTGATTTCTTTGCTTTTTACATTATTGATACTTTTCTTCTCTTGCTCAAAGGACCATTCCTTGAAAAAGAAAGAAAGAAAGAAAGAATGTGAGAAAGAAAGAAGGGAAGGAATTAAAACAAGAAAAGAAAAAGAAAAACAACAGCACAACTATAGCCAAGATAGTGAAGAAATCTAACAAGTGTGGCTTCTAAAGATATTGTTTTTAAGGCAAAATTTGAATTAGTAAAAGACAAAAGGTGACTGAGTTTTTTATAGTTGTGAAAATCTGTCTTCTGAGTATATTGTAATATATGATGAGAAATTCAGAAATGTTATTGGGTTCTTTAGGTCAATGAAATGTCAGTTAAAAATGTCCTGTCAGTAAAAAAAAAAAAAATGCGTTTCCTTAGTATTTTTTATGATGGGCTGGCAATACTGATTAGAATATGTCATTTCTAGACAGTTAAATCTCATCATTTTCTGTCTGCTTTTATATGCTCTATGAGTTCTGAAGGTTTTTTCCAAGGATGATGAGGGATGGGATCCTTGTTAAAGAATATTTTGAATCTCATCCAACAGAGATGACAATAAATCTTCTAGCCATTTCTGACCATATGTCACAACTCTTGCAGGCAAATGAAGGCTTTCAAGGCTTTTAAATAATCTTTAGCAATGACAGCTGTTGAGACATGTACTCTGCTCACCCTCTTCTTTTATTTAAGTAAGGAATACTATGTTATATAAGATGGTATAACCTATGTGACAGATACATAAATAGTTCTATTACTTGGAGTTCTTTCTACAATGCTAATATAATATGTTCATTCATAATTTTTTTCTCTTTGTGAACTTTGTCACTAAGGTTACCACTTACCACTAGGTTACCAATCAAACTTCATTAATGATTCAAACAAACATCAGGAATCTATGGGGTATTTTTAAAAAATGTAAAAATCTTTAGAAAATGGCACCAGAGGAAAAAAAAAAAACTTTAGAGTCAGAAAATTCTAGTTTAATGGTTGGCATCTGAGACTCACTTTATTCCTATATCTATGGTCCTACATCATGTAAATTATCATGCCCTCAAATTTCCTCATCTGCAGAATAAGTCAATGGTAATTTCAATAGTACCTTAAAATTTTATTTTCTTATGACCAACTCTATCTTCTATCTTTCTTATCTAAATAAATAAAAATACCAATATTATGAAAAAGATTTCACATTTAAAATGCATTTCAGTATTTCATTATATTTGGAGCTTTACCACAAATATTAGAAAACATAACTTTTTCTGTTATAAGGAAATGCATATTTTATGATGAAAATGCTATTTTATAACATAATTAAAATGTTTTTAAAAATAGGTGAATAATAGATAACACTCTAGAGCTGACTCAGGTAACTAAATAAATATAGTCATCAATGAAATTTTTTTATATTTTAATATACATGGGAAATATCAAAAGAAAAAGTAGAATCCTTAATCAAATCTAAAAATGATTTCTTTGGAATACAGACCCAGTAGTGGACTTACTTGGTCAAAAGGAATGCACAATTATTATACCCATTTGGCCATAAGAGATAAAAATAAAATTGATAAATTGGTATTTTATTTCCCTTTGAATTATCAAGAGGAATTAGTACAACCACAAAGTATAAAATCAGTTTAAAATAATATCTATGGATGGCCTAAGTATGAGAATCTCTTTAAATATGAAGAGGTTCTCTGGTTGTAGTGATAGAGAGAGAAGGCTGAAGTAATTTACAACTCAAATGTTCAAGAGGCAGTGCAAAATGTTTTGTATATTTTTTAAAACAGCACATAACTTATTTTATTTTATTGATAATAAATGTAAATTTTAAAAGATATTATTATGTGCAATCTTTTTGGTAAAATTTGACCACATAAGTACATGAATGAGAGGTCATTCTCTTCTGAATCCATTAAAATGCAGTAAATAAGACAGATAATGACCTCAGCCTGGCCATCAGGTTAGTTTGTCTAGACCAAAAGTGACCTGATGAAAAGAAATTTGAGTAATACTTGACCTTGTTCATAGAGACACTAAAATATGAATTCTATTCACATTTATCATATTCTGCCTTGGTGTATAGTTATTTATATTTCTTCCCAGTTTAGGTGATAAGATGTTTAATGGCAGAATCTGTCCTATGCTATCTTTTTTTTTGTTTCCTCACTATCTAGCTCAGTGTCCAATGTAGTACTTAGATACTAAAAAAAATATTTATTGCACTGAGTTAAAATATAAGCTCCTTCTCTAAGAATACAAAGCTTTAAAATAGTTTATACAAAAATATGATAAAGATTAATTACAAGTACTAATTAACTCCCTTTATATAACTCAACCTGAAGATTCTCTCTCTAGATTATTAACAAGAGGTAAATTTCTGTTTCTTTATTAGAAATAAGGGACATCGAGAGAGCTGATGTTGTTTTCAAAGAGGACGAAAATGACATCAATATATTAGAGTTAAGTTGCAGTGGGTGCACTGATTGTGGCTGATCAGACCAATAGGACTTTGGAGAGCTCTGCCACAGATTGGACATAAATAGTCCATACAAACTTTTGGAGTAGCTTCTCTACTTTTGCACATCTCGTGTTTCTTTTAGGGTAATTCAATTCTTTGCTCATAGAGCACAGAATCTTCTCTGATGAGGGTTTGCCATGATGGGCGGTCTTGTGCTAGGGTATCCCATGTCATACAATCAATTCTAATTTTTTTTTTTGTTATTGTTTTGTTTTTTAATGAAAAACCTTGAGAGTATTCTTGTGTCACTTTTTTGACCACCTTGTGAGTACCTGCCCTGTATGAGTTCTCCATAACATAGGTAGATAGACAGATAGATAGATAGACAGACAGACAGACAGACCAACAGATAAGTAGTAGGTAGGTAGATAGATAAAGAGAAAGAGAGAGAGAGAGAGAGAGAGAGAGAGAGAGAGAGAGAGAGAGATTGGATCTTTATGACTCAGTTTCTTGTATTTCTGGTTTTGCTTATTCACTCATCGATGTCATATAAATCTTTCCAGGCCATTCTAAAATCAGCTTGTTCATCATTTTTTTATAGAATATTAATATTTCATTACCTTCATATACCACAACTAATTCAGTCATTCCCCAATTGATGAGCATCTATCCATTTTCCAACTTTTTGCTACCACACAAAAGGGATGATATAAACATTTTTTCACACATGGGCCCTTTTCCTTTCTTTATGATTTCTTTGGCATACAGACCCAGTAGTGGACTTACTTGGTCAAAAGGAATGCACAATTATTATACCCATTTGGCCATAGTTCCAAATTCTTTCCAGACTAAAGTTCAATCATGCTTCAGTTATATACTATCAATATGATTCTGGGCAAGTCACTTAACCTCTTCTAGCCTCAGTTTCCTTATTTGCAAAGTAGTGAAAAATATATATTTCTTTATGCATATGTATATGTATATATTTGTATACATATATAGCCATTTAAAACATCCATTTATTTATACAAAATACATATATATATATGCATATGGACATATATATGGATAAGGCATAAAGTGAATTATTATGAAAACTGTCATTTGTATTATTTTTTTTTAAATAGAAAGGGAAAAAATGTTAAATGTGTAATTTGTTATCATCATTTATTTGATACAATACTAAGTAAAACCTACCTCAAACCCCAAATTGTGAGTCTGAACAAATGGCTTTCCCTGATCCAAAAAGGTCAGTCAATATTTCAGTGACTCATTTTCCTCACTGATAAATGAAAGATTCAAACCGGAATCTATTAAGATCCCTTCCATCTCTAAATCTAAGATCTTATGTTACAATCCAAGTCTTCTGTTGGTTACTTACATTATATTGTGGTGCGAGCTATATATTAGAGGCATTGGATTGAAATGCTGGCTCTGTAACTACTTTGTACTCTAGGACAAATATCATTTTATTCCTGGACCTCAGATTTCATAATTATAAAATGACAAGGGTGAGTACAGTATTTTATGTGGCTTAGCTACATTTCACTTCTAAGTCTATGATATCACTATTGTACATTTTGTCTATCTCCACCATTCAACATCAATGCAAAATACAATTTTTATTTGATTTAGGTTTTTTTAAATAATTAATGCTGTCTATAAATAAAAAACAGCTTCTTATGAGATGGTACCTATTGAATTGTGAGCTCTTCAAAAGCAAGGACTGTCTCTTGCCTTTTTGAATGTATTTTTGTATACCCAGCATTTAGAACAGTACCTAAAACATACTAGGCACTTAATAAATGTTCATTGACAGATTAAATATAATTGAGTTTGGGTGAAAAGATGTCAGTGATGTTGGAGAGAAGATAAGGATCCCTGTAATCAATTGGATATTTACTACATGACCTTCAAGTTCTGTACCTTCAAAGTCATCTTACAACATATCTATAGAAAAAACGGAACATTTTGCTCCTCAATCAATAAGGAAACATTTTAGGTTTCTGTATATTCCAGGTACTATGTGAAATTCAAGTTCTGGGGATAGAACAACAGTGAAAAAGTTCCTGCCATCAAGTAATTCACAATTTAGCCAAAAGAAGTACATTTTTAAAATAAAACACAGAAAGCAGTTTCCTAAAAGCTTATCAAAGCCTGGTAGTTAGTGTAATCTGAGGGCTGAAAGAAGTTAAAATGTATTTAAATAAAACTTTAATGACAAAATATTTTAGATTATACATACTAAAATTCAGGTTGATCATCTCCATGAAATCTAGAATAATAATGCTCTTATGAATTTCAATAATGTCAAGTTCCATTCCAATGAAAAGGACTTTAGTTATAGCTGGAAAGAACCTTAGAAGAAAATAAATAAGCAAATTTATATAGTACCTACTATCTTCCAGGCCCTGGATTAAATAGTTTTTACAGATAATATTTCATTTTATCCTCACAGCAAAAATAGTAGATGCCATTATCCCCATTTTAGACCTGAAGAAACTGAGATAAGCAGAAGCTAAATGGTTTACTCACTATCCAGTGTTCTATTCCATGAACCATCAGTTGCCTATATGAGATATAATCTACTTGAGAAATGACTTAGTCTAGTTATTCCTTAGCATTTTCTGTTCTATGAAACCCTTCTCCGTATAGTATCTTTTAAAAGTTTTAGAATCCAGTGCCTCTAAATGGTGCAGTAGATGAAACACTGGACCTGGAAAGGGGGACACCTGAGTTCAAATATGGCTTAGACATTTACTAGCTATATGACTCAGACCATGTACTTGAGTTTCCTCATCCTTTGATAATTACAGTACATATTTCCTATGGCTGTTGTGAGGATAAGTGGAATAATATTTTAATGCATTTTGCAAGTCTTAAAATGCTATATAAAGTCTAGTTATATGTAGGATTAAATTAAAGCTAATTATATTGAAATATAGCTATCAATTTTTTTTTAAGTACATAGGTAAAGAACCCCTGATCTAGTCCAATATTATTGCTTTACAGAGAAAGAAATTAAGGCAAAGAACAGTTAAGTGACACTTAGTTATTAAATAAGTTAGTTATTAAATACTTAGCAATACTTGGTTATTAAATAAATTAGAATTTGGGTCAATTTAGTTCAATTCTATTACTTTATTACATATAAGGTTCTGTCCTAGGGGTGGTGATGCAAGATTTTTTTCAGTTTCTGCCCTCAAAAAGATTACGTTCTAAAAAGTTAATTAGTTGTACATGTAACTCATTATAATGGAATTTTATAAGCTAAATTAAAATATGTTAACCAAAATGTTAAGAAATTCTTTTAACATGAGAATTATAAGAAGATGTACATCATCTCTACCTGGGAGTCTCTCAAAATCAACATTTAACATCTTCTTCCTTGTTTGTTTTTCCATGAAAAAGCTTTTTTTTTTTTTTACAACAATCTTGCTGTGCAGATTCAACTATATATAGGCCCTTTCAATAAAATGGTTGTTTTGTTTAAAATTTTAAAAATTTGGAATTAACTCCATCCCCATATGCATTAAGTCTTCTGAGATTTATAAGAGAGCAAACAATTTTAGTTAATACTTTTTATTTTAGTCTTTTAATTTTGAGGTATAAATTAACTTTATTGAAATTTCAGTGATTTTTGCCCCTTCATTTGATAGCACTACTCCTATACCCCATCACACAAGAAGAACTGAGTTGGGTTTTCCAAGGTTATGTTTGAAGAAGAAAAACCTTGGAATATCCCATGAGTCTATAAATATAGTCATGTATCTTATCTTATGAGGACATCTGAGTTTCATTGAGATCTTTTAGGGTAACACATATTTAACTAGAAAAATCTTTAAGATCACTTATTAAAATGTAGAAGGGTTTTGTATTTCATTAATGGAAAAAAATATCCACATAGACAAAATCAAGCATATAAATGTTAAGAAAAGTTTCAAGATCATATGATTTCAAGGTTGCTTTAAAAAGTATTTGAATAAAGGAATATCTGAAATAATAATTTCCTAAAAAACTTTCTGTACTAACAAATGTATACTAGTTACTCTAATCTAAAAGATAAATTAAATGCTAATGCTAAAGTTTTATTACTAATGAAAAAATAATGGTCACAAAATTGTATGAATCACCAATTCCAGTTACAATTCCATGACAATACCAGTCATGTTTTTAATCTAAGGGCTAAGACCCTGCTGTAATTAAAGAAAACTTACAAATCTAACAGCATTGACATGTCTATAATGTGACAAGAGTTTACCTGCTATCGGAACCCTAGGTCAGAAAATCCATCTGGGGATATTTCATACTTAAAAGTCTATTATAGAGATTAAAACTAACAAGAAAAAAAAATGTTATTATTTGAAAAAGAAGCCAACTGCACATGTGACATTGTTTTTTTGTTTGTATGTTTTTTAAAGTGCTTCTAGAGACCGAATATAGTTATTTTACTTGCTTTGGAGACAGAAAAAAACAAACCAACTAATAACAACTACAAAAAAATAACAATTAATGCATATAAAATCTAATATAGTACAAAAGTGATTGTGTCTAGAATTAGAACATAAAATGACCACAGAGTGATCAAATCTAAAGCATTCTCTACTATTCATTCTAATAGACATTTTAACTTAAAATATTTTATATTTTCATATGATAACAATGTTTTATTGAAAAGAACAATGTTTAAGTTTTATATTATAATGATGGTATGCCAACTGTATAGATTTATTTCACAATGCATTTTTTCTCCCTTCTAACTGTTTTTTATCAACCAAAACAATTGATAATAGGAAGTCAATGATCAGATAAAATAAGGCCCATAGTAGATTTTAGTATGTATGAACTCCATTGATTTATAGAGTAATTTAATATTGTCCATATTTACAATTACAACTACTATTTAGAAGCTTTCAGGTAACACTATATACCTACATTCCTTATTATATAAACTGTATAAAACTGGCCCAAATTGGTCGGCACTTCATCCACAGTTTTACGTTTTACACTTAAAATGTTTGTTATTCTGGTGGCCAATTTTTTTTCATAATTGCTTCAATAACAGGTCAGAATTAGGAATTATTTTTAAACCACTATGAAATCCTGGAATGTTTTGTTCTTATTTAACTAAGAGAGAAATAAACAAAAACAGGCACTGAGAGAAAGATGAGAATGATCACTTTAATTAAGACATGCACCTTCTTTTTTCAGAAGTAAAGAATTTCATTAGTGTTTTTATTTGTTCCTCAAAAGAGTTTATAAAGGGATTAATTTTAATTTACTGCCCCAAAACAAATCCATTCCTTCTCTAACACATTATGAATACAATAAAATCATTTTCATTTGATGATTCATAAGAATAACTTTACCATTACCCCCACTGTGACTAGATGACACCTTCCCTAAAACACAAAATGTATTGTTTCTAGAAAAATAAGATAAATGAATACAATTTTACAATAAATGGTATGTTGTTAAAACAAATCCTCAAGAGAAATGCATATACTCTGCAATCTAGGAAAGAAAAATGAATTGTTATGGAACCTTAATGAAATGTATCTTTTAAACTTTCCTTTCTGCCATAAACTCTCCATGGTTCTTCTGGAATGCTTTAAAGTGCCAATAAGCCAAGGTCTTTTCACTAATCTCCTCAAGACTCTCAGACAATAATATTGGCTGTTTTTCTCCTGAGAAATTTAATATGCAGCATTTGTCTTAAAATTGTTCTCTTAGCTAACAGTAAGGACAGATTAAAACTAATAGCTTTACATCAGTGTCCACTACAGGGCTTGTTTTCATCAACTCCTCTTAATTAAAAATATGGAAACTCACAAGCTCATAGATTTGGAGATGAGTGGGACCTTAGAAGAAGTGGATCTCCTCATTTTACAGGTGAGGAAACTGAGGTACAAAAATAATTGAGAGAAATTCTCAAAGTTGCTCAGGTAATAAATGACAGACCTGCAATTTCCCACTAGGCTAATTCCTAGTACTCATTTCATAGTGTCATGATTGCTGGAAGAGATTGTTTATAGTGGGATTTGAGAAGATTTTTGAACTATTTCATCAGAACATGAAAATGTATTGTGTTTTGTCAGTTTTGCTGAAGAGTCCCAGATCTTTATTCAGCAAACAATTAAAGGGAAAATTTTATTTTTGTCCTTTTGGTCATTTTGTTCATGGCATTAAATGACAGTCAATCTGACTTCATGCCAAGAGTAGCCAGTAGTTAGGGAAGTAGTAAAGGAGATGGAAAGCAGCAACATTAAACAATAAAGAAAATACATACCTATTTTTCCTTTCTGTTTTATTCACATTGAGGCAACCCTGGATATATATTTCAGTTTCATTCCCTCTAAAAAATAGCAGAGCTTTAATTTGAACCTAAATCTTTCTATTGATAGTTCAGTCTGTTCCCACTCCATCAAGTCCTGTTGTTGAGTATTTACTTTCTTCTTATCTCATAGAAGATCAGGAAAATCTGTAAAAGTTCCCTTAATTTTCACTTTGCAACAATGAAAAATCCACTTCCCCTAACAAAACTGCTAAGAAACTACTCTTTCTTACTGAAGTAAGGAGTATTTATTAATTTTTTAACACGCCTATTTCCATATTGAGCCCAAATTCCTATTGAACTGTTGTCACTTAATTATGAATGTTAAAACTTTTAACTTCAGAGAATAAGTTATGTTTAGTTATTGATGATTAAGGGTTCATAAAGTTTTTATTGGCACATTAATCTTGAGGTACAGAGTAAGTCATGTCACTGGTTGAAAATATGCAGCACTTGCATTGCCATAGGGAGCATTAAGCAGCTTCAGTACTGTTCCCACAGTTGCTACCTAAGATAATGGCTTGACAAAACAAATTCTCTAGTAATAAAGAATCCAACTTATAAATTAGTTCAACACACAGGAATACTTTCATTTTAAAATACTCTTTTCTTTAGAGTTCCTGCCCTTTGATGCAAAGCTCAAAAGTAGAGACTATTGTCTGTTGACCCAACTTCACATCTTTTGTTTTAAAGAAGATAAGACCGCCCAGGATATAATAATAATAGCTAGCATTCACATAACTCTAACATTTGCAAAATACTTTGTTCCTCAAAAGAGTTTATAAAGGGATTAATTTTAATTTACTGCCCCAAAACAAATCCATTCCTTCTCTAACACATTATGAATACAATAAAATCATTTTCATTTGATGATTCATAAGAATAACTGATTTTCTGATTTGATCTTCACATTAACTTCAACAGGTAGAGTGCATTATTATCCTAATTTTACAGATGAGGAAACTGAAGCAGATAAAGGTGTAATTTATGCAGAATCACACAGCTAGTTTCTGAGGTCACATTTGAACTCTTATTTTTCTGACTTCAATTCCAATGCTCTATTCACTTCATCATGTACCTGCTTCTAGATATATAGACTGTCTGACTCTACAGACTGGCCTTTGCTAGAAACTGGTTCCTAATCTTTAAGACCATTTCTGACTCGTGATTCCATTTTATGTGTCCAGAAAGCAATAAATACAGATAGAGATGATTTACTTTTTCTACCCAGAAAATCATTCTGACAGGAAAGGTTTAAGCATCCTTTTCTCCTGCATACAAATGATTGCTTGAAGGGACTATCTATATGGAGAATTTGTGAATAGTTTTGAAATTTCTCATAAGAACATGAATTGGTTTTGTGGTTTGCCAACTTTCTTGAACAGCTTTAACCATTCATTGAACAAATGGTTAAAAGAAAAATTATATTTTAGTCCATTTATGCCATTATACCACAGTCAATTACAATCATGCCAGAAGTAGCCATAGCTAATGAATTCTTTCAATCCTTTGCATTCCAGAACTTTAAAGTAGAAGAAAGGCAACAGTGTATACTATGATGACAAACCATAATAAAAATGATATATATTTATCCTATTTTCTATTTACCCCCATATTTAGAAATCCCATGTGAACATGTCACTTTTTCATAGACAAAAATACCTTCTGTATCAAACTATCTCATGGAGAAAGTTACATATGAGATAAGTTTTAAAGAATATTAATTATTCTAAGAGGGAAAGATGAGGAGAGAAAACATTTCAGAGAATATAAACTATTTAAAGACAGTGACAAAATTGAATGCTGCATATAGAAAACAGTAAAAAAAAAACCAAGGATAATTTGGCTACACTGAAGTGGAACTATATAATAATTCTATAAAATTTATCACTTTCTAAATTGTTTAGATGCCCTAAAGAAGAATTAGAATTTGATCCGGAAGGTAATAGGAAGCCCTTGGACTTTATTGATCTGATGAATAACATGGTTAAACATGTGCTTTAAGAACTAGTCTTTACACAGGTTTTACATAATTATATATAAATCTTTTACATAAGATGAATCAGTGGGGAGATAGAGGAGAAACTGGAGGTAGAGGGACCAACTTGAAGATTATTAGAAACATCTAGGAGGAGAGTGTCAGAAAGATAGACACAAACATAGAAACAGAGAGACAGAGATAGAAACACAAAGACAGAAAGACAAAAACAGACAGAGAAAAAGAAAGAGACATAGACAGAGACGGAGTCACAGACAAAGAGAAAGAGAGATCAGATGCAATGAATTTTGTGAAGATGGAACTGACAATACTTGGCAACTTTGTACTGTAGAGTTGAAGATAAATTTGACATTGGGAATCTTGATAACTGGAAAAATGGTGGCACCTCAACAAAGTAGAATTGTTCAAAAGAACACGAAAGAGGCATTGCTGACGATATAAATTAGAAAAAAGAACAATCAAGAATCAGTAATCTTAGTATATGTACACATGATATCCTGATGGAGGGCAGAACCACTATAATCACCAGCACCACAACAATCATTACTTTCATCTCTATGGGTTTATTAAAAGCCAAATTTTACATGCTACTACAACCACATTCAGTGAATGGGGCAAGAAATGTAACAACAGCTTATAAGTCTACCTAAACACATGAAGTAATATATGAATAAATAAGGAGAGGAAAGAAAGACCAAAGAATGAAATCTTAGTTCAACCCAGGACAAAAAAGTAAGCATGTGAGAGTAGTGATACAAAGTAAATGTATCTTAAGGATAATTGAAGTAAGGTTTATGTGAATAATTAGCATAAAATACAGGGACAGGTTTGGGAAAGAAGCTATTCATTAGCTTTTCAATTATACATTCCAATAGCATTTCAAAATCTATTACGTTTTTTTGTTTGTTTGTTTGCTTGCAATGAAATTGGGGTTAAATGATTTACCAAGGGTCATACAGTTAGTTAAGTGTCAAGTCTCTGAGGCAGATTTAAGGATTGGTGCTTATCCACTGCGTCCTCTAACTGAACCCCACAAAAAGAAACTTGGAATTTTTTGCATCTTGGTAAATTCAGACAATTAATTGTCTATAATTCTCAAGTTTGACATGCTACCAATAGGGGCCATAGGAAGAAAATAGTCTGTTTTCTAAATGGAAGATACTGACTCAAGAGTATTTTTAGGTCAGGAAATTAAGATTATATTGGGCACTATGTTATTATTTAGCTAGGAAATTAACACAATATTTTCAGGGGAAAAAATCTTAAGAAAGTATTAAAAACCCAGTCCCCTTTCTAATATTCTGTTTGCCTTTAAACATATTAAAAATAAATTTATCAATAAATAATTGTATTATATATAATAATTTATATGCACAGAAAAAATTTGCCTCACAGTACCAGTTCCTATTTATAAGCCTCAAAATGGCAGGTGATTCTACTTGGAAAATAGTCATCACTATGGCTGGATGGCTAAAGTTATTTTTTCCCTTAAAACAAAAAGGTTGAAGCATGACTGTGAAGCAATTTTACCTATAACTATTACTATGTCACTAATGGAATCATCTCACTAGCCACCACACTGTAATATAGTTTATTGTAAACATAAACTATTGCTACATTATCAAGACCACTGCTACCTGAAGTTGCCCAGAGAAAAGCATTTATTATTCTTTTTTAATGTAAGCATAAAGATAAACTGAGCTGAGATAGTCTTCCCCATCTCACCCCCATTTTCTGTTGAATTAACTGTACCTTTTCTGAAATACAATATCATGTTGATGTGGCATTATGAATATTGGAAAAGGTCAATACTAATTAAATGCATTAATAACTTTTATACTAGAGCATCTGGTGGTTGACACATTGCTTAAATAGGAAAATTAGACCAACAGTAAATGATCCCTCATCTAAAGTCTGATAACATTTTTAGCTAGAATGGAAAATCCTTTTTAATTTCAGATCATTGAACTAGAATGGGGAGAAAATGCATTATTTTGCATATATTATGCACAATTGGTATTAGAAAGGTTTTATTTTAATTATTTCATGGTGTTACTAGTGGACTTTCTCCAACAACAACAACAAAAATCTTTTCCCTTTCAGAGATAGATTTTAAAATTAAATGTTTAAAGCAAAATAAAATTTATAATTTAATAGCATTGTTAAATATTTTATTTAGGAAAAATTATAATTCCATTATCCCAAAAATGAAATTCTACTTCTTGCCAAAATATTTAGAAAGAGTTGTCGCATTTGTTTGTTTTCATCATATATAGTTTCTTTTTTCTGTTTTGTTTGTTTTACTTAAGACTTCTAAGTTATGTTCCCAAGAATATAAGTCAACAGTATTATTATTTTTGTCAAATTCTGTATTTTTCTGGACTCAAGGCTCTTTAAAATGGGTCTACAAGTTTGAAATCTTACCAGTATTGAATTGGTGTTCCGATACCTCTATAATTCAACCAGTACTGAGTTTTATTGCTTTAATTATATTTGCTTATTAGACAGTAAATTTCTCAAAGTTATTTTTTATCTGTAAACAATATCTTTCTTTTTAAAAATCAGCAAAATTTAGTGATAGTTTTTCAAAATTTAACATTTGTACAGTTTCCTTCGTCTTTTAAAAATTATCTTTACTCACTGTTTGACAAAAATTGCTGGGATAATTGGAAATTAATATGGCAGAAAATAGGCATTGACCCACACTTAACATCATACACCGTGATAAGGTCAAAATAGGTTCATGACGTAGGCATAAAGAATGAGATTATTAATAAATTGGAAAAGCATAGGATAGTTTACCTCTCAGACCTGTGGAAGAGGAAGGAATTTATGACCAAAGAAGAACTAGAGATCACTATTGATCACAAAATAGAAAATTTTAATTATATCAAATTGAAAAGTTTTTGTACAAACAAAACTAATGCAGATAAGATTAGAAAGGAAGCAATAAACTTGGAAAACATTTTTATAGTCAGAAGTTCTGATAAAGGCCTCATTTCCAAAATATATAGAGAATTGACTCTAATTTATAAGAAATCAAGCCATTCTTCAATTGATAAATGGTCAAAGGATATGAACAGACAGTTCTCAGATGGATAAATTGAAACTATTTCTAGCCATATGAAAATATGCTCCAAGTCATTATTAATCAGAGAAATGCAAGTTAAGACAACTCTGAGATACCACTACACACCTGTCAGACTGGGTTGAATGACAGGGAAAGATAATGCGGAATGTTGGCGGGGATATGGGAAAACTGGGACACCGATACATTGTTGGTGGAATTGTGAATACATCCAGCCATTCTGGAGAGTAATTTGGAACTATGCTCAAAAAACTATCAAACTGTGCATACCCTTTGATCCAGCAGTGTTTCAACTGGGCTTATATCCCAAAGAGATATTAAGGAAGGGAAAGGGACCAGTATGTGCAAGAATGTTCGTGGCAGCCCTCTTTGCAGTGGCTAGAAACTGGAAACTGAGTGGATGCCCATCAATTGGAGAATGGCTGAATAAATTGTGGTATGTGAATATTATGGAATATTATTGTTCTGTAAGAAATGACCAACAGGATGATTTCAGAAAGGCCTGGAGAGACATACACGAACTGATGCTGAGTGAAATGAGCAGTACCAGAAGATCATTATTTACTTCAACAACAATACTATGATGATCAATTCTGATGGACACTCTCTTCAACAATGAGATGAACCAAATCAGTTCCAATAGTGCAGTAATGAACTGAACCAGCTACACTAAGGGAAAGAACTCTGGGAGATAACTGTGAACCACTACATAGAATTCCCAATCCCTCTATTTTTGTCCGCCTGCATTTTTGATTTCCTTCACAGGCTAATTGTACACTACTTCAAAGTACAACTCTTTTTATATGGCAAAATAACTTTTGGACATGTATACATATATTGTATTTAACTTATACTTTAACATTTTAACATGTATTGGTCAATCTGCCATCTGGGGGAAGGAAGGGGTGGGGGGAAAGAGGGAAAAAGTTGGAACAAAAGGATTTGCAGCTGTCCATGCTGAAAAATTACCTATGCATATATTTGTGAGTAAAAACTTATAAAAATTATCTTTGTTCTTTAACTATTTACTCATTATGCATGGGACTTATTAATACGAATATTTTTATATCATTTATATCAAATTTTATATGATAATTACCCAAAATACCTACCATCTATTTTATTGTATTTTGTTGTACAGATGTTTTTAGAACAATGTATATAGTTTTGTCTTGCAACTAGTAATTCTTCTTATGTACTGAATTTTAATAATTCCTTCCACAATTGGTATAAAAACTCCATTCTTTCTCTTTCCAGATATGCTTCTCCCCTCAACTCTCAAATTGACCTTCAAAATCAACATGTCTGAAATGAAATTAATTAACCACCTTTCTCTACCTTCCCACTTCCTCTTTACATTCTACTGAAGTTACATTTATTCTCACAATTACCAATGCTCAAAATTTGTCAAATTTGTTTCTTTCCTTGCCTCCATCAGGAAATTAGGCTAGGTAAACTAACAGAGTGGATAGCAACTAAATGGATCAGCTGACCACTTTATAGCTACTTAAAGGTATTTGGAAAACTACCATTTCTTATCTATGAACAGTAAATGGTAAAGCTTTGAGTGTTGTATAAGCTCTCTGACCTTGACAGTATACTTTCCAGGAATGTCCACATTGATAATAAGATTGACACATGCATTGCCAGAGTTAGCTCAGTGTTTGAGAGACTCTGAAGGAAAGTGGGAGAGGAGAGGTATTAGACTGAATACCAAACTAAAGATTTATAGAGTCATTATGCTGACTTCCTTGTTGTATGCCTATGAATCTTGGACAGGCTACTAACTCCATACCAGGAAATTGAATCACTTCCATTTGAACTGTGGGAAGATTCTGAACATCACCTGGCAGATAAGATAACAGACTACTTTCTTGAAGTTAACTGCTAAGCATTCCAACTCTACTGCAGAGGCACAAATCCTTTGGGTTCTCCACATTGTTCAAATGCAAATGTACTCACACAGGACTTTCACAAGGTGGAAAGAAAAAGCAGTACAAGGACACTCTTAAGGTATCTTTTAAGAACTTTAGAATAAGACATGGGAGACACTGGCAGAGGATATGGCATGCTCTTATCAGAGAAGATGCTGAGCTCTATAAGCAAAGCAGAATTGAATTAGCCCAGAAGAAATGTGAGATGAACAAAATTAGGGAAGTTACCCCCAAATGTTCTAATGGGCTATTTGAGCTGTGGCAGAGCATTCCGAGCTCAAATTGGTCTGAGCAGCCACAGCTGGACACACTGTAACTAGACTCTAACTTAGTGATGTCATTTTCAACCCTTTCGAGAAGGAAAGACATCAACCAAAAAACCAACCATTTCTGAGTCTATGAATTGAAGTGCAAAATATATTCTGTAAGAGATTATCAAGATGGCAAAAGTTCCATAATCTTCCAGCAGATACCGGAAGCAGAAATAAGATCCTTCCCCCTAAAATACAACAAATAGACTCCCTTCTATACCCACTTCCATACTCACTTAAATCTGCCACTAAGAGCAGGTCAAATTATGGATAGCTGTTAGTAGTTGCTGAATTCTGTCAACTATGACGCCATTTGGAGTTTGGTGGCAAAGATATTGAAAACATTTGCCATTTCCCATCTCTTCTTTCTCCATCTCATATTACAGACAAGGAACAGAAGCAAAATTTGGGTTAAGTGAGTTGGCCAGGAGTACAAAGCTTGTAAGTATCTGAATCCTGATTTTAACGTAGGTCCTCCTGATGCTGTGACAGGTGCTCTATCCACTGTTCCACTTAACTGGCCTAAAGACATCTGTGGAAAGTCTAACTATTGTACTCATGGCTGTAATATATTCTATCTTTCTTACAAACTGCAAGTATAATCTATGTAAATATACAGCATCTATAAAATACTTTAGTTATACACGTAGCAGGTGGGAAGTATCACACAAATGCACGGTACCATTAAGTTCTTTGATTTTCTTCCAACCCCTCATTTTTTACCCAATATTGCTTTTAAAAAAAGAGAAAATTGCAAAAGGCTGATTTGATATTTCCAGCTTTCTCTCTGGAATTGTTGATATTATTTCCTGGCTTACTGTACTGTAAATATTTGGATCTCATGATAAAAGAGGACAAACATTGAGTCAGAGAAGCTAGTAATATGAAGCAAAGAGAAACCCAAGTAAAAGGAAAAAAATAGATAATGAACACAAGAGTGCATGATTAGTGTGTACATGATCGTATGAACAAAATTCTGATTAGCTACTGAAAAACTAGGATATGCTAATAAATGTTTAACAACTGGCTCTCTAAAGGAAAAAAATTCTTTAAAGTTAAAGATGCTTTAGTAACTCTTTTATCATACTTTCTTAAATCTATACAATCAACAATACAATAAATCATGTCCTGATTTATAGCATTATAGCTCACAGTGAACAATTAACAATCAATTATTGGGACTCTATATAAATTGGCTCTGACATACTTCAGACCTATCAAGTATGTTCTCTAAAATTTAAATGGTTGATCTTGTACAGGAAGGGTATAACCAGCAGAACACATCTGCATACAAGAGCAATGATGATTCTCATAGACTCCAAAAAATCCTGGAGACCAGCTAACAAGTTTTCTACAAACTATCACTCCAAACAGAGTTTAAGGAGAACCTGATGTCTTGTGCACAATGATTAGAAGGCAAGAAAGAGATGCAGTTGGATTTTCATATATCTGTATTATTAGTCTTTAGGTCAGTCTCAATAAATCAGAAAAGAAAATTAGAAGAATAGAAAAATTTACTTAATCTGTCTCTTGCCTTCATTTTCTCCTCTTTCCTTTTTCTCCTCTACATAGCTGTCAAACAGATATTACTAAAATCTAACTCTGTGAAACATACATTTTCAATGTCTCCCTACTGAATCTAGGATAAAAGTAAAACCTTTTCAGCCTGCCATTTCATATCTTTATAAGAGGACTCCTGCCTAGCATTTTCTAGTCATTTTAGAACTTCCTCTTATGTCCGCTCTGTTCTAATCAAACAGGCTTCCTATCCTTTCTCTGCATATAACATTTCATCTCTTTTTCATTCATTTTTCTAGGTAGATTCACTTTTCTGAAAATTCATTCCCTTCTCACTTCTACTTTCCATAATAACTAGTTCCCTTGACACATTATTAGCATATCCTCTACCTAAAACTTACTTTGTATTATTTTGAATACAGTTCATAATGAAAAGACTGTATACCTTTTGCAGACCATCCCAGTAAAATATAAGGTCTTTGAAAGCTAAGGGTGAAAGGACGTTTGGAATTTTATAGTTGTAGGCAACTCCTATTTAGAAACCTATGTTTCCCAATGCAAATCAACACCTGATCTACAAGTGCTAGTAATTGCCTATTGAATTGAGATATACCTGATAATTTCATCTTAACTATATGAGAAAAACTCTAGGTTAAATTGTAAAACCAGGGCAAAGAAAGTCTGCATGATTTCTGGGTGAATTTAGAATACTTATAACCCAATTCAGATAATCCAGACCTGATTGCTAAAATAATAATTCTACCAAGAACTTAATGACAGAGATAATATGATCTTTTAATCATGGTGATTAATGCATTTTCATGTAGAGGAATAAAATTCCCTCAACAATAGTTCTGTAACCTATTCCATGCTTTGCAGAGATGATCAATATTCCATATAAGCATTAATTCATTAAGTCTCACAAGACTGCTGAGGGGAAACTGAATATTATTAAAAAAACATTTTACAGATGGTTAAGAGAGGCACTGAGAGCAGATATGGGA
The DNA here is from genome assembly GCF_902635505.1 of Sarcophilus harrisii. Lineage (NCBI taxonomy): Eukaryota > Metazoa > Chordata > Mammalia > Dasyuromorphia > Dasyuridae > Sarcophilus > Sarcophilus harrisii. The sequence continues at coordinate 141,514,027 of NC_045428.1, read as the reverse complement.
GAAAGGGGCATTATTGTCTCAGATCCATGGCATAATTACTTGGTTGTTTAAAGTAAAAATCTGCATATTAAATTCAGCACACTGGAGAACACATTCTTTATGAACAGACACACACAATGCCTGATTAGATCTATTTCTGAATTAGTTCATTAATACCAGGCTTGATCAACTTAATTCTCTCCTGAAACCCCTACTTTGATTGTTGGGAGAGGTTTTCATAGTTGATAGAAATCTGTTTCTCAAATTAGATTGGTTGGCCTTTTTTTGTTGGACCATTATGACAAGTTCAAAAGTGAGAGAATGTATACACTGAAAATTAATTTGATCCTTGTCCTCTTGAGAAACATCACATTTCCTATTTTCTTAGTTATGTCTCCCCAGAAATTATTAATTCAGTCACCTGACTCTTCATATTTAACCATTAAAGATAATTATTTTTTTTTGCTTAAATGAACACAGATAAAGGGGCAGAATTTATACAATATTGAGAGGAATTTACTTAGACAAAGTCAGCAATTATGAGCGAATAAATAGTGGTACTGAATTTCATAGACTTATAGGATGATGAAGCCCAAAGGAAATATATACATAAAAACAAACTAAAATCTCTGTGTGTGCATACACACATAATACTTTGTTTCAGCAATTCCTACAAGGTCAGTTTTAATATGATGAGCAATTTATAGGTCAGCAATTATTAAACTTTTCACACTCATGACCCTTTTCACCTGAGAAATTTTTATGTGACTCTATCTTGAATCTGAGCTGATGTATATCTGGCAGCATTCATGCATACACAATGCAAAATGTGCACTCTGTGTGTTCAAAATCAAGCAATAAAGTTGCATGATGCAACATGAGCAAGTGCCATCAGAAATACCTTAGATTCATTACATATTTGATTTTCAATTAAATTTTTCATGATCCCCACATTCAGTTACATGATGTCATGTGGATCATGACTCACAGTTTTAGAAGCTTTCTTATAGATGATGGAATTATGATTCAGAGAATATATACAACTCCCATAGGATGACACAGATGTATCCTGATCATCCAGTCCAATCTCATTTTGCAAATGAGGAAGAAGAGGTGGGGGTTATTTTCCCTAGCCCACATAGCAAAAAAACTAAAACTAACATTTAAGAATCATTATAGCTATTTCTACTATTCAGATCAGTCAATGGATACACATTTATTAAGCACTTACTATAGTTTGAGATAAAAGGAAAGGCAAAAGTGTAATTAAAGATGGGAATGTTCTTTCATGAAAGACCTCCTGGAGAAGATGAAATATGAGCCAAATACATGAAAGAAGACAGGGAAGGAGGGGAAAGAATTTCAGGCCTGGGGGGCCATTGAAAAAGTACAATTTGAAGAATAGGAACCTCTGTGAGAAACAGCAAACAAATCTAGTTTGTTTCTAATTCTAGTTTAATACAGAGCAAAGTTAGAAGATAACTGAAATGACAAGAAGGGACCAAGTTCTGAATGAATATAAATGGGAAATTAATTTGCGCTTATGGGTGATAAGGAGCCAACAGAGTTTATTAAGTTGAGGGATGGAACGATCAGAAGCAGGCTCCAGGTCAATCATTTTGATTGCAAACACTTGAGAGAAGGATGGAATTGTAACTGAAGGTACACCTTTTGAATCTGAAAAAATTCTTAAATCTGCTTAAAATAGAAGAATATAAGTTCTGCAGATATAGCCTTTGTTTTTTTTTTTTTTATATTTCTTCTTTATAAATATTTGGAGAATTTCTACAGAAATTTAACAGAGTTTTCTAGGAAAGGCTTGTTCATCATTAATTGGGTAGAATGTTGAGTAGCCAGGATTAGTCTTCAGCTAAAAGTTGTACTGAATGGACACTCAGGTACCTTTCAAACAAAATTCTGTGCTTTTATGATGTTTCTATAACCTGACCTTGTCCACATGTATTTTCTACCCTGCTTCTTTATACTATATCATTGCAACAAAGCCATGTTCTAACTTTGCTGAATCTTTGATGATACCTACTGCTCTTTCAGAAAGGCCTGCATTCCAAAAGCAACAAATATTATACTAAAAGCTTTCCTAGAGGCATTGAATCAATGTAAAAAATTATCAGAATAATGGCAATTGCTAGTTTCTCCCAATTTAGGGCATCTGCTCATCTTTAGACTGGTCCCCACATATTCCTTCTCTAATGACAAAATGATAACACTGGATTAGATGAAATTGAGAATGGCTTAAACAGGTTCTGTTGCTGATTCTGTGATTGAAATCATTTTATATTTTCTTTATTAGTTTTTAAAAATAGTAAAACAGGTCAGATTAAGTAAATAACAATACTTAGATTATTCAATTTGCCTTTAAATTGATAATAAAACTTGAGAACAGAATAGTATTATGGAAATGGGTTTCATGTTTCAGTTTTGTCAAATCATCTTGTCATAGTGACACCTAGAAATTAAAATTTGCAAAGTGCTAAAAAAAAGAGTCTAAAAGTAAGTGTAAATATAATGATGCATGGCAAGGAATGCTACATTCATCATCATCATCATGTACCACCATCATCAACAATTAATATTTATTGATCCAACCATTCTGGAGAGCAATTTGCAACTATGCCCAAAGAACTTTAAAACTGTGCATCCCCCTTGGCCCAGCAGTTGCATTACTGGATCTGTAACCCAAGGAAATTATCAAGGAGGGAAAAAGGTCTCACGTGTGCAAAAATATTTGTAGCAGCTTTTTTGTGGTAGTAAAGAATTGGAAAATGAGTATATGTCCACAAATTGGGGAATGACTGAACAAAATGTAGTATATTAATGTAATGGAATATTGTTGTTCCATAAAAAATGATGAACAAACTGATTTTAAAAAGGCCTGGAAAGATTTACAAGAAATGATGCTGAGCAAAACAAGCAGAACCAAGAATACTTTGAACAGCAAGAATGTGCAGTGATCAGTTATGAAAGACTTGGTTCATTTCAGTGGCTCAGTTATCCAAAGCCATTGCAATTGATTTTGGACAGAAAATGCCATCTATATCTAGAACATGAACTAAGGAGACTGAATGTAAATCATCATAAGCTATGTTCATTTCTTTTTATCTGTTTTCTCATCTCTCCCATAGTTTTTTCACTTTAGCTCTGATTTTTTCTCCTAGTATGATTCATAAAGCAATGTGTATTAAAATAAATACATTTACTAGAAAAAAGATTAATATTTATATCAAATTTTAAGGTTGGTACAAAGCTTTATCTGTTTTATTTCATTGAATTCTGTTTTATTCTGTATATAAAATCAGGAAAATTATACTGAGTCTTTAAGGAACTTACCCAGGAACATGTCTAGTAATAAGTTTTAATTCAGGTTTTTCTGACTTCAAGACCTATATTTTACCCATTATGCCACAGAGCAATCTTTTCATCTCATAGCACCTTAGAAAAAGCAATAAGCTAGGAGTCAAGAGGTCTGGATTCTAATTTCCCTTTGTCACAAACTTGTTTTCTGAGTATGGACAAATAACATTTCTGCTCAGTTTGAGTTAAGGATAAACTTATATTATCTCTAAGATCCCTTAAAGATGGAAGATTCCATAAATTATTACAGAAGGTCACTACTAGTGGCTTTACATCATTATCTGACATTTTAATTTTTTGAAAGTGATAATGAATGGAAAAGGTCATCTTGAACTTGCTGAAAATCAAAAATTATGTAACATTTTTCAAATAAGGAACTAATGTTTCCATATAGAAGTAATATTGACGACTTCTTTAAAGTCAAAAAACTTGGCAAAATGCAAATGTTAACAGCAAAATAAGATAATATTCATAATAAAATATAGGCAGTTTTTTGGCCAGGCCCTATTACATAATAAATTTAATGATTGTTTCATCATCCTAATTTTCTTCAGCTCTGTTTTCTGGTAAGAAGACACTAACAAGAGCTGGCTTTGGTCTGGAAATTCAAAGGAGGTTTCCTTATCCCACCATAACTTGTATTTAAAATAGAATCAATATATAGTGGCTGGGAGTAATTATTCCTGTCCCTCTCTGTTTAAGGATCTTAGACTGCAATAAAAAGCTTTGTAAGTACTGTTCCCAGACCAGAGTCTAACCTGGAAGTTTCAACCTAAGATAAAACTTGGATCTAAACTATAAGGCAGACACTGAGAAGTTCTAGAATACCACCTCTGAAGTAACTTAATGTATTTCACTGAGGTTATTATCATAAACAGAAGATTAATCTGTTGTGATTTTTAATCTCCAGTTATGGAGATTCTGCTTTTAACATAATTACTTTTTTTTAGTTCTTTTCTTTGATTCCCACTGGAGATAGAAAATAGCAGAGTACAACTTCCAAATTTGTTCAGAGAAATCCTAATTAGTCTGAAGTCAGAATATGTCTGATAACCTCTTTTGACCTAGATTATTGCTACATCTGAATGTGACAGGGCTCACTCAGATTGGTCTAATCCTACATTTTGTCCATAATGGCTATTGATTCTTAATATGCAGATCATGTACAAAAATGAGACTTGTGAAGCTTGAGTAGTACAGTATTAGGAGCTATGAAATATTTTACATCTATAACTACCCATTATGGAAAATGAGGTTACATGCACCCATATAACAACTCAGTAAAGATAATGAGATTAAATTCACTATTATCTAAATATCTATTGGCTAGAGGAAAAAAAAAGGGAAAAAAATCATAAAAATCTCCCATGAACCCAATGGTTTATACAGGGTATTTTGTTCCATTTCAATAATGCCCTCTACTCTCTGACTCAACTCCATCAGAAACTACAAATTGAAATAATAAATAAGTAAATTGTATTACAGGAAGAGCCCCTAGTTTTTACACTCACATTAGGAAAAGGCATAATAATAGTCATATGAAAAGTTGCCAGTGGAATATTTCACCAGCTTCTATGAGAAAATGTGAAACATAGCTTCATTCACAATGCTTTTTTTTTTTTTTTTTTTAACAAAAAAAATTAGCAAAATTTACCAAAAAAAAAAGACACAAGAAGAGATGTATCTATTGAGGGGAACAAGTCAAACATGGTGAAGTAAATCTGTCCCTAAACTTTACAGACTAGAAATTTAAAAAAAAATACATTCCTCCAGGGAAAAATAAGTTATCATTGAAATGAATGAGCATTTTTAAATTTTTTTTTTCCTGAAGCAATTGGGGTTAAGTGACCTGCCCAAGGTTACACAGGAATTATTGAGTATCTTAAGTCGCATATGAACTCAGATCCTCCTGACTTCAGAGTCAGCACTCTATTCATTGTACCATCTAGTGGCCTCTCATTTTTTTTTTTTAATATTTTGATGACTATAATACCAAAATGTGAAAGATGAAGTGGAAAAGAATATATGTACAAAAATATTTCAATTAATCAATATTTATTAATCACTTGTTTAGCACAGTGATTACTATTTTACAAAGCATAGAGGATATAAAAAGAAGCAAAAAGACAATCCCTGCTCTTAAGGAACTTACAATCTAATGAGGGAGACAGCATGAAAACAAATACATACACAGCAAGATCTAATCAGGATAAATAGGAAATAATTAACAGAGCAAAGACACTAAAAATTAAGAACTGTAGGGGAAGGTTTCCTTTGGAAGATGGGATTTTAGTTGGGACTTAAAAGAAGATAAAGAAGTAAGCAGTTGGAGCAGCCTAGACATGGAGGAGAAGCAGAAAAAATTCTTGGAAAGGAAGGATGAAATGTCATATTTGTGGAACAACAGAAGGCTAGTTTCTGCAGTGAAACATCAAGGAATACATGTCAGGAAATAATGTATAAAAAGCCTGGAAAGGTGGAGGGAATGAATTACGTTATGAAGGGCTTTGAATACCAAAGAGAGGGTTTTGTGTTAGATACTGGAGCAACAGGGAGCCACTAAGTTTACTGAACAGGGGAGGTAACATATAAAGAGAATAAACGTATTTCACAGAATTTTGCATATTGGCTGTCAGAATTATAGAAGAAAATTCAATCCCTTACTAAAAAAAAAAAAATAGATCTTTAAGGAAAGCATACATCACAGATAAACTTGAAAAGAATGGCTATCATGTTAAACTGAATTGGCTTTATTCATAATTGTGATAATAGGTTTACATTGTTTCATCCATTCCTCACATCCAGAATTTCTATCAATCCATATATCTTTCTTATAATGATGTGTGGTTTACCTGACTAGTCATACTCTACAGGAGACTGGTAAATCACCTATAAAGAAAGTTTCCTCACTAGAAGTTCCCTAAACCAGGAAATTCAATGATAATATACACATGGGTGCACACACACACATGTGCATGTACACACATTCATACACATATACACACACCCCAAATTGGCCACAAAGGAAAAGAAGCCAAATTAAATAATAATAGAAAAACATTTTTCTTTGACTACCAAAGATATATTTGATGTATAAAATGCTACAGTATTTTTAGTACAGTAATTTAGATGATTTCAGTGTTTTCCTCCCACTGTTTGTAATAGAGCATTGGAAGTAATTTGTTCAGGTGTTGCAAAATGCTTATACAGATATATACCGCTTAACTATCAGTGTGAAGGGAAATTCTAAAATACTATGTATCAGTTAATTTCTACATTTTACTGATTAGCTGTGGTGATCCCTGTTAAATTCTGCTGTATTGTTTTCACTGCATATCAAAGACATCCTTGCATCAACAGTGTGCCTCTGGTTTCTTTATTCCACCATCTTAATCACTAATCAAAAGAGCAGAATAGTTTGTGGACATGACAGAAATGGGAAATAAATGATGCATCTGTTTATATGTTTAATTAATTATCTTTAATTAGGTAACAGTCAGCTTCTTTGCACACCACAGGCTTCAATAAATGTATGTTGAATTGGTATAGAATGGAAAAAAAATTCTAAAATACAATTTAGCAAAAATGTGATCACACCTTACTGGATCACATGTCTCATCACATCCCTTGCCATTTCAAGCATGAAACTCATTTTCCTCATATGTAGAATAAGATGTTCTCTAAGGCTCCTTCCAGCTGTTAATAGTTAATGATCACAGGTGAAACCAAATTATTCCCATTCTTCATGGAAAGAAACCAAAATATTTAAATTACACTGTTCTAATGGTGTTATATAGAAACTTCATCTCCTCACTTTCTCTGTATCATCCAAACCATAACAATTTCCTCTCAAATTATCCTGTTATCAACTAATCCACTGCAACAGTTCTAGTCTAGAACCTCATCACTTCGAACCTAGATAACTATTTATTAGCTAGTTTTCCCAATGCAATCCATTTGGTATCAATTGCCAGACTAAAATCAGCTTTAATTATGCAATTTACCTTTTTTCTGAGAATTTGTGATATCAGATCATGTCTCAATTTTTTCATTCCTGTTTCATCCCTTCACTAATTAATTCTTCAACATGAATTATTTTTGTTTCTTACAAATCAAGTCATTGTTATCCCCTGACATTATTTTTGCTTGCTCTATTTTCTTTTCTATTCCTGGCAATACAAATCCTTTATTACATTAAAGAATAACTTCAATCCATATTCACAAAGTTAATCTTCCTAGACTAACTCTAGCTCTGTTTCTAGTTTTCTGCTTTTTAATTATTTCAAGTATCCATCTCTACTCTTTCCATTATCCTACAACTTTGTTCCGCTGTTAAATATTTAAACCATTTGAAATTTCAATGACATGAGTTCTTATCCCCTTCAATAAAGACTATCACTTTATCATAAAGTTAGAATCTGGTTTAATAGTTCCTTTTTCCCCAAAGCAATTACCACATGCTTGCCAACATTTTGAGGGTGTGCTGCTCCATCTTAGCAAGGCTGCTTCTCAAATGTACAAGTTCATCATTAAGCTATTCCATCCTACTTGATAAAAATCAATAAATCTTACTCTCTACTGGTATAAACCTAGACCACCTGTTATCTTCCAGATAATAAAGAATTTCCAGAGTAGAAATAGAATACAATTCAAATGAACAAATTAGATATGATTTACAACCAAAAAAGACCTTAGTTTACTTACTTAATGCATCTAATTTTGATGATGAGAAAATTGAAGTTAGAAAAGTTGTCACTTTCTCAAAATCAACAATCAACACACATTTTATAAGTATGTAACCACTGTGCTAGGCATTGGAGAAAATTTGATCACTTCCTAATTTCAAGGAACTAATATCATATTGGGAAACGCAACATATTTTTTATTATAGCTTTTTATTTACAAGATATATGTATGGGTAATTTTTCAGCATTGACAATTGCAAACCTTTTGCTCCAATTTTTCCCCTCCTTTCCCCCCACCCCTCCCCCAGATGGCAGGTAGACCAATACATGTTAAATATGTTAAAGTATACGTTACATACTATATATGTGTGTGTGTGTGTGTGTGTGTGTGTGTGTGTGTACATATATCCATACAGCTATTTTGCTGCACAAGAAGAATCGGACTTTGAAATAATGTACAACAATTAAAATAAAAAATGCAAGCAGACAAAGATAGAGGGATTGGGGATGCTATGTAGTGGTTCACACTCATTTCCCAGAGTTCGTTCGCTGGCTGTAGCTGGTTCTATTCAATACTGAACAAATGAAACTGATTTGGTTCATCTCATTGTTGAAGAGAGCCATGTCCATCAGAGTTGGTCATCATATAGTATTGTTGTTGAAATATATAATGATCTCCTGGTCCTGCTCATTTCACTCAGCATCAGTTCATGTAAGTCTCTCCAGGCCTTTCTGAAATCATCCTGTTGGTCATTTCTTACAGAACAATAACATTCCATAACATTAGTATACCACAATTTATTCAGCAATTCTCCAACTGATGGGCACGCACTCAGTTTCCAGTTTCTGGCCACTACAAAGAGAGCTGCCACAAATATTCTCTTCTTTAAGATCTTTTTGAGATATAAGCCCAGTAGTAACACTGCTGGATCAAAGTGCATACACAGTTTGATAACTTGTTGAGTATAGTTCCAAATTGCTCTCCAGAATGGCTGTATGTATTTACAATTCCATCAACAATGTATCAATGTCCCAGTTTTCCCACATCGCCACCAATATTAAGCATTATCTTTTCCTGTCATCCTAGCCAATCTGACAGGTGGGAAACACAACTTATTTAAATCATATGCATATATGTAGTATAGCATTTGAGTAATGAAAACCATCAAAACCATGATGATTTCAATATCACTTTTTTCCTGTCACCTGGTTCATTGTTATGCAAACAAAAGGCAATCAATGTTGAGTTGATATGAAATATAACAAAACATAAAATGAAATAGGTTGTTGTTGTTCAATTATTTCAGCTGCATCAACTCTTTGTGACCCTGCCTGGTGTTCTCTTGATAAAAATACTAAAATTGTTTTACATTTCCATCTCCAGCTCACTTTACAGATGAGAATATTGAAGCAAACAGGGTATGACTTACCCAGAGTCATACACATAATAAATGTCTAAGGCCAGATTTGAATTCAAGAAGATGAATCTTCCTAATTCCAATGCACTTGATCCAATATACCCACTTAATGTCCTAGGTATATACAAATCCATAATCTCACACTCACTTTTATCCCCACTAAACCTTATTCCAGGGTAACTAATAATAACTTTCAAAGATAAAATGACAAGTTTTTTTTTTTCTCATCTGCCTATCTTTTGGTAGTAATAAATATGAAACTGGTCAAATATATGAAGGCAATATTAGAAAAAGACTTAGATAATTAACAATTCAAAAAAATTCAATAAAGGTGACTTTCTTGGATACCAACTCCATCATATGACAAGCCACCATTTTTCCATGAAAACAAATCATTCAAGCATGAATGAGTTTCCCACAAAATGCCAAGGTTTCTTATTAATGCATTATAATGAAACCTAGAGTGTTGTCCAAAAAGCATGAGTAGCAGATTCTGATGGAACAGGTTCGAGTCCTAGATCTCCCCTCTGGAGAGTGACAAAAATAACACTTGTATTATCTACTTCAAAGAATTGTTGTAATGCAAGGAAAAGTGCTTTCTGAATGAGAACAGTGATAACAATAATGATGGTTTTAGCTACACTCCCCACATTCACATTTAACAAAATGCCTGAATTGATGAGATTTTTCTCCTTTTTACTTCACTCTAAATGACTCCATGAATAAACAAGCTTTCACAGGATGTCAATCAGTTATATTGGCAGCTTTTATTGGTATTTGGAATATATTAAATCCTTAAACTTGGAATTTAATAATCTCTCTTTTACTTCATTTTCTTTACTTCCTAATGATACATTATCACTTCCTCAAAGTCAAATTCACATTTAAATATTCAACTTAATTTATAATTTATTGTTATTAATAAGTGTTTATGTCCAGGAAATTGTATGAAAAGTCACCTACAAATTTCAGAAAAGACATATACTGAGCTTCAATGTGTCAATAAATTAAATTTTGTCTGACTCTTAGTGGTCTAATTTAGGGTTTTCTTGACATTTGCCATTTCCTTCTCTTGTTCATTTTACAGACAAGCAATCGAAGCAAACATGATTAAGTGACTTCGCCAGGATTATAGTATCTCAGGACAGATTTGAACCCAGAAAGATGTATTCCTGATTTTAAGCCCAGGATACTATCCACTGTGCCATGTAGCTTTTCTATAAGTTAATACTGTTTATTAAAATATATGACCCAAATATATATGAATAAAAAAAGATACATCAACAGAGCACCATGTGAGATTAGTGACAGGGAGGGCAATATCATAGTTTATTCTAAAAATCACGGAAGCCTTCCTGGATGATTTAATATTTTATTTTGGACTCTTGATATTTTAATTTGATCCTTATGATGTCTTATATTTTTCTGTTATGATATTAGTACTGCATTCAATGTATTCCATGTGATTTAAGTTTATAGGAGTAGACAATGGAATAAAGATAAAATGGCTCACTTATACCCTATAACTCTGGGTATATATCCAAGTCCTTGTTCATCATTTTTAGTGCTGATAATTGATGTACAAATGGTTTTCAATGTCTTTTTCCCCCATGGCATTCTGTTCTCATTGTATAATCTGCTGATATTCTCTCTTTATGGTGAGAATTTCGATGACTATTTTTAGTTTAGGGTCACATGACTGTTTCTGATATGGGATTGAAGGATTCAGCTGGTGTCTTTGACATTTTCATGTAAAATTTTCTGAAAGTTTTAATCATGTGGTTGTAGCAGCAGTGATGACAATGCATAAAATGACACTGAATAGATGGTGAAATGCTCCTCTTGAGGCACTGGCTGACACAATAAGCAAAATTCATTGTGAGGTCATTTCCACATGAACAAAGAGGGCAGCTTTTATTAGTGAGTCAACTGATCTGGAGCCTGGGGACATGATAAATCATTCCATAAATAAATGCATCACTCTTAACTCATCTTCAAATAAACCAACTCAGCTAGTGTCTTTTCCAAAGGGAAACTTGTTCATCTAGGAATGTTCTCCATCACTGTTATCAGTGTCACTTTTTCCATACATATTCTTTCCTTAGATATAATGTCATTTTGAAAAAATTCAGTTATAATGCAGGGAACACTACCTTGTTCATAGGGGAGATTAATGAAATTTTTAGATTCAATTATATTATTATATTGTATATCATCTTAATAACAAAGTTATTAGTAATAACTTCCTTCAAGATTTAGTTCATTTTCCATGAGAAGTTTCACTGATATTCTCAGGCATTGGTATTTACTTTCTCCTCACAAATGATCATGTGTACTTATTACTGCATATTTTTTATCCCCTCTTTCATTAGAATGTAAGTTACTGGTAGGTGGGGAATGAGTTCACCTTGTTTTTCTATCCAAGACACACAGAACAGAACTGTGAGAATAAAATGTCTTTAATAAATATTTGTTGTAGAAATTAAATTGGATTGGCTCTAAGCCTATGTGAGCAGACTTGGATTAAAAATAATTATTGGAGCAGCTATTAAATATAATTAAAGGTTTAGAATTGGGGGTCATCAGTAGTGATCCAATTATTAAGTCTGAAAAGGGCTAAACCTTAGTATGTCATTGGCTTTTATACTTGTCCCTTATATTATGTAACCTTATTACTGCTGCTTGAAGGTATTCAGTTAATTAAGAGGCTAATCAGCTTCCTACCACAGGGGCAAGTGTAAAAAAAATGATAAGGTTAGAAGAAAGTTTAGAAAAGCAAAAAAAAAAAAAAAAAATCTCAAAAGTGCTTCAGTGTTAACACTGAAAGACACTTAGCACCCAAATATTTTACTAGTCCCTGGAATGCTAGACTAAGATCAAGAAACCTTGCTTTGAATCATAACCATTTACAATGTGACTGTGGATGAGCAATACGATGTTTCTCTCTGTCTCACTTTTTCCAGCAATAAATTGGGCGTAATAATTACAATAGCTAATAATCATAGTTTTTAAAAAAGGCTTTATAAATTTCAAAGTGCCTAAATTTGAGTTTACAAGGACAACAAAGTCCAATCTAACCTGAATAGAAATACAGATAATTTCCCTGAAAAAAAAATCAGCCTCTTTTTGAAACCCTTGATATTGCAGAATTAATTATCATCCAAGGCAGTTAATCACACTTGGAGTCATGTTTAATTGTAAACAAGTATTCCTTTATAATGAAATGAAATCCATTTCTATCCAATTTGCACACATTACTTCTACAACTGTCATTTTTTGGTGAGGCAGAACAAGTCAATCCCCTTCTTACCTGTAAGTCTTTCAAATACAATAAGTCTGTCTTTTAGTCCTTTCATGTTAAAATTCAAACTTCATAACAACAACTACGTATATGTTCCTCTTTAAAACTGACACAAGTGAAAGCGGAGTCAAATACTAGATTCAGAAGTAACCCAAGACAGAAAAAGCTGAGTTCCAATCCCAATCTGTCAAACACTGGTTCTATGAATCTAACATCATTTCCCAATCTGCTAGTCTAAGACTGCACATTTCAGACAAATGGTAGATTTTCATTGGCAAAGGAAGTTTCTTTACCTGTGGATTTCATAAACCAAGATATTTCAGAACTATATTCTCTCCTTTTCCATGAAATGGATAGTGAAACTTATGTGGCTGCTATGTGTCCTTGGTTAGACTGTTCATATCATACCCACTATCGGTATATCCAAAGACTCTGTCCTATGACTCTTCTCTTTCTACCCATATATACTTTATGAGGCATAGCTACATAATACAGTGGAAAGAGTGCCAAGTGTAGAGTCAGAAAGACCTGACTTTGAATTTAGCCTAAGACACTAGCTAACAAACACTTTGGGAAGCCACTTTATACTGTTTGCCTCAGTTTCCTCATCTATAAAATGAGATGCCACTCTGTTTAACTCTTTCTTATTCATTTTGTGATTTGATTTATCTAGTTCTGAGAGAGCAAGGTTGAGATCTCCCATTATTATGGTTTTCATGTCTATTTCTTCTCACAACTCTCTTAACTTCTTTAGGAATTTAGATGCTATACCACTTGCATGTTATGTTTAGTATTGATATTGCTTCACTATCTATGGTACCTTTTAGCAAAATATTGTTTCCTTCCTTATCTCTTTTAATTAGATCACTTTTTGCTTTTGCTTTATCTGAGATAAAGCATCTCAGATGCTCAGATCCTATCAGGATGGCTACCCCTGCTTTTTTGTTTTTTCTTTTTAACTTCACCTGAAGCATAATAGATTCTCCTCCAGCCTTTTACCTTTAATCTGTATGTATTACTCTACTTTAAATGTGTTTGTAGTAAACAACATATTATAGGATTCTGGCTTTTAATCCAGTATGCTATCAGCTTACATCTGCTTATCATCCAGTTACATTAATCTGGTTGTTTTTTCCTCATATACAATAATCTACCTCCTATCACTGTACTTTTTAGTCATCCCCCATACTTGAAATGTTCTCACTTCATAACTTCACTTGTTTTCTTGGTTTCTTTCAAGACTCAAGATAAAATCCCTTCATCTTCAATAAGTTTTTCCTAGTCCTCCCAGATGCTAAATCCTTTCTTGACCTTACTTTCCATTTGCTCTGTAAATATCTTGTGTATTCAGACTTATTTTCATGTCTTTCCTATTTTAATATGTATGTAAGAATGTATATTCCATGAAGGCAAGTTCCTAGCAATTGTGTTTACATTCTTTATATCTTTATATTTTATATATATATATATATATATTATTAATATATCTTATCTTATATATATCTTTATATTATATATACACTCTTCTTGCAATGATATTTGACAAACAGTAACTTTAAGAATTTATTGGTTAACAACTGCCTGGTATTCCATGAAGCCTAAAATTGTATTTGAAAACAGCATATTTCTTGGCATCTGTTCCAAGGAAGGTTTCTCCTTTCATATTCCTTTACAACACAAGAGGAGCAAAGAGCTTAGTATTTGTTCTTTACTTTTAATTTCATATCCTTTCTCTTCCACAATTGCTCACTGAGTATCCCTCCTCCTTTAAAGGTCAGGGTATTGTTTTTAGCTCCCAGTTGTTGAACATTTATAAACTTCTTATTTGGCAATAATTTCACCACTTAGCTCCTTTGACTATCATAGTTTCCCAGTTCTATAATGCTCACCCTCTCCCTCATGGCCTCTATATTCAGTCTACTTCAAGTACACATAGGAGTGGCCACTCCCACACACCATCAACTCTCTACTGGCTCAACTAATATATTCCAGGATACAAGAAATCCTACTAATGGCTCTGTAAGATTATCACTGAAATGGTGCTTCTCTTCTCATCTAATTTTGGTTTCCTAAAATTGCTTTTGGTAGCAACACACTTTTGACCTCAAGTTTTTCAATTCTTATTTCAGGCTGATGACCTACTATGACACCACATTCCAACCTGATAATGGAAGCCTACTATAAAGTAAGATTTATTTTATAGAAACACAATCAAAAAGGAAAATTTTAATAAATTCATATAGTTCAAATATTTAAAATAACTGTTATATTTCCCTATTTCACATAAAATTCAGATTTTTTTTCAAAATTCAGTAGCTATCCATGTATGCATATACATGTGTGTATACACATATAAAACTGTTGGAAATATAACTGTTCTTAAAAATTAAAATTAATTTACATTATTTTCTCTAAAAATTGTTATATATCATAGGATAATGAAAACTCTCATTCTTCTTGTGGTTTTGGGTATAATCTTAAAAGTGGGTAAGAGAAGACATGATATAATGAATCTTAACTTTAGCAACAATTAACCATAAGCCTAAGAAACTTTTTTTCATACTAAAAAGTATCAACTAGGATTTCCTTTTTAAAATGTTATTATTCTCAAGTTGAACAATACTTTATCACTCTCTTTGGGCTGCAAATTAGTTAACACAAAATTTAGACGGAGAATAATGGAGATAAATATCTTTAATTTTCTAGCTCATTTTGTCTTTGCAAAATATAGGGAAGCTCCACTTTCCTTTTATTTACTACTAGTGCTTGCTATGTAGTAAATTAATACATCTTTTAGCAGGGGAGTCATTGAGGACATTAGCACTGCCAGCCTCATTTAAGCAGCAGGCTCACTCTCCAAACCATAGTCTACAGGAGTACAAATTTAAATAACATAATAAAAATTTAACATATAAAGGCACTTTTGGTAACTTTATCCCCAACCGGATTAGAGATTAAAGTAAATTGTAGTAAATACACACACACACACACACACACACACACACACACACACAAATTCATAGTGCCAGATGATCATCCTGCATCTCAACTTTCATTTTTAGGACCATACTCTAAAGTAATTCTAGTCAATTTGATTTTTAATCGAACAAATTTAAAAAGTTAAGTCTTTAGTAGTTTTATCCCTCTCTTTCCTTATAAGAGTGCCATGGATTCTGAATACCTTTAAAGGAGTCATTTGAGACCCTTTGCAAGCTGACTGAACTACCATTTTATCTGTATTTCACATATTACCTTTCACTTACACCCACATTTTGTATTTCAGAAAAACTGGACTATTAGAGTTCATTCTGATCTAGTCATGATCAAACCTACAAAATGGCTACAATATGGCCCTATAATGCTTTCTTCCTTGTTGACCCAGGTTAATCTAGGGTAAAGCCTTTCCAATTTTCTTCTTCAAACTTTCTTGTGGCATCATGCCTAGGTTTCTCCTATTATTCTTTCACTTTACTTTTTTCAGATTTGCAAACATACTATATACTCTATTACCATAAACTCCTTTATGCAAGAGACTATCGGGTCTTTCCTTTATTTGCCCCTTTAGTTCCCAAGTCAGTGGCTTAAATATTTGTTGTTGCTATTTGTCCTTCATTTTTGAACAGGGTTAATGACATCAGAGGATAATGTCTTGACTCATCAGTGAATTTGATTCAAGTGAGGTAGAGTTGCACAAAGTTGTCAGCTTTATTTTTTTTGCAGTCATCAAAGTATAGTGGCAAGATGAAAGGCAAGATTCCTAGTGATGACCTGAGATGCATTGAATAACCTTGGCATCTTCAAGATCTGACTAAATCCTAAATACTTCACAATGGCTGCTTTAGTTGTATTCAAGGCCATTGAAACAAATTGTTCTCATATGCCTATTTTGCCAGGGGAAATTGTTAAATGCTTGGAATGGATATTTTCCTAATATACCGATGAGTTTGAGGTCTATCAATTGCTATTAATGCCTTAAAGTAGAAGCTTAATTGCTGTTAAATGATTTAATATGTTGTCAAATTTTGATATGTTAAATCTATTCAAATTTTTTCCACCTATACCATTTTTATGATATTCAAGTTCTTTAATTTTCACTATCTACTATGTAGAATGATAGAACCTTTGATTTTTTTTTTCCTTGTCTAACAACTTTCAATGTTAAAGAAACTATACTTTGGACATTGAGTGAAAAACATTCATTCTATTGAACATATTTCTAATCACATATCTTTTTATTCTTCAACTTCTCAAGTTTAAAAAAGTCACAATGTTTTTAGTCTTCCCTCACATGGTAGTATCATTGTTTTCTTAAACATTTTAATAAATTCATATAGTTTAAATATTTAAGATAACTATACTATCTCTCTCCATTTCACATAAAATTTAGTTTTTTCAAAATTCAGTAGTCATTAATTATCTTTTCCGATGACAAATTCTTTTCCTTAAAATTGGCTTTCCATAGAACCAATTTCCAGTGTAGAATTTTTTTTTTTTTGATTAATAACTGCTGGCCTCCTATCTCAGTTAAATCCATATGCAAGGTCTTCATATAGTCCTTGTGCAGTTTTTAACCTGTAATAACTTGGATTCTGGGTATGATAGAAACAATCTGTAAATGCCACTTCAGAGGCAAATTGAATTTCTTGTTCATACCTGCACCAGATTTCAATTCTGCTAGTCAATAAGATATAGTTTATCTTTTCATTAGTGGGAGCTATTTCTCTTTTGTAATAACATTTTTTTGGGGAAAGGACACATACATTGTAAATAGTCCTGTAATACAGTGACCCTTCTAAACTATAATAAATTAGTGAAACATTGTAAATGTGAAAGAAATGAGTTTTTTTTTTCTTTTATGTGTTTATATTTATAAACATCCATGGGCTTTGTGAAGATCTTGTAGATTATATACCAATACATCTATTATATACCCATACATCTATTTGCTATGTACAAGACAGAATTGTTGTAAAGAACAAGGGAGATTGAAGACCGCCTTAGCATACTGGGTACTTTAGAATCAGCCAGAGTCAGGATAAGCAAATGTTTTTAATCTTTATTCTTTGTCAAAGCAAGAAGAGAGACAATGGACAGAGGAATCTCATCTTTCTTCTATTGCCTGAAGTCACCTTGCTTGTCCTACTCCACCCCTCTTATACCTCCCCCCAATCTCCCAATACACCAATCAATCCAGCCAGCACAGAATGGTGGGGCGGGCCATTTTCCAAGCAAATGCTAATAGAATATTGTCCAATTGATGTAATTTGCCTTAAGTGCTTGCTTGTCTGAATCTCAGTACATAAACTCAAGAGTCCCAGCCCTTTATAGGAGGTCCTAGATGTACAGCATTTTGTAAATTGCAAATTGTTATAGAAAACTAAATTGCTGTTGTTTATTACTGTCCATTCTATGCTTGGTTAAGAAGTACATTCTCTCTCATCTTGCTTTTCAAATTACTGAATATTCCTGGTAGTATTAAGTTAGGATAGAACTTATATCATGTATAAGCCTAATTAACTCTAATGAAAATAGTACTGTCCTATTGACCATGGAAGTTTTTGGAAT
Organism: Sarcophilus harrisii; assembly: GCF_902635505.1. NCBI lineage: Eukaryota > Metazoa > Chordata > Mammalia > Dasyuromorphia > Dasyuridae > Sarcophilus > Sarcophilus harrisii. Next base: position 141,495,707 of record NC_045428.1, on the reverse strand, counting down.
AATGACTGGAACTAAGTCAGTCAGTCAAAAAACATATCTTCAGGGTCTTCAGTGTATCAGGCACTGTGCTGAACTCTGGTGAAGTATTAAATATACCAAAAAAAAAAAAAAAAAAAAAGGTGGAGGGAAAAGAATTCCTTTCCTAAGGGGCTTATAATCCAAAGGAGCACAACAAATATGAATAAACTAGCCATATACTATACAGGATAAATAGGAAACAATTAACATTAGAAAAGGTACTAGATAAGAGGGTGGTAAAAGCTTCTTAGAGAAGAAGGATTTTAGTTGGGACTTGAAGAATGACATGGAAGCCAGAAGGAGCAAATGAAGAAGGAAAAGATTCTAGGCATGGAAGACAGCCAGATAAAATACCTCAAGCTGAGCGTTGAAATCTTGTTCAAAGTGATTAACAATATGCATGTCTTTCTGATAGGAGTGGAGTAGGAGGAAAAATACATTTGTATTATGCCACACGCTGTTTCCATTTGGCAAAATTTGGAGCAATTTCTCACAGGAAGGATAATTTAAATACATTTTGCATTTAAGGTTTTTATTTTTTTTTTAACAAATATATTCCTCAGTTTAAAAATCAAGACCACATCTGTGTTGTGGTTTTGTTTGTTCTTTATACTCAAAGAGAACCAATGACATTATGATGTTGGGATCATTAAACATTATATCCGACTGAAGCTATCAGACCAATATGAACTCAGAAGACTCTCCCACAGGTTGGCCACAAAGACTTTGAATATTTGGGATGCAGATGTCTCTAGATTCGTGTATCTCTGGTTTCTTTGTGCTACTGTGATTCTTTTGTGCTCACAGAGTATAGCACCTTCTTTGATGCCAGCATGCCATGCTCACCAGTTCTGGGGCAGCATCTCCCATGGCTTACAAATGATACTAAATTCCTTCAGAGAAACCTTGAGAGTGTCCTTCTTCTTCTGCCCTCCACTTATGAGCACTTATGTTGTGCAAGTTCTCCATAAACTAGTTTTGCTTTTTTTTTTTGTTAAATTTATATTGGTATTTAGGCTATATGGTCAGCCCACAGGAGATGCATTCTCTGTATTATTTGGATAATATTTTTCTCTCATAACAAAATTATAGAATAACAGAGTTAGGATTAAAAATTCAAAGTTTGGTTATGAACTATTTGTGCCTGACTGATTTTCCAAAAAAATATATTATTTTACTCAATTAAACAAGTCCTCACAGTAACACAGTATTGTGCCATGTTAGACAGAATGGGAAGATTTGGGTTTGATTCCCATACTTATCAGCTATGGAATTGCAGGTAAAAGATTTAATTTATCTGAGCTGAATTTACCCTTTGCAAAATGGAAGTGATAACCTATTTACTCTCTATTCCTCAGGACTACTATGAGGAAGACACTTTGTTAACCTCAACACCTAACATAGTGGCTTGAATAGCAGGCCATTAATCAATTATTTGTGGAATGGAATTGAAATATCTTCCTGTAAATACTCACATTTTCCAGTTAATGCATAAAAAAGAAAATTCTTATAATCAGTTTCTGTTGCAAAGTTGTATAGTCTTCTCAAAACTGATTCACATAGACATCCAGACTTTTTTAAAATAATTACTTGCAAAGGATTTCTTTTAAATAAAAGGAGCAAAAGAGTGGGTGTTTTAAGATGACAAATTAAGGTTTGTTTTGTCATTGTAAGTGTACTCCTGCCAAATACATACTGTGCTCAGGGTGACTGACTGCTAGTCTTTTCTTTCTTGATTATGCTATTCTCTAAAGAGTCAGATCTGCATTCACTCTTAAGTCTCTCAAATCTGTTGTAATGATATCTATCCATCTTGTTCTTTGCCTATTCCATCTTCTTCTTCCTTTCCAGAGAAGGGGTTGTCCAAATGATTTCTTAGTAACCCATCTCCTAATACTGATGTTGACATGATTCACAATCTTTTTGGGTTTGATTTATTATGGTTTATCTACTTTCCTTTCCTCCAAACTTTCCCCTCAATTTTCACTTTTAAGCATTAGGTCAATAGCATTAATTATGAAAATTATGAAAATGTTTCTAACAGGAATGGCAATCAATAAAACATGGATTGTATAGAAAATGTGCTTGATTTTCTTAGGAAACGTATCCTATGCTGCTAAAACTTCTCCCAGTTGTTCTTATGTTAGGACTTCTCTAGAGTCAAAGAACCTGTGCCAGGTACTCAGTGAAAAACATTTATCTATTGTCCATTGTGCATGAAGTAGTGTGCTAACCAGTGTATGTTTTAGAAGACATTTCTGGTTTCCGTTCAAAAAGAGCTTATTTTCTAATTGTGGCTTTAAGGGAAAAAAATCTACATAGTCCTAACTACAAAAGAGAAATGCTTATAACTCATAAACAAGGGATGAGGAGGCAGGGAATCTAGGTAGATGGCATATTCATATGGTCAGAATGCTTAGAGTTTATAAGTTCTGTAGGTGGATCTGTAGGGTGCTAATCCACTTTGACAATTTTCCTTAGAAAATGCAGTTATTGAGCTAATCTAATACCAAAATGGATGACACTATGCCTGCCAGAAAGAGCCAGCAATTCTAATTCAAAAAAGCTTAAATCTGGCTAGAGCCTGTGGTTGTTCTCTGTATCCTGCAACATGTCTTGGGTTGTATTTTGATCAATTCTTAAAGGTCTCAACCACTCCATTTCTTTTGTAAGGATCATTAGTATAACTCTAAGAGTTATAGCAGAGAGGCCATTGCAAAGAAAAGTCAATTCCAATAAGAAGAATCTATGAATGTGGCTAGTAGAAGCAAATTCTAAAATAAAAAAAATCCAAGATGAAGCATCATTCCTCCCAATGAGATCATGACTATGTATCTGTTCCAGTAAGTTTCTTCTTGTGATCTCTGTTGAGAATTGAGAAATGGAGAACCAAGGACATCCATGTCTTCTTTGTATCTTGTTTTCCTAAGAACAATTTGGTGATAATTTTTTGGAGAGGGGTGGGTTGTGGTGGTGAAGAAAAATATAGCTTAAAAGTCTCAACTTTATACTTTATTTTGTAAATAGATATATTCTTTATGGCCTGGGGAAATAAGATATATTACTGAAATAATGTATATAAGAACATGTGCTTTTACTTGACATATGAGAGAATTAAGATTCAATGGCTTCTAAAGGTTGCTTTGCAATTTTAAATTTCTGATTTTTAACCTCATCAGATTTGTTAAAAATGTCATAATTTGTTAAAGTCCATATTATATTTCTCTGTTATTTCCTTCTTCTTTCCAAGGATCACATGCAGATTTATACAGGTGGGTGCACACAGACACACACACATATGATCATGACAAAAAGATGTTAAAATCTGCATTTTTCAGCAGATGGTATTATACAGCATAAAGAATAAGTGCACACATGTATACACAACAGAGAGAGAGAAGGAAAAGCTGATGGTTGAGCTCTTCAGAAAAAAAGTGAAATAGCAGGTGGGGAATTACTGTTTAATGAAGACTAGCTGAAGGCTTTCTTATATAATATGTCCACATGTTAATATTTACTTTTTAATCTAATGATAAAATTTCATTCTTCAAAATGTTCTTTCTACAATTCTATGGATTTCTGTTAAAAAGATGAATTTACCAACTTAATATTTTATGCTATACTAAAATTCCCAAACAGATAGTGTTTTCAATGAGTTATTCAACACTGTCAAGTAACTTTTTCAATTCTTTATTCATAACACTGAAGATTTGCTTTTACTCTCTATCCACTGAAACCATTCTAATCATAAACTTCATTATGATTTACCCAAATTGCTAAAATTAGTGGTCTTCTTGTCTCTAATGTGCCCTCTCCGTCCATGTTCTTTATCACTTCATTATCATAGCTACCATATACATTATTCTCACCTTCATAACTTTGCTCATTCATTCTCAATCTAAACATAGCATGTCATTTCTTTCCTCTGCAGGTTCACTTCCTAATTTTACCTTTGTCTAAGTTCAAGGCACTTTGGAAAAAAGCAATGAATGAATAAAAAAGTATATATTACCACTTATTATGCTAAACAGTGTGGTTACAAATATAAAAGTAATAACAATTCCTTTGTGACCTGAGTTTTTTTGATTAGAAAGTTAGCTGGAGAATAAGTGGAGCTACATGGGAGTACATTGGCATTCCCTTTTCAGTAGCAATGACAGAGCTGATTTAATTATTACTAAGGGAGAAAAAGCAGAGAGGATCAAGGCAGTTAATAAGATGGCCAATGTGCTATACATGGCCAGGCCCAGACAAAGAGGTAGCAGGCAAAAATGATGACTACAAAAGTGGACTTGGGGGCATGTGAAGATAAAAGTTTTATCAGAAAAAGAATTAAGTCCTCCATATTTTCTGGTTCAACACAGACAGTATTTTCTTCCAAGGATCCTCTTTACCTCAAGCAAAAAGAAAGATGAAGAAAATCAACTAACACAGCTAGTTCTTGATAATAAAATACATATTATTTTCTTTTACATTTATAAAAACAACATCATTTGGTAGACAATGAAAACATGATTATAACTATTTTATACATGAGGGATATGAGATATAAAGAGATTAAATGATATGTATATATGGTAAATAGTATAGTGACCCTTCTACATATTTACAAATTATATTGCAATCATTAAGGAAAAGCATATGAATATGAAAATCAATGGATTTTTATACTGATTAAGTTATTCAGAATATACTTTGCATTTGAACATTTTAGGAGTCTCAGTATCAGTCCTATGAAGACAGCCCTAAAATGCATACCAAATAAAAATTTAAAATGATGATGATGATGATAAGCCATAAAAATAAAGGGGAGTAGCTAGGTGGCAGAGTGGATGGAATACTAGGCCTGGAGTAAGGAAGACATCTTTATGATTTTAAATCTAGCCTCAGACATTTACCTAGCTCATATTATCTATATAGCCATTTAATTTTTTTTGCCTCAGTTTCCTCACCTATAACTTGAGCTGGAGAAGGATGACAAAGCACTTTAGCAACTTTGCCAAGAAAATCACAAGTGGGTTCAGATATGACTAAAAAGAATGAATCATCAACAGCAGAAAACAAAAGCAAATCCCAAATATTTTACAAAATGTTTGTACTTAATATTCAATTTTAGATTTTTTTTCTTCAGGAAAATTCTCATAAATTATTCCTATAACTAGCATAATGATACTAGTGTCACAGATCACAGATCACATAACTACAGAAAATCACAGAGATACATTATGTCTATTAAAGTAATTACATAAAGTTTGTTATTAACTATTGCCATCAAATTATAGATCACTGCTATAAATAACAGAAAAAAGTGCTACTTGAGATCTCATTGTTCAGCATATTTCATGAAGAAAACTTTCACTGGTTGACTAGTGAGGGAATCATCTAAAATGTTTTAGAGAAGATAGAACTCTATAAAATTCAAAATATTTTAGGGCAGGGAAAATAATTAGCTAATACAATATTTTTTACAAAAAGTGAAGGATGAAAAAATACTCTCTAAAACTTGCCCCAGTTGATATTTCTATATGTGGTCATAAACTATTGTATTATTTTCTTTAACTCAAAACCAATATTCTCAGCATCTGTTTCAAAGAGAATTTAGAAGGATTCAACCAAATTAGATGTGTCCACAGTATGGAAAACTTAATGGGAACTTATAAAAAAGGATTAGCATTTTTACATGATTTTTAAAACTTCAGTATATTTAAGATAATACATGTAGATATGGCAAGCTTGAGTAAAAAGTAAGCAAACAGAAACCGTGGGAAATAATGTTTGCAATTATTATTAGGCATGTTTTGTTTTGTTTTCTTTATTTAAAATCTTGGTCTGGGAACAGTTATGATTTGATATATGTAAGCATAACTTAAAATGATTGATTTCCTCATTCTTTTTTTAGCTGTGATTTACTTTGGCTTAAGGAAAAATATCTCTTAATAAGTTTTCCCCCCTGTGATTTTACTTTGTTTTCCTAGAACTTATTCTTTCTCTTATGATGCCTACCAACTCAAGTATTCTATCAAGTAGAACCCTATTTCCACAGATCTTTAACTACACCTCCCTCTCTTATTCCATGTGATTTTTTTTTACCTTTCTAGATTTATTCATGATATTTTGCTTGAAAATATATGCAGCTGACAAAAAAAATCAAATGAGTGGAATTTTGTGTTTTCAAATATTCTTCTAAATACTAGTTAATAATACAGATTTAGAGGAAACTGGGAACCAAAGGGACTTGTCCATAGTAACAGAGAGGTACAATCATTATATAATATGACTGATGCTCATTATATCAAGCCTCAGGACCCTAGAGACAGACACTTTTGAAAGACATCTATAATCCCTTAAAAGAGTTTGTTCTGTTCATTTATACAAGAAAGACCCAATGCTCAAAGAGTGTCTCTTGATAAATTCCAACAATAAATTGCATAAATGCCCTATAGAAATCAATAAATTATAAGTATACCTAGACCAAGTATACACATGGAAAATGAGGTGATCCCAAAGTTAGAAAAGAGGAAGCTATCAAATACAGATTTGATTGCTTTTTGGAAATTGATTGGAATTTGGAAATTAGACAACTTTTTAAAGCTACCTTTAGCTTCACATTAAAGTAATAGACCATCTTTTCAATGCTAACATTGTACTATACAGTAATCAGATGTGGAACAGAAAACTAAAAGATGAATGTCAAAAGAGGGCAAAGAAATGGTGCATGATGGCTTTAAGTAGGCTTCAATATAACCAATCAGTAACTCCAAAGAAATAAAGTTTATAATTAAGAAAATATAAGTAAGAAGAGAAGATTGGCTGGTCACATGACAAGCATAAAGGATGACAGGTTGACAGCTATAGAATTCTACTGGAACTCATATTCACAAAGCAAAGAACAGAAATGATGACAAAATTGGAAACCGCAAAATTGCATCCTTGGCAGAGGGAGTTTCTTCTGATTCAATCACAGATTCTACTGAGTACAGTTTGCATGTGTTTGTATGTGTGTGTATGTGTATATATGTATATATTTATACATAGTTTTTATTCATATTCATGCATGCATATATAATACATATATGCATTTAAGGTAATAAATGCAATGGCCTTTTACAGATATGCTGTACCTATAAAAGATATCAACTAGGAAAGTAATAATTCAACATCCTTAAAGCTAATCTAAGCTTTAGAGGCTATGACCAGATCATGGTCCTTAGCACTCTTATTAAGAAAGCTTACACACTGTAAAAAGTCTCGAGTCAACATGAATCATGATTCCTTTCATTATATTTCATGCAATCAGAAAGAAAACAAATCAGACTTAATTCTTTAGTGTATCAGCCATCTTTCTGATTCAATATTATCTTTTTGATCAATATGATCATGGATGATCCCTTCCCCCAACCCATCTACAACTTTTAAGGTTTTGCATACTTATTTATTACCCTTTATTACTTATATTCTATCTTCATTTTAATGAACATAATATTTAAAAGTGTCAATTCTCCATCCATAATAACAGTGAACTATGAAAAATTGTGCTTTAGAGTTCTCTTGTCATCAGTAATCATTGAAAAAAAATTCAAAGCACTTGAATGCAGTAGATCTATAAACCTTTGAGATTTTCTCTCTTTGAGACAAGTTAGTAGTCTAACTGTATTTTAACTAATAAACAGCAATTATATATCTCTAAAAGGCAATTTTTATTATATCTGTATATATATACATATATAATATGCATGCATATATATGTGTGTGTGTGTGTGCGTTTTAAATGTTAAACATTTTCACAAAGACACTCAACATAGTTTTTGAGCGTTTTCTACAGAAAATCCTCTATTTGGGGGGAAATGAATGATCTTATAATCTTACATTTTCCTCTCTTGTGACTTTCAAGAATATAGAATAAAGATCAGTATCAGCCAAGAATACTAGGTGTTTGTGGCAAAATATCAAGAAATTAAGCAGATACAATTCATGTCCTTTAGGAGTTAAACATCTAAAACACAGCAGCATTAACTCTGGAGAAATACTTAAAGTTTCTAGAAACAGGTGACTATTTTATACTAATTTTATAAAATTAGTATACAAATACTATTCAATAATGAATTAAGCACGTGTGTAGATTAAAAGAGTAGGAATGGAAGAGAAAAAGGTTAAGAATGTACTCAATTCCAAATAAGAAAACAGGAGATCAGAGTAGCAAGAAATTAAATTGCTTTGTGATGAGATGAGAAATAAAAATGTAAATATTTCAGCAATATAGACATTTTGAGGCAATCTGGAGAAAGGCTAAATTTGAAGACACACTAAAAAACAGAACACCATTTGATTTCATGGACATGGAAATGATTAAACAAAAGGAAGAGAAAATAAATATTCACCTCTGCTTATACAAATCATTTCAGATGCACCAGAGATTCCCTTTACCTAATGCCTTCCCAGTTCTATTACTACCAAGTATTCTCTTTTGAACCTGTCCACATATGGCCTATATATGAAAAGTCAACAATATAACAGATTCAAGAAATTGTTCAAAATAGATTCAAGAAAACTTGGTATCAAATTTCACCACTGACATTTTGCTGTTTTTATGATTTCAAGAAATTACCATAACCCCTGTGTCTCATTTTCTCATCTTTAAAATCAATATAATAATGGCATATCTGCAAAATGAAAGGAATAATTACACTATGAGCTGTTGTAAAGTTCAAATGAAGAGATATAAAACTTGTTGTAAACTTTAAAGTGCTATATGATTGTCAGCTATATGTCTTTGTAATACACACATCACTGAAAAATCTCTTGCATACAGTCCCATAAATACTGGTTGTAAAACCACTGATCTCATTTTTGTTTCCCAATCATCCCTTACTAAGAGATCTGTAGAAGTATTTGTGACATCATGGTGAACTGCCCACAGATCATATATGGGTGCTCTCAGTCCAGATATGGTAAGGGAGTCAGACAACTGATCAGATAGAGATTACAAGTGACCCTTGGTTGGCACTAGGTACAGCTGGCAGTTATTGGCAATGTTATTGTCCATGTAAAGTTCTGGGTCACAGTTTCAGGGAAGAGAGGAACACTGGTGATTACTCACAAAAGAGATGAGGACTTGGTCACAGTTCCAAAGCAAAGAGGAGTACTAATGGCTACAGAGGCCTAGGGACCCTTTTTGGAAAAAAACCAGAGTTCAGACCAAAAAACAGAAACTATTCCTTTCCCAGCATAACAACACCTTGTAAGTACCAAAAACTTGCAAATCTTGAGAATTATATTTGAAAAGAAGAACACAAAAATGCCTAAAGTTTGAAACAGTGCTTCTATTCCCCAAGGTAAGAAAAGCCCAACTTTAAAATAAAGATCATAGTCAAGATACTTAGAGAACCACAGAGATTCTACTAAAAAGTTATTAGAAATAATCCACAACTTTAGCAAAGTTGCTGGTTATAAAATAAACCCACATAAGTCATCAGCATTCTTATATATCACTAACAAAATCCAACAGTCAGAGTTACAAAGAGAAATTCTATTTAAAGTAACTACTGATAATATAAAATATTTAGGAATCTATATGCCAAGGGAAAATCAGAAACTTTATGAGGAAAATTACAGACCACTTTTCACACAAATTAAGTCTGATCTAACCAATTGGAAAAATATTAAATGCTCTTGGATAGGGTGAGCAAATACAATAAAGATGACAATATTACCTAAACTAATCTATTTATTTAGCATTATACCAATCAGACTCCCAAAAAATTATCTTAATGACCTAGAAAAAATAACCACAAAATTCATATGGAAAAACAAAAGGTCAAGAATTTCAAGGGAATTAATGAAAAAAAAATCAAATGAAGGTGGCTTAGCTGTACCAGATCTAAAATTATATTATAGAGCAGCAGTTACCAAAACCATTTGGTATTGGCTAAGGAATAGATTAGTTGATCAGTGGAATAGGTTAGGTTCAAGGGACAAAACAGTCAATAACTAAAGCAACCTAGTCTTTGACAAACCCAAAGACCCCAGCTTTTGGGATAAGAACTTACTATTTGACAAAAATTGCTGGGAAAATTAGAAACTAATATGGCAGAAACTAGGCATTGATCCACACTTAACACCATACACCAAGATAAGGTCAAAATGGGTTCATGACCTAGGCATAAAGAATGAAATTATTAATAAATTAGAGGAACACAGGATAGTTTACCTCTCAGACCTGTGGAAGGGGAAGGTCTTTATGACCAAAGAAGAACTAGAGATCATTACTGATCACAAAATAGAAAATTTCGATTATACCAAACTGAAAAGTTTTTGTACAAACAAAACCAATGCAGACAAGATTAGAAGGGAAGCAATAAACTGGGAAAATATTTTACAGTCAAAGGTTCTGATAAAGGCCTCATTTCCAAAATATATAGAGAATTAACTCTAATTTATAAAAAATCAAGCCATTTTCCAATTGAAAAATGATCAAAGGATATGAACAGACAATTCTCAGATGAAGAAATTGAAACTATTTCTAGCCATATGAAAAGATGCTCCAAGTCATTATTAATCAGAGAAATGCAAATTAAGACAACTCTAAGATACCACTACACACCTGTCAGATTGGCTAAGATGACAGGAAAAAATAATGATGATTGTTGGAGGGGATGCGGGGAAACTGGGACATTGACAAATCCAACCATTCTGGAGAGCAGTTTGGAACTATGCTCAAAAAGTTATCAAACTGTGCATACCCTTTGATCCAGCAGTGTTACTACTGGGATTATATCCCAAAGAGATCATAAAGAAGGGAAAGGGACCTGTATGTGCACAAATGTTTATAGCAGCCCTCTTTGTAGTGGCTAGAAACTGGAAACTGAGTGGATGCCCATCAGTTGGAGAATGGCTGAATAAATTGTGGTATATGAATATTATGGAATATTATTGTTCTGTAAGAAATGAAAAATTGGAACAGGAGGTTTGGCAATTGTTAATGCTGTAAAGTTACCCATACATATAACCTATAAATAAAAGGTTATTAAATAAAAAAAAAGAAAAAAGATTAAGTTCATAGTCAAGAAATGGATTTGAAAATGATTAAACAACCAAAAAATGATTTTAACAAGCTATTATGGTAACAGGGAAGACCAATGTATACACTCAGAAGACAATATAAAAACAGCTATCCAAAAAAAGATCTGAAAAATTGCTAATTGTACCTCAATCCAACAAGAATTCCTAGAAGAGTTACAGATAAAATAGGGAGAGTGACAATCAAGAAAAAATGGGAATAATGAAAGAAAATTGTGAAAATAGAATTAAAAGCCTTGTTTTTAAAAAAGCCACCAAAATACCAAAGAAAGCAAATACCTTAAAAAACAAAATTGATTAAGTAGTAACAAAAAGGACAAAAATCCACTTAAGAGGAGAAATCCTTAGAATTGACTTAATGGAAAATGAGGTACAGAAATTAGCTGAAGGGGAAAAAAAAACTCCATTAAAAGTAGAATTGACCAAATGTAAAAAGAGGTCAAAAACTCACTGAATAAAATTATTTTTTTAAAAGTTAGAATTGGGGAAGTAAAAGCTAATGATTCCTACAGATATCAAGAAAGAATAAAGCAATGTGTAATAAAAATTAATAAAAAATAATGAACAAGAGAAAAAATGAAACAATTCCAACATCATGAAATCACAGGCAGGATTACACAAGATTTAATAGATTTCAAGCAGCTGAAGCGTTGGAATATGATATTCCAGAAGGCAAGGAAATTAGGATTGCCATTAAGAATCAGCTATCCCACAAAACAGAAAATATTGCCTCAGGGCAGCAGGGAGAAAGAACTGATATTTAATAAAACATTCAAATATTCTTGAAATAAAGACAAGAGCTTAACAGCAAAATTGGCATTCAAAAACAAGACTTAAGAGAAGAATAAAAGTTAAATATGAAAAAGTAACCATAAAGCAAAACCATATGAGAAAATGATAACTAAACATATTATCATAATTTGGACAGTTAAAAGGAGTTTACACAGAGAGGGGGCATGAAGTGAGTTGTTTATGTAGGCATAATTTAACAAAAAAGAAGGGATAAGAAACTGAGATGTCCTGGGAAAAGGAGTTAGGGAGATATAGAATAGGAGAGTTGTTTTTTTTCACAAACAAGATGCACAAAGTCTTTATGATGGAAGACTCACTATGATGGAGTGAGAAATGGGAGTGGGGTGCACAATGCTTTAACTTCACTCTCATCAGAATTGGTTCGAAGAATGAAGAGTATATTCACATGTAGTTGGATATAGAATTATTAACTTGCCCAGTAGAGAAATAAGAGAGGAAGGGAATAAGAGAAAGGTTAGAGAGTAATTAAAAGGAGGGCAGATTAAAGGAGATAATGATTAGAAGCTAAATATACTTTTGAGCCAGGAGATGATAAAAAGGAAGAAAAGATTAGAAAAAGATTAAAAAGAAAAAATATTAGAAAATTGAATGGAAAGAAATATAGTTACCATAACTTTAAATGTGAATGGGATGAGCTCACTCATAAAACAGAAGTAGATACCAAGATGGATTATTTTTTTATTTTTTTTTAATTTTATTTAATAGCCTTTTATTTACAGGTTATATGTATGGGTAACTTTACAGCATTAACAATTGCCAAACCTCCTGTTCCAATTTTTCACCTCTTACCCCCCATCCCCTCCCCCAGATGGCAGGATGACCAGTAGATGTTAAATATATTAAAATATAAATTAGATACACAATAAGTATACGTGACCAAACCGTTATTTTGCTGTACAAAAAGAATCAGACTCTGAAATATTGTACAATTAGCTTGTGAAGGAAATCAAAAATGCAGGTGTGCATAAATATAGGGATTGGGAATTCAATGTAATGGTTTTTAGTCATCACCCAGAGTTCTTTCTCTGGGCATAGCTGGTTCAGGTCATTACTGCTCCATTGGAAATTATTTGGTTGATCTCGTTGCTGAGGATGGCCAGGTCCATCAGAACTGGTCATCATATAGTATTGTTGTTGAAGTATATAATGATCTCCTGGTCCTGCTCGTTTCACTCAGCATCAGTTCGTGTAAGTCTCTCCAGGCCTTTCTGAAATAATCCTGTTGGTCATTTCTTACAGAACAATAATATTCCATAATATTCATATACCACAATTTATTCAGCCATTCTCCAACTGATGGGCATCCACTCAGTTTCCAGTTTCTAGCCACTACAAAAAGGGCTGCTATAAACATTTGTGCACATACAGGTCCCTTTCCCTTCTTTATGATCTCTTTGGGATATAATCCCAGTAGTAACACTGCTGGATCAAAGGGTATGCACAGTTTGATAGTTTTTTGAGCACAGTTCCAAACTGCTCTCCAGAATGGTTGGATTTGTCAATGTCCCAGTTTTCCCGCATCCCCTCCAACAATCATCATTATTTTTTCCTGTCATCTTAGCCAATCTGACAGGTGTGTAGTGGTATCTTAGAGTTGTCTTAATTTGCATTTCTCTGATTAATAATGACTTGGAGCATCTTTTCATATGGCTAGAAATAGTTTCAATTTCTTCATCTGAGAATTGTCTGTTCATATCCTTTGATCATTTTTCAATTGGAAAATGGCTTGATTTTTTATAAATTAGAGTTAATTCTCTATATATTTTGGAAATGAGGCCTTTATCAGAACCTTTGACTGTAAAAATATTTTCCCAGTTTATTTTTTCCCTTCTAATCTTATCTGCATTAGTTTTGTTTGTACAAAAACTTTTCAGTTTGGTATAGTCGAAATTTTCTATTTTGTGATCAATAATGATTTCTAGTTCTGCTTTACCAAGATGGATTATAAAGCACAATCCAACATTATGTTGTTTACAAGAGACACCCTTGAAACAGAAAGACAACTCCCTTGTGATGATAACAGACTTGTGCTCCAGATCTCAGATTTCAGCACTGTAGTGGAAATTCCAGTGTGGAAACTATCTACTAATGCATCTTTGGCAACTAGCAGGGATTCACTCTTATGAAGCAAGTCTTAAAACCAGTTCTTTCTGACAAGCTTGAACTTTTTTCTGTTCCAACAGCAATTCTCAAACTTTTTGTTTCTAGGCTCTCTTTATATGCGTTTACTTTATTTTTTTTTTTTGAGACAATTGGGGATAAGTGACTTGCCCAGGATCACACAATTAGCTAGTGTCTGAAGCCATATTTGAACTCGTTTTCTTGACTTTAGGGCTGGTACTCTATCCACTACACCATCTAGTTGTTTTCCCTTATTTTCCTTTAAACTGTTAAAAATTATTGAGAGACACTCCTCCTAAGAGCTTATATTTATGTGGATATAGCTAAAATCTTAGAGATTATTTTGTTCTACCTTGCAAATTGTACCCAGCCAGCAAATTCAGGTCTCAATCATTTCCATGATATGACTCTTTAGTTTATATGGCTAATGCTACTGATCACTTCAATAGAGTATATACTCAAAAGTTATTTGTCCCAGTAGTAGTGATAGATTTGTATTGACCTAGCCATACACTCTCAATTAGTCTCCCTTTTGACATTCTTGTTAAGATGAAAGGCCATAGCTAAGGACCTGCCCATAGCAACAAGTGATACACTTAGAGCAAAGTTAACTAGAATATTTGGGAATCAAACCTATGACCAATGCTTCATAATCTGTGCCCTAATAAACAAGGGAAAAAAGCAGAAGCTTAGAGAAAGAAGACAATCACAACTCTATGTATTAAAAAAAAATCAAAGAGAAAGAGAATGCGTAAAATAGCAGATTATAAAATGGGGAAAAGGAATAGTTTATCAGAAGATTTAAGGAGAAAAAAAGGGAAATACTTTTAAATGCTTAAAGATATAATGATAGGAAAGACAATAAGATCTAGCAATGAGAATATTAGATAATTAATGAAGTGTTGAAACATTTGAGATCTTGAGGTTGAACAATAAATACAATACCTTATGGACATAAAAAGCTAGTTGAAAAATGCAATATCCCATATATCAAGTGATTATTCTATAGACAAAATACCTGACTTTTCCAAAATTGTCTTCCTGGAAAAAGTACTTGCAGTAATGCAGAAATATTGCATCAAAAGGGATATATACATTACTAAATTTTTGGTATTACATCTATAGGAAAACAGCATTTCATAAAAACAAATATATAGCACTTGTAATTCCCTGCATTTAATCCCTTTGATTAAAGCAAAGAAAATTTTGGTTCCAAGTCAATGTCATAGAAAAGCACTAATTTTAGAGCTAGAAGAGTTCATTTGAGACCAAGTCCAGATATATCATGTGGTAGGAAAAAGTCATCAAGAATTGGAGGTTAAATTCAGCTGTTGAATTTCAATACCCAGCCTTATGACCTTGAATATGCAAAGTAACCTTTTTGAGATTTAGCTTCCTCACCTTAAAAAAGGGCTAAAAATACCTCTAGTGCCTACTTGTAAACCTAAAATGCAATATAATTTAACCCAACATTCAATCAAACTCTTGTCAGTTGACACTGTGCTAAGTACTGGCATAAAAGGAAAAAAAAAAAAAGAAAATCTTTTTCCACAAGAAGTTTTTGTTATTAAGATGAAGATTATGCCCTTTTCCTCCATGATAAGGTGGTAAGTTTGGGGATTATCTATTCCTGTATATACACATGGACATAGACATATGCATTTGAAATATATGTATTTCATTATACATTTGTATTGCATATATCTATGTGTATGTATTTTATGTATTATATATAAGTATTTTATTATATATGTATATCTCAAAACCAGGAATTTTTTTTCTTGAAAGAACATAAACTGGGAGAAACATCAGATGCTTATGTGAATCACTATATACACAGAGAAGTAGAGGGAGGGGAACATCAACAGTAATGCATTGGTTTTTATTTGTGTCCAATGAGCATATTCGTGAAATATAAATGACTTGAAAAATAGCAACTGACAATAGATATTCTTAGTTAAAACAGCCACATATGAACCACCCTATACAGGAGCCTTAAAAAGGAAATAGTCTAAATCTCTTCTTTCCCAAACAAATTACTCAAGAAAACCTTTCTTTCAGTTTTCCATGTATGTTTGATTTAGAAAAAAAAAAAAAGTCAATTTACATTTCCAATGCAAACTTAACATTATGAGCTTAGAGACCCCAAACTCTCTTGTGAGCATAACTAGATATTATACTATTTCCTCTAGATGAAAAACAACAACCACCACCACCACCCCCCACAAATGAATTGCATGGCCATTTTTTTTTTTTTGAATAGTATACTTTAAAAAAAAAAAAACTGCCACAAAAAAGGAAAATTTGAAATTTTTTTTCAAGTAATATAGTTGGATGGAAAGAGATGGGAAAAACTGAAAAGCCCCTTCCTTTTGAATAATAATAAAGGCAATTTTCCGATGGATTTCAAGATCCAATTAAATCTAACTTTAAGAGTACCAAAGAGGCTCAACAGTTCTATTGAAATGTTATGTTGGGGAAAAAAAGCAGTTTTCAACCATAATGTTATTTTAGCAAGGACTGGAGAAAAAAACATTCTCTGTTGTTTCGAGAAAATTAGTTGTCTATTGTACATGTAGAATAAAGTGAAGAAAATTTCTTAATATTCATTTTAATAGACAGATCTGTAACAGGCCCTCTAGTTAATGCTGAGAAGCTTCTTTAAGGGCAGGGCAAATTTATTCTCCAACAATAATAAAGACAGCTATTTAACTTATTCTTTTCCCAGCTCTCCACCTGCTCCCATTAGGAAGAACATTAACTGGAGTGAACTAGACATCAGGGTAATTCCAAACACATTGGCACATCAGGGATTTTCAAAGAATTCACTGAATGTTTTTATTATACAAAAGAATATTGCTTCAAACTGTGGGAAAATATCCCCAATTTATTTGGCTCATTCTGTTTGCTTAACAGCAAGCAGGTGTCTGCAAGCCTCTGATCAATATTCTTTTTAAAATTTAGAAAAGTGTAAAGCAGAAAATCAACTTGCCAGCAAATGTAATAAGCATTAACTTTGAAAATAATGAAACATCAGTGATATCAGAAGCCAACAGTCTACATTTCCTTAGTTAAAAAGAGACGAGTGAATTTGTTGAATTAACTGCTTCTTATAATTTATGGGCAATAATTTGTGAGATATTATTCAGGATCACCATGATTACAAATGTAAAGAAGAATTTTGCCCATCTCAAGAAAAAAAAGATGATGGGCTAATATGCGTAACTAATATAGAGAACACATTTTTGGACGTGGAACAATGTGAAAATTGATTTTCTATGACTGTCAACAATAGTAAAGAATTTTTTAAAGAGCTTCTATATTTCAACAATGTTAAACCCTGGGGATACAAAAACCACAAATAATGAAAGTTCTGCCCTCAAGAAGCAAACACTCTAATGGGGAAAGATCATTGACAAAAGAAAGGTAAAAAGCAGGATAGAGAAGGCACCTGGGACATTATGGAGAAGTCAAAGAAATCTAAAATAAGAAATGTTGGGGGAGGGGATTATCAAATATCAAATATGCTTCTTAAATGGTACCTTTTCTGATTCTTTCAGCTGCTAGTGCCTCCCTACAATTACTTTATATTTTGTAAACATTTATTTGCATACATATTTGTCTCAAAAGGATATAAATTCCTTGAAGTCAGGGACAATTTCCTTTCTACTTGTCATTGGCATATAGAATAGTTTCAGTCAAAATTTTGGCATTTAGATGTTTGATTTTCTTCAGCCAGTATTTATTAAGGAACAACTAGGTATGACTCTATTCATATCCTACTATATTAATCCCCAAAGGCTCTTTAATATATAAACCTTTTACAAATATTGATTAAATATAAGTTACAATTTTTTAATCTTTGTAGACTAGAGTATTATATCATTTGTCTTGAGGCAACAAGGTGTCACAGTGGATACAATTCCAGGCAGGAAGAATCATCTTTCCAAATTCAAATCTTACTTCTGATGCATATGAGGCCTATGATCCTGAACTAGTCAACTAATCTCTGTTTATCCCCAATTTAAAAAAAAAAAAAAAAACAAACTGTGAACATAGGGATAATAGCATCTACCTATTTTTTATGAAAAAAAATTTATGAAGATATTTTCTGATGACCCAATAAAATCCCCTTCTTTATGAAGAGGCTTAGGATATTCCAGGCATGTAGACAATAGGCATTTTATATATACACATATATACATGCACACACACATATATGAATCTTCTCTTCCTATTGTGTTTATTCTTGACTTCCTGCTGTTTTTGGTAAGTATACAATTGGAATTGAAAACTCAGAATTCTTAGATGTTTTTTAAATTAATATCAATTCACTTTATTCTGCTATTCATTTTTTTTCCTGAGGTTACTGGGGTAAAATTACTTGCCCAGAGTTACACAGATAGGAAGTCCTAAACATCTGAGATCTGATTTGAACTCAGGTCCTCCTGACTTCAGGGCTGGTACTCTGTGTAATATTCTCTTTTCTAAAGCATAATGTTCTCTGTGAGCAGGTTTCTTGGGGAGCTTCTGGAGGCAAGCCTTAGTTTCAGTTTAGTGTAATCACCCCAAATGCAGTGGAGAGTTAAAGTTCAAATCTTTTATTTTCTCCTTCAAAGTCTTATCTCCTTCACTTGGGGCTCCGCTAGTTTTTCTTAGAGGTATTCTGTAGTCTTGGTTCTGAGAGTTTAAGCTGCCTTCTCTGGCTTGTAAATCTCCTTGACTGAATCCTGGCTGAGGTTCAGAGCTTCTAGTGGGCTTCTCCTCTAGTGGGCTTGTCCTCTTTGGCCCTGAGAGCTCCTCCTTATATATGCTCTCTTAAAGGTGTGAATCTTGTGGAATTATAGTAAGTACTAAGTATATGTAAATTAGAGAATCATTATCTCATCAATTCCACTGACTTAGCACCTTGAAAGAATCCTAACAGCTCTACTATTCATTTTTAATCCTACAACATACAACTCCCTCTCAATGATATGAGAAAATATTGAAAGGCATAATCTAATCCCTTAAGACATGAAGATTTATCTTTATGCTCTAAAAGCAAATGTTTGATGCAAAATTTCATCACTAGCAGGCGGTTCTTTCTCAGTTCTGCTTCTGTGAATTCCTATTTTCCTTTTTCAAAGGCAGCTGGAATGTCAGACTTATAAACTAGTAAGAATTGGATTTTAATATGATGCTATGGATAAGACAATATACTTAGAGTGAAGGAAACCAGATTCTGAATCTCCCCTCAGACACAGGGATGTTTGATCCTGCACAAATTTCTTAATCTCAATTTTTTCATCTGAGAGGTTTGGCCTGGGTGATAAAAATAGATGATCACACAATCCTGTCAATCATGATACAAGCACTGTGGTCATAGGGAAGTTACTTAAAACTTTCTGAGTCTTTTCAGATCTTCTTTATCTGTAAAGAGAAGATAAATAACACCTTATAGCATTACCTAAGGGCTGTTGTTCAGTTCAAATGAGTTGTTTATGAAATTCTGGGCAAACTTTAATGTGCTTTATCAGTATTTATTTCTAAGATTAAGATCAGATGGCAGCTTCTCTGAGAAGCTGTTCTCTATTCCCATAGATTGAGACATTTATTTCCATCTTAATTTCTGTAATAAATTTTTAGGTACATACAGTATCCTCTCACACACTAGCCCGAAGAGAAATTGCAATCCTTTAGGATAAGGCAAATTTGTTTTTGTCTTTATGGCACTAGTATCTGGTGGGTTTCAAACAGTGGGTGGTAGTTAATATTTTTGGCAATGAAGTTGAGGCAAGATGGCATGTGCTTCACATGTGATTCTTTGTAAATAAGTGAATAAAACTCTTAAAAAGGAATAATGGCAAATAAATGCACTAATCAATGAAATAAACTATTCCCTACAAAAAGAGAGAGACTAGCAGATAATCAGCAAAGACCTATTAGAAATATTACTTGAAGAATACAAAGGAAGGTTTGTCTCTTGGACATACCAGAATGCTTTAGCATGAAAACATTTATTTCCTGAGGATTCACTACAACTTTTAATGCCAAATTTTTCAAGTTCATTTATATCCAGCCTAAGACACTTAATATTTCTGTGATCTTCAGAAGTCATTTAACACCCTCAGTTTCGTTATCTGTAACCTAATATATAGTATGTGTTGTTCATCATCTATTTATTTATTTGTCTTTATATGAGTTTTTTCTTCCTCCTCTTCATGACCATCATCAGGTTTTCTAACCCAAACAAAAATGCAGAATGTAAAGAAAGGAATAGATTAATGGCACATACTACAAATGAAGAATAGTCATAAGTCAGCAAATGGCTTAAACAGTCGAAATCCAATGGACCTTAAAGCACTCACTCAAGTCTATTTTTTTTCTGCCACTCAGAATGAATCTACACTTTCCCCATTATCCTTCCTTTTGCCCTAATCTAATGGGATAATCATAGTAGATAGATATTTCAGAGCACATCATCACTTCTGGTTTGATATATTAAGTAAATAATATGTCCTATCTTCATGATATCCCCTAGGGAGTTCAAACAACCTTTTAGACACAGACCTCTTTAACCCTCATAAGGATAATATCTCTGACACAAAAAGGGAACAATATGGTAATCTTCCTATTTAACCACAATGAAAACTAAGCTCATAAATAAAGCTTAGAATATCATTAAGAAGTCATCAGTAAGCAAATAAGTAGTAGATCTCAGACAACTCCTCATTTCTAATCTACTCTAGCATTTAGGATCTTATGCAGTAATCTTTGTATTTTTATTCTCCCCTTACTTTTATTCAGATTTTGTCAATGAGGTGGAATGGAGATTTCTGTTAGCTATTCTTTCAAAATGTTTGCTGTCTATGATTATATTCATAGAAGCAAACGTTTTTCCTACTTATCCATTATATGTTGATGGAATGAGGTATGTATAATCATTAGATCTTGTAAATAGCTTGACAGTCAAATAAGTTAATGTTCTATCATGCTCAGTAATGAACAACCATTTCTATATCTTGAGAAAGTTCATCAATTGCAATTTCATGTTTAATCGTTTGAAATGTCCTACTTGGTTTATAGAAATGTTCATTCTGTTTGGTGTTTATTAAAAATTTTGAAAAAATTAAAGTTCATCCAGATTATGTTTATTAACAAGTATAATATATCATCATAAAAATAAGTAGAGCCTAGCCTAATACATAATAATTTTGAGATTAGCAATCCTTTTGAGGTATCCAGAAAATTTAGAAATAAAACCCCCCCAAATATAAAATAAAATGTCATTAACTTTATAGACTATACAATATGATATGGGAAATTAGTTCCAAAGGAATAGTTTTATTAGTGTCATAGGATCATAGATTGAGAGCTAAAAGCTAAAAAGCCATTTTGACCAATTCCATCATTTTTCAGATAAAGAAACTGAGTTCTGGGAATAGTAATAATTTCCCCAAAGACATACATCTATTTAATATATGAGAATTTGAACATAAATCCTCTGACACTACAACCATTGCTCTTTCAGTGTACCATATTGCATCCTGTCATATCTAAGTGATCATCTAAATAAGATGTGAATGCATTGGAGTACCATACACTATGGAATAGTTTATTCATAACATTTTAATTCCATTATCATAAAAATAGTATTACTCAGGTCAGTAGCTGTGAGGATGAGGCCTTTCCTTACAAATGTAGTTTTTTATTAGCTTAAATATTCTACAGCTAGGTCTTTAATACTAGAAATCTTATCTTTTTGCTCTGCCATCATTTCAGTCATGATCCCACTTGGAATTGTCTTGGCAAAGGTCCTGTAGTGACTTGCTATTTCCTTCTCCAGCTCATGCAGATGACCATCCTGAAGTAAAGTGTTAAAAACTTGCCCAGGATCACATGGGTAGTAAGTGTCTGAGAATAGATTTGAACTCAGGAAGATGAGATTTCTTGTCACAGACCAGTGTCCTACTCACTGTGCAACCTAGATGCCCCAAAACTTTATAGACTTTAATAATTTGCCAGATTATTAATGTATGACTTTGTGTTTGATTTTTTAATTTGTTTTCAAAATTGTATTATTTTTTATTAAAAATCTGTTTTTCTGTTTTATTTCAGATTTTTATTTCATAAATGAAATATTTCCGTACAAGTACGATTCAGATTTAAACTGACTCTCACCAACAAATATATTCTCCTGTTAAGGCTTTGATCTTTAGCATAATGGTTTCTGGTATAAGGGTTTAAGAACTAGAGTATTATGTGTTTTAGCAACTTATTAAAGAATATCTTAAAGGCTGGGGGAAAGGAGAAATAAGAAAAGAAGAGACTAAAGAGGATGTTTTCTAGAAGTATTCATTAAAAATCCCTTCTTTATGAGTAATTTGATATTACCCTCAAGGCTAAGGGGAAAACTATATAAAACAACTAAGAAATCAATTTAGAGTGAAGCACACCCTTGTGAAAATAGTAAGCAATAAATAAAACAAAGATGGTCTCACGCCATTGTTTCCTACTTTACTTAGTAGAAACTGTAAGTAGCATGGAGGCAACAAATCTTTGAACCTACTTTTTCCTAAAATTATCCAGCCATACCTTAAGATTGGAAAGGTGTCACTTTCTCATTATTCCTTCTTGAAATTTTCCATTCCTCCTTGAGAGATGGGAAAGAATAGGTATTTGACTCAACCACTACAAAACATTTGATGGTAAGTAAGTTGTGCAATCTCTACAGTAATAGGCTATTGCTGCATGAAAATTTGTTATTAAACTGCCAAAGTATTAAGTTTTTCTATAGTTTATATTATGGTAAATTGGGGAAAGAAAAGACGAAATAGGAGAACCAATAGAAAACAGAACAAAATGTCACTTTTCATTTTCCAAGATAAAAAGAAATGGATACATTCCCAATTCTTTCAAGAACAAGTGTATAAAAAGACATATTTCTTACAAACTCTCAAATATATTTAAAAGTTCTTTGAATTATTGAAAACTGGGAGAATATGAATCTAATTTAGGGGAAATCTGAACTATTGAACATTATTAAGAAAATTTAATACTATTACTGCTTAAAGTTAGAATATCAAATTAAAGAAGGAGTCAGAAATAATTTAGTCCAAGATGTAGTTTAACAAAGATTCACCTTACATATAGCTATCTTGCCTTTTCCTAAAGATATCTACTAAGGAATTCACTATTTCCCAAAGCCAATTATGCTCCTTGGTTATCTTTGTTAGAAACTCCCTCCTTAGATCAAGTATAAATCTGGCTCTGAGCATCTTCTCCTGATTGCTCTTACTTCTGTTCTAGAAGAAGTCTAACCCAATAGATATTTAAATACTTGAAGATAATTATATCATGGCTATAAGAGGGTAAGAGGGAATTAGGCAGCATAGAGAACTGAATTTGGAGTCAGAAAATCTTCCCAAATACTTTCTTAACAGTTAACACTTGTGTGAGCTGAGGCAAATTATTTTTCGTCTCCTAGACTCAGTTTTCTTATTTTCCAAATAAGGAATATTAGCACCTATAATAGCATCTATCTCATGGGATCTTTATAAATATAAAGAGAGATAACATAGGTATATTGTTCTTCAAACATTAAAGTATTTATGTTGTTTTTGCTCAGTAATCATGTCTGACTCTACAGAATTTGAGTTGTCTATATTTGCATATAGACAATTTTTCCAAGGTGATTGTTGTTCAGTCATTTCAGTTGTGTCTTACTTTTCATGACACCATTTAGTTTTCTTAGTAAAGATACTGGAATGATTTGCCATTTCCTTTCACATCTTTTTTAAATTTTTAATTTTTACATTTTTTATTATGTCTTTTTATTTATAAAACATATGCTTGAGTAATTTTTTCAACATAGTTCCTTGTAAAATCTTCTGTTTCAAATTTTCCCCTCCCTCCCCCCTCCAGATGGAAGGTAGTCTAACACATCACATCTCATTTCACAGAGGAGGAAACTGAGTCAAACAGGGGTAAGTGGCTTGTCCAGGGTCACACAGCTAGTAAAAGCATGAACCAAATTTGAACTTGGAAAGAAAAATCTTCTCACGGATAGGCCAGTTACTTTATCCAGTGTGTTACCTATCTGCCCAAAATGCTTAATACATGCTAGGTATTATTATTGCTACCAGCATCAATATAATAATTATAGTTATTAAGTAACTATAATTAGCTAGAATTATGATATGAAATAACACTAGCATTACTTCTTATATCAATAACATTAAAATACCATTACTAATAATGATGCTGATAAGAATAACAATATCTTTTAACCATCATCTTTGTAACCTCCTCTTTTTCAGGCTACAAATTCTCATTTCCTCCAATTTACCCTTTTATGATACAAACTACAGGTCACTGTAGATGCTGTCTTAATCTCCTTCTCCATGTCTTTCCAAAAAGTATAGTTCAAGGGACTAAAAACAACACTCCAGATAAAAACTCTAATTAAGGCAGAGACAAGAATTTTAGACACATATCTAATCCTGAGCATTATTATTTTCTCTCATTGCGGTCTGATAATTCAATACCTAAATCCACCCTAAATCACTGATGACTGTCATCAAGAGGGGATTCAGCTAAAATCTTTGTGTGTGTGTGTGTGTGTGTGTGTGTAAATATTTTTCTCAAATACAAGGGCAAGTATTTATCTCTCCTCTATAGTTATGTACACAAGACAAAAGGAGACACTTTTCTAATTTAAAGAGAAGGTTATTCTGTTTTATAGAAAGCAAATCTTTTAAAAAAAATTAGAATTCAAAAACTCTGGAAAAACCTATAGCTTCACACTGGAGCTGAACAACTACATTGTCCCATAATGATATTATTCTACTATATATATATATATATATATATATATATACTGGAAAGGCTAATAGATTTTGAGACAGTAGTGAAATCATGAAACTTCTAGATACATTGCATATCTGAATTACTACATGGTAACAATAAAATTTGTTGATTCCCTCAGTTTCAAGACATAAGTCTTCTGCCTGAACAGCAGATCATCACTGAGTCAATGAACAGGAATCTCTGAGCCAAAGGAACTTCATTTTATTAGCATAATAGGTACAATATCATAAGAAGAGTGACTTTGGAATGGAACCTAGGTAAGAGCATCATTAACTTGGTTATTAGTCATCTATGAATAAGTACAAGTGAATCTGAAAGGAAAGACAAGATCAGAGTTAAATATGTGACTTTGCTTCTATTTTTTGAATATGTACAGTGCCATATAGTGTATGGGTATATATTTTTTAAAAAGATGTTTAAAGGAATCAGAGGTTGATTCATCTCATTCGGTTGTGGGATCTACCCTTTTTTCCCTTCATAAGCTCTAAAAAAATGAAATTCTGAAAACTTCTAATTAATTGTATTCACAAGCATATCTTATTGGGGTAAAGCAAAGTCATTTAGACTACTGTCATGACAGGCTCAATGTGAGGAAAAATAAACAAAGTGAATCTAAACTAGGGCAATTTGGATTCAAATCTCAACTCTGTTAACTTTTTATATGATCATTTCCATATCATTCATCTTGTCTTAGTTTCAATTTCCATATCTTACAGAAGGGACTGATAAGTTGATATCTGTACTACCTACAACATAGCTTCTTTGATGAAAACTTATTGGTCAAATTCTAAATGTTATATAAATGTAACTTATCAAAATCTTAGAAGCACTTTGGCATAGTTGGGAAATAAACAAAAAATAAATGCTATTGGGTTTTTCTTTAAGTAATAGTTCATGTGCTTCCCGGGTTCCTGTATATTTCTTAGCAACTGGAGTCAATAAAGAAAATCTTAGAGCAGTTGCTCTTTATCTTTTGTTTTCCATGTACCTCTTCTATAGTTTGGTGAACCTTAGAGGCAGTTCTCAATGTAATGATCTTAAATGCACAAAATACATGGGATTACAGAGGAATCTATTGTGTTAAAATACAGTTACAAATTACAAAAAAAGTTTACAAACCCCAAATTTAGAACTCTTGTTCATAAAAAAAACAACAATAAAAACTCTTGCTCTTATACAAATTCTTTCATTATTCTTTTTAAAGTGACATAGATTAGGACACTGAGCCTGAGCTTAAAACGTGGGACTTGAATTCTGGCATTATGGGAAAGTAATCCTCTGGGAAACAAAAACCGAACCAAACCAAAAGAACATACAAATAAACTTTTCAAGACCAACAAGAATTTACATTCACATACAATGCTGTTTGCAAAATGCTTTACAAATATTATCTCATTTGATGCACACAACAACCCAGAGAAGTAGGTGCTACTATTACTATTATTCCCATTTAATAGCTGAGGAAACTGAGGCAGAAAGAAGTTAAGGGTCCTACAACTAGTGTCTGAGGTCAAATTTGAATTCAGGTCAGCAACAAATCATAAACACAATCGATAATTTCATCCAAGAGAGTAACAATAATGAGACAACATACCAAAATTTATGGGATACAGCCAAAGCTTACTTGCATAAAATAAAGAGAAGATCAATGAATTGGGCATGCAACTAAAAAAGCTAGGAAAAAAAAAAACAAATTTAGACCGCCCAATTAAATACCAAACTTGAAATTCTGAAAATAAAAGGAGAGATTCATAAAACTGAAAGTAATGCTATTGAACTAATAAACAAAACTAAGAGCTGGTTTTATGTAAAAAAATCAACAAAATAGATAAACCTTTAGTTAATTTGATTAGAAAAAGGAAAGAAGAAAGTCAAATTGTTAGTATCAAAAATTAAAAGGGTGAACTTTTCCCCAATGAAGAAGAAATTAGAGCAATAATCAGGAACTATTTTGCCCAACTATATGCCAATAAATTTGAAACATTTTTTGGTATTGTTTCCAAATCATTTCAAGTTCCTCACCTAATGTTTTCCTGTGAACTATAATGAAAAAATTAAAACAAAAACCTGGGCTAATAAAATAAAAAGTAATTTATCCAAGGAGAGTAAAATGTTTTTTGCTCTGCTTCACAAAAGAAAAGCCAACAAAAAATGGCAGATCCAAATCAAGTAGATTCAGTGCTCATGAAGGAAAGGAAAGAAAGGAAGCTAGATAGGAGTTACAATTGAGTATATTATGTAAAAGTACTGTACAAGCTTATAATTATGTCTAGAAAAAAATTTTTCATTCCTTGAATAAATCCTTGCTTTTGGTCATATCTTGACAATATGACATATGGATATCAGTGTAAACTACTATTGTTGTTGCTGTCATCTCATCAAATTGGCCATGTGGGTATTTTTCTTATGCCACTTTGATCTTATATTATATCTTTGTTTTTGTGGATATTTTAAAATTTATAAATATTTTTATTTTCCCCACTTATTTGTAAAACAGTTTTTTGTTTAGGATTATGGATTCATTGATGTATTGATAAATCAAGGAATTACTGTGAATGTTATAATATTTTAAAAACAGATCATAAAAAAATTTCCAAAGGTGGTAAAATTTAAAGTTGGGTTTTGATAGAATGTTTTTTTCCTTGTTAAATGAATATATAAAGTTTGAAGGCAAGGTAAAGAAATTGTTCACAAAATACAGTATACAAATTAGGTTTTATTAATGATATTTTCTGAAAGTAATGTGAAATAATAAAATTTGCATGATAGAGATGGGAATTCATCTATTAGAAGGCTTTCAAAGCCAAGCTAAAAAAGAAATCACAAAATCTTACAGTTGTAAGGGAGCAGCAAAGTTGTTTTTGTCACAGATATAAAAAAACACTGATCCACTTCTTTCTAAGGAAGTTCATTGTACTTTCTGTCCCTTAAATTTAACTTAATGTTTTAGAAAGTTCATCCTTATATCTAATTGAATCCAGCCTCTCTTCAACCTCTATCATCTAGTGCCAACCAGCCAAATCATTCTCATGTGACAATTCTTCAGATATTCAGAGTGAATCCTTATGCCCTTCCATCTTCTTCTCTGGAATATTTTCTTTTCTACAGGCTAAATAGACCCAATCTGTTTATTTATAATGTCATAATCATGAGCTTCAGTCTTATCACATTCCTGGTCACTCTTTTCTGGCTGTTTCCTAGTTTCTTAATGTCCAAATGGATAAATTTAAATTTGATGAAACAGTTGAAAAGGGAACTATTGAAAGTTCTTGGTCAAGATCATTAAATAATTACTATAACTTTTGAAGTAGATTATATGGTGGAATTGATAGTTTGTAAGGTAACAATATTCATTCTAGAAAGAAATCTAAGAGGAAGTTGATCAAAATCTGAATTACAGTAAAGGACTAAAAAGCAGAAGGCCAAGAATTAATTGGACAGAGATGGACTAAATATAGTGGTTATGAAGAGAGAGGGAAAATTGATTTTAATGCTATAAGCACTTTGGGATGATGTTTATAATGCTTACATTGATGATTTCTGAAAGATTAGAAAATGGTGATTGTTTAAGGGACAAGATTCTCTCTCTCTCTCTCTCTCTCTCTCTCTCTCTCTCTCTCTCTCTCTTTCGCGATACACACACACACACACACACACACACACACACACTCTATATTTGACATAGTACAGGTGTCTAGGTTTCAACCAAGCAAAATAAATTTAGAAAATTGTTAAAAATACAGGAACAGAGGGACTATATATTATATTAAGTAATAGAGAATATGTAGAATATACTAGAGAGATACAAATCTATATGTTAAACTATAGTTGGTTTCTTTCCATGTTTTTGCAAGTAGATTTTGTTCAAAGGGACTAATAAATCTCTAAGTAGAGTTAGCTTCAACATTTGTTTGTTGGGAATCGTAGGACTGTATATCATATATTTAGATCCTCAAAAGACCTTTGAGGTCACTGAGTCAAGTACCTCATTTTACAGATAAGGATATTAAATCACATAGAGGTAAATGATTAGGCCAGAGACATAGAGCAACCCAGCTTGTAGAGCAGGATTTGAAGCCAGATTTTTCTAGTTTCAAGTTCAAGTGCTTTTATCTACCATGCAATGCTACCTCTCACACTGATACACATTCTTATACACACAAATACAAACACAATACATAATAAAATTAATTTAACATCCATTACCTAAAGTCTTACAATCTATGTATTTCTGTCTCTAGGCAAAAATAAAAGTCATAATCAAATACCATTTGAAAGTTTCTCTTCTTCTATGTCTTCAGTCCTGAGAAAAAATCAAATTGATTTAATGTTCTTCAGAAGAGTCCACTTTGGGGCCAAGAATAAATGGATGTAGACAGGAATGTCATAGCAATCCATGAGTCCTTGCTTCAGTGGGACATTGCCTTGACAACATAGGAATTGATGAAACAAGTAGGTCATGAGATGCCACCTAAGTAACTGAACATTCTAAGCAGATATGGTATACTTTGTTGAATAGTACAGCAAGAATGGATCAACAATTAGTTAATGGAATGAGCTTATCTTTATAGCACAAATATAAAATTATCTGAAAACTTTGTACATAGCCAATAGGACAAAACACAACGACTCCTGGTCTATCAATACGTTATTGGATTATCTAGTAGATTCAAGCAAGTGCTTATTGGAAACAGTAGAAGGAAATGTGGCACCACTGAAAAGTAGGGGAGAATCACAGAGAAATGTAGTTCAGTCAAGCCAAATTTGGGATTGATACAATTTTTTGCAGTCTCATTATTTCTCATTGCTACTTTGGAATTTGAGGAACATCATTTCTCCTTGGTATAATGAAATGATAAAGGAAGAGTTCAGTGACAGTTTTTCCTGGGAGAGTTGCCATTGGCTGCCCTTTGAACGGAAATTATAATTGTTTTTTAAAAGCTTCATTCTAAGCCAGGAATTCAATTCATGCCCTGGAGTTCTTGGAAAATACATCCTAAGTTTTTCTGCATTAATAGAAATGAAATCTATTTCATGTCATATTTTTAAAAGTGACTACTTACTCTTTGAATTTGTTGCAATGTTGTACAATAACACTTGTCATATGTTATGTCTATAAACTTAGTAATTGAACTTCTCTAAGGCTTTACCACCTGGTTTTCATTTCTAAGTATTCACAAGAAAGAATATCTATAAATTGTTTTTAATTTAGTTTTTATATTTGTGTGGATAAAACATTAATGTAAGTATTATACCCCTTATTAATATCTTTGATTATGCTATTAACTTAGAATAAGTACTTGAGCAGTTTTTCCCAGCCTTGGGAAAAAACAGTAATGAATATACATTTTTTAGTTATGTAGTGATAACTTTTTGTTATCAGACCACATCTAACTAAAAGAAGAAAATAACAAATACATCTTACTATTTCCATAATAAAATACTATTAATAGGCTTTAGTTTTAGAAGTTAAACATCAAAGATATAATAGAAAGAGCCTCTCCATTTGTATATGTAAATACAAATTTAAACAAGATCTAATAGCAAGAAAAGAATAATACAGAGGACAGTAAAAGCTTAGACTAACAATTGAAAAGGAAGCTGGATTCAAAGTAATGGTTACAAATATTCTTTCCTTAGTCTGACATTTTAACCATTGTTAGTAAGTTAACTCCATTCAGTTCCTCCATAATGGATCCGTGCATCTGGTGGGCATAGATTCATTTGTTTTTATTATTTTTTTTCTGTTGCTCTGTTAATCTCCTATAATACTGTAAATTCAACTATATGTGCTCTCCCAAGTCATTATCTTTATCCAACATAGAGACCCATTATCTGTCTGTCTTTTGGACATTATTATCCTTATCCTAAAATTTTTTTCTTCTACGTCCTGCCATTAATGGCAATAGCCTTTCATTCACTAATTATTGAAAGCTCTGTTTTATATTTCTAAAACTGATAATTTGATTTCCTGATCAAAATTTAGTGAACTTAATTCAATGAATTAGTTTTGGGGGGAGCCAAAGTGATTATAATTAGCATTACTAAGTGATGAACTTAAAGGCCCTTTTGAAGTGGAGAGTACTATTTACCACATGAGATATATCTACAGGTCTCTGCTTTGCTTTTCTTCTTCTTCTTCTTTTTTTCTTGCTTGATTTTCAGTTTTTTATTGGTTTTTTTAAAGCAGCCACACTACTATCTCCCATTTCTTGATATTATAAGAATCTAAACCTCTATCAGATTTCCAGATTTTCCTTCTCCCAAGTAACTTTCTACAGGATAGGAAATAGTAGATTACCACTTTCTTAGAATTGTGCTTAAATAAGCATAATTTATCTTTGAGTGAGGATTCAAAGGGCACTTGTATGAGTAATGTATATATGTTTTTAATTCATGGACTCCATGACAACAATTTTGGCTAGTTAGAGAATTTATTGATTTTGCTTTTTTACTTCCTTCTGAACAGTTGTCTTTTTAATTTTGGGATTAATATGGTGAATTTCAGGAAACAGAGGGGCCACCATGTAAACTAAAAAGGAATGAATTAACCCAAGTTGGAAAATGTATTTATCAATTCACATATGGAAATTGGAGTCATGTTTACCCCTACATGCACACCCTAGATGAGGTAAAGGGACCCAATCTTTTACCAAAAATAAATAAATAAATAAAAAAGAAAGTCCACTAGAATTACCCTATCCCTTTCACATTAATTACTATCCAGACATATAATCTTCTTCCTATAATCACTGATTTAACTTCTAAAAGTGAAAGACTTTACACTTTGTCCCTATTAATTTCATCTTATTAGATTTAGTAAATAATTTTAAGCTGATTTCCATATATGCATATAAATATAAATATTTATATTGGCATTTATGATTCAAGCATAATTCTAAGGAGATTGATATATACATGTATACCCACATACATACATACATATATATATATATATATTATATATATATCTGTGTGTGTGTGTGTGTGTGTATTCACTGTCCTTCAATATCTTAGTTATTTCTATCTATCATATATATCTTCTACACCTTTGTCCAAGTCATTGGCAAAAATGTTAAGATAAGGTAAGGTAAGGACAGATCCTTATTTGGATTCTACTACAGAGATTTTATTCCACATTGACATCAATCCTTGACTATGTGAATTAATTTCAACCAATTCCAAAACAACCTAAATGAACTATCATATGGTCTACAAAAGTAACATAAGAGTTTTGAGAAAAATTTGATTGAAATATACTTACATTTATACCATTTCTATGTGTTAAAAGGTAGCAACAGTATCAAAGAAAGATAATTTACAAAAGAGATGATACTACTTTCATTGCATACTTCAAATTAGATATAAATTATCATTATCCATTTGAATATCATTTATTGTGCTTTAATAAAATATGTTGCCATGTTGCAGATTGAGATTGCAACACAACATAACTTTAAATTTCTTTACAGCTCTGATTCTAGAATTCTTATGCTCATTTTTCATAATTGTTTTTGTGTTATTTCTTGTCATGAAACTCTTGAAAGACATATCTCACTGCTCCCATTAGTCAGGGGTCCTTTCACCTATTTTCTGGCTTTTCTACAAGTTGATTTTCCAGTTGATGGAATTTACAGAAAATATGAGTTACAAAAAAGGGGATGTTACTATAATCACAAATAAAACTAATTTTAATTGATATACATTAGGTATCAGGGCAATAGAAAAACCTCACCCTTTTCCTCTGACCTGAAGTACATATTGTATTATTTTAAGTTTAGAATACACTGGATTAATGGGGATTAATGGGGAGGTGGGAGAGGAATGTAATAAAACATCGACTGTTCTGTCTCTGTGATCATTGACATGTTCCTTAAAACTATATTTAAATGAACAGAACTTGAAATCTTGTCAATTTCTCTCAAACTAAAGAACAAGCAATATATTATAAAAAATCAAGCCATTCTCCAATTGAAAAATGGTCAAAGGATATGAACAGACTATTCTCAGATGAAGAAATTGAAACTATTTCTAGTCATATGAAAAGATGCTCCAAGTCATTATTAATCAGAGAAATGCAAATTAAGACAACTCTAAGATACCACTACACACCTGTCAGATTGGCTAAGATGACAGGAAAAATAATGATGATTGTTGAGGGGATGGGAAAACTGGGACATTGATGCATTGTTGGTGGAGTTGTGAATGAATCCAACCATTCTGGAGAGTAGTTTGGAACTATGCTCAAAAAGTTATCAAACTGTGTATACCCTTTGATCCAGTGGTGTTACTACTAGGCTTATATCCCAAAGAGATCATAAAGAAGGGAAAGGGACCTGTATGTGCACGAATGTTTGTGGCAGCCCTTTTGTAGTGGTTAGAAACTGAAACTGAGTGGATGCCCATCAGTGGAGAATGGCTGAATAAATTGTATATAGAATATTATGGAATATTATTGTTCTGTAAGAAATGACCAACAGGATGATTTCAGAAAGGCCTGGAGAGACTTTACGTAACTGATGCTGAGTGAAATGAGCAGGACCAGGAGATCATTATATACTTCAACAATAATTATATGATGACCAGTTCTGATGGACCTGGCCATCCTCAGCAATGAGATCAACCAAATCATTTCCAATGGAGCAGTAATGAACTGAACTCAGCTATGCCCAGAGAAAGAACTCTGGGAGATGACTAAAACCATTACATTGAATTCTAACTTATATTTATGCCCACCTGCATTTTTGATTTCCTTCACAAGCTAATTGTACAATATTTCAGAGTCTGATTCTTTTGTACAGCAAAATAACGCTTTGTCACTGATACTTATTGTGTATCTAATTTATATTTTAATGTACTTAACATCTACTGGTCATCCTGCCATCTGGGGAGGGGTGGGGGTAAGAGGTGAAAAATTGGAACAAGAGGTTTGGCAATTGTTAATGCTGTAAAGTTACCCATGCATATATCCTTTAAATAAAAGGCTATTAAAAAAATCAAGCCATTCTCCAATTGAAAAATGGTTAAAGGATATGAACATACAGTTCTCAGATGAAGAAATTGAAACTATTTCTAGTCATATGAAAAAATGCTCCAAGTCATTATTAATCAGAGAAATGCAAATTAAGACAACTCTAAGATACCACTACACACCTGTCAGATTGGCTAAGATGACAGGAAAAAATAATGATGATTGTTGGAGGGGATGTGGGAAAACTTGGACATTGATGCATTGTTGGTGGAGTTGTGAACGAATCCAACCATTCTGGAGAGCAGTTTGGAACTATGCTCAAAAAGTTATCAAACTGTGTATATATACCCTTTGATCCAGCAGTGTTACGACTGGGCTTGTATCCCAAAGAGATCATAAAGAAGGGAAAGGGACCTGTATGTGCACGAATGTTTGTGGCAGCCTTCTTTGTAGTGGCTAGAAACTGGAAACTGAGTGGATGGATGCCCATCAGTTGGAGAATGGCTGAATAAATTGTAGTATATGAATATTATGGAATATTATTGTCCTGTAAGAAATGACCAACAGGATGATTTCAGAAAGGCCTGGAGAGACTTACACGAACTGATGTTGAGTGAAATGAGCAGGACCAGGAGATTATTATATACTTCAACAACAATACTATATGATGACCAATTCTGATGGACCTGGCCATCCTCAGCAATGAGATCAACCAAATCATTTCCAATGGAGGTAATGACTGAATTAGCTATGCCAGAGAAAGAACCTTGGGTGATGATAAACCATTACATTGAATCTCAATCCTATATTTATGGCCACCTGCATTTTTATTTCCTTCACAAGCTAATTGTACAATATTTCAGAGTCTGATTCTTTTGTACAGGAAAATAATGTTTATATGTATACTTATGTGTATCTAATTTATATTTTAATATATTTAACATCTACTGGTCATCCTGCCATTTGGGGAGGGTGGTGGTAGAGGAAAATTGGAACAAGAGGTTTGGCGATTGTTAATGCTGTAAAGTTACCCATACATATAACCTGTAAATAAAAGACTATTAAAAAAAAAAAGAACAAGCAATATAACTCCAAGAAAGCTGATAAGTTTGACAGAATAGTTGATTGTAACTCTTATCTGGTATACGGGTTCCACAGGGATGTTATGATCACAGGACAGCAAGGAATAGCCTTTCTGTGCAAGCTGCAGAAGTTTCAGTTCTTGGTTTATTTATCTGCCCTATATTGACACTTTATATTTACAACCTCTGCTCACATCTAAAAGATTACTTGGTAAATATACTTGGTAGCTTGCTGTAACTCCTTCCTCTCTTGCTTTGATTATGACTATATCTCCCAATACTAGGTAGTACTCAATTGATCTCATCTAAGCAAGTGTTCCTCAAAGTTCAGTCCATAGGACCACCAACTACATATATTTATTAATTTTATTTATTCCTAGAAATTTGTTAAGAAGCTTCAATTGCAAACTCTCGCTTTTCCTCATGTCTTCTCCAAATGAGGAGATTACCTTAAACAAATTTTTATATTTTCTATGGGTCATTTCCCCCCTTATTAACACTGGCAGAAACAATTCAATTCAAGGAAGTTTTTTTTTAAATTCAGCTTTAAGACTTCTTTGTATCTAGTCCTCTTAAAAAGGAAATCTAAGAAAATGTCTCAATGCAACCTAAATATATTCCTATAGCATTGTGTTCATTTTGTCATATAGAGTGCTTTGTATAACAACACTGTCAAAAATAGCAAAATAAGAGTGATATTAAAAGCTTCCTACAGAGTTTAATTAAAGAAGACTATTTGGCCGACAAAAAAGCACTCATGAAATATTACCTATTATGATTCTCTCCTATACTTTCGACACTAACTTAAATGTGAATCCCTATTCTAAATAGGCCACTTCTAATTTGCTTTTAAAAATCAATTACCATAGAATCCCTTCTCTGTACATCTGCCATTGATAAACAGATGGATAGAAAGAAACATAAAATTCCATATAAGGCACTCATTTACTTTCCCACACCAACCTTAGTATCTCTTTATTGTAATTATTTGACAGTAACCAAAGTCTTTCCCTAAATGGCTAGTCAAAGAAGAGTAGAATACCAAAATTTGACTTTCTATGGTTATCTTTTATTTTTCAATTTTTTTTTTCTTCATTTCTTCATTGATTCATTAGACTAAGTCTCCTTATCTTTCCCAGGCAGGAATTTCAATGACCACACACAGTCCTAATCTCAATTCTGATTGGCCTGTAAATTCTTATATTTTTCTCATCTGAGCCAGTTTCTCCTTCTTTAAAGGCAGGGTATTTCCTTTCTTCATGGAGGTCACCAAATCTGTGCTTGACTTAGTGTAATTATTCAACTAGCTTGAGCTTTACCTCAAGATGGAAGTCCCGAACTCAAACTATTCATGATCCTCAATTTCCCCAAACAACAGGGTAACAAAATTTTGTTAAAACTTTAGTATTTCCTGACATAGCTATTCAAAGGTCCCATCCCTTGAAGTTACTTTCCTTCGACCTGATTCATTTGGTAGCTGATTTAAGTTTTTTTTTGTCCTTATTAAGCCTTAAACCAAAACCTAACTCTGATTGACCATCAATAGATCCTATGCCAAGCCTTATTTAGTCATTGTTTGGTTCCTGATTGATTTAGATTCAATGAAAATAGCAGTCATTTCTGCTTGGGCCAGAAACCCTGAGGGTCTTCCCCTCCCAGATTCTTTCATCTATCTATCTATCTATCTATCTATTGTTTTTGGACTAGGTGTAAGAGGAGATTCCTTGACTCAATCGCTACCCAGTCTTAATCATTGAATAGGTGCAGTAACCCATTTTGCTTTAATAAAATAATATGTGAAAAGGAAACCTTTGAAGACCTTAGCTTAACATCCATAATTTCATCTAGGGCCATCTCCAGTTATCTGGATTTACATCTTGCCACTGGATCCAGAGAATTCTGGAGGGGGAAGTGAGGCAGGTAATTTTGCACAGTCCTCCCGTCACTTAAATCCAATTCATTTGCATGTCACGGCATCACCTCCTGAAATCATGGTCCTCTTCAAGAATGAAGCACAAACAACAACAATTTCAGTCATGTCCAATTCTTCATGGCACCTTTTCAGGGTTTTCTTTCAAAGATACTGTAATACTTTGCTATTTCCTTCTCCAGCTTCTTTTACAGATGAGGAAACTGAGGCAAGCAAGATTAGATGACTTGCCCAGTGTCACAAGTCTAGTGTCTGAAGCTTGATTTGACTTTAGGTTTTTCTGACTTCAGGCCCATAGTTCTAGTCACAGAGCTGTCTAATTATCCTTACACTACTCTTTCTCCTATAATATTGTGGCTTATCCACTTGGACATAACAGTAAATCACAGTAAAAGACTGGACACTGTATTCCTTGCCTAAAGTTGAACTCATTTGAAGGTCACTAAATAAAAGAGATTTATTTGCATCATTCTATTGGGCAGACAGGAGACAAACTCTCACTATCTACTCTATTTTCCCTCACTCCAAACTCCCCATTTTCCTCTTTCTCTACTAGTAAATGATTTCAATTGTTATTTACTTGTCTTTTCCCCCACATCTGGCTAATCTAGCTACAACATTCTTTGTCACAGGCTTTTACACAAGGACAGACACATAGATTATCAAACAATTTGGAGGTTTTGCAATATTCTGCTAAGCTCTAGAATATTTTCTTTCCCACTACAAGCTATTATGCTTTTAAGGATTCTGCAGAAGTGGTCATGGTGATAGCAGTTAAAACTTTTTTCTTTCCATGTAATGTATTTTTAGCTAAATAAAGACACTTAGAAATCATGAAAATTTATTCATTCCTATCCATCAATACAAATAGAAATACTGAACCAATAAGATAGATTTTCTTGTCTAAATCTTATACCTGTGACTTCATATTTCTATTACTTTCAAATTGTGTGATCTTAGGTGAGTCATTCATCTTCTCTAGGCATCAATAATCTCTTCCATATCTAAAGAAATGGTCATTATCTAACACTTTTTGTTTGTTTAGTCAATTTCCATTTTATTTTCTATTAAACTTCTCTAGTTTATAATGATAATATATAAACATATATTATATGTATAATAAATAATATAGAATATATAACATTGTAATATGGAATATTATAATTATAATATATAATATAATTATATAATACATAATAATTATAATTATAATTCTCTAGTGTCAGATTCATAGAAAAGACTTATTTGAGTTTGCAGTTTTTGTACATAGACATACTAAAATATGTTGGTAGTTTTTAATATTTTGACAGTTTATGTAAGTAATAATCCTTTATACTAAGGATAACTAGAACTATCTCTTTTAGTGTGTACTTCCTAAAAGAAAATGGGGCACCAGCTATTTAGATCATGACCAATTACAGAGTAGGAGGACACAAAGAAATGAGCAGCTAAAATGCTTGGAATACTATAGATAGCAGCTAGTTTCCTTGAGTTAATTTTTAAGAGGTAACTGTGGTAAAACAACATCAACAAAAATTGCATTTTAAGAAAAGGACTATCAGATATTGAATAATTTTAAGCATTCTGCCACATTGGGATGGCACATAATAAGCACTTAAATGTTTGCTACTTTTTCTTAAGCTAAGGAATTTACTTCTCATCATGACCCAAAATATCATGGCATCACCACAGAGAAAATGATGAAAAGTAGCACTCCCCAATTTTAGATGGGGCTAATACAACAACAGAAAAATGAAACCCCATTTAAACAAATAATTTCAACTATTTAAATGTAGTTATAATTATAAAGGTTTCTGAGGTACATTCTCCGATTTCAAGAAAATGCATGTGTATACATGTATACAGGATTAAAGTTCTGTGAAAAGAATACTGGGTCAGTACCAGTTTTTTGCTCTAAAAATATTATCATTGTGCCTGTGATTCAAATAAGCAAAAATTCTGAGCAATGAAAGAATGACCTGAGTTTTGATTCCTTTCATTCA
Organism: Sarcophilus harrisii; assembly: GCF_902635505.1. Taxonomy (NCBI): domain Eukaryota; kingdom Metazoa; phylum Chordata; class Mammalia; order Dasyuromorphia; family Dasyuridae; genus Sarcophilus; species Sarcophilus harrisii. The sequence goes on along the minus strand of NC_045428.1, from coordinate 141,456,842 downwards.
GGCTTTCTTTTTTGCACCTTGGGGTACAGGCAACACTAATTATTAGTTAAATATTCAAAGTTCAAGGAATCAGCAGGTGGAAAGGAAATCATGTTTCAGGAATTGCTTATGCTCACCAGTACCAAGATCCTTGTACTTGTCAAGAATTCCATTTACTGCCTATGGCAAACCTTAACACTTCTCATGCCACTGATAACCTGATCCAGCAACTAAATTTGAGGCAAAAACTATCTCATGTAATAAGTTTCTTTTTAACCCTGAATCTCTGCTAATTTTTCCTTCCAAACTTATAGTGGGCTAATAGTGAAGAGACCTAGATCCTAGTCAGAATTTTTAGTGGCCTTAGTTAAGACATTTAATCATTTCAGGATCCTAATTATTTATCTGTAAAATGAGAAACAGGAGTAAATATTCAAAAATATATCTCAACTGTAAAATCTATGATTCTGAAATTTCATTTCCTGGCATGTGGATTTTACTTTTTTTGTGATCTTTGAATCCTTTGCTTACCTACTATTTGCTCTGACCTTTTTGTTTTTGTCTTGTTTTGTTAATTTATTTATTTTGTCATAGTTACTGGGTTTATATTGGTTTTTTTTTTTTTTTTTTACTTTACCTGGGATTGATCTCACTTTTGAAGACTTTCTTTCCAAAAGTTGCTCTAGCTTCCTTGGCCTTAACCATCTACTTCATACTCACTTCACACACTCATTGCATGTGCTTTCAACATGAAGACACAGATAAAAACAAACAAACAAAAAACCCACTTATTTCTAAGCAATCAGGATTGATTTTCTTAAAGTAAATGTAGCAAACCATATCCTCAAGCACCTGTTAATCATCACCTGTTGTACACCGGTTCCTCTGGTGAATAACATAGTTTAAAAGTGACTTAGATCTCCACTAATTTGAGGAAAACAGTATAATGAAATGGGAAATCTTGCAGCACTGTGATCAGCAGACTTAGACCTGAATCCTGAGTAGCTGTAAGGCCTTATCCTTCTTATCTTTCTACATTTTCTTATGTGAAAGATGAAATTGGATAGAATGATCTCTAATCTATAATCCTGAAACTCTGCTAAACTCAGACTAATAGGAAGTCACTTGTAGATACCAGAAAAAAGTATTTGTTCAAACATTATTAAAAAAGAACCTGGAGGGAATGTTTTTGCTCCCAAAGACTCTTGTTTATAGTGTAGGCAGTTTGATTATAGTGTTGTCACTGCTCCCTAGTTAACATCACATCTGTATCAATCTATGTCATGTTCTGGAAATGTTTCAAGATATATAAAAACAAAAAACAACAACAACAACAACAACAAAACAGACTCCTTGAATTCAATTTTAAAGCCTTGCAAAAAGGAATGAATTAGCAGAAGCTTTGAAAAGAAACCAAAATAACACATTTACCCCTGAAAGGCTAGCTATCACATCCCAAAGTGTTAAAATATCCACTGGTTTCCTATATTCCTTTTAAGATGCATTAGCAACATCATGTAGTGTTAAAGAATACTGACAGTTTGCATTAAGAATGTGCATTTCATACTCTGCTTAGGGTCACTTAATATTATATAATAATACTTGGCTAATGGCATGACTTCTGGACTGAGGAGAACTACTGAGAAAAGTAATAGCTTCTCAAAAAAAAGATCATTATCCTCACAAACGAAAAAACAGCAATATTCAGAAAGAACCATACATCTAATGTCCTTCTATTCTTTTATCAAAGCAATAGGAAGAGTTGCTTCAAAGGAAAAACAAATCCCAAATAATTGGCAATCATTCTTTTGTAAAATATTGGGATGCATGAATGTACAAAATACTTTGCATTTTAATCTACTTGCATGGGCCAAGTTCAATTCAACGGATATCTATGCATCTCAAATACTATAATTAATTAAATTAAACAATAAATAATTAATTAATTAAATTAAATAATAAATAATTTGCAAGGCATTTTTGCTGGTGATAGATAGATAGATGGATGGACGGATGGACAGACAGACAGACAGATAGATAGATAGATAGATAATGACAGTTCCTGCTTTCAAGGAATTTACATTCTGAGTTGAAATGTGGCTGAAACTGAAGTGGGGATAGATGGTCACTCAGTACTCCTCTAAATTCCATGATTCAAACAGAAAATTATAGGGAAGCCTAACAATGTTCTGGGATTTGGATATCTTTGATTATAAGCTTTATACAATCCATTTTGAAATGAAAACCAGACTAAGCTCCATCTAGTAAGATTGCTCTGCTGGGTGCTTCTCCATAGAAAAATTATGAAGATTGGGGTGGGAGTGAGGATTGATAAAAGTTACAGTTATTAATGTTAATAATGATCATTATAAAGTACAGATTAAATTCAACAAACATTTGTTGTATTATGTTTCAGACAAGGAAAATATATTTTCCCTTCAAGAAATATGTTCTACCAAGGGAAAAAATACATATATACATATAAAAAATACAAAATGCATACAATCCATTACACAGTACTTGAGGTTAAGGGGGAAATTAACTGGGTTAGGTCAAGATCAACTTTGTATAAGAAGACGAGAAGCCTTAGAAATCACAAGAGATAGAGGTTAGGAGGGAAAACATTTTGGGCATGAGGAACAGCCAAGGAAAAAGTATTATTAACTATGGGATAGTCTGGTGATGTAGGCCTGGAACTCAAGAGAAACTGGATTACTAAATATATTTACTTAGTGGAGAGGGCATGGAAGGGAGGGAGAGAAGTTCATTTACATAATCACTGGACAAAATGTTTTTGTCAGAAGCTGTTATAAGACCTAATTAGTAGCAAGAAGCTACAAAGGAAATTCAAGAGATGAGATTCACTTCTGCCCAACTTACTGTTTAGGGCACTATGATTTGCTTTCCTACAGCTAAAACTGAAATATTTCCATAAAGGATATCCAAGGAAATTCTTTTTTACCATTTTTTCCAAAACTGGGAAGATAGAATTCTGACTACCTTTCCTTCTAGAAAAGTACAATAAATGATGAATAATGTTTCCTATGGAAATTAACTCTCATTTATTTAGTGCTTTTAAGGTCTACAAAGTGCTTCTCATTACCAGTGAAGTCATTGTGCATTTATTATTATTTCTTACATAGGGGAGAAGTGGGACTAATGGGAGTGGGATAAAGATCTTTAACTTTGCTATCCTCACATAATTACTAAAGGTTGGAGGCAGGATTAAAATTTTGGCCTCCTGATTCCAATACCAATGTACTTTTCATTACACAACACTGCCTCTCAAGAAAGGTCTAGTAATTGATACCTGTAGTAAAAAGATCTTAGCTACAGTCTAAGGAACAAAGAGGTCATGGGGTAGTATGATGGGATCTTAGGGATAATTAATAGGAAGCTCATTTGAAAAAAAATGATAATGACATAGGGGCCAGTAGTGAACAAAATATTTATTTGACCATGTCATGGGATTCATCTACAACAAACAGGGTAAGTTTTAAAACATCCAAACTGAATGCTAAGACTAAAGTATTAGTGAAATGCTTAATATCCCCCTTTAAATTTGAACATATTCAAGGAATAAGGTTAGTATTCATTAAAAATTAATAAGCAATACTACACAGCATTTGCTACACAACAAAAATATCACTTTATTCCTAACTTTTTGGTTACTTTGATTAAAAAATCCAGGTCAATGTATGTGCACGAATGTTTGTGGCAGCCCTCTTTGTAGTGGCTAGAAACTGGAAACTGAGTGGATGCCCCTCAGTTGGAGAATGGCCGAATAAATTGTGGTAAATGAATATCATGGAATATTATTGTTCTGTAAGAAATGACTAACAGGATGATTTCAGAAAGGCCTGGAGAGACTTACACGAACTGATGCTGAGTGAAATGAGCAGGACCAGGAGATCATTATATACTTCAACAACAATACTATATGATAACCAGTTCTGATGGACCTGGCCATCCTCAGCAATGAGATCAACCAAATCATTTCCAATGGAGCAGTAATGAACTGAACCAGCTATGCCCAGAGAAAGAACTCTGGGTGATGACTAAAAACCATTACATTGAATTCCCAATCCCTATATTTATGCCCACCTGCATTTTTGATTTCCTTCACAAGCTAATTATACAATATTTCAGAGTCTGATTCTTTTTGTACAGCAAAATAACGGTTTGGTCATGTATACTTATTGTGTATCTAATTTATATTTTAATATATTTAACATCTACTGGTCATCCTGCCATCTGGGGGAGGGGGTGGGGGGGTAAGAGGTGAAAAATTGCAACAAGAGGTTTGGCAATTGTTAATGCTGTAAAGTTATCCATACATATAAACTGTAAATAAAAGGCTATTAAATTAAAAAAAAAATCCAGGTCAAAGAAATCTTATTGTGGAAACCAGTTACTCATTCTGACAACACATACTTCAGTTTCTAGAACACAAAAAACTTAATTATAGATAAGAGGAGGAAACAGTCTGTTTTTACTGGGGAGGAGTAGGCATAGAATATGTAAAAGAGAGAATATACTGAGTATGAAAATAATCCTCTTTGATCGAAAATTAAGATTTTTATCCTGGGAATAAAGTAGCTTCAATATCTAAGAAATATCGAGTTGCCAAATTATTGGTTTTTGTTTTTTTATTCTTATCTCCTCTAGCTCCTAAGTCTTTTGATGCTGAGTCCTCAGTATGTGGATGAGTAGGTAGTCTCTTGGGACTTCCATTAGTAATTTTCTAATTGTTAAAATCTTACACTGGAGTATTTGACCAAATTAGGAGATCTATTAACTAGATGAGGTAGTCAATAGTAGAGAGGGATCTTTAAGGTAATGTTGATGAGTTTATAGAAGGTACTGCAACTATCCTTTGTGCAAATATCTTTTAAACAATGAAAGGATGAGGTTTCATTATTTCAGAATAAACTCAATATAGGGGGAAAAACAATTAGGGAAACCAAAAATCATTGAAAACGATTGGCTGCAGTTTCCAGGCTAATGATGAAATTGGAGCTGTACCTTTCAATCAGGACTCAGAATTAAACCTCACATTGCAAAGTTATTGAATGCAAGAGGATAGCTTTTGTTATACAATTAATTGAAAATGAAGAAAGGGAGACATAAGAGAAGGGGGGGCATACATATTTGGAACTTTACAGGCTTCCAGAGAAACTTCTGATTTCTAAATTTGTGTTGTTCTATTTTACTATAAATCCTGATTTAAGAAAATGAAGGAGTTGTTTCCTGCAGAGTACCATCTGGCAAAGAACACCTTCTGTAAGAGGGCTGAGTAATTTTGCTGATATATAGTCAGAAAAATATAGCTGAGTAACTGGGAAAGTAGGCACTCAATATCTCCGTATTCTTTTTAACTGTCAAAATATCGAGGATCTGCCTATAGGCAGCCCAAAGAAAAAAGGAGAAAAAATGGGAGAACCTGTGATATATGCCCTACCACAGTGGCTGTTACCAGTTTAGAGAGCACAGGCACATAACATGATGTGACTTAGTCACTTAGCTTTCTTTAATTTAAACCTGTCTTTAATTTAAACTTCAAAAAAGCTCAAACTAGATGTAGGAATTTAAGGACTTTAAGGCTGATTTTATAAGACATTTGGGGGCACCAAAGGTAACAGTTATATGAGTAATAATAATTAGGATAGTAATAATTATTATTGTAACTGATGTTTATGGAGGACATTGAAACCGACAAAATGTGTTCTGACCATTATCACATCTGAGTCTAAAAAGCAATTTCATGAGAAAGACAGGACAGGACTTTATACCTGTTTTACAGTTGAATAAACTGAGGTTCAAAAAGGTTGAGTGATTTGCTTATGATCAAAAAGTTAGAAAAGAATACAAATAAAAGTTAAGCTAAAATGTTTTCTGGGCTAACTACAAGAGAAAAAACATCTTAGAAAAAAAACAAGAAATCATCTGAAAATAGATTCAAATTAGGGTTCACTTTATAGGAGACAATATTTAAACTAAGAGACATTAATATTTTTTAATTCTGGAAAACTTCAATTTTTCTCTTGGAATGTGGCAAGAAAATGTTTTTTTAAAAAGTTGTCTTCCTCAAGTGGCATAAGGCCCTTGACATTTATTATTATGCCTCATGTACAACCTGCTACATAAATAAGAGATATGGAGTAGTACCAGTTATAACTTTATCACTCTAAATCTCTCTCCATTATGTACTTGGAAAAATAGTACGAATTTAAAAATCTATACTGAAATCTTGCCTTGGATGACAACATTGTTGACCATGACATTATAAAAAGAATATTGAGAAATGATGGCTCTCTAACTAATTATTTGCCTTAGTCCTTATATCTACAGACTTTAACAAGGAAAGAAGAGAGGCAGAAGTGATATTATAGGACATAGAGGACTTAAAAAAGATCCAGATTCATACAATACTTCTGGCATATACTAGCCAAGTGATCATGATTAAGGCACTTCACCTCTAAGTACCCTGTAATAACTCCCTAAATATGGTACAACAGAAGGAATATTTAATATTTAAGAATATTAAATGGTCCAAGTTCAAACTAACATTTATTATCTGTATGACCTTCTTTATCTCACTGGTTTTAGTTGCTCAATTTAAATCTATGACTCCCTAAAGTTAAAGACAAGAGTTGTTAGTGTATTTTGGTTTATCACTAATCATCATAATTTATCTGACTTCTGAATCTCACCATTTAAGGAAAACAAGTACACTCCCATATCTTTGCATTTCATCATGTCTTCTAATTTCTCTACTTAACACTATTCTTTTTTTTCCCTTACCCATGACTTCAGAGATCTGGATACATGGTTCCTGAAGAGGTAATCGCAGATCCTCTTTGAAGCTCTCAGGTCAAATCTGAAGACAAGAGTGTAGGAATTCTAAGCCTGAACCTAAAGATATCTAGAGTCCAAGATACTTTAGGCTGACATCCTAATTTAAGAGAAGAAAGCTACTTGGTGCCCTCTGAGGGTGACTGGAAAAGGAAATGGTAGAGCTGACTTCACCATGGACTCAAAAATGTTTTGCTACTTGACTAAGTCTAAGAAAAAAAAAAAAGAACACAAAAGAAGAAACTCCCAAGAGAAGTATGAGTAGGAATAGAATTAACTGGACTTTGGGAAATGAATGATTCAATATGAAAGGTAAACAAGATGGAAAAAAATCTAAAATTACTGGAAGATTGCAAAAAAGAATGCATAAATGCCACAAGGGAGGAGGAGGAGGAGGTGGAGGAGGAAGTGCTCAATTTTGGATATGCTGAATTAGTTGTGACAGTGGTACATCCAGGTTCAGATATTTTTAGGAATGTCTATAGTTGTGAGTCTGGATTTCAGAAGACAAAGCAGCAGAACTGGAAATGCAAACTGTATAAATATATCCTGTGAATTAACTTTCTTTTCCAATTTTGTTTTATGCATACAAAGAGACACGAATGGAGTCTTTTAAAAAAACTAGTAATAAAGTTAAAATTAGAAAATAAAACATCAAGTCTAAAGTCTTTGACCAAACTTGCTAAGCCCTATTACCTTTCTAAAGTTTCAAATCCTCTCTAGGCATTATTGTAAACTTAGCACAGTCACATTTTCAAATCTCCCAGGACCACCTTATAGTGATGTTAGAATCTCTTTGAAAAAATTATTTAATTTTATTTTGGAAAGGAAAAAAAGAAAAGAGAAAAAAATTCTAGGCTTTTGCCCTTTATAAATGGGTAGGTTTAACTAGGTTATCTGCAAATTGCTATTGACCTTGGTAGAGGTCTATTAGTGTAGATACTAACACTAGAAACAAGATGGACTCCCATGGGCCTGCTTCTTCTATAAATTTTATCCTTTACAACAATAGAAAAGGCAGAATCACCATTGCGGGTGTAAGAATAATCTAGGGAGACATAGTAGAAAACAATAAACATAGTTTTAAAAAGCTTACAAGAGGAGAATTATCTACATTGAAGCTGCTCTACTCCTGCTGTAATGCTTGTACCTTCCATTTAAAGATAGATAAATTTTCCCTGACAGCTCTTAATAGCCTCTACAGTTATTCACTGAACTTGCCCTCAAAATTACATGGTAATAAAAGGATAATAGCATTTGACTGACTAAATGAGAAGGTGGGCCCTCTTAGGAAAGTAGCCAGTTCATTTCCCCCTGTTTTTACCAGAAAATACTGCAAAGATCTCAAGGCCAAAGAGCAGAAACAATGAATCTTTTACAGCTGAAATACAAATTGGAGCTCTCATTTAAATCATCCCTAGAGACAGAGAACATTTTTTTTTCTTGTCTTGGTATTAAACACCTATATATTTGGCCATATTTTAAGGGTAAAAATAAACCACTTGTTTCCATAAATTTAAACCTAATCCACATGTCCTATAAATTATAATTATAACAAAGAGATTTCTCTTTAGAAAATATATCAAATTTCTGTGCTCATTAGGATGTATGTGTATATGTATTATTTACACATTTCAATTCTGCATGGAGCGTCTCCTCTACAAGCAACTTTTTCTCCTATATCTCTTTTTATTTGATTCATATTGTTGAATAAATGGGGAATAGAATGTAATAATCAGCACATCTGGAAACGAAGTCAATAGTATTTCCCCCCTATCACAAGCCAATTTAAATTCCGTAACATAACTTAAGGAGAATGCAGGCCAAAACAAAATGGATTTTCTAAGACCACTGGACAGCAGTTTATTCTCTCTAACAGTGGTTGGCAGCCTTGAGTGCTTTTCAGTGGTTCATATGTTCTCATGGGGCTTAATTCTCACCCACCTTCCTCCTTGTTTGACCACTTAGAGCTTTGGGAGTTCAATCAGCTAATAAGTAGGGAGCACCAATTAACTACTCTGGGCAAGGCAGTATCACAACCTCTTTATGTTTCTCCCATCTCCTCAAGACAGAATAATCATTACTGTTTCTCAGCTTGCATCAACTTATCACTCAGTAGTTGAAAAGCCTACTTTACACATTGCAGAAGATTGATGTCTCATTACATATTGTAAAGTTTAACAGAATTTTATTTTTAATCTATCATGACCATCATCATCTTGAATATCTCTATAATCTTAAGAAATCATAAATTCAGGCAGGTAATATATTTGATTGTTGGATAAAATTTATTTTATGCCATATGAAAATCACATATATGTCATGGATAGAGAGACAAACAGATAAATAGATAGAAATATAATTTTAAATCTATTTCAGAATAAAAATTCCGATTGATAAAGTGGCCATCATGAAATATTCTATCTTTGAGACACAATATCATCTTTTTGCCATGGACTGTTTTTTAGTTCTTGAAAGTTAGATACTTTATATAAAGACATTTTGAATTCCTTTTTTATTCTCATCAAACTCCCCTACATCTTTTCCTACTACATTCTTTCTATCAAAAGCAGGTTTTCTCCAATCCTAAACTCTGTTAATGGTGGTCATTCTTCCTCTTGAACTAGAATCCCATATACAGGGGAAGGCACTGACAAATGAATTGCTTTCTATTGCCTCGTCCAGACTATTTCTCTAATTCTGTCCTTCAAAAATGTTTTTTTATCTTTGAAACCCATGCAATTCATTTAGAACACTTTCTTCCTATCCTTATTATTATAACTTAAAGGTCATTCTTCCATATAGGCTTCCTCTTCTATTTTAAAGAAAATTAATGTTCACATTGATAATTCCTCTATTACCCTTATTCCTTATAATACTTAATATAATCCTTAAAGAGGAATATGTTGGAATGTGAGTCTCCCAAAGTAGGAACCATATTCTTTTTCTACTTCTATCACTAGCATTTAGCACAGTTTTTGACATTTACTAAGTAACTGCATTTCTTTGGACATTTGTTTATTTAAAACCATTTTTCTAACATATTTTGCATATAGACGCTTAGTTAGAGCAGAGATTCAATAACTTTTGAACATCACCACCAAAATCCTAAATTTCAAAATCTCTTTTCTACTACTCGTTCACAATAAATCTTTTGTGACAAATCCTAGCACAGTGTCTGGCACAGAGTAGGGTTTTTAATGATTTTTAATTAATTTAATTAATTTTAAATTAAAATAAATTAAATAATTTAAATAACAATTTAACAATAATAATTTAAATAATATATAATATAATATAATATATAATAATAAATTGAATAATAAAATAAATTAAAATTAATTTAATTAATTTTAATTAACAATTTGTAATTTTGAAATGATTCCTGTTTGCCACTTGACTATGTTTTCATTTTTAATAATTCCGATCTTCCCCACTCTAGCTTTACTTGTCTCCAAATGACTCAGCAGCTACTGCACCTTGTGCAGAATATTTCTCCCCTTTTAACAACCTGATAATGTTCAATCTTCCATAATCCCCATCCTGTCATTCCTTTACTCCATTTCCCAGGCATCACTATAAAACTGAGCTAATTTAATTCTGATATTATGGTGTTTTCCCCTCATTTATGGCTTTATTAATGCTCAGCAATCCTTGTACTTTAGTCTTATTGACCCACTAATCTCATTATCCACAGGGACTTTTGCAAATCTTTTCCTCTCTCCACAATCCCCCTCAACGCATACACTTACAGTAGATAATAGAGTTCATACTTCAGCAAGAAGACAGAGCCTACTGGGAAGAATCTTCCTCAATGCACTTCTTCCACTTCTCAAAATCTCTGACTAGTTTTCTCTTCCTTCTACCTGTCTCTGGAAAAAGTAAGAATCTAATCTCTTATTAAGGTTAATTCCTCAATATATATGATGATTCTATTTGTTTTCCCCTCCTTAACTTGATATTAACTTATAAATATTTATCTCACAATGTTATTTCTTTCTTTTTCTCTGATTCCTTCCTGTTGTGTATCAACATCCTTAAAAAAGCTCAGGCTACTAAAAGCACTGCTATCTGAAGTTTGCATATCAAGGTCAATTTTGTACATAAAATCATCACACAACCAGATCATTGCTAATTACTTATTTTTCCTGATAATATTATCAATGAATTGTTCTTAAAGGTGGTTGATGAGCATCTAAATGTTAGATAAACCTGTAAAATAAGGGAATTAGTTGGCTTAGTTCTATCAAGAATCAATTAAGTCAGACTAACCTCCCTCATTTTTATCTTTTCAATGGTTGCTAGAATAGCAGATTACAAGAAGATTCTGCATATAATTTGCCTAGATCATGCTATTAAAGAGTTACAATTATAAGCAACATAAAAAGTTATCTAGTCTATCTCACTTTAAAGTTGAGAAACTGGAGAGGTTATGTCCTTTATCAAAGCACTTGGGGGAAAAAAAAAAGTTACTTCACTCAATTCTTATGGACAAGATGAACAAAATGAATTAAAGGTGATAATGCATTTGCAGCTTGTGAATTGTGAAATGGTCAGATGTTTACTCACAAAGTGTTGTCATTAACAGGTCAATGCTAAGGAAAACTGGTTGATTGACCAGAGGATCTATGTTTAGTGCTATGGTGTTGAACATTGTCAGTGACATTTTTTTTTAAAGAGAAGATTGACAAATGACAAAAAACAAAAAATAAAAATAAAAAAAAACTAGGAGAGAGAGCATAAGGGGTGACAAAGTTCAAATGAAAAAAGCTACAAAACTGAGCTGAATTTATTAAAAATAAATTTAGTAGCCATGAATATTAAATCTGATTAAAAAAAAAAAACACCAACTTTGCAAATACCATATGGAAGAAGCTACTGGTTTATCTGCAAAGAACAACATAAATTAAAAAAAAAAAAACAATCATCACATTTCTGGGATTTCATAAACTACCTAAATCTATATTACTTCTGAAATAATCATTTGTAGAATAGAACAAGCATAAACTATACAGTGATTTGGCAAAAATCATTTTCCTTTGAAAAATGGACCAAAAAAGTCCTCACCTCCCTCAACCACCCAACACATATAACATCTGAAAATACTAACTTACGTGACATTGGTCTTTGAAATGTCCTAGACAATGTCAGATTACAAAAATAAGTTATGAAAAACATGAAATTATTTATCTAATTGAAATTATACAAGCATTTAAAAGGAAAAATGATCATGTAATTTCAAAGACTACTTCAATCAGAACTAAACAATTCCTATAAAATAAGTAGAATCAAGCAACCTAGTACACTGTGGAAATACTTGTTTTATCCCATCAATTAAAAAAAAAGATAAAATATTTTAAAAAGAAATTTAGATATCAAGATCACCTGATAAAGAAACTGAAGCCTAGAGAAGTTTAATGTTTTATCCAAAATTATATACCTCTTAGAATTGGGGCTAAGATTCAGGTTTCCTGACACTTAGATCCAGCAATATTTTTTATGCAGTACTTTCTGCCTCTCTTCCTCACTACCTGATTGATTAAAAAAATTAAGTGACGTGTATAAAAAGATAGAATGTATACTTGTTAAATTTGGATATAAGCTGAAGCTCAGAGAGATAGCTAAAAATATTAGATGACAGAGCTCAGAGCCAAAAATGTTTTAAAAGCTTATAACAATGGACCATATCTAGTAAGATGAAATTTAAAAATAAGAAATGTGAAGTACTGTATTATGATTCAAATAATAAACCAGATAAGAAGGATGGCGGAAGCATCACTAATCAGCAGTAATTAGGAAAAATGTCAAAAGTTTTGTGTCCTTTATATTCAATAAAAGTCAACAGTTTGAAATAATGGCCAACAAGATAGGAGTACTATCCAAAAGCTAGCTATTTAACTCAATTTATGCTATTTAGTATGCCTGAGATTAGTGTCAGGAGGTCTCTACACCTTTCTCATTGAAATATTAGCTAAAATAATTTAATCTTATTTCTGAGCTATCACTAATAAAAACAAAAAAGCCTTAAGAGGACGGGACCCAAAAGGTATAATTTGATAGGGAGAGGTTAGGGAGAATGGATTGCTGCTTGTGGAAAGCAAGCCCTATCCATGCTTTGAATAATATAGACAATTTAAGGAAACAAGATAGCGGAAAGAGAAAGAGAGGTAGAATAAAGGTATGTTGTACCTGGCAGATGTTACGAAGGTAGAAAAGAAAGGATGCCAAGAAGCATATTTAGAGGGGAAATATGAGATCCCTGAAGACAATTTTGCCTCTCCTACAATTTCCTTTCAGAACATTTTTCACCACTGAAACTTAATAAATCCATAAAAATGAGAATGATATTCACACTAATAAAAATAAAATGAAACGATGAGTATTAAGGTTTGGGGATAGTAAGGTCCTTGGATTTATGCCTTTATAAGATTGCTTCAACAGCAATACAGCTTAGTGAACCTAATGAATCACAAACAATATTTTCTTTTCCCTGGTATTAATTTATAAATAAATAAATTTATAAATGATATCAATATAATTACCCATGACTGCTTAACAGAAACATGGCCTAAATAATGATAGACATTAAACTGTTCTACAACTTTAGATTCCTTGGTTCACCAAACATATAAGAATTTTGAGTTAAAGATTTTAAAGAATTATTTAAACCCTTTGAGGGAAAAGCAACAACAACAACAACAAAATTTCAAACATTAATATTGAATGAATAATTAATCACAATATTCATTGAGAAATGAAAAAGAATGGCCTATTATATCATTTCTAGGATTCAAGATAATTAGAAAACATTATAGTTGAGTATCTATTACAGTTCACTAGAAAGATATGCATACTAATGCCAACTTAAATTATAAGTCTGATCAACATTAAGCAGTAAAAAGAGAGGGTAGTCAAAACACTGCTGTCTGTGCTCTTGTTCAGGAGTTTGAGAGTAGAACCCTATATCATCACTTTTTTGTCTCTAAATGAAGATCACTTAGTTTTCAAAAAATGGAAAATGGATAATTAAAGCGATGGCATGTTAAATTGTAGAACAATTCTTTTTGATTTTTCCCCCTAAAAATTAAAATACCTTGCATTCTTTCAGTGAAGAAATTTAAATGTTTGAAGTTGGGTTTTATTTGGAAGAGCTGTTGGGGGATACACCGAGACTGCATTTCACTATCTCACTTAGGCTAGAAGTGATTTGGCTACTCATAGTTTAGCACCATTGGTAATTTGCAAAGAATCTCTGACTAGATCCATTTCTAACCTGGATTGGTACACCACTTGTGACACTTTGCTCCTAAGATTTACCATTCTGGATCCAGACAGTGTAGACAATCAACATTTAGGTTTTCAGCAGCTAAGAACTCCTGAACTCAAGTGAACCACCAACCTCTACTTTCCAAGTAATAGGAAGTACAAGTCTGTACTATGATATTAATCTTTTTAAAGTTTTAACAACACTAATTATTACCTACAAAGGCAATATGTAATGCTGACCAAAGTACTAGACTTAGAATCAGAAAGTAGAGGTTCTATTCCTGGCTTGAATTTCAGCAAGTTGAAATTTGGCAGCTTGGTTTATAAAGTTAATGGAAATAATTCCTAAAGTAGCCATTGCTACCTAGATTTCTTTTTATAGAGAAAGAAGTGAAGAATGGTATATTATCTACTTTATCTAATCTGGGAATAGGATGCAATATCAGTTCAACAGGGCTTCTACTTACTACTCATTAGACACATTGTTTCTGTGCAAATCATTTCCTCTAATCAATAGGGACTAAAGATTTGACCCCTGAGTTAATACTACTGTCACCCTTCTTCATTCCTTGAGGAAGATCTCATTTAAGCAGTAGCATTCTGGACAACTCCACTGTTAAATATCCTCAGAAATAAATCAGCCAATGTCAGCTGTGATTAAAAAAGATAAAACAATGTCTTTTGTGTACAGAAAAAGAGTTGAAATTTTGCATTAACTAAAGTCTCTACAACTCTTTAAGATTTCCAAGAAAAACACATGAATAAGTAGATAGTATAAGTTGAAAAATGAGGAATTGAATTACAGGAAATTGCTTTTAGTTGCCCAATTAGAAGAGTACACACTAGTATTCAATTATAGTACTCCAGACTCTCTAAATCTAGTACTCCTCCTATATCATGCTGCTTTTCCAAAGTCTGACAGAGTAGGCAAGGTACCTCAAGAATTCTGTTCTGAACATTACAATGGCAGCTGAGCTATGAATTATAATGACCTAGTTCAATTCCTGAAAAGAAATGCTGAACTATGGCTTCTCCCTGCTATAAATAGAGAAGTTAGAGAAAATATGTGTGGAATATTTCAAATAATAGTAAAATGTCAGTTTTGCTTAATTGTTTTTCTTTGTAAGAAAAAAAAAGGTGAAGTTCAAAGTAGCTATTTATCTGTCTAGTGAAATGGCAATGGCATAAAGAAAAAACAAATTAATAAAAACTTAAAATAAATTTTGTTTTTGAAAACCTTTCCTCTCTAATAACGTTTAATATTTGAGAAACAAGTTCTGACTTTTTTCTTTTACATATGTCTAACAATTTAATGATGCATTTTTAATATGTGTATTATGTGTAATATGTATAATAATGTAGTAAATGTAGCAAAATGTATAGTAAAATAATATATATATTAAGTCAAAAGCTAAAATGGTAAACAGCAAACATGATGCTAAAATAATTTGTAATTCCAGATTAGATTTGTAAAGAAAAATCTCACCTTGAATTTGTATATTACTGAATAAGATTGTGAAGTAAAATTGACCTAGAGATCATCTTGATGTGGGGAACCTTGAAACTGTCCTGACTTTGGGGTAAAAACTTGAGTACTCCTTCAAGGGGAGAAACTTTTTGAACCCTCTAAGAAGCTTTCCCCTGAGAAAGACCTGCTCTAGGAATCAAAATAAAGTGGTTTTATTCTGTTATCTTGGTGGGACTAGTTGAGTCCAGGACCACTCTCTACTTAGCTCAAACCTAAGTAATCTTATTTAGTTGGAGATCCAAATTTCTATTGATTTCTATTGAGCTGAAGATTGGCTCAGGACCACTCCCAGTAAATTGTTTCATTGTACTGGAAATCTAGGCCTGGAGGGGCAGTGACACTCATTCAATTGAAACTTCTATTTCAATTTGAAGATTTTGGTCTTCACCCAGTCTAGGGACTTTTGCTAGGGCAAAAGTTTCAAATTATAAAAAGGGGCAACTTGGGGCTCTTCTTGACAAAGGACCTAAAAGCAGAAATCATTCCAGGCCAAGGGCTCTTCCTTGGCATAGCTGCCTGTGAGGACCCTCTGCCTGCTGAGAAGACATTCTCTTTTCAGTGTTAACCCCTCTTTATCTCTCTCAACTATTTCCCTAATAGGACCTTGCAGAGGGCCAAAAGCAAGGCATGTCATGCCAAGGAACCTCTCTCTCTCCTTGGCATAGCTGCCTTTGAGAACCCTCTGCCCGTGGAGAAGACATTCTCTTTTCAGTGTTAACCCCTCTTTATCTTTCTGCCAGGACTCCTCTGCTAGACCTTTACTTCTCTGTTGGGATCTTGACACTAAGGAAGTCAGCCTCCTAGCAAAAACTGACTTCCCAATGCCAATAAACTTCTTTTTGTCCATTTAACTTTTTGAGTTCATAAACTCTTTTATGAAGGATCTGTGCTGACCAGAAGGGGTTCCCACAACTCTCTGCCCTGAGTTGAACCTCATCAATCTGATACAATCATCCTCCAACTTGAAATAAAACAATGTTTAAATAAGGAGTTACAAACATAATTATGCCTGAGTGCAATCACCAATGAAAATGGGTACTTAAGGAAAAATAATAGAAGTATATAAGGAAATGAAAATGAAAGTAAGAAAAAGAAAAAAAAATACAGTACATAGAACAAATATCATCAACTATTACTTCTGTTGCTTTTCAACCAAATCCAACATGGCTAACAATATCAATCACAGATTGTCAGTTTTCTTTATAGATATTTTCAGTACTGGAAGCTTTATTTATTATCTGCCCCTACAGCCTCCTCTAACATTTTATTAAGTAAATCCTTAAGGCCTTATTTTCCTTAGGAATAGTAAGCCCCTTTATACTAACATTTCCTTACGACTACAGATAGAGACTGGAATTGTGATATCATTGGTACAGGGGAAACCAAACTCTACCAATTCAAGTAGACGTCTCTATGATGAGTTTTATAAGAGAGCCCCTAATCTTTTCTGTATCATGAGTGATTTTGTGGTCTGGTTAAAGTTATGTACTACATTTTCTGAACAAAGTTTTTAAAAGCATAAAATAAAATATTTATGATTAACAAGGAAAACAATTATGTTGAGATTGTTATCAAAAATATTTTAATTCAGAGACCTCATCAGTAAGACCTGAATTAAGTTCTTCATGGTTCTAAAGCCATATCACTAGCAACTGTTACACTGTACCCACCTTTGGAACACTTCTCACAAGATGATAAAATTTATCATCCATATAACTGAGCAATTTTGTAACTCATCTCTATATTCTCATCATTCAGTATATTCAGAATCATCTCCATCTAACTATTGGAAATGTTGTCTACTAGATTGGACTAGATGTCTATTAGATATCTAGTCAATATCTTAAACTCACCATCTCCCAAACTGAACTCAATATATCTACCAGTCACTAGCACAATGCCTGGCACACTGTAGGTGCTAAATAAATACTTACTAATTGATTAAATGATGTTCCTTAAAATTCCCTGTTATTGTTGAGAGCATCACTATTCTCCCAGTCACCTAGGCTGACAACCTCACTGTCATTCTCAACTGCTCACACTCTTTCAACTACTATATATAAATCCAACTGATTCCACACTCACACCATGTCTCATATAACCCCCCCCCAACCTTTTCTTCTGGTAATACCTCCATACTGGTGAAGATGCTCTTTCCTTATACTTAAATCTTTTAAATGGCAATCAGCTGGTTTCCCTGACTCAGGTCTCTCTCTCCTCAATCCACTCAATTCTTTACATAGCTGTCAAAATGATCTATATAAAATACAGATCTGACAATACCCCCCATTTTCTCACCACCCAGGTCAACAGAAGCTCTTTGTGGATTCCAAGATCAAATATAAAATCCTCTTTTTGGCTTTTAAAGCCTTTCATAACTTGATTTTTCTTAGATGCCCATTCTTCTTACATTTTAAATCCTTTCTGTATTCTAATGTCTAGCAACATTGAACTTCTTGCTATTCACAGCTCTATCAATTTTCACTGTCCATGTCTGGAATTGTTTTACTCTTTATTTCCTCCTTCTGGATTTCTGCCTTTGTTAAAATTTCAACTTCTGTGGCTTACCCTTACCAGACCTTGGAATATACTATAAAGTAATAATCATCAAACAATCTAGCACTGATGAAAAGGAATCAATACACAACACACAGTAGGTAACAACCATAGTAAACTAGTGTTTGAAAAACATAAGAATCCCAATTTTGGGGAGAACTCACTGTTTGACAAAAACTTCTGGGAAGATTGAAAAACAGTTTGGCAGAAACTAAGTACACAACAAAATTTTATAACATACACCAAGATAAGGTCAAAATGGGTATAAGAGCTAATATTTAAGCAAGTTAGGGGAGCATTACTGTTTAAATCTATGGATGAGATGAAAGTATGACCAAATAAGAGAAAGCATTTTAGGATATAAAGTGGATAATTTTTATTATATTAAATTTAATTTAAAAATTTTGTGTAAATAATATACTCAAGATTAAAAAGAAAGTAGAAAACTGGAATGGGAGGAAACACAGCAAGTTTCTCTGATAAAAGCCTCATTTTAAAAAAATCTATAGGAAATAGTCAAATTTGTTAGAAGGAGTCATTCCCTATTGATAAATGGTCAAATGAAATAAATAGGAAGTTTTCAGATGAAAAAATTAAAATTATTTGTAGTCATATAAAATACTCTAAATCACTTTTGAGAATCAGAGAAATTAAAATTAAAATAACTCTGAGGTCCCACTTCACATCCATGACAGAAAAGAGAAACGAAAATGTTGGAAGGACTGTGGGAAAATTAGGACCCCAATGCACTTTTGGTGGAGTTAGGAAATGATCCAATCATTCTCAAAAACAATTTGAAATTATGACCAAAGGCCTATAAAATTGTGCATACCTTTGACTCAGCAATACCACTTCTATCTTTGTTTCCCAAAGAGACATCTTAAAAGGGGGGGAGGGACTTACATGTGCAAAAATATTTATAGCACCTCTTTATGTGATGGCAAAGAATTAAATATAGATGGCATGCACATCAATTGGGGAAAATTTGAACAAGTGATATATGATAGTGATGGAATATTATTGTATAATGACAAGAAGCATGCTAATATGAAAAGTCTTGTATCACTGAACATATGTAGTCCATATCAAATTCTTTGCCTCCGAATGGCATGAGGGAGAAGGAAAGAAAGAAGGAAGAGAATTTAGAATTTAAAATTTGAAATCACAAATATTAAAAATTATTTTACATGTAACTGGAAAAACTAATATTTTAAATAAAATCTCACCTTATACAAGAAGCTTTTCTGACTCCTCTCAATGCTAGTGGCCTTCTTTTTGAGATTATCTCCAACATTATATATATAAATATATAATACACATACACACATATATATATATATGCATGTATATGTATAAAATATGTATGTGTATATATATATGTATATATATGTCATGAATATACAGAGTTGTTTCTTTTTTTTTTTTTAATAGCCTTTTATTTACAGGATGTATACATGGGTAACTTTACAGCATTAACAATTGCCAAACCTCTTGTTCCAATTTTTCACCTCTTACCCCCCCCCTCCCCTAAATGGCAGGATGACCAGTAGATGTTAAATATATTAAAATATAAATTAGATACACAATAAGTATACATGACCAAAACGTTATTTTGCTGTACAAAAAGAATCAGACTCTGAAATATTGTACAATTAGCTTGTGAAGGAAATCAAAAATGCAGGTGTGCATAAATATAGGGATTGGGAATTCAATGTAATGGTTTTTAGTCATCTCCCAGAGTTCTTTTTCTGGGTATAGCTAGTTCAGTTCATTACTGCTCCATTAGAAATGATTTGGTTGATCTCGTTGCTGAGGATGGCCAGGTCCATCAGAACTGGTCATCATATAGTATTGTTGTTGAAGTATATAATGATCTCCTGGTCCTGCTCATTTCACTCAGCATCAGTTCGTGTAAGTCTCTCCAGGCCTTTCTGAAATCATCCTGTTGGTCATTTCTTACAGAACAGTAATATTCCATAATTTTCATATACCACAATTTATTCAGCCATTCTCCAACTGATGGACATCCATTCAGTTTCCAGTTTCTAGCCACTACAAAAAGGGCTGCCACAAACATTCGTGCACATACAGGTCCCTTTCCCTTCTTTATAATCTCTTTGGGATATAATCCCAGTAGTAACACTGCTGGATCAAAGGGTATGCACAGTTTGATAACTTTTTGAGCATAGTTCCAAACTACTCTCCAAAATGGTTGGATTCGTTCACAACTCCACCAACAATGCATCAATGTCCCAGTTTTCCCACATCCCCTCCAACAATCATCATTATTTTTTCCTGTCATCTTAGCCAATCTGACAGGTGTGTAGTGGTATCTTAGAGTTGTCTTAATTTGCATTTCTCTGATTAATAATGACTTGGAGCATCTTTTCATATGACTAGAAATAGTTTCAATTTCTTCATCTGAGAATTGTCTGTTCATATCCTTTGACCATTTTTCAATTGGAGAATGGCTTGATTTTTTATAAATTAGAGTTAATTCTCTATATATTTTGGAAATGAGGCCTTTATCAGAACCTTTGACTGTAAAAATATTTTCCCAGTTTATTGCTTCCCTTCTAATCTTGTCTGCATTAGTTTTGTTTGTACAAAAACTTTTCAGTTTGGTATAATCGAAATTTTCTATTTTGTGATCAGTAATGATCTCTAGTTCTTCTTTGGTCATAAAGACCTTCCCCTTCCACAGGTCTGAGAGGTAAACTATCCTATGTTCCTCTAATTTATTAATAATTTCATTCTTTATGCCTAGGTCATGAACCCATTTTGACCTTATCTTGGTGTATGGCGTTAAGTATGGATCAATGCCTAGTTTCTGCCATATTAGTTTCCAATTTTCCCAGCAATTTTTTATCAAACAGTAAGTTCTTATCCCAAAAGCTGGGAAGAGTTGTTTCATATTGTGTCCACTCCACCCCTCATTAGAACGTAAAGTATTTGAGATCAGGGACTATTTTTGTCTCTAGATCTTCAGAACTCAACCAAGTAGTTAGTATAAGGCCTTAATAAATGCATACTAACTTATCTCCTTTGAACTATTGACTTTTCTATTACAAGAAGAAAATTAAATGGTTATGATAAAGTATGAACTTGACAGTGATACAGATTTACATTATCTCCACCCAAAGTTTTAGGAGCTTTTTATTAGAGGAATACAAAAAAACCACTTCTAAAGGCAATTACAGTTTTTAAAATCTTAACTCATGTTCAAAATTTTGCCTGCATAAATGATTACCATATATTGGTATTTATATTTTGCTTACCCTATCATTTTAAAAGGTTGTTTGCTTGTCCCACTACAGGTTTTTTTAAGCACTCTAGAATTTTCAAAGCCAATCCATGAAAACTGATGATATACAAAAAGAAATTAGAGAAGGGATACTAGATTTTGATGATAATAAATATTTTCTTGTAGGAAGAGTATTCTTTCAAAAAGTTGACCCTAAAATTTGTCTATTTGAAGTAAGTTATGTATTTGTTTAATGAGTATGTTTTTTTTAACCCTTGAAAATTTTTTTTTCTTTTTTCTTATTAAAGCTTTTTATTTATAAAATATATGCATGGGTGATTTTTCTTTCTTTTTTTATAATAACTTTTTATTGACAGAACCCATGCCAGGGTAATTTTTTACAACATTATCCCTTGCACTCACTTCTGTTCCGATTTTTCCCCTCTCTCCCTCCACCCCCTCCCCTAGATGGCAAGCAGTCCTATATATGTTAAATACCTCACAGTATATCCTAGATACAATATATGTGTGCAGAACCGAACAGTTCTCTTGTTGCACAGGGAGAATTGGATTCAGAAGGTAGAAGTAACCCAGGAAGAAAAACAAAAATGCAAACAGTTTAAATTCATTTCCCAGTGTTCTTTCTTTGGATGTAGCTGCTTCTGTCCATCATTGATCAACCTTGAAAATCATTTCATCTGTTCCAAATTCTTCCTCTGAAAACTATGATTGATTTTGGAACTGCATAAATCACATTCCTAAAATCAACTCTATATATAAACTCCACTATAAATGAAAAGGACATGCATTTTAAAATATCTTAATTAGGTCAAGCACTTGGAGCAAATTATTTTCAAATTAAACATATTATTCCTGAATTATTATATTTACTCAACTATTGCTTCCACACCAATATTATTCTCTTCTTATATATTTCTCTTCAGAGAAGAGAAAGAGAACAATAAGTTTATCTAAATGTAATATTTCCCAAAAGTTGACCTTGTAATACCCTTACAAGAACAATAAAGATTAAAAAAAAAAAAAAAACTGATTCCTTTGTATTTTGTTGTGATTTCTATAGAATAGACCTATAAAAAAAAATAACTCCTGTATTTAACACATAATATCTTTGTACTATAAACAGCCTCTGAGTCTCCATTTATCCATATCACATTTTTCATTCTCTGAGCCTCATTTTGCTATTTCATATTTTCATTATCTATAAAATGAAAATATTATTAGTAGTACCTGCCTGACAAGACTATAAAGAACAAAAGAAATATTGTATGTTTAACACTTTATGGTTCTTAACACATTTATATTTGAATATCATCTAATTAAAAACAGGTCAATGATGGTTCATAGATTTTAAATCATTCTTTTATATGGGGAACAAATAGATGTTCTACCACTAAGGTGATCACCATGCTATTAGCTATAGCAACTTATCAGGGGAATATTACATTGATGGTTGAAGTTGAACCAGAAGTTGAACAGAGTTGATCATTGTAAGAGCAATAGGATCCTACAATTATCCTTTTCCAACCATCCTTAGCATTTTTAAACTTCTTGCTTTATTCAGTACCTGGTGGGAATTAGATAAGCAAGGAGAAAACTAAAATGGTTTCAGACATTAGAATGATCTGGAAGAAATTTCTTCATGTGGAAAGTAACTGGAATGTAAAACACAACACACGATGTAACCCTGGGGGTTCCAACTAAAATGTTTTCAACAACATTTAGGCAGGTGCCAATTTTCCCCTGCTTTTCTAACAATTTTTTGTCTATATTGTTGTTAGAATCCTAAGGTTGTATCAAGGGATGAAAAAACAAAACCAAATGTTGCATAATAATTTGATGATTATGAAACTGTTCCAACAGATCAAGGTGCATTGGGGCTAGAGTCATCCTGACTGGATGTAAATTTTTAAAGGTCTTGTTTTGTTTTGGCTGAGATCAATATCAATGTCTATTTAATAATGACAAATAATGTAGGTGAATTTTTTAAATGTATTGCTTAAGTCTAGTATTGTGGGTTTTAGTTTGATTAAAATGGAGCTAAAATATCTAATTTATTGAAAGATGGCTATATAAAATAAGTTTAATGTGAAGGGGATTATAATTTTGTAATTCAGTTTCTTTTAAAGAATATTGATAAGTGCTTCCTATTATCATAACACTGATTAGCAGAATGACGTTTTCCTAGCTCTGAAAGTAGAGATTAGAGATTGTCTGACCTTACAGAATGCTCACCACTGAGAAGACCTGGACAAAATTTACAAACGGATTAAGCAAATTCCCCCACTCTGGATTACTAATTTGTATAACAAGGAAAAAATAACGCAATGTAGCCTACCCAAGAACTTTCTGTCCCACCTTATACAGTAAATGCTAGGAACAAACTTTTTTTTGCATCATAAATCGTTTTTAAGGAGATAAATTTTAGCTTTTCCTGCAAAAAAAATCAACAAGGGATTGCTGAGACTGCAAGGCGTATAAGGACAAACACCATGCCTTAATTACAATTTGTATGATCCTTTCATCCAAGCATATTAGCTCGTTCCAGACAATTGTTATGAAATAAATTTTGTTGAAAAGAATATCATTTATCAGTCAAGTCTTTGAACTTGAACTTAGGAATTCAAAAAATAGACACATATGACATAAGATCCAGAGCCTGTTCTCTATGTATTAGCTATATTCTGTCTCTGAGGTATTAGTGGAAAAGAGAAGACCCATCTCTATTTTTCATAATACTACCTAAAATAGTATTTAATGCGAAGAATACATCTCATTTAAAAAGCAGGAAAAAGTTGGTTAAAATAATGAATAAGAAGGATTTTTCTGCTATGTATGTCTTCTTCAAGACAAAAAAGCAAAATTAAATCATAAATCATAAAATAAATCTGAAGGGCCATTTTGTATTAGTTTTGAAGATTTTTCTTTCCTCAAGATATAAGAATGGTGATTATATACAGGTATGGATTTTAAGAACCTACTTTCTCCTACTCCAACCCAAATAGCATAAGGGACAATGAGATAAATTCCACTTATAAATCAAAATTTCACAATGTAATTTAAGGCAATAAAAAAGGCATTTTAATTCCTTCCCTTGTGCCAGACACTATAACAAATGTAGAGATACAAAAATGGTAAAAATAGTCCATGTTTTCAAGGAGCTCACATTCTAATGAGGATAGACGAGTATAGACAAGTAGGCAAATTCAAGAAATACACAGAACAGATCTATTACTGTCTTCGAGAAGTTACTTGCATTTGGGGACACTAGGAAAAGCATCTTGCATAAGGTGAGACCTCAGCTAAGATTTCCTAGGGAAGTAAAAAGCAAACATGAAGGGGGAAATCACTGGAGATAAGCTGATAAAAAGGCATATGGGAGATAGATAGTCTATGTGATGAAAAAAATGCAGGTGAGTGTAACTGAAATGAAGAATCAGTAAAAGAATAGTGTAAAAAAGACTGGAAAGGTAGAAATGTGCCATGCTATAAAGGGCTTTAAGTGTCAAACACTTTTTATTGGATCCTAGAAATGATAAAGGGTCACTAATTATATAACAAATGAAGGGTTTGGTTGGTATGGAATAGTCAGATCAGAGCTTTGGAGAAATCACTGTCACCTAAGCAGTGTGGAGAGACTTGAGACAGAGACTTATAAGTCGCTCTTTGTGTTAGTTGCGAGATGATGAGATTGTGAACTATTTTACAACTGCATTGTGAAATACTTCATTAAAAAATATATTGACCTCCAAAGCTTCCTCCATAAGTACATGCTCTGTATATATGCTCTTGAAGAGAATGTCTAGCATATTAAAGACCCAGTTACATGCTCATACGCCTTTGTATATAGGTGTGCATACACATGTGTGTATATGTATACAAACACATACACGTATACACATATACATTTGTATAAGCAGATACACATCATGTAAACAGAAAGCATTCCTTCCTTCCCATCTTTGTTTTACTTTCTAATATTACATCACTGCAAACTTGTGAAGTACTTTACCTAAGTTTAAAGGCATTGTATTGTTCACCATTATGTTTTCCAAAAATAGAGCTGAGGCTTTTAATGTCATTTACATCAGAGTCAGAAGAATAATCATGAAAATAATAATTTATGAATAATTGATGAGGCCTGATATCATATTAGAGCAAAGCTATTTTTAATTTATGGAGTCCAGGATAACATGGATTCCAAAGAGAACAGCAGCAAGAAGCAATTAAAAAGGTTGAGTGATGGATAGATTGATTGCTCATCAATGAATTGAGCTATCTCACTGATTGTATTCCAAAGCGCTACTCTAAAACAGGAAGAGCCAAAGTCAGTAATATCTAGTATAATAAACAAGATGAGTAAGTCGGCAAGCCTTTTGAAGTTAAAGTAAAAAAAAATCTTTTTACCTTTTAACAAAATACAGAATTAAAAATTATCATTGGTTTAGGTTGCAGTAGAAAGTATCTCAGAAAAGATCATGAATACCATATTGACATTACTTCATCGCTACAGCTATAGCCAAAATAATTCAAATAAAGGCATACCAAACTAAGACACTGTCAGTAAAAATCCCCATTATTTGTGGGGATTTGTGTTAACTCTGCATTGTGATTTTTAATATATTTTAGATTGCTTCATATTATAGCACTGTCTAAGTTTTCCAAAGTTTATTCCCCTCATTTAGTCCTCTCTACTCTCCTAGAAATCCAAATACTTGGGAATTCATTAGTGTTTTGAATGAGGCAAAAGAATCCCTTTTTCAAAAGTTGTGTTGAAATTAATTTGCTTACTTGCACTTTCATTATTATTATAGTAGATTTTTGAGTGATTTTAACCATTCTTTTATTTAATTCTGTTTTTATAAATAACACAAATTTCATCAATAATAACCATTCTATAATTCAAACATTTAACATGTCAATTTGGTGTCATTCAATAAGTATTATTCCATGTGTGAATGGTACATACTGATGTTATATATACATATATAAAGATGTTTGATGTTGTGTGTGTATATGTGAGTGTATACATATATACATATATCCCCACCATAAAACTATATCATATAATACTTGTATTTGATAAGTTTATAATATTATATAATATACCAAATCCAATTCTCTCATTTTACAATTAAGAAAACTGAGACATGTAATATTTAAGTGACTAGTTCAGCATTATAAAGTTAGTTAAATATCATAGATAAGCTTTAGATCAAGATCTAAATTTAAAACAATAGTCACATCATTTTAGTTTGGAATCTAAGTATTTCTATGACAAATTTAATTAATTTGAAACCAATTTTACTTATTTATTATGATCCAACGTATATGGGGTAGCCCAATAACTCCCTCTGTGAAGCCTTAGTTGATTACTATACCTCCATTAGCAATTTATCTTGGCCATACACTTAATACTTGTTTTGTTTCCTAATGGTGTAACATCTTCATTTTATTACTTAGTTTTTTTTTTTCTGTTTTTATGAGAATTATTAGTCCTATCAAAGACACAAGGCTCACCCAACCTACAAATCCTACTCCTTAGGATAGAAAGACAGTGATAAGAAGCTTATCTATGATATTTAACTAATTGGATGACCCCAAACTAGACATTTAAATACTCCATGACTCAGTTTTTAAAATTAAAAGAAATCAAGACATAAATTTATTGTTCAATGTACTATTTGTTTTCTGCTCTTCTAGTCACCAAAGCCTTCATGATATTGAGTTATTTTTTTTAAAGACAAAATCAAGTTTATGATCAGAGGAAAAAAAAAACTAATCTAAATTAGATTAGCTGTATATCTCTCCAAGGTAGAACATATGGGTTATTTTAATTGAAAATTAAGTTGTTGGTTATTTCTCTGTTTGCTGTGTCTGTGATTCTGTTATTCTATGGCAAGAGACAGCAGATAAAAGTTTACTTGATTTAGATCCTTGTTTGCAATTTAGTCACAATGTCAAACAATTCTTACTATGAAGCTATTAAATCTGAATGCAAAGACTTAGGCTGAAGCAGGGAGATTGTGTGTCAGTGTATTTAGTTCATTATGATGTGAAATGTGCTCCTTTGCATTTAAATGGACAGAAAAAGACAGAAGCATTAACTTGTGGTTCATTATAAGGAAGCATAAGCCTGTCCATTCATTACACCACCCTCCAAAATCTCCTCTGGTGAAAAGCAAAATCACTGAAACAAACAGCTGGGCTTACATGCCGCCATGCCTCCTGGATGCTGCTGTTTGGTAGGTTTAATGTCACTTTTGTACTATTATATACCACACAGAAAGATGTTGACTTGCATCCAGCAGGGTAGCTAATATTCTGTAGCTAATTGTATGCATTTCCATGGCAGTTTATTGAAGGAAGGACGCTCCTGCATATGTCTCAGAAGGGAATAGAAAGATATTTCATTTATAGTCACCCATCTGTCTGGTCACAACAGATTCACATATGAACACAAGTCAGTTTAATGTCCTTCAGGAATGATTTTTTTTTCATTTTGAACCATCTAATAATACCCATTCAATGAGAAGTATGTAAAAAGGATTGCATGCTACTCTTGCTTGCACATTAAACCTAATATTCTACTAAAAGCATCCATCTTAAAGATTCCATATAATGGAAGGAACATTATTATAGAGGAAAGAGTTTGAATTGAAGCAAAACCAAAGTATAAGAGGAAAAATGCACACATATATGTATAAAAATACATACACACATACATATATCTATTCATGACTCATGTCTCAAACAGATCTTTAATCCCATTAATTAAGATATTCCCTTCAGTAGTACAGATCACAGTTTACCTATGCCTTCTTGTCCTTTGGATCTCTTGTACTGGTTCTGTCATAAAGTTTCCACAGTAGATTTATTCATTATTTTGGGGACCCTATTATATAGTGAGAATACAAATGGAACATGTGGGCTATATAACAATATATCATGTTATCAGTCTAAATAATATTTTTTTTAAATCAGCTTTCTTTCATCTTCTAGTTTTCTTTATTACTGGGAATATAGGAAAAATTTTTAAAAACTTATTTTGACTGTGCCCCCACACAAAAAAAGATAAAATACAAATTACACCTTGGATATACAACTCCTTTCCATCTCTATAATGACAAATAATTCAGAAGTTTGATTTTAACTCAGTAACTCTGACTCCCATAGTTCATGACTACCCTCAACACTCCCCACTCCACTACCCAAACACACATTAATTATACACTTATCCCTGGAGTGCTATAATATCCAAAGCACTGAAGGTTCTTCTCAAGGTTATTGATTAGTTAATGAGTACCATCACAACACTCAACATGTTATCTTTTGTTCTTGTTATATGACCCTTATCCCCCTTTCATCATGCAGTTTCTTGATGGCTTTCTTTCTTATAAATAATCAGTGGTAATATCCCACAATTACTATGCATTTCCCTAGTCCCCTTTGTTTTATCCATATATTTGAATGCTGCTAGATGATGGTATCCATGATTATTGGACTATAATATCACTGGGAGGATATGAATTTTTTTAAAAAGGTGTTTTTATATCAAAGGAACACTTCCTAATTCCTTAAAAAAAACACTTCAGAAACCCATAAACATGTTTCAGTTTCTGACATTGCTCATGCTATTTGATTTTAGCATCATATCAGATCATTGTATTCAAAAGACAGATTAGATACATAAACATATATATATATATATACACACTAGTAGAAAAAAAAATCAGTGCCCATCCAGTCAAATGTGATTATTTGGACACCTTGAATGTCTTATACTTGCTATGCAATTCTAGTATAATTATTTTTGAAAGGACATGGATTTCATCAAGGATTTTGAACAAAGCAGAATTTGCTTCAATCAGCACAGTCATCCACAACTAGAAGCAAGAAACTCACTACTTATGGAGAATCCCTACTCCATTTGGACTTTGCACAAGACATCCTCTAATCAGGGGTCCTAAAACTACGGCCCAAGGGCCAGATTCGGCAGCTGAGGACGTTTATCCCCTTCACCCAGGGCTATGAAGTTTCTTTATTTAAAAGCCCACAAAACAAAGTTTTTGTTTTTACTATAATCTGGTCCTCCAACAGTCTGAGGGACAGTGAACTGGCCCCCTATTTAAAAAGTTTGAGGATCCCTGCAGTCATAGGTGAAAGAAAATGAACCACAAAATCTATAAATTGGAAGGAGACCTTGAGAATATATAATCCAATCCATAGCTGATGGACAGTTCCTTTAACTATGTCACCAATAAGTGATCATCTAGCTTCTATATTATACCACCTTAGCTGGTACCTCCTAACTCCAAAGACAACCTATAGAAGCAAATATCTTACTTGATATTAATAATCAAAAGACCACTGAACAAACTTGATTCCATGGATGCATTTATCTAAGAATCTTTTATGACTTTGACATACCTGCAGGAAAAATCTTGGTTGAAGAAAAACTTTGTTAGCATTTTTCTCTAAGTATGATGCTCTGACTACAAATACAGCTGCTTATAAAGTGACTCCTATTCATTAACTGTCTTCTAAAATAAAGTAAATTTATTTTCTTGTTATGTTTGGTATTTACCTTGTCCATTTTTTTCATTTTTTAAGCATTATTAAATGTCAGATAGCCCAGAGGTGTGAGTAATTTTTGTATTTAAGAACAGAAAAGCAAAACATGATTTGTTAAAGCTAACATAGTTTACTCTGCTGTCCACTCCATCTACTTTCATAAGGGATCATCAGGTCATATGGGCATATATAGATTTAGGTGGTATGATTCTTTCATTTTTTTCCATGGAATGGCTCATTTTCCCCTTTTGTAACCAATGCTAACCCAAGACCTACAATTGCATTCATGTTAATACCTTTAACAATATTCATAATTGCTGAAATATCAGATAACAAAGTATCTTATGAAAGAATGTTTATTTTTGCATATGGGTTCAACAAGGAAACTAAATTTTTTATTCCCCTCTTTTAAGGGCCATCTTTCCACCGGTTTAAACGTTTTTTGTCATCTAACTTCATTTATGAAAAGAATATGAACACTTGTGTAGTACAATTCCTCCACTAGAATTTCAACTCACAGGTTACTAGACCATATAATAATGAAATAATGATGTAAAGTTGAAAAAAATATGCAAATACTCTAACTTTTGAATTGCTGAAAGTTTATTATTCCTGACTTTTGGGAAACTTTATTTTCAAAACTGTATAGAACTAGAAGAAGTAAATGAGAATAGTTCAAAAACAAAGCCTTAGAAAATGGCAAATACAACTACAGAAAAATACAAAATGAAACTATCCTAATTTGTTAAGGCAATTTCCAAGACAACAGTTAATTTCCATGATTTACATGTGGGTCAAATAAGGTATATTAGAAATAGGGTCAAGAGTACAACTTCCAGGTGAACTAACATAATATAGGGAGAAGGGAATTACTCTGGAATCTGAGGATATGTGTTAAAAATTGATTTTGGTTCTTATTATCTGTGGGACACAAGTAAATGAATATCCCTGGTATCTTTTAGCTAATCTGTAAAATTAGTCAGTTGAACAAAATGGCTTTTGAGGTCCCTTTTAGCTTTCCTATAGTGATAATGAATTCATGTAATTCAAATGTTCTCAAATGGTTAAACTGGGTGATCTAAGTGTCAACTCATTTCAATCTATTGCTAAGAACATTTTGGTCTGCTACTCCATGAACAAGTAATTTCTCTGCTTTTTGTAAAATATATATGGGTGTGTGTATGTATATGTGTATAGATAGATAGATAAGGAAAGGCCTAGATTTCAAGCCTCTATCTTGTTTTAATATGAATATGGCCAAATGTTTTATTTATAAATTTAATTAGGATGAAGTTATATCTTCAGAAGAGGGATAATGCTATTAATTTAAATATTTTTACCTTTTATATGGTTGTTTGATAACATACACTATTGAGTTAATTAAAAGTTGATGGCAAATTGTATACCTTTTTATACTATTCATTATATCACCAATTGATTCTCACTACTAACCATTAGATATTATCAGCAGGTAAAACTAGATCAACCTTTATGTCTGTTACTAATATAAGATTTTAGACAAAGATAGTGTCAAAACTTATGCCAAGCAGATTTTATCGTTTATCCAGTACAGGTCCTAAATTCAGCAAAACCATCTGCTATGCAATCCAAATAACAGCAGCCAAAGCTTTATCCATATCATAGAAGCAAAATATTATTCACTAATTCTTTTCCAAGCAGTCTCTTAATAGACTATTCTGCCATAAATTCTTCCATAAGTTGATCACCAGGATGAGCTATTTAGTGATTGGCAAAGTCCTAATAGTATCAATAAACTTATGACAACTGCTATAAATATATGCAAATAACTGGTATAAATGATATTCTGGAACCACATAGGAAACAATCTATTTTGTGTTACTATTTACTCTCTCACCTGATATGTTAGTAAGAAATTCCTAAATCATTTTAAAATGAGATTTATAGAATGAAGATACCTGAATATGATTTGTTAGGAAAAATAAATCAATGTTATCTTCCTTCATGGCATTAAATAACCCAAGCTAATCATATTTGACATTTTAAATCAATTTAATTTCATTTATATTCCTTTGTAGTAGGGTTGTTCTTTTCCCTGGCTGAAAGCATGTTATACTTCTCAAATATGTTTTCTAATTAGACAAGAAGGACTCAAGTTATCAGTTTGTGTTCAACTTCTGCTTTGCTCAGGGAATAAATTTGAAAAGATGAGGATTTTGTTTGTTTGTTTGCTTCCTTACTTGTCAAAAAGAAATGGAGATACAAGAAATGCCTACATCCAAAACTTATATTGGAAGACAATTCAACCATGGAACATTATTGAATCATTGTTTATAATTCCAAGGATATTAAAATAATGCCTGGTGTTTCCTATTGTTCACACAATATTTTTGTCATTTCATGAAGAGATTAAAGGGCATGCAATTCTGGGGTCAAAAAAGGGAAAACTTCATTTTAGCAGAGAAGTATCTACAACAATGAATGTTACATTATGCCCTGTCTCTTTCAGAATTTAAATGCATCTACCCATGAAGCTATTGGCAGGATTGAAGGGTTGCCAGAGAAAGACAGTCTAATGTGTGTCATTTAAATGAATTTGAAAAGTAGTTTCTTGCTGATTTTAAGGGAATGTCTATTGGCATTGTTAAAAATAAAATAATGACATAATCTGCATAATCATCTGTCAATCAGTGCCAGTCAAGTAGTCTATGAAGTAAATGCTTTGTTTGAAATATACTGTCTTGATAGATATGGATTTAATTATTATAATTTTAAGGCAAGACATATTAACAAAAAGGCTGATTGAAGCTTTTGAACATAATTTTTATAGGTCTAGCATTTTCATTCCTTTTTTTTTCCCTAAAGTACTGTTGGTTTTCCAAAGTGACAAAAATGTTTAAACTATTGCTTCAAATGTCATTAAATTAAATACAAAATTGAAGTAACTGCTTCAACTGAACATTACTGGTAGCAGGTTCATTACAAGATCTTTTTGTATCAGTCCATCAAAACAGAATTTATATATATATATATATATATATATATAAATATATATATATATATATATATATATATATATATATATATATATATATATATAAATAGAGAGAGAGAGAGAGAGAGAGAGAGAGAGAGAGAGAGCCTTGAACTTTTTCTCTTTGGGGGCATAGTTCATACATCCACTCAATCAAGGAAAAAACACATAATGCCTACTAAGTGTCAAACACCCATAATATCATTTCTGAGAAATCACAAAGTGGAAAAACCTGTTATTGAAACTATTAGTTACATATTCCCTGAGGACAAAGACTGCTCCATTTTTGTCTCCCCCCCTCCCCTGCCCCAGCACCTAATACTATGTTTCACACATAGTAGATACATGATAAATATTTTTTGGTTGATTGATTCAAGAGTTTCCTGGTGATACTGAGATCGTGTTCAAGTAATTTCAAAGGCAAGCTTTACTCACTGCAAGGCTGGCTTTCTGTTCACTATAGTAAAGCTTCTTAAATGGTAGCGACCCCATGTGGGTCATGTAACTGAATGTTGAAGTCATGAAAAAATTGATAATAATAAAAGGTATCAAATGTTATGCCAAGATTTAATTCTTTATATCAAAATAAAGGAGCACAGCTATCTCACTAGTATGCACATTTGATTTTTCTTTAATAAATGGCAAAATTACCAAAAATTATTTTAAAATAAATTTCTTTATTACTTATTATCAGTAAATGTTTGCTTTATATACCTATTTTGTATACCTATATACCTGAAGTAATGTAAAAAAAGTGATTGTGAAATTAAAAAAGTTTAAGAAGCCCTGTACTATATTGGCTCTCAAAGTTTCCAATAGTACAATAAACTAGTGAGAAACAGTGGCCAAATATATTTTTCCGCCTAAATATTATAAAACTTAATACTAAGTGGAAAACTATGAGAAAATCGGATGTGCCTGGGCTCGTAATATCCAGTAATAACAATTGCTTTTAAATTATATGCCTTTTTATATAATTTGATAGCAAATGAATGCTATTTTAAAGAAACTGAAATTATATTCAGATACTTCTGCTTCCCACATTTAAAATACTAGACTCAGCATGTATTTGATGTGTATGTTATAAATCATAAAGAATTAGAGAGTTAGGTATCTTGTCTATATTGCTTTCAAAGTCATAACAAAATTCTCGAAGTCTACTGCAAACAAATACTTCCCACTGATTCACTATTATATCCATTCTATTCACCTCAAGCCAGAGACAACTTGACATTTTGCATTAAAATATTTTAAAGCATATTTGGAATGTTCCTTAATGACCCTACAAAATTGAGCAGAGTCCATTTGGCCATTTAAAAGTAATTATATTTTCTGTAAATGTGAAGATTTTCATATGTGGGCTATAGCCATATGCAACTTACTGTTTCTTCCTATCTTGATGTAATTCTGTTTTACCAAGATGGGAAAAAAATATCTACTTAGTTGATTACAGAATAGGGCAAAGGATATTTACATAGGTCAATATACTTCACTCTGCTCTATAGCCACTATGCCTTACACACTTAATAAATGTTTAATAAATGCTTAATCAATATTTGTTTGAATTGCATTGCTGGCAATATTACACCCTAACCCTAGCTCTTAGATTATCTGTTTGTAAAGGCAAAGAATCATGATTCCTTTATATGATTATCTCTGCTTTCTCGAGTAATAATGATAAAATAATAATAATTTAAATTCTCCATATATTTTCTTATTGTTCTTGTTGTTAATTATCTCTTTTAAAAATAATTTTCTTTTCTTAGAACTTAGATGGTCTTAGGTCTATATTGTTCTTATTACTCATGTTCAATTTTGTATTATAGGTATTCTGTATGTTTCATATCTTTCCTACTAGAGTGTTCTCCATGAGAACAGGAAGTATATATTGTTGTACCTCTGCCACATAGAGCCTAGCTCAATATTCTTCATGTTTGTTGTCTCAATTATGTACAGTTCTCCATCACCCCATTTGGGGTTTTCTTGGCAAAGATACTGAAGTGGTTTACCATTTCCTTCTATGGGGATATCAGATACCATCTTATCAAGATGCCTCTCCCTATGACCGGGGTGCCTCCCCCTGATTATATCATCCCATCTCCAGTGGCTCACCCCATCCTGTCAGAATCCGCTTCCCACTTTCAGCACCCTGACTCTGTCCCTGCCTCAGTCTACCCCCGTGCCTGAGCCATGTGTATATATGTCTGAGAACTTACATTGTTTGCTAGATTCTTGGCAACAATAGTCTCATTCAGCCCTGAGACTAAACCATGGATCCATTTGATCACAGTATATCTCTCCATTTAATAAACTATTAAATACTCTCTAATCTCTATCTTGTTCAGTTTCTCCAGCATTACATTTAGGACTTTTTTTTTTTTTCAAATAATGGGTCATAGTTATAAAGTACCTCAAAGACCAGATAAATTAAATCCACATTTTGCAGATGAAGAAACTGAGATCCATGAAAGAGAAATTACTTCCCAAGTGAACAGAACATCAAGCATCAAGAAAAAATTTGTAAAGCTCCTAATATAATATCTGGCTCATAGTAAGCACTATATAAATATTTATGATGATGATGATGATGATGATGATGATGGAATCCAGACCCTCTGATTTCAGAGTAACCGATCTTCCTTTATACCAATTTTCTGCAGTCATGGAGAAGTTAAGCATTAGACATTATCCAGAGCCTGAGACGAATCATTACTCTTTCTACTGAATCACACTAAAGAGGGGCAGAAGGGTCACAAACAGTAAAATATAGTCTTTTTTCTTATCAAAAGTCTTAATCTGACAAAAGACAAAGCCTAAGAGTTTCAAGAACAATAGCACTGAAGTGTTTTCCATAAATGGATCCTACTTGAATTTTTTGCTTATTCCTTTCTCATGACTGAGCTGTTTAAGTTTAGGTGATGTTTTGTTAGAATTGCCTATAATGTCCCCCATCCCTACAAACAACATAGCAAAATTAGTAACAAATTTTTAAATGAACTCCAAATAAACTAAACTAAGTGAAAACCTCTGAAGGATTATGATATAACATAAAAGCTGTGAAACATGCAGGTGGCTTGTTTTAGAAAGTTAAGCAATTTAGCCCTGTGCTAATTTCTAGAAAGGAAATTGAGCTTCACTGAAGCATGCATGTCCTCTACTACATTATCCGCAGCAGTGCATGTAATTTGCACACATTTAATTAACTAATAAAACCCCAATCAGTAACATCAAGTTTGGAAATGTCATCGCTAATGATATGCTGCTCCATCAGGTTTTTGGTGGTTGATTTTGTTGTTTTTTTTTTCCTTTTTGATAATATAAAATATTTAACATTTAACCAAAACATGTCCAAAAATACGTAAAACATAATTTCTACTTGATATCAAGTAACTATAAATTCATTTTTAAATGTTATAAAGGAAATACTTTGTGTAAATACTTTACCTATATAGTGATACAGATTGTATGTAACTGTTTTCCCTTTCTCCTGAATATCACTTAATGACAGGTTTAGTGTATTTTGTTTATTTTGGGTTACACATAGGATTTCACTGGTGTAGGGAACCTATGAGTTTGTTCCTTCTACCATACTATTTCTGTACTTGGTTTACAATTTAAAGTCTCAGAAAACTGTGTTGGTCAATGAAAGGGTAAGTTACTTGACTGGAGTCACAGAGCCAATACTTGAAAGAGAGGGGTCCTAAAAGCAGTTGTTCATGAACCTAAAGCCAGTTCCGCACTCACTTTTCCACCCTATCTCTCAAAGCATCATAATATTTTCCTGTTAAAATTTAATAAAATATTCTTTAAGTAATGTAAACATATGGATGAAATATTCAGAATCAAAGATGAAATTTCTTTAAGTCAAGTGACTTCTTGTTCACACAGTTATATGTTTCAGAGGCAAGATTTCAACTCAGTTACAATCTCTATTCTTTTTTTATTAAAGCTTTTTATTTTCAAAATATATACATGGATAATTTTCAGCATTCACCCATACAAAATCTTGTGTTCTGTTTTTCCCCTCCTCAGATGGCAAGTAATCCAATATATGTTAAATAAGTGCAATTCTTCTATACATATTTCCACAAATATGCTGCACAAGAAAAATCAGATCAAAAAGGAAAAAAAAATGAGAAGGAAGAAAAAATGTATGCAAACAACAACAAAAAGAGTGAAAATGCTGTGTTGTGATCCATACTCAGCTGCCATAGTCCTCTCTCTGGGTGCAGATGGCTCTCTTCATCACAAGGTCACTGGAAATGGCCTGAATCATCTCATACAATCCCTATTCATTGAATAATTTTCTCTAACAGGGAGACAAGTACTTATGTGAGAATAGCCAGACAGATAGATATGGACAGACAGAAATCTTGTATTTATATTTACATAAATACACATATAAGATAAAGAGAGAGAGATCATTGGCAATTGGGGGTATTGTGAAAAGCTTTATGAGACAGTAAGTGGTGATTGAGCTGAATTTTAAAGGGTGAAAGAAGAATTCTATGAGGTCAAAGTAAGATAGGGAGGGGAGGGCATTCTAGACATATTGAAAAGACCAGTACTTAATTTTAAAAACTAAGCCTCTGGCATATTTCAAGCACTAATGTTCTATCATAGTCCCTCAGAGATTTTCAATCTGATCAATTTATTTAGAGTTCATTAAAATTATGAGAGATGGAATACTGTGTGTGAGAAATGAAAGAAAAGACCAATTTGGCTAAATCACAAACTGAGACATGAAGAATAATGAACAATGAAATAAGAAAGACTTGATGGGATCAGTGCATTACAAAAAAAAAAAATCTAAAGGAAGGCATTTATAATTTAACCTAGAGGCAATAGGGAGTCATCAGAATGTATTGGAAAAGGGAGTGAATACAATCTCACAGATTAAGGAAAAATACTTTAGCAGCCACGTAGATGTGAAAATCTATACATATCAATACCCATACACATGCATGTACAAATATTCACTCTTGAAAGGAAGTATTTCATGGTAGATCAGGACCTGCATGACTATAAAAAAGTCACTTAAACTTTCTTTTTCTAAGGCAGTAGGATATAGATGAGCATGTTTATAGATATGAGCATATATTTATGTGTGCCTATACATGTATGATATATATATGCATACATATAACATATTTTATTCTCATTGCAGGCCCAGTAAGCCACTGAAAAAACTGAAATATAAGAAATAAGTATTAAAGTTCATAAGTAGTCCATCTGTTTTTAAATGAAATATACTAAATCCATTAGGTTTCCTACCCTATCATACTATCTAAAAGCTTAAAAAAAATGATGCTAAGTGTCACCTCACAGCTACATACAGTGGCAATAATTAACCCTGAATAGCAGTTTTACTGTATGGTATTTCTTTCATGAAAAGGGAGAACATTAAATTGACTGTAGAATTTTTTTTAATGGCCATCTCATGCATCACTGTGATTTTCTTATTTGTAGCTATTCTAGCTGCATGGCAAAAATCCCCATGAACTTTACTTTCTGCTTTAATTTTTGTCACTGGTGATTAAACTAAAAGTTCCTTTTCCCCTCTATTGACAAAGTTATATATGTAGTGTTTTTGAAAGTGCTAGTCTAAAATATATAAAACTCATACTGTTGTCTTTTTATATAACCACCCAGTGGAGAAAGTGGTTAATGTTTTAAGCCTACCTTTTTGGCTTTGAAGCACCTGACCTCCCTTTTGCTCTAAAAATTAAAAATATACCTCTATACTATGGTTGGTAGGTTACATTATTTACATTTGCTAAATCATATGTATTTTTTAAAAATCATGGGGTTTTAAATTAAGAATAAAGAAATTATTAATAAAGAATAAGAAAAAATAAGAATAAAATTGTGGTAAATATATTTTATTTATATATAAAATAAATATAATTATTGATGCTATAGAAATATTTAAAAGATTTAAAAATGGGGAAATCTTTTCTCCTCTGTAATAATTCACACTCCATTAAAATTTCCATCAATAGCTTCCATGTTCATCCAATTTAGTCAAAAGAAAATTTTTATAGTAAATATAGTAATTTTTTTTAAATAGAGTAAATATAGTAAATATAATAAATATGTTTCTTGTATATTATGGGTAGTCAAAAAGAAATATAAGGCAGGATCCTGGTTTCTAAGAGGTCATTTTAGCTACATTCTAGAAGAGTTATTTACTGATCTTGTTGAGGTTATTATTAAAAATAATTTGATATATATTTATTAAAAGCTCAGTTCCTTTCAACTTGGAATAAGTTATATGCCTGTGATGATGAAAAGATTCCTTTTCTTCATTTTCTTTCCACAGGTTTCCTATGCACATATGAACAGTCACAGAGGTTTAGGATCAAAGAGAACCTATAAGAATTTCCTAAAGAAAATCCAAACATCTTGTCCTTTCTAAGACCTGAATCACTACTACCCAATTGAACTTTCAGTGGGAGGGAGATTGTGTCAAAAACTACTTAGATTCACAGATCAGATAGCTTCCTCAAGAATCAACCTGTATTAAAGAAAGAATTTAAATCCAATTTCTCTGACTGTGTATCAAAGATTCTTTTCACTAAAACACTTGGATGAACAATGTATTTTTCTAGTGTATACCTATGAACATTAAGACAAATTTGTTTCTAGATTTGGATATATCCAAAGACCAGAAAAGACCAGACTAAACATATTTAGGGTTCCACGTTCAACAACATTGTTTGGAGAAGGCCAGTGTACCAGATACTGTGGAAAATTACAAAGCAAGCACTTCAGAGGAATGGAAAATAAAACATTAAACTATAATACATGAATAATTAAGGTCAGTATCTAAGACTGATGAAGTGGTTAGATAGGATTTAGTGCTCTAAGGAAACTTACACATCAAGTTCAACATCTTCATTTAACAGATGAGGAAACTGAGAGCTAGAATGTTATGCAGCACATTTGAGAAAAGAGATAAATTAGCATAATGTAATAGATGGAGTAATGATCTTGGATTCATAGTTCCTCAGATCCTGTTTGATGCTTATCCATCAACACAACTTCTCTGGGTATCAGTTTCTTGAGAGCATTATATTCTGAATCTGTAACCAATCAGTGCAAGCAAAGGACAAACAAGAAAGACCAGGAAGAAGAAATATTGCAAGATTTTATATGAAACAGAATTAGAATTTGACTGTGGTATTACTGGACCTTAACAACAAACACAATGTGCTTCAATAAAATGCATATCCAACAATCTCTCATAAGAAATGTTGGATGAAATATCATAATTAAAATAATGTGAATGCTCAAAATTCTCCTTCTCTGTTATAGAATTGTACCTAGAGACTGTTACGTGTACTTATGCCTCCACATCCTGCCAATTTTCTCAGTGAGACACTACATCATAATGACATAAGGTAGGTGATTCAATTTAAAAGCCATATCTTTTAACATCTCTACATTTCTGTAACTTTTTTTTTCATTTCACAATTAACACTTGAACATATAATTGCACCACTAAAATAACATAATCAATATTTTAATTATATCGTCATATAATGTTTTATGCTTACAAAATACATACACACATACATAGTCTCTTAAGCTGGTAACAACTCTCTGAAGATGGTAGGGCAAGCATCAGTTTGGGGAACCCAAGGGCCAAAGAAGAAGTTTTTTGTTCAAGGGTCATCTAAATGTTGGTACAGGAAAGTAGTAACTTTATAAAATAGTGGTTTTATTATATTAGAATAAATCATCAATTATCTCTTTACACACATAAATGTGTGTATGTATGTATAAATGCATATATACATATGTATATGTATCTATATAAATTATATGTCTGTGGGGGAATGTTTTATCAGTAGTTAAAAGAGCAATTATATTTTGTTGAAATCCTCCTTAATCAATATCTGTCATTAGCAAAGTGATATGTTTGAATGTACTCTGTTGGACTAGATTGCATCATAATCATGCCTTCAGGAATACTATTATCAAGAAATTCATCATTCTTTCAGACTTCATCAACCTTGATCCTGGGCACCTTATCAGTCCCTTCAGTATTTTCTCACCCTTTAACTGAATAGATGAACCAAGATTGCAGTATTTCTCTTCCCAAAACTTCTATTTAAAAAGATTATTATTAAAAATATTTTTTGAAAATCATCCCATTTGCTATCCTAGTTTTACTCCTCTGGACCGGACTTCATCATAATCAATCCTCTCCTAATTTTTCAGCTTCCTTTTGCATGTTAAATTTTCCTCATTAGATTGTGAACACCTTGAGGGCAGGGACTATACTAATTGTTATCATTTTTATCTCCATCACTTGGCATCTCTTGCCCTGGCACATAGTAGGTGTTTAATAAATGTTTACTGATTGATTGACTATGATGAATATAAAGATATATAAGTCTGCAGCTAGATGAACCACTGGATAGAATGCTAAAAATGGAAATGCTTGAGTCAGAAAGAAATGAGCTGAAATCCAGCCTCAGACACTTACCATCTGTGTAACATTGCCTAAGTCATTTAGCCCTCCATTTGCCTCAGTTTTGTTAATCTATAAAATGGAGATAATAAAAGCACCTAACTCTCAACATTATTATAAAGATAAATTGAGATAATATTTGGAAAGTGCTTTGTAAGCTTTAAAGAGCTATATAAATGCTAGCTCTGATTATAAGTTAAGGTCTCTGCTGCCTGTAAGAAATATATAAACTAGGTGGGAAAAAAAGGTGTTGTTAGTGGTTTTGTTAGTAAGCATTTATTAAGCATATGTGTTAAGCACTAGACATATAGAGGCCAAAATATGGTGTTTGTCCTTAAGGAGCCGACATTCTAATGGGGAAAATATATACACAACAGTATGCATACAAGATGTACACAATATGAATTGAGATGATCTCAGAGGAATTATTCGAGAGAAAAGTATTAGGGAAGAGAAAGAAATTATGGGAGGGGGCAGTAAAGGAATCTTATAGAGATGGAATTTGAGTTGAGTCCTGAAGGCAACCAGGAAAGCTAAGGAATAGAAATGAGAGAGGAAAGAATTCTAAATATGAAAGGAAAGGGGGAAAGGCAACCAATAAAAAGTCACTGAATAGGGAGAAGCAAGAAAACTGAGTGTTGCTGAATCATTACATACATGAAAGGGATTGAATTATTTTTGTTAAAGAGCAGAAAAAAATAAGAATAGGTCAAGTTATGAAGGGCTTTAAAATTCAAATAGAGGGGTTTGTATTTGATACTAAATGTAATAGATGAAATCAGAGTTTATTGAACTGGGGAAGAATAATAAGGTCAGAAATCTGCTTTAGGATCACCTTGGGATGCATGAGTAGAAGTAGGTAGACACTTGAGGCAGTCAGACTAACAAGAAATCTTTTGCAATAGTTTAAATATAAGATGAGAATTAGAGAAAAGAGGGCATATATGAGAGGCATTGTGAAGATATAAGACTTGGCGACAAATTGGATAAGTGGGATGAGTATGAATGAAGAGTTGATTGAGAGGATTGAGACACTCAGAACAGTACCAGGAAAATTTATAACAGGGGACCATTAGAGGGGAAAGATGTTTTGTTTGGATATGTTATCCACAGGATATTCAGTAAGATATCCAATATGAATGTGGATATGGGATACTGGAAATAAAGTGAGAGGTGAGGATGGGATAACATAACTAGTTTGGAAAATCATTTATATAAAGTTGATATAGAAAGAGCAGAAATTGGCAAATGAAAAGTATAGCCACAAATATGTGAAAATAAATATGTATAACATATCCGCCAAATTCTATCTTTTTTTGAAAGAGGATAGAATAAAATACATAACACTCACTGTTCCTGAGTAACAACTTAATTTTCAGACAGTCTTATTTTATTTTACTTCTGGCTGCCTTTTGAAGTGCAGCAAATCTCACCTATATACTATCCTGAATGAAAACCATTCACTTGTCACTTCTGATTACATTATATTTACCCTCCTTACTTCTAAATGCCTAATTAGACATTAGAGCCATACACAGGTAAGACTTGTTGAATTTTGGGGCGTGAAAATTTAGACAGATGCATAAAAAGATTCTTGGGATTTTATGAGAATATTAGAATTACTCCCCAATAACTAAAATAAGAAATACAATGGTAATTAATTATCTTATACATTTATATTTTATTTAAATAATGTAACTTATTTGCCTGGAGAAAACTTATCAAAAATGCAATTTGTAGTACTGGGTTCTAACATTAAACAAATTAATGTTTGATAGAATTTGTCTTCCTTTCATTTTATAAGAATAATAAGATCTTTTTATATAAATGATTTGGTTGTAGATAAAGCAATAAAGATAATTATTTTACAATATTGCTCCAAGTAATTAAAATATAGTGACCCCAGAGGATATATTAAAACATTATCACAAAATTTCAGAGTCAAAAAGAGAAAAAATGGAAATGAAAAACAGTCTTCTTCACTGATGCTGCATTATTTTTTGTTTCATAAGCTAAAAAGAATAGGTTGGGACTGAGTACTCCACAGTAAAATCATAGTGCCTAATTATTACATTATTTTTAAATTAAAAGTTAAAAGTATTTTAAAATATACTGATATCTTTATAAGCATTTGGACCTTCTAATTACTAAGTTTTCAGAATTTCAGTACACTACGGAGGTGATTCACTTAATTTTGAGGAGGCGTAAAGGACTGTCTTGTATTGCCTTTCCATAATATTTGAAAAAACGTCTGAGTTAGAGAAACATTGCAAGAGGGAAAGATAAAGAATAGTGAGAGAAGGGAGACAGAGATTGGAACTTGATTTTCTTAGAAATCGGCTTCCTGGATTTATCAATTTCTCTTGATGCTACTTCCTGCATAGCCCAGTGACCTCAGGTCTCATGTACAATTCCTCCTCTGTGAACTCAGTTCTATGTAATCATCAGATACACATTTCATCCTTGCACCTGTATCCATCCACCAACAAGTCAATTCTGTGTACTGGTCTCAACACGATTACGTTATTGACATTTCTCAGCTGAAAGGCTCTTTGCAAATACCATCCAATTTTCCAGCTCTTTCTGAAAAGATCAAAAGATACACCTTGCATAGTAGACAGGAATTTACACTGATGGGTGTCTTTTGTCTTGAATACTAATGCAATTCTCTGTGTTTACCCAGAGATAACGGGGTAGAGTCTGTATGATAACTAACTGCAGTCAGTCAACTAAAGCTGACTTTTACTGGAGATAAAATATGCCTGTGCTTGTGAATACTTTTTCTGCTTGAACAACCTTGAGGCAGAGATCTTCAAGGCCTTCTAATTAGGGA
The DNA here is from genome assembly GCF_902635505.1 of Sarcophilus harrisii. Lineage (NCBI taxonomy): Eukaryota > Metazoa > Chordata > Mammalia > Dasyuromorphia > Dasyuridae > Sarcophilus > Sarcophilus harrisii. Next base: position 141,412,497 of record NC_045428.1, on the reverse strand, counting down.
GGTTGGCAATGAAATGAGAAGCCTTGCCCTTGGAAATAAAACATGTGTCATGACTGAGAAAGGGGGAAAAAGGCCTACTTCCCTTGAACATGGAAAATATTTATGGATTGTTTTGATGTCACAGGCTAAAAACCAGAGTCTGTTTTCATCATGGATCAACCCACGTCTGATAAAAGAAAAGAATTTCATCTATTTTTCTGTTGAAAGCTAATCAAGGAGAATGATGTTTTCTTTTATTACAAGATTAAAATTCCATTTAACCACTTCTGAAATTAATTATGCAAACTATACCAAAAAGGTTGATCTTTAAGGCATCTTCAACAAGGAATATGGGTAATAAGGCCCTAAGACCTTTCCTTTCTAGAAAATACGAGAGATTATCCTCCATTCCTTCCCTAACCCTAAGACATATGAACTCTTTAATCTTTCTAAACAAACATAGTTCTTCATATTTATATTCCTTTTTCCAATCTCCATCTCCTCTCCTTAATACATAAACACTCTTCAATAGCTAGTAAGGGCAAGGGATTTTTATTCCTTATTTCCCAAATCAAATTAACCCAAAAACATTCATTCTGAAACCAGTGATATTAGAACTGTTAGTTTTTTGTTTTCCATTTTAAAATGAAAATTTTCATCTCCCTCCCCCATAAAAGTGCACTTCCTGTGTTTTTATTGTAATTTTTTAGGCTGACTATTAGCACACCAAGCCTAATCTTGCTTCCAAAACATACACATGCACACATATGCACACATGCATGCATGTATACTTCCTACTATAGACCCCACAGAATTTGTACATCCTCAGAATATCAAAAAATATTTCCATAGGCAACACTACCTGAATTTCTACCAAGAGCATGCCAAGTCTACTCTGACTTTCAGGTACTGACTTCCGAATATTACCACATAATAATAAATGTAGCAAATCCTTCAACTATCCTTGATAAACATCAACTATTGTTTAGCTCTGTTATAGGGAATAATACATATTTTAAAGTGTTTTACAAAGTATTTAACATATCATCTTATTTGATCATGATGATAATGCTGTGAAGTAATTGCTATAATTATCTCTTTTGTACAGATAAGAAATTGAGGCTTACAGAAAAGACAGATCAGAAAACTAAAAAGTAACTAAGACAAGATTTGAATTCAGGTTTTTCTGATGCACAACTCCTGTGTTCTGTTCAACCAAGTATCTTTTAATATATCTCTTCACAGTAAATTAATTATTTAATTTGATGCCTAGGAAACCATACAAGCTCTATAATTTTTATATCATCCCTCAGGAATCATATACTGGATGAAAGCTGCCTTTTGGTTATTGCTGTTTTACTTTGTAAGATGTCCATTCATTTTTTGAAGGACAAAAACGATATTATTTCCAGGGAAGATAACAGCAATAATCATCAAAATTACAATAAGGAAACAATAAAAGAGTAAAAAAAGAGGAGAGGACATTAAGGAAAATATGAAATAATCTCATGTGAACTATCTCTATTGGGAAAATTCAAGCAAATTGCAATTGAGTAAGCAATCTTGCAAGGAAGCAGTTAAGCTTAAGTCAGTAGCCTGACACTCTACAATAGCTAGTATACAGGATAAATCTAACTGTCTTGGAAACCAAAAGTAAAGCATCAACCACTAACACACTTTTAATTCTCCAAAAAGACAACACAATCTGCTATCTGACCTGACTTTGGGGTATTCTAACTATCTTACTTAATAATTACTGATTAAGGTAGTCTACACATCCTATACAGTTACACAAGGTCAGTTCTACAGGGCAGAGGAACTATTTGCTTTGTCTTTATGTGTTTGGTTTTTTCTTTCTTTTTCTTCCTCAGGCAAATTCTATCTGGAATCACTCCCTTTCCCCCCTATTTCTCATCTTCATAACCAATCAATGGTGGAGAGACAGAAATGGGCAAAACAGATGTAAAAGAGATTAAATTGCTGCTATTGGCTTAATCCAATGAACTCTCACTATAACTCCTTATACCTCAATACTGATCTCTTCCACCACTATTCTCAAAGCCTCGTCTACATCTTCCATCTTTCCCTATAAGTCTCTGTGCTAAAATGACTACTTTCTCATTTTCCTGTTATAAATGATTTATTAAGTGAAAAAGCTTGGCCATGGAGAAGGGGAGAGAGAGTCACCTGGCTAGTGGAAATGTATGTGTTGGTATGTTTGTGTTTGTAAGTACACAGATAAACACACACACATATGTGAATATGAATATATATATATATATATATATATTTAACAATACCTATGCATATATGAATGCACATGTTTTCATGGTATTATATACATATCTGTATATACACAGGTGTGTATGTCTGTGCAAACTCTAAGGTGTATCATACTTGACTTGAGGGAAGAATAAACAAAAAGCCATTGGCTCTAACCTCAAAAAAGGGACTTACAGAAACTGGAAACTGAATTGAATAAATGCCCATTAGTTGGAGAATGGCTGAATAAATTATGGTATATGAATGCTATGGAATATTATTGTTTTATAAGAAATGACTAGCAGGATGATTTCAGAGAGGACTAGAGAGACTTACACAAACTGATGTGAAATGAAATGAGCAGAACCAGGAGATCATCATACACGGCAACAATATTATATGATGATCAATTCTGATGAACATGGCTCTCTTCAACAATGAGAAGATTCAAACCAGTTCCAATTGTTTAGTGATAAAGAGAGCTATCTACAACCAGAAAGAGACCTGTGGCAATTGAGTATGGACCACAACATAGCATTTTCACTTTTGTTGTTTGCTTGCATTTTATTTTGCTTCTTTCTCTTTTTTTTAAACTGGTTTGATTTGATTTTTCTTGTGCAGCATAATAATTGTATAAATATCTTTGCATATATTGGATTTAATATTTCTACCATGTTTAATATATATTGGACTCTTTGCCTCCAGGGGAGGTAGTGGGAGAACAGGGAGGGAAACTGGAACACAAGATTTTGTAAGGGCTAATGTTGAAAAATTGTCCACACATATGTTTCGAAAAGTAAAAAGTTTAAATAAAAAATAAAGAAAGGAACTTGTAAAAGGGTAACATAGTGAGCAGAGTAAATGAGGAAAAAATGGTCAATGGTTTGCAGGACTAAGCTTTTATAAACCAAGAGGTACCATGAATTGTAATCAGTAGTAGCTACTGAAAAACAAGCCTGTCTGCGGGCAAAATTTATCTGGTGCTGTGACAAAGCATCTAGCTCATAGAAGCAATAGCAGAAATCTAAAGTCTTAGAATCAGGATTGATCATCTCACCCATTTCACATCCCAGCAAAACTGTTAGTGCCTTTTGGATTATTTAGTCAAGTGTACAAGCTAATTTATTTGATATCTTTTGCTTTTATTTTAAATATTGTTTCCTTACTATAAAACTAGGTTGGCCAATAAAATTTCAAAGTTATGTAATTAAATTATGCAATTAATGCTTGTGAATCTAGATGGAGAAGGAAGACAAAGTTTTCCTTGTTACAGAGTGACAAAAGATTTAGCTAGATAGGTAGATGACTAGAGTGTGGTACAGCCCCAGTTAATGGAGTGTACCAGTATATTCCAATGTTAGAAGCCTGTAAAAGAAACCAAGAACTCATATACTTTTAATTTAAAACAACACAAACTGGTGGTAACTCATGGCCATAAGAAGTAAGTACAGGTATATTCCTCCTTCTTCCAACTCCCCGTGAGGGAAGAAGAGCAATTGTCTTGGAATGGAAAAGTCGACTCCTGAGGGAGGAATGAATCAAAACAGTGATTCACCTAGAGGAAGTGCAGTGTGTTGGATGGGGGGAGAACAGGGATCTAGGCAATGATAGACAGTCAGAAAAACTCATCTTCTCAAGTTCAAATTTAGCCTCAAACACTGACAAGCAGGGTCACTTTAACCCTGTTTACCACAGTTTCTTATCTGTAAAATGAGCTGAAGAAGGAAATGGAACAACCAGTCTGACTTTAGGCCAAGGACTCTATCCACTGCATCACCAAGTTGCCCCACAAAAGCATCACTCTGGGATATGTTGATCATTCAAATTAAGAGATCTTTATAGACACATCTTCCAGTTTTTCAATTCTGTATAATTATTTTATATGCATGGTGCATACATTTATAACTCATTGCTCAAGAGTGGAAAATGATGTGTTACTTTCTGGGAATCCATTAACCTCAAAACATATTGTTCTTAAATGAGCAGCTAATGTACTTTTTGGGATACTAACTGACTCTGATTGAATGAATTGCACTTTTTTATCAAATCACTTTCTTCTAATTTGTGAACTTTCACTGAAGGCTAAAAGCACAATTGCCAAATTCAATTTACATCCACAAAAACAGAATTTGTACAAAAAAAGTCAGTTAATTAGTTCTAGTAACTACTAAACCAAAAAGTATTTTCATACATGTAACATCAGGCAAAATGGCTTATACATAGTAGAAACTCACTAAATATTTATTGATTGGCTTCATTTACTATATAACACTTCTGACAATATCAACTAGACTAATACTGGAGTAATATGAATTGCTTAAGATTTTTATAGATACTTTCTAAAATAAAACTCAAGTACTGTAATTTTAAAACAATTTTGAATTTTTTCCACTGCAACATCATTAAGAATTATTTTAATTTTATAGTATTATTTAAGGGCATCTCATTAATCATTAAGTAAGGAGACTGATTTATCTATTAATGTCTGGATTTGGATTGTTTGGATTAAAAGATATTTGCTTATGCTAAGAAAGGAGTCATTGACTCCAGTGATTTACTATCTATGTATCATTGAAATACTTTTTTGACAAAAGCAAGCTTCACTCTTACTCCTCAAAGAGAAAGGAGGGTTCAAAAAGTGTATTTTATGCAATAAAATTGTTCCCATCTGAGGACGCCAAAGAGATAAAAGCTTTGATTTTTATACTTAAAGTAAATTGAAATAAGTTATTTCTAATATTGAAATTAGCACATATATAAATATATATAGAGAGAGACTTATAAATAATCAACTTGAAAATCTGTGATCACATTATATAGTGTGCACACATAGACACCAGATCCTATATTCAAAGAGAGTTTCAAAAATAAATCTACAAATTTAATTAAGAAATAAATTATAATAATTTTATTGGAAATGATGTTTTAAATTGTCTGAAAACACTAGAAAGAAAATCATGTGCAATTATATTCACTATTTCCTAGGGAATTGGGAGATCTGAATTGGGGTATTGGCTGTCATCCAGCCATCTAATGATTAGTAACAATGTAGAGAATTCCTCCATATCAACTTTAGTTTCCTCCTTCATAAAATGAAAATCTGCATGACATGATTAAGACATTTGGTAAAAAACAAGAACTAGAAAGATATCTATGTTAAGAATTCATTACTTAAATTATTAGCATATTCAAAGCATAATTTGGTGATTCCCACATTGCATTTAAGAGAGTATAAAAGGACAAAGGCCTCTCCTAATTCTAAAATTTTAAGATGATGATGTTGAACAAATCATGTAGTTATTCAATTTTCTTATCTATAAATGAGGAGGCTAAAGTAAACTCCTTCTGAGAATGAATGTTCTACTACAAGTCTAGCATAATTTAAAATGATTATATTCTCAAGCATTTGTTTCCCATGCAAAGTACATATTAGACATGGGTTTTGGATATATATTAATAATTCCAGAACTGGATGATCAATATACATAAACAAAAAAATCTTCCATGAATAGTTTGTTAATACTTTTTTAAAAAAATATTTGAGAAAGTAGAAGAGTATGACTTTCAAGTCTTACCCAACAAATTCTTCTCACTCATGTTGATACTATATAAGGGACTCTAAGAGATCTGCAATTGGACTTGTTGATTGAATTGGAACATTTCCTAAGGAAGTGGGAATGCCCTTGGGCCAGTTTATATGAGACAGGAGCTCAGGTTTGCTGTTAAAGAATACAAGCAACCATTGGCTCTTGGTTTGTTTTTTGGTCCCCATGGTCAGAGTAACTTGGGGGGGGGGGGATGTGAGAGAATGTCTATATGAAAATAACTCTTAAATGAGATAAGAAGAGATACCATAGCTGTTGTTGCTAGGAACAGAGCAAACAGGAAATCCAGGAAAGACTGCTTTACATAACACAGAGGACCTAACAACTTCAGAAACCTCATAAACCCTACTGAGTAATTTACTCTTTCTGGGTTCATCATAAATGCTCTTTAACAAAATCTCTCCATCTCAAAGATCAGGGAACCAACTGGCCTGATAAGAGCATATACTTTAGCAAAGAGTCAGATCACATGCTTTACCATATGAAGCACTTAAAACAGTGCCTGGAACACAGTAGATGCTTAATAAATGTTTATTGATTGATGTCTCATCAGAAAGAGCTCAAACATAAACATAGGTTCATAAAATTGGAATCATTCCAGTCCCACCCATCCATCACAGTTGCAACTGCAGAGATAATTTTATTCAATGATTCTCTATTTACCAATCTTATTGAGGATATGGGATGTAGGATATTGTGCATGGCTTACATGTAAGTAAGATTCACTATAGGTGGATAGTACCTTTAGATGTCATTATTTACACCTGAAATGATGCTGACTAGTTTAAGGTGTCTTAGAATACAAAAATCTTTCATTGAGATCCATGCCCATTCAAAAGTAAGATTAGCCTAACAATACATACAGGAAAAATCAAAATGATAAACTGATCATGTTGTTCAGACTTAGAATGGGTTCAAATAATATCTTACCTATAAAGAGGTTAAAAAAATTTAAAAATGAGCTATTATTATGATAATAAATGTTAATAGTTGTAGACTTAGCAATACATTGAAATTCTATTTTTAAATTAAAAAAATGTTTCCCCAAAGAAATTTTATAACACAACTATGCCATGAGTAAGAATATCAATCAACAAGCATTTTTTAAATAAGTATTTTCCCAGGTGCTATGTTAGGCTTGGCAAACACATATGCAGAGAATGAACAATCTCCACTATCAAGATGTTTGTTTGCACTCTAATAATAAATCACATTTCTAGTTAAGTCCTAAGGGCTGATAATGAATCTCCTGAAGTGGTCACATTTTCTAATTTGCAATGCATATTTCAATTGAGTGAGAACAAATTGTCTTATTTTATATAATTCTATTTTTGAATCTGAATACATGGATTGTCTATTCATTATTCTTACTAATTGAAGCCTAGCTATATTAACACTTTATGGCTTACAAAACATTTTCTAATACCACAATTCTAATTACCACAATTAACCCTTTAAACTTATTCTACACTATAATATATTAAAGATTAGATTATTTCAGAATATGATGATATTGATTTAGCTAACAGCATCTTTTTTAATGAAGGAGATCACAGGTATAAATGAAATTTTTATATCTTTTCCTATATATGTGCAAAAAATTGGTTTAAATGGTGGATTTAAGTTTCTCCATTTTATTTTTTTTGTAATTATAGAGAAAATGAGTAAAAGGGAAAACATTTGAAGTCAATGATATTTAAATACTTGGCTCTTGGAGACAGAAACACTGAAACATGAAGTCACCTTCAATAAAATGATCATAGTGCTACTTAATAGATAAACAACTTATTTGATTGCATAGTCAGTATCAACAGTTCAACTCACTTCAACCTAAAGCATATCTTTAATTTGTTCCTTGGTTTTCTTTTTTTTTTTTTTTTTTTTTTTTTAGAGTGAGTCATTTATTTAGCCTTTCTTCTAATAATTATTTTCCCAACATTTTAACATTGCAAATATACATTCCAAATTTTATCCAAATTTTCCACTTATTTTACAACATTAGTGAAGTGGACCAAACTGCAGGGTACTCCTATAAACACATGATAAATCTAAAGCAGGTTGTGATAGAATATTTTGTGATAGAATATTTTACAAAAACCTGTTCCCAAAGTTTGTATCCCAATTAAATATTTCATTTGGAATTAAAGCAAATCAATAATCTAATTCTACAACTGTGAATCAAAATTGTGCTTAAAGAATTTTAAAATATTCTATAATCTCATTGCTATTGATATTTGTATTATTTTCTGTTTCTAGGTAGCATGAATCAATTGAACATAAGAAAACCTGTGTTTTCTCGGTAAATGATTGATGGTAAATCTACAGCTTAGAGATGTGTTTGACATTCACTATTTTAGCATCCACACAAAAATACAATTTTTAATCCATATGAATTCCTATGTCCTTATTACCTCCCTCATGGCACAAAATAAGGCAGATGAAGAACCTAAAGCCTTTACTCTTTGTCAAAAATGTATTAAGTAATGAGTTGAAAAGCCAAAAATTATAATAATTTACCACACTGAAAAATGCGACATTTTTCAATTCTTAAGTTTGCTTCACTTAACAAACCATAAAATGCTACGCTAATACATGTGTCCTTTATAAATAATAAACAAATATTTTGTATTAACTTGAATATCTTCAGAACTTTTCTTACTTCATGTTTAATTGATTAACAAAAAAAAAAAATCTCTAAATGTCCTATGTTTCACCACATTTTCAATAATAGGTTTCGTGTGTATCTTGGTCTCCATGGCAAATTAGTCATACACTGGCTTCTGTGAATAAACTTCCACTTTTTTGCCCACTTCCACTTAATGCCCACTAGTTTACAGGGCATTACATATTTTTTATGAGAAATATTCAGTGCAATGGTTAAAAGACAAACCTGATTAGTTAATATATAGTGCTCTGAGAGTGTATGCAAAAACTAAATCAAATTTTCTGTGACAAATCAGCATTTGAAACAGGAGAGATTCTTAAAAATTTCCTTCATACCATGTTTTTCAATGAGACAATGAGGAACTTTTTGGAAAACAAAATATATAAGAATCCCTCATTGCTATGAGAGACCACAAAGATTAGTGTCCTCCCATAGTTTTGGCAGAGTTTCAGGGCGTGGTCACAGTAATTATTAGAACTGAGTAATTATGAGAAAAGAGGTCCCTCACACTTGTATCTTTACTTTTCTGCTCTGAGATCCTTATGCCAAAGCTATTATCACACCAGAAGCATAAGGTCTAGCTTGAGTCTTTCGGCTATCACTGAATGATTCCGGGAGTTTACAAATAAGTATAATTGGGAATTACTTTTGCAAAGGGTCTTTGGCAGGCAATACTACTACCCAATTAGAACTAAGCTTTGGGAAAGAAATGAAATTAGCAGATATTTAAAGAGAATGTTATTTCAGACATGGAATGGTGACATTAGTGACCCCTACATTCTCTGCAGACTAAAAGATTTCCCTCCCTGTTTCTGTTTGTGACTTGACTCATTTATACTATGCTTTAAGGGGGTGGATTAAGAAGAGGGAAGCGCAAACCCAGAAGAATAAGATGACAGCTCCTATTCATTACATTTGTAAGGGCTTTCTATTGCCGCAGGAGGAAGGGGGAGGATAGGAAGGTCACTATGATGAAATGATTTACCAAGGCCGGAACTGGTCAGCATTCTTTTTTTTTTTTTTTTCAGTTTAGCCAAAAGTATCACAGTGAGAAAACAGTTTTTCTAAAGCTTTTTAATTATGAATGAGTAGAAAGGGTTTTTTGTTTTCTTATTTGTTTGTTTAAATATTTCAGCATTTCCTGCGGACACTAGAATGCTTATAACCAGATTTAAAAAAAAATAGAATGTCACCAATTTTATATCAGTGATCATTTTAATGAGGGTTGAATTGAATTTAATTATGTGCTATTTGTGAAAAAAATATGTAAACTAAATTATCAGTGTAAAATGAGGAACTTTAAGTTGTACATAAACAATATTATTTGTAAATTATTCTTATCTAGTAGTTGGTCATAAAGTACAATATTTTGGAACAATAATCCTGCCCTTAAGAGTGCCTTTACTCAATCCTTAGGAATAGTATTGCTTCTTGGAGGACTCAGCATGAAGGACTGAAACAACTTGAGCATGGTTCCTAATAAGAGGGTTGGATCTGGTGGAATACAACTTGGGTTCCAAATCTGGTTCTGCTGCTTACAATTTGCATGACCTTAAGCAAGTCCCTTTTGGACTCAGCTTGTTCATTTCTCAAATAAGGTTAAAATTGATAGTCTCTAAAATACTAACTTTAATTCTATGATAATGTGTTATATAAAATTAGGAACACATTGTTAGAGACTATTTATTTTCCATTTGTACTTCAAAGAAATAAAATGTAATTTCTTTAAATGTAATTCAGATTTTTGACTACTTCAGACTGTCTTGCTCTTCAGGATCCTTAACTGGCAATTTTGTTTTGCTTATTTTATTTTATTTTTCTTATTTTGTCTTGGGAGTGAAAAGGGGAAGGGGGTAGTAAGAAATAATTTATATTCTCAATAATAGATCTTTTCATACATTTAGAAGTTTCTGGTGAAAATTCCCCAAACTTGGAGCATTCTCTCAGGAAGTAAATCAATTTCAAGTTTTATTACCTTTTACAACCACCAGCACAACAACAATAGTATTTTATCTCATTTGCATATATTTTCTCATTTGATCCTTACAACTCTTGTTAAGTAGGTGCTATTATTTAACCTCATTTTGTAGATGAGGAAACTGAGCCTGGGAGAAGTTAATGACTTGCCCAGTAAGTAAAAAAGATCTGAAGTATAATTTGAACTCAGGTCTGATTCCAAGTCCCACATTCTTATCTATTATATCATCTAGATGGCAGATTCCTCTTAAAAAAAAGTGACGTTTTGTTTTATTGTTTTGTGATATCTAGGGCAAATAAAGAAAATCTCTATGGACAAGTCTCCTGAAGAACATGCCTATCCATAGATTCTCCATATAAAAGCTACTCAAACCAGTTTCTTCTTGGTTCATATACATTCAACCTTAGAATAATCTCAGGGAACAGAAAAGCATGAGTTATTGTTACTCAGAATTCTTTAGATGATTGATGGATTCGAGATGACACAAATAAAAGCTGCAATGAGTTTAAAAGCCATCATATAAGAGTATAGTCACATTCCATAATACAGAAATTTTACAAATTCCAAATTTCCATATCCCAAAATACAGAAGACAAATGGATAACAGGTGGAGGTAAATTAGTCAAACTTCTAACTTATTTCATTTCAACCCCACTCCCCCGCAAAAAAAAAAAAAAAAAAAATCAGTTTCTTAGAATTTGTAAGGGACTTTATCAAGGTATTTATACATCCATTCATATATTCATATACACACATGATATACACATATACATATATATACACACATATGAAATTACACACAGACATGCACATTTTAAATGAAAAATTAGTTTGATCCTACTCTTAAAGAGTTAACAGCTTATAAATCCTTGAATCTTTTCTTGCCCCTGCCTTTAACCTATATTAAGAATGCTACCCTATTTTTTGATTTTGGGGTGTCCTCATTTCACAATCTCTACCCCTTCTTAAACTTACATACACACAGTGTCTAAGTTTAAACTGTCTATCCTCACTTTTTGCTTCATCCCCTTACTGGCATCAAATCAGTAATGATAACATTCCTACTCAAGTAACTTCCCAAGAGTCCCTTGTCTCTTGTTAATTGAGGCTATCCTCTACCTCGCTCATTACCAGCTCCCATGGTAGTTGCAGGATAGGGTAACTGGAATGTCTGTGAAGTTGAAAGATGTAATAAATTGTCCTTTTGGTTTCACTGTGGTGAGTTCACACAAAGGAAAGGAAGTTGGTAAAGTGCCTAGAGCTCAGATTGTGGAAACTTAACTGGTAAAAGAAAATGCCCTTCTTGTCCCTTTTAAGATAATAAAGCTAGAACAGCTTGTCAGTTATCCAGTCCAATTCCCTCGTTTTACAAATGAGGAAATTGAATTATAGAGGGGCTTTAAAATTTGCCCCAAGTCACATTAGTTGTAAAGGTAAGGAAATAGAACTCAGGTCTTATGATACCAAATCCAGAAGTCTTTCCACTTTGTCATATTGTTGACCATAAGATTAAATGCCTCATGCTAAAATTATGTCTTTCAAACTTTCATTGTTGCACTGACTCATATTAATGATTCATATCTTCAATTTAAAAGGTAAATGAAATATAAATTTCAGTTGTATAATATCACATACACACAAAAAAAAGTTGAAATAATTTCACCATGGGATCTGATGACAAGAAAAAATGGATCATTTTCTTCAGAGACAAATTTCAGGATAGCCAATATGCCATTGTGGATAGAAAGCTGTCAAGGAAGTAAGAAATATTTGTCCTACCTCTAACACATACTGCCTGTGTGTACATGGGAAAATCACGTAATTTCAGTTAAGAAATTACCCAAGACATCAATTTATAAAGAAATTGTCAGACCTTTATCACATGAGGGATTTTTCTTAGCCAGAAATTTTTTATACCAATAAAATCATAGATAATGATACTCCTAATCCAAAATTCACACAGAAGACAAACCAAAATATGTGTCCAGGTTTGGTGACCATGAGAATAGAAAAAATGCTTGACTTGGGCCTGAATTAGGGATGTGCTATTTATTACTTGGATGACTTCTAACAAATATATTGAAATCTCTCTCAGGATCTTAGTTTCTTTATCTGTCAAATGGACAGGCTGAATTATGTGACATTCTAGGGTAAAGATTTATAATGTGTGTGTGTGGGTGGGTGTGTGGGTGTGTGGGTGTGTGTGCTGGACTCCATTTGGCAGTCTGCTAAAGATTGTAGATAACTTCTTAGAATGTTTTCCAATGCAAATAAAATATATAGGATTACAAAAGAATTTCTTGAAATAAAGTTGTCATAATTTAAAAAAAAATAAATGGAATCCAGGCTAAAAGAAAATTCTGTCCCTAGGTCTACTTCCTACTTAAATCAATGATACTATGATTTCCTCCCCCACTTAATACAACTAACACTGAAAGTCTCAATGTTTTTTCATCAATAAAATGTCATGATCAGATAAGATGTTTTCTAAAGGTTATCGCTATCTCTAAAGCATGTGATTCTGCAATTCCTCTTTCCATGCACAATAAAGAAGAAATAATTAAAGACATCACTGCTAAAAAAATGCACTTTAATAAAAGTTCAATGTATAATCTTTCATAAAAATCGTACTTTAAAGTGTTCTTCACTACATGTTCAAAATGAACAATATAAAGCAGGTAACTTTTGCAATTTCTGTTATTATGTTCTCCATCATACACTAGTAGCTAGCTCAAGAATGGCACTTCAGGCAAGAGGAGCTGGATTTCATTCAATGACTATGGCATGACCCTGAAAACTGAATATATAAATGAAGAGTTTGAACAATAAGGCAACTCACAGGAATAAACCAACAGTAGTATATGTCAACCTTCTTGTGATAAAATGATCAGTGGTATTGTTATGTTGAATATGCTCTTGAAGAGCTAGAGATTTCTAGCTGGACACTAAAAAAAAAAAAAAAAAAAAAAAAAAAAAAAAATAGGATGCCTTAGTTTTTATAATAACACAGAACCTAACCTTGAGTAAGACACTTCCTTGACATTTTCAATTTTGTTATCTATAGATCAGGGCCCCAAATTTTCAGCATGTTAAATGAAAATGATGAGGATAGGTTCAGGTTTGTAAATTATTTCCAAGGCTTTGAGAATTATACTCAAAATATCAAAGTGCAAATGATGTAAAAGCATATTACCCAAACTGCTGGTTTGTGGGTAGGAAAATAAAATGTCAGGAGGAAAGGCTGGCAGGAAGAGAGAGAGGCTGTAAACTAATGAGACAGATTATCACCTATGGTTTGTAGAAAATCTTATTTTCCTAGATTGATGCCTAAATAGCCAAATTTATTTTCCTAGGTATTTTACCATGCTGAAACAAATGTCTTCCACTTTTAGATTTTCTAAAATTCTTTTCCTTAGGGTTCAAACTCTCTTTAATTAATAATGTTCCCTCCTTCTTTCAATCTGCCATCATTTTCTATTAATGGAATTTTTTTCTATACATTATTACTTTCTTATTTGTATTGCTATTTATATTGTTGTTGAGTTTTTTCAGTTGTGCCTGACTTTTCCTGACACTATTTGAGTTTTGTTTTGGGTTTTTTTTTTTTGGTTTGTTTTTGTTTTGTCTTGTTTTGGCAAAGACACTGGAGGGAACATTGTTATGATCTCTTTAGCATACAGACCCAGTAGGGACAGTGATGGAATCAAAGGGCATGAATAGCTTGATATCCCTTTGGGCATAGTTCCAAATTGCTCTACAGAATGGTTGAATCATTTCATAACTTATCAGCAATACATTAGGGTCTCAGTTTTCCCACATCCCCTCGAACATTTGTCATTATCTTTTCCTGTCATCTTAGCCAATATGAGAGAGTAAGGTAGTATACCTCAGAGTTGTTTTAATTTGCATTTCTCTATTCAATAGTAATTTAGAATATTTTTTCATATGACTATTATCTCATACAGTTTCATTTGTGATTTCTTGAAATACAACATTGGAAGTCTGGGCTTTAGAGCTACTTGAGCATTCCTTACACCTACATCTCATTTATATTTTAATGTACTTAACATCTACTGGTCATCCCTGCCATCTGGGGGAAGGGGTGGGGAGTAAGAGGTGAAAAATTGGAACAAGAGGTTTGGCAATTGTTAATGCTGTAAAGTTACCCATGCATATATCCTGTAAATAAAAGGCTATTAAATTAAAAAAAAAAAAAAAAAAAACCCTACATCTCTTTGGCTATCACTTATTGGACAATAACAGGACCTGATCCAAGCTAACTTTAATTTTTGGGTTTTGATAGCTCAGAGAGAGTGCAGATAGCAATTGTTTCTGTTTTGGCTACAAATCTTGGGGGTCTTCCCCTCCCAGATTGAATTTTTTGGACTAAGTAAAAGAGACCATGTCCCCCTCATGTCTTACTCAACCTTAATCACTGAACGGGAATTGCCTCAGACAAGCTGGAACCTGGGAAGACTTTAAAAAAAAGACTTCAAGTCTCCCACTACATCTGGTCCCATCTCTATTCCTCCTGATCTATATCTTGCTACTGCGGACAGATGGTTCTAGAGGAGAGTATGAGGCCAGTGCCTTTGCACAATTCTGCCTCACTTAACATCTAATTCACTTTCCATAAGACATGACCACTTTTCAAAAAAAAAAAAAAAAAAAAAAGACAAACACCAGATATTGAGCCATTTTATTCATTGCAAGGTTACTTCCCCAATAGTTTAAATGAGGTGCTTAAAATTGTGTGCTAAAGTAAATGTACATTATGGACTCCAAAGCCTGCATGTCATCTTCTTCAACCTTTCAACTTCTCTTTAAAGTTTAATGGGAGGAGGGAGGTAGAATTAACTGCAGTAGGCAAACCACAAAGCACTTTGATCTATAGTGATTTACTCAGCAACAATACAGCTTCATTTGTATGACACTGAAAGCAGTCATTCCACAAGGCTTTCTTAATCAACCAACCCAAGTATCCTTCAATAAAGAGATTAACTACAGAATTTTTAAAGGACTTATAGGTCTATTCTTTCTTATAAATTCCACATGAGCTTGTTGACTGGACTTTCTTGAAATGTATTTTACCTTGGGGAAAGGACTAGATTGAAAGGAAGGAAGGAAAGAGAGGAGGGAAAGAGGGAGGGAGGGAGGGAAGGAAGTAAAAAGAGGAGGAGGAAAAGAGAGGGAGGGAGAAAGAGAGGGAGGGATTGATGAAGGAAGGAAGGGAGGAAAGGTGGAAAGGAGGGAGGAAGGAAGGGAAGAAAGAAGGAAGAAAGGAAAGGAGAGAGGGATGAAGGAAGGGAGGGAGAAAGGGAGAGAGGGATGGAGGGAGAGAAAGGAAGGGAGAGAAGGAGGAAGGAAAAGAGGAAGAGAGAGGGAGAAAGGGAGGAAGGGAGGGAAAGAGAGAGGGAAGAAGATAGGAAAGGAGGAAGGAAGGAAGCAAGGAAAGGAGGGAGGGAGGGAGGAAAAAAGGAAGAAGGGAGAGAGGAAGAAAGAGAAGAAAAGAGGGATGGAGGAAAAGAGGAAGGGAGGAAGAAAGTCCATCCTCCAAGAATTCTAAACATATCAAGGAAAGAAAAAATAAATATATTCCATTTTTAACAGCACAGTTCATCACAATTATTACCACGTCACTCACTAATCAAAGGTAGAATAGTGGTGAAAGGGCTGATTTGAGCCTCGAGGATCAAGTTCTATGTCCTACCTCTAATACATATTAGCTAAGTGACCATGGACCAGTTAATTAACCCTTAGGTGTATAATACAAGGCAATAAGAATATAAATTGTAAAAAGGCTGCCTGGGATTTTCATTAGTGGGAGAATTTCTTACACAAATGAAATTATAGCTAAGAACAACAATATAATATATTTGGCAATAATGGGATAGAATTTGGTAAAATCTGCATAGATTTTTAAACATTATAAGGGGAATTTAGTTTGAAAAAGGCCCAAAAGATTTCATTCAAGGTAAGATTATGCATACCCCATTCCATAAATTATGAGAATATGTATTCTATTGAGATTACTTTGATTTACTTTCTTCTTTCCCACTTTTGCCACCAATAAGTTTATACAAATCACTTATCAAAGTAGATATTCTATTTGAAAATATTTATGAAATTAAGATTCTTTTGAGAGGAACAGGAACTAAACCTATAATTTCACGAGTACACCATAATTCTAGATAAGGAAACTCCCTTTAGTAATATAATGCTGTACTTTTTTTTTTCCAATTTGCAGTCATAAGACATTTGCCTTATTGTTAATGCTGTAAAGTTACCCATGCATATATCCTGTAAATAAAAGGCTATTAAATAAAAACCAAAAAAATAAGACATTTGCCTTGATCAGTGAGAGTTAAATAACTTGCCCAGGCCTGCAGATTCTGGCTGTGTGACTCAGGTCTACATGGCTGCAAGGCAATCTCTGTATACACTATTCCATTTCGTCTCATAAACTTTTTAAAGGAAGATGTAATTCTCTTTGAAGTTAAATGAGTCTTCTTGTTATTGTCTGGACAGTAGATTCAGACTAATCATTGTTACAAAACTTGTTATAAAAACGTTGTTACAAAACTTAAGTGTATATTAGGATGATAAGATGCTACATTGGAATGGTCTAAAGTGTAAAAAGAATTTTTTTTGTGTGTGTGAGACATGTTTTAATTATTAAATAATAACAAGGAAGGGGGTAATCCATTAGTTCATTTCTTTTTTTTTTCTTTTCTTTTGCTGAGACAATTGGAGTTAAGTGACTTGCCCACAGTCACACAACCAGGAAGTATTAAGTGTTTGAGGTCACATTTGAACTCAGGTCCTCCTGACTTCAGGGCTTGTGCTCTATTCATTGCATCACCTAGCTGCTCCCATTAGTTCATTTCTAACACTGTGATATAGTGATGGGCACAGAGTTGTATTCTATCAAAAATCAAGAGTGACCAAAAAAAAAAAATTCTTCTCTAGAAAGTGCTGATAATAACAGTGACTGCAAAACAAAACAAAACAAAACAAAGAATTCGATGTTTGTAGGGTTTTTATAATTTCACCAATTATTGAATTAAAAGATTCTAACCACAGTATGAATTATGGAGTTGGATTATACCCAAGAATGAACAGAGCAAGTTGCACAAAGGATAAGTGACAATGTGGATCGAGAGAGCCAGGTTATGAAGGAGGTAATGGACCTCAAAAAAGATGCAGCATACTTTATCGACAAAATCAGAGACCTGGAAAATAGAAGCTGTGAAGCTAATCTTTGATTAACTGGCTGTCCTCAAAAGAGATAAGGGAGAGAATACCTGATAGCTGTTCTAGAAGTTCAAAGAGAGAAAGAAGAACCCAACAGAAGAAAATGCCTCAGAATTATGGAACATACTTGTTTGTCTGATAGTAGCTGTTCTCTCTAGAGATTTTCTACTTCTAAGTTTATTTCTCTCAATAGCTGTGTTCAATAAATGGGAAAAAAAATCCATGTTAGGGAAAGTTTTAACAATTGAAGATAAGTTACATTAGTCCTTGAGTGTTGGAAGAGGAAACACTTCCCCTTCTATCTTTGCAGAGAAAGACTATTTGGGTTTGGATGAACTAACTTTTTAATGACATCTTTTTTTTTTTTTTTCATTTTTGCATTTCTTCAGACATAGCAGGTGGAAATGATGATATAATATCTCTATGTTTTCTTCATTATGACTATCTTCTCCACTGATGCAGATTACAGCCTATATGTGAATTATTCAATAGTTGCTATGGCTGAAAATGAATCACATAAGGCCAATCTGGTAATGAATCACCCTAAATTTAATTAGGCAGAACTTCAAATGATAGACATCCAGAGTCTATTCATGAGTCTTGTGTTCCAAACCTTTTCATCTTGAGAATTGGTGGAAAGGGGAAGTATCTGCCAAAGTTTCTGCTTAACTTTAAAAAATCCAATGGTCTCTGTAATACTGTGATACTGTGATACTCTGGTAAGGTATTGCAATAGGGCATGGCTTCCTAAACTTTTCTACTCTGTCCGCTTTTCCCTTGAGAAATTACATGACCCCAGCTATGTAAGTATGTATATATGTATATATATATATATATAGGTATATATATATGTATATATAGATATAAATAATATATATGTCAGTATATATAGATAGATATAGATATTTTTGTGTATATATACTTTAATATATATACATACATACAAATTAAACATTTACTGATAATATATCATAATTTTATGATGCTAAATTCAGAATGCTACATATTTGAGCCATAACCCAGGCTATGTTGATAGTGGTCCAAGAATGATCAGGGAAGGTCAATAATGTAAATCTCTTTTTTTTTTGGATGTGATTTTTTTATTAGTATTCCTTTGTACTTTCAACATTGTCTAATGTAGAGCTAATAGAATAGTTCAATAATGTAAATCTCATAAAAACTATGGATCAGAGAATTGCTAGAATCTAAGCAGTAAGCCTAAGTTCAAAGACAAATGATATTAGAGAGGAAGAGACTAGAATGTGAATTCAAAAGTCAGGCATAAAATTGGACAAGTTGAATCCACAAAGGAAATGATAAAAGTAGAATATGAATGTAATTAGATAAATTCTAAGCTGAATGCAAATTCTAGGAACTAGGGCAAGCAACTGACAGAAGTCAAGGAAATAAATCAATAATCAATAGACATCCCCCAAGGGTTATGTATTTAGGATTTTTGTGGCAGAAATGGTTAAATCAGATGATCCAAGAAGAAATTCTGAGGAGGCTGTTGGATAATGCAGGAAATTCAGTCAGCAGGAGAAATCAGGAAACCTAGTGCTGATGAACTGGGGCACAAAATACTCATTTTATTTGCTGTTTGTTGCATAGAATTAAAATGAAATAGAAAACCACAACAAACCCAGTAATGGAAAGGGGTAACTAATAGTTAAGAATATCTCTGACAGAAAAATCTGGAATGTTAACATCAGACTTAGTGAAATGAAGGCAATAGGAATAAGCTTATTTTCTACAAAAAAGTAGAAGAGTGTAAGAAAGTTCAGTGAAATAACTCTTTCACTCTCTGCTAAAGACAACCAAAGTGAAAAGAATTTTAGGATGAATTCTTTATACAGATGGTTAAGTTAAGGAGTGAATTCTGAATCATCCTTAGAACAAATTTTTACATTTTATTTTACAGCACAATAATTCTCTGGACTTTTGGATTACCAAATAAATCTGGAGCTCAAACTTGTAAGAATCTCTATTAAGCCCATTGCCTATGAATTTCAGCTAGATCTCCTTTTGTAAAAGTTAGAAATGTTCTCTGAACATTTTATTTCTCAACTTTGATATGGTAGAACCTATGAGTATCATCTAGGAGAGTTAGAGGAAGACTAGGCAGTCCATTATATCCCAAAATATCAAGCAATCCACAAAGGGGCACAAAGAGGCTTTTGCTATTTTAACAAATAAGATCAACTACCTTTCAGCAGCTACCCAACAGCTGGCAGTGTTCCTCAAGGGAATTAAGCCAGTCTCCTGTGGGATATAACTTGCAAATTAAACCCTATGGAGTGATAGCAAACTTCACAGTCACAGTTTTATGAAATAAGAGCCTTTGTTATTAGGTACTCATCAATTCATCCTTTTGTATGACTTTTTTTAATAGCTGTGGGAATTTCAAAGATCAAATAGTGAAATGACTCCCTGGAAATTCTCTTTACACCCACATTAACATACTCAAAACAGGTTGCTAAGACTTTTCAGGGGGAAAAAAAGAGTGAATCCTATAATGATAGCCTTAGAAAAGAAGGTACTAAGCCTTCTTATTTGTTGTTTTCATTTTTTTAGCTTCTTTTAAAAAATGACAAAGGGAATTTTTATTTGCAGCAGACCTATGTCTCCTTGCTTATCCCTTAATATTTATTATCAAGGTTTTAAAGAAGAGATGGGTTTGTAGCTTAGGATTCATTTATTTTTATAGTTTTACCAACCTTATTATCTTTCAGTGTTCTGACCTCCTACATAAGTTTCTCACTTGAACTCTTACTGTACACAAACTTAGCTTGACCTCTTTATTCAGAACCTACATTTTGCTTACTTCCTTTTCCCCTACTTTTGTCGTCCTCCATGTATAATAATCTTGTTAATTCTGTAAGAAAAGATTATTATCCTTGCTACCTTTCCCTAAGTTTTATTAGGCAGATGGCTTGTTACTTGATTAGTTAAGTTGACTATTGCATACATATTAAGTGAAGCTCCATAGTTACAAAGGGAGTCATTCCATCAGGAGAATTAATTTAAAATCCAATAAAGCTACATCACTAAAACTTTGTAAATATAATCATTAAGTATTTTTTGAGTAAAAGATTCTGATAAAGCGGTCTCTGGAAAAACAGACTGCTAAAATATTACAATCTCAGGAGAATAAACTTCATTGAAGCAGTTGATGACACATTGAAAGCAATATTGGAATTGAATTTAGACATCTAATTTCAAATCTCAGATATGGTCACCATGTATATGGTCTTAAGCAAGCCACTCTACTTTTCTGTGCCTTAGTTTTCTCATCTATAAAATAAAGGGATTATTTTAACCATCCAAGTTTCCTTCAAATTCTTTGAATGACATGAATGTCCAAATATTTAACCAGGAAACAATGAAAAGGAATCAAAATATAACCTTAAATAAACACTCACAATATGCCATAAATGTATTGAAAACATAACATATATTTGGGGGGTAATTAGAAAATAAAGATAGAAAAATAGATAAATTAAGTTTCCAATTCTCTGTCAGTTTCCTTGTTATGAATCTTGTTAGAGATACATTATTTATTTTCCTATAGATTTTATTGAGGAAAATGTTACCAGAATAGTATGGGTTTTAAAATTGCTTCTGTACTCTTCTAGCAATAACCACCACACACTTGATAAATTAGAGATCTAATATAAATCTGCAGAGGATGCTGATTTTCAAAGCCAAAATCTATTTTTGATCTCTGCTCATTCAAATGTTTTAATGAAAAAAATTACCAACACTTGAAATAAATTTGTTGTGGCATGATGATATCAAATACTCAAATGGAAATATAATTTCAAATACTTTCCAAGATAGGGGCTTCTTTGGAAGTAAATGAGCATGGAGAATAAGACACTGGGTTAGAGTTTAGTTTTTGCAATTTATTACTTGTATGACCTTAGTACTCACTCTCCCAATCTATTAAAAATGATAAGACTGGGACTAGATGACCTCCAACCTTAATTCTAGGCTTCCATGTAAAGAGAGTATCAGGAACTAAAATACTTTCATTATGATATCACAACTTTAGCAAGTCAGAAACTAAACAACAGGGATAGCTATATGGCACAGTGGACAAAGTACTGGGCCTGAAATCAGTAAGATTCATTACTGTTTTTCTCAGTTTCCTCATCTGTAAAAAGGAGATGGAGGAGAAAATGGCAAACCATTCCAGTATCTTTGTCAAGAAAACACATGACTGAAAGACTGAACAACTAAACAATTAACTGCATACATTAATGGATGAATCATGGTAAAGTAGAATAAGCAGAAGCTCTGAAGTAGGAGAATCAAGATTGGAATTTCATCTCAGAAGCTTGTTACTTATGTGACTTTGGAGTGGTCACTTACCTCTTTGGAACTTATTTCTTCAATGATAAAATGAAAGGGCTAGACTAGAGATGCTCTAAGGTAGACCTACATCTTACCATATAAACTCTCATAGATATGTTATACTGAGATCATATATTTTATTTTCATCACATGTGCAATGACCAAAGGAGAACTTTAAAAATGAAAAAAAAATCTCATCAATATCTCAGCAGATGTGTGTGTCTGTACACAAGGACACATGCTTATTCTGGGTACATGTTGAACAAAAGGAAACTGAAATCTTATATCTTTGTATGAGATTTCAACAGAATGGTCACTGTACTTTGTCAAATACTAGATCCTGCATAATCCATGCGATGTGGTAGATAAACTATTGTGAACATGTGTTCTGACCTCATTAAAATAAACTCCAACATGTTAAATGCAGCAGAAAAATCTTTACATTGAAGACATTTTGACAACATTTGTGAGCTGCAACATTTTATGGAGAGGGCACAGCTTGTTAACAGTCAATGAAAGACTGCCCCATTAAGCTCAGGGAGATACTGAACTGGTTTCAAATGGACTCTAGTGATTTTGTTACCACCAAGTGAGGGAGTCTGTTGAGAAGGGCTATCACATACTGAAGGATCTCCATTATTCATTGATATTGGTAATGAGGAGGGCTTTTTAATGCTACCTGGTGATCCAGTCTACCTTGGAATATACATAGAAATGTGGATTAATAGGTAAACTTGGGTAAAAGGTCTTGAACTGCAGCTTCCTTAACAAGCATTCTTTAAAATAAATCCTAACTGAAATAGAGCTCCATAAAAATAGAGGAAGGATTACACTTAATCCCATTTTTTTTCAGAATTGTACAAGGGATAGAATAATGAATATTGCTACATATTATGGGATATCAACCTCATCAATAATTGCTTCCTTTGATTGTAAAAAGATTAATTTTTAGTGCTAATTGAAACTCTGAACAACTGGAAGACATCCAAGCCTGAATCTTCCTCTGGAAAATTCTAATAAAAATAAATAAAGACATTGCAAGGAGGAAAGTCTAATAAAAATAAATAAAGACATCTGAATACATGGGCAAAAGCAAAGCATAATTAGAATCCAGAGCAGTAGAGTGATGATTATTGTCATTTAGTTTAAAATTTTAAAATGAATTTATATTAACTTTTTTTACATCACTTAAACTTCTACTTGTATATTTTCCCCTAACTCCTCCTAGAAAGCCAATCTTTATAATAAAGGAGAGAGATAGAGATTAAGCTAAGCAGATGAACATGTTAATTTTTTAGTGGAAAATAGTTACTTTTTCAAAGTAGTAAGGGATAGTTGTCTCCTCATGTCTCATCTTTTGGGCCAAGCTTGATCTTTATAATTTAACAATATTCAGTTTCAATTTTTTTTGTGGTTGTTGTTTTATCCATTTACATTATTCTAATAATTTTATGTATAGTTTTGGGTTTTTTTTTCCTGAATCTCCTTACACACTTTGGGCTACACTAAATCCTTCTCTACATTCATCATGCACATCACTTCTTATAGTAAATTATTCATTACATTCATGGAATATAATATGTTTAACCACTTCTCAATTGATGTGTATATATTTAGTTTCCACTTATTTATTACTACAAAAAATGCTGCTATAAAAATACAGATGTATATGAAGGTTTTTTCTTTTTAATCAGTGACCTCTTTGAGTCACTCAGATTTTTTAAATTTCTAGTGTTTTATACACACACATACACACATATACACACACACAAAACACATCTATGTATGGGGTAGGTGTGCATATATATATAGTAATATACTATACACACTAATATATATTTAGTATATATTACTATATTTAGTAATATACTAAACACACACACAAACATGTATGTATTTAGAGGTCACTGATAAAGAAAGAATCCTATATATACATCAAAATTTATACATACATGTTATAGACACACATATATGTATGTGTGTATACACACATATATCGGTCTTTGTGTATGCTCTTAAAACACGGGCAAAACTTTAAAATAATAGTATTGAGTCAGAAAAAACAGAACTTTATAAGCCAATGACGTTTTGTCTATTTACTCAGACACTTTTTACTCACAATGAGGTAAAGTTACTTGACAAAATTAAAGTTTAATAGTTAACTGCAAAAACTTGTTTCAAACAAGGTTTCAATCTTTTTATGTGATCATCAATTAACATTTACTGGACACATAAAATCCATGACACTATATTATGTGCTATGCAAATCCTTGAAAGAATTACATTTAAAAATCTATTTTTCATAATAGGATTGCAAAGATTTCTAGAAGCATTGTCTTGTGGAAAATATTAGGAATAAGAAAAGCATAGCATACCTAAAAATAAAACAAAGTGAATTACTCTGAATTGAGAGAAAAAATGTATGTCTGTCTTACCCTGATTTAGTGAGCCACATTTATTTAGTAACAGCTATACAAAACATTATATTAGGCATTGTGAGTATTCAAATAAAGTCTAATTTGTAATCCCTTCCCTCAAGAAATTTAAAATCAAAGAGGAAAGGAAGATTACAAATTAACAGAAAACAAGACATAAATACAAATAAATATGTAGCCAATTATGACTATAATTAGCTACTGAATAAAGAAAGAAAGAAATGAGTTTTGTCTGAGAGATACGAAAAATGTCTAGTAACAAGGTGGTCATAATTTGACAGTTATTTAAAAATTATTCTTGATAAGACTTCTGAAGTAAAAGGGAAAAATGATTTTAATAGAGAATAGAAGTAAGGTTTTGTTGGAGGGAAGAATGTCTTATAATGAGAAAAAAATGACAGGTTAAGACAAACTAGTTGCTTACTTTATGACAGAATAACCATTAAAAATGAAGATATTAGTTAAAGGAAATTTGGGGAGAAAGTTAATATGGAGAGCTTTTAAAACCTTTTAATAAATTTTATTTTGATTTGCAAAAGTAATTGGGAGACAAAATCTCAGTAAAAATAGATGAGTTGATCAAAATGAGATGGGGAAAAAAGGTTTATATCTTGCATATAAAGAAAAAGAGAAAGGCTACTACCTTGCAAAAAAAAATAGCCAATTTATTCATCACATGGGCAAGATGAATAACATTAAACATAAAGACAATTAAGGTGACCTATCTTTTGGCCCTGCCAAACAAGCCTTCTTGTTGTTTCTTACTTACGACCTTCAATTTCCTATCTTTTCACCTTTACTCTTAAAGTTCTCCATGAAATGTAGTCCAAACTCATTTCCACCTCTTGTAATCCCTCTTTCTCTAAAGCTCAATTTAAGCAAAATCTTCAACCTGAAGTCTTTTATCATGACCCAGTTACTATTTTCCAGGCCCCACACTGTTTTTTTCAACCTCAATTTTACTTTGCTTACATTTTAGAAGGCCATATTTCTGAACATGCTTTTTCGCCAGTAGAATGGAAGTTCCTTAAGGAAAGGACCTATTTCATTTTTGCTTTTATTTTCCTAACATCTAGCACAGTTCTGACATAAGACTGGTGCTTAGTAAGCACTAATTGATCAACTAACTAATGCAAGGACTCTGACGGAAAAAGGAATAGCATCTAGTACCAAAGCAGATATGGTAAAATAAAAAGATATTATAAATATTAAGAGGAATCTGGAAGATAACCACATAACATAAGTTAAAGGTAAATTTGAAAAGTGAAATAGAAAGAGATTCTTGGTAAAGAAATATTAGGATCTATTCTCAAAATGTCTAATTTTAAGTATCAAGGGAAGTAGAAATTGAAGCTGTTTTGAAAATAATAAAAGTTATAGAGTAAATAAAAATTGATAGGCATTATCTAGAAAGTTATAGTATCACAGATTTAGAACTGGAATTACCTTAAACTTTTCTTTTTCAGTAGTTCTATTCTATTTACAATTGAGGATCTCTCTGTAGAATTTTTGTTTATGTAGGTTCTATTTATAGATATTTGACATATTAGAAATAAAAACAATTTTGAATTTGTAGACCTCTGAAAGGTTTCAAAGACCATCCAGGATCCACTAGACTACACTTTTATGAACCTGTTTTAGAGGCTACAAAGCATAAGCCTGTCATTTTACAAATGAGGAAACTGAGGAACAAAGAAGTTAAGTGACTTGTTCAGGACAAAGGAAAAATAAATTTCTGAGATAGGATTTGAAGTAAGGTCCTCTTGACTCAAATCTTCTGTCCTATCCATTATAGTCAGAATACAAGGGATAAGTGAAGCTATGAAAATCAAAGGGAGTCACAAAATAGTAAGTATCAGGGGAGAAAAAGTTCTAAGAAGAATGAAAGACAATAAGGAGGAGAAAGAAGAGCTAAAGGACATAATTAATATCAAACAAAAATTTGAGTAAGGGAATATATTTTTAAAAGAAAGCATAAAATTAATAAAATGATACCAAGAGGACTTATTAAAAAACAGAAGCACTGGATGAGAAAACAAAATGAAAGTATGGAGAAGGAAATGGAAAACTTTTACTGAATCATTTTGACAGTTGGAAAGAATAATCAGATATACTTAGGGTTTAAATTTTAATATGAAACTTCAAAAGTAAAATTAAATTTCATAGAAACAAGACTTAATGTTAGGGCTCGATTGGAATCTTAGCTTCCCATGCATACCCCAATAGCTGCACTAACTTGGATAAGCTAATTAATTTCTCTCATCTATAAAATAAGAGTTGGACAACACAATCACTAAGTTCACTCCTGGCTCAGAAAATTACGCAATTCTCCATATTTTAATAACAAAAGTGTCAAAATAAGTAAGTTCTTATAAGAAATGATGCACTTTTACATGTAGAGAGTAGGAGAAGAATGGAGATTTAAATGTTCATGAGAAATTACCAGCAAAAAAGTGTAACTTCATTTTGAAGTAGCATCATTTACTTAAACACAAATATTATGTAGAACACAATGCAACTTAATGCTTCATTTCTTCCTGAAATATAAATGATGACAACTGCAAAATTCTGAGAGGAAACAATATAAATAAATTAAATTGATTTTAGAACAGATATTAGTGTAACATTTCTTTTAAGAACAGCTTTCTGAAAATTTTAAATTGTTCTTTTAAACAAAACTATAAGACACAAAAATGCTTTTTGGTGAGGTATTTATCAGATTTGTATCAGGAGAAAGAAAGAATTATTTTTAAATATTCTTACTCAAGTGAAATGAATTAGAACAGCAAACATAAATTTGATAAAATTAAATCCTAAATAACTAATATCTCCAGAGAAATGTAGAAAAGGGTGATAAGTCTTTAAATATAAAGCTAAATTGTGCAGTGCAAAAAATTCTAATAGAATCAGGGAATGATGTAGGCATGCTACCTTTACATTTCAACAATGTGTGTCAGTTTTCCATCTTCATCTTGTGGGTGTAGGGTGGACAATTAAGTGAATTTGTACGCAGTTGACTAATTAGAGCCAAAAGTAGACAGTAATAGACTACTAGTTTAAAAATACTGCAAAAATCTCTCCTTGGTCTGTTTTTAAAGGATTTCATCATTGATTTATACAAACACAGAAAGGCTTAATGCAAAAATGGAAAGAGACAAAGACCAGATGTCATGATAAACCTGGATTTGAATTTCATTTCTGATGCTTTTCAGATGTGTAATTATGGGCAATTTGTGCCTCATTTTCCTTATCTGAAAACTAGGAATGATGATTTTGATTAATAACAATAATAGCTACTGCATCTATTCACAGAATATCTCTCTATGTACATAAAGTGCCTTAAAAACATTAACGTTCTCTATCACAATTAGTATATTTAGTTAAATTTGGCAGATGATGCAAACTAGGAAAGGACAATCAATATTTTGGAATATATCAGAATCAAAAAATGTCCTGAGAAAGTGGAACAAAGGACTAAACTTAAGAAGATATCTTTCAGTTATTAAGTATAAAGTCCTATATGTGGGTTATAAAATAGCTCATTCACATAAAATTGATACTAAGAAATCAACATTTTATATAAAAATTTTTTAAAAGGTCTGAGAGCTTTAATAGGCAGAATAATATGGCAGCTTTTAAAGTAAACTATTCTCACCTAAAGTTTTCTAAGGGAAGATTTTATATACAATATAAGGATGGTGGAAGTTCTGCTGTAATCATTAGACAACATCCAAGGCCTCTATTTTTGATAGGAGATTGTCCAGAAGAAAGGTATCAGGATGTAGGTGACAATGTTATATAAGAAACATTGGAAGAAGTTAAGAATGATGAGCTTAAAGAAGACAAAGCTTTTAAGAGAAGATTTTTGGGGGAGGGAGGAAAATTAATGTTCCAGTATTTGAAGAGCCAATGTAGAAAAGCAAGTAAACTCTTTTCCCCCCTCTCCTTTTTCTTCTCCAAAGATAGGAACAACATGGGAAAACTAGAAATTGCAAGATAGTCTCTATGGAAAAGAAAGATTCCTACCCATCAATAGTAGAATAGAGGTTGAATTAAACATTGACTGTGCAAGTTAACAGTCTTTTATTAATTTTACAATTAAAATTAAAAGTCTTTTATTAATTATTAGAAATTTTGGAGAGGAGAACCCTAATCAGGTATATATTAAACTAGGTGGTCATTGAGATCCCCTTTTTGATATTTACTGAATCTATAAATTTTTTTTTAAAAAGGATCATAACCATTTGCAGGAAAGATAAGTACAAAGATAAGATTGTTAAAAACATTTAATTTGTTCTACAAATGCCTAGAATTCACGAACAGAAATGTTACCTGAAATTATCCAAAAAATAAAATTAAAAATTAAACAAACTCATATGAAAAAAATAATACACTAAGAAGAAAAAAAATCTAATCTAAAATTACCCTCCTTCAAAGCCAGAAAAGTATATACAGGAAAAGAAAAAAAAAAGTAATAAATTGATTAATTATTTTAGTTAAAATACCAGTATCATATTAGTGATTTGGCATTTGAAGAATATATGTATCATTTAGAACCAATTTCTTAACATATTACATGCATCATTGGTTAGAGTTAAAATTGGCTCTCCTATATTGATATGAACACAGAGGGGCATTAGCAGTAAAAACCACAGACCACAAATTCCCAGTTATGCAGTTGACCTTACTGAGCTAATATGATTCTAGAACTAAGAACAGATTACTCTACTTCTTACTAAAAATAACTAATTCTGGAGTCCCCCAACAAAACAAGTAGGTTAAAGAGTGTTGATTTCCATTCCAGTACATTGCTGGGAGGTTCTGCCAGATTGATAATAAAGGAATTAATAGTAGCAACTAGCAATTTATAGTACTTTATGATTTGCAAAGTGCCTTACATACTAATCCATTTGATTCTCCCCTTAACCATGTAAAATATGTGTAATTATTATCTCCATTTAGTACAAATGAATTAAAGCTGAGACACTAATTGACCCACCCCCATGTCATACAACTATTAAATCACTGAGCCATGATTTGAAATGATTTGCTTTTTGGTTTATTTGTTGGTTTTTTTGTCTTTGAGAATAATCTCTTCAATAGCTATGCAGCTTCCATTTATCTTGCATATCACCCTTGTGACTACTCTGGTGATGTTCATCATTTCTTGATTCTTTACTGTTACAGACTGTTCTACAATTACTGGGAAAGCAAATATGATAAAGGGGTACAGGTGAGCATGGAGTGAATCCTTCCAACAGGCCTACCTAAATGAAAGAATGCAGTGTGTGAAACCTAACTTAATATAACTCAAAGATCATTACAAAGCCATTTTTGTATATTTATTTTCTTGTAAAGGTAAAGAAAAAATGCCAGTTAGCACTTGCATTTTTAAGATTATTTATATATTAATTCTACACGAACAAAGCTTACGTACATCTTCAAAATACCTATAAACTATACATTTTGAACAAATTTAAAGTATGTTTCAATACTTAACATTTGGAACTAGTTCTAGTAACATTTCAAAAGTTTAGTCAAGTTAATTAAAAACACCTTTAAAATATTTCTGGCATCTAAATTAATCCCAAATTCATACCTCATGATTAATATTATTATAATACATTCCAGAGGAATTAATAATGATTAGTACTTAATATTAATTATTACCACCAGGTCATATCTTTCTTTATTTATGTGCTTATATTTGACTTTTGTCTTGTTCATTTTCTACAGTTATTAAAAGTTTAATCTTTGACTTCTTCCACCTATGAAGAGGGGGAAGTGGTTTCAAATTAATAAGTAAAATGTGGAGAAAATTTGGCATACTTGAACTGTTTGAATTTTTCATTCCTAAAAAAGGAAACAAAAAACAAATTACTTATATTTTTCACTTCCAGATTAATTAAAACATTTTAAAAGCAGGAATTTTGTTTGTTTAGTTGTTGACTTGATTCAACAGAAAAAAAGAGGTAAATGAATTGCTTTAACTCTTCAAGGCTACTCAATCCAGTATTATTAAATATATCTATACTAGTTGTGTGAAAGAATAACAAAGATTTCAAAATATCATACATTTCTTACACCCCTCTTGAATTAATAGTCCAGAAACTCAAAGTACAAATTCAGAACATGTTTCTGGCATATTGTACATATATTTACAATAGAGCCACAAAACATTTATGTACTACTAAAACTCTCTAATCTTGAGGAATAGGTTTGATTGATTCGGGTGGCAACATGACTCATAACTGTGAACTCAAAGAAATTAAAAATATTATACTGTATTTGGGTATCATGAAGACAATCACATTGACAGAGTTTCTACAACTATATTTAATTGACTACGAAGAAAATTGGGTTTCTAAGACTGTAAGGAACATTTCAAAGATTTAACATGATTTCTCCAATCTGTTTACATGTAGCTCTCTTTATATTATAAAATCAGTCATCAAAAATAATGAAACTGTTTTTGGACAGAACAGTTTGTTACAAAGAAAGTATGGGGCAATAGGAGATGAAATTAGAAGTAAAAAGGTTTTATAACATTTATATTTAAATGTGGTCAAATTAATTTCTCTTTCTGAATCTCATTTTTCTCCTATTTTAAATGAAGGTAATAATGTTTGTGCTATCTCACTGAGTTCTTTGAGAAAAACACATCATAAAAGGAAAGAAATAAATGTGAGCTAATATCCACTGATATCCTACTAAGAAGCTACTTTGTAGCATGGAGATAACACTGCCATGAAAGGATATATTATGTTATTGATCAGTAATTTTTGGTCATGTCTGACTCTTTAAGACTATATTTGGGGTTTTCTTGGGAAACATATTTGAGTGGTTTCCCATTTCTCTCCCCAGTTCATATCACAGATGAGAAAACAGAGACAAACAGAATTAAATGAGTTGTTCAAAGGCCACATGACCTCAGAAAGACTCCAAGCCCTACACTCTATCCATTTTTTCAGCTATATGCTCACTCTTTCTAAATTTGCTAATAGTTTTAATTGTATTTTAAATTTAACAACTATGTCAGAGAGGAGAAAATAGAAGCAAAACCTACATGTGAAGAATTTTGTAGTTAGATCACTAGTTTTTATATATTTGGTTTAGTTACTGTGATAAAGTATATTTTGTTTTTCCTTAGTAATAAAAATTGCAGCCTTGCTTAATTCACTTTATAAAAATACATTCAGCACATGAAGTAGATATGGAAAACTTTATATAGATCACCCAGGAAAGTATTTAAAACAGATTTTAATACTATTTTAAAAGGAATTGACCATTTCTCATAAAGAATTTTTTGTAGGAGGAAGAGAGAAAAGAAAAAATAACTAAATGAAGTGGGTCTGAAAGAGCATTTTATAGGTGTCATGACTAATTACTTAATAACTAAATAATACTCAAAGATTAAAAAAAGATTATTTTGTAATTTGCACATTTCCACATAATTCTACATTATTGTTTGTGCAATACCCCCATTCTTTTTAGAGAGAAAGAATACAAATGTAAGACACTTTTACCTCAATTTTGAGGCTGGAAACATCAAACAAGTTACCTGAAATGCTATATTCTAAGATATGCATTTAGAATATTCTCTAATTAACATATCACAAGATAAGATGCTAAAAGATTTATTGTTAAATGTGTAATTTATCCACAAAAGAAAAAAGAAAACCAAATCAAGCCTAAACAGTTATAAAATAAATTGGTTTTACTCATATAAAAATATCAGAAAGATGTACTAATGGAAAGTATCTCTATTTAAGTTCAAGTTAAAACATATAATTAGGTAAGATGATAAAGATAAATGCTTTCGCAAATCTTAGAATAGCATTCCAGTGTTTTTAAATCATCATCATAATCATTATCATCATTACATTTAGATCTGTTATGTGAGGGAAGCAAAATCAATAAATGTCAATTATTAGTAAGTATTTACTAATATTTATACCTAAATATAGCAAATTACTACTGTTTAGGAAAAAAAGTCACTTCTACAATTTATAGTCTTAAATCAATTAGTCAATATTTATTTTTAAATGCTTATATGGTTCTAATTACTATGTTCAGAGCTGGGAATACATGAATGTATATATATATATATATATATATATATATATATATATATACATATATATAACATATATACAAATACAGTGTGTGTAATATAATTATAAGTATAGAGTATTTAATGTAATCTATAGTATATAATATAATCTAATAACACATTGTATATATATAAAATATAGGATTTTATGACATATAGTATATATGTATATATATATATATGTACATAATTTATATGTATATATCCTGCATTGTATGAATCTGCACATGTATGTATAACATGTATGAAATGTATATAAAACAGTTCTGCCTTCAAATAATTTATGTAATAATGGATATAAAATGTTCAGAAGTATAAAATTAGGAGTCCATAAAATTTCATTTTGTGAACCAGATTAAAATAGAATTTAAAAACAAATAAAAATGCAATACAACAAAGATAATATCAAATTAAGGTTTTCTAAATTAATATACAACCAGCAAGACTGAATTTTTATTAGCACTGGACAGCATAAATATAAATCAGTAGATGCAAATATAATATATTGAAAGTATATATGGAAGGTAACAAATTACAGAACTTTCCACTATACAAAGTTACAAAGATTTTTGAGGGCACTAAATAATGTGTTTACACACCACACACACACACACACACACACACACACACACACAAAAACAGATGATTAAACCTAACTTTAAAATTGGGATATTACTGAACCAAAAAAAAAAAAGCATCTTATTTCACATAATAATCTGTTGCTGAGAATTAGAACTATCCTATGACTCCAAATTTTACTTTCAATATGTCTAATTTACCTTGGAAAAATACAATACACTTAGAATTTATTAAGAATATATTAAAATACATTTGGAAACAATTTCTACTTTTTAATATCAATTATTTTCTCATACATTTTTGATGGATTATATGATAATTTGTATGATTTAATTACATTGATTACAAGTCAATATTCATAGAATACAATATTGGAGTAAATAACTGAATTCTGTATTTTTTGTTTCAACACTGACATATTACAAAAAATCCAAACTAATTATTCCATTTATCTTTTCCTTGGCCTACCCATACATAAAATTAAAGCAATACTACTTTTCCTTCAAATGAACATTTTCATGGTAAAAGAAATTTTAAAGCAGGGATGAGGAACCAAAGGTCATGTGGCTATTTATAACATCAATCACCTGCCATACAAAATCATCAACTTAAAATCTCAACAGTGGGAGATCGTTCAAATCTTTAGTTGCCTTGGCAAGGCCAAACCAAATAATTTTGTAAGCATTGTACAGTCTATGGGCCTTACATCCCACACCCCTGCTTTAAAGAAAAGATCCATTTTTATTTGCATAATTACTTATATATTTGCGAGCAAAATTCATATCAGAATTGTTTTCAACCAGTAAGAAAACCAAATTATAATTCTTTATAAGAATCAACTCAGTCTTAGATTTCTTTAATACTGTATGCTGTCTAACAGTTAAGTACACATTAAATGCAGAAAATACGTTCTAGAATTTTTTCCCTAGGGGCAAATTTTTATTGTTAGTTTTTCCTTTTGGCGATGAAAAGGCACAATTATTTTCTTTTTTCTCCTTCCCTCCAAACAACAAAGGGCTGTATTTAGAAAAAATCATCTCAATTATGAAATTCTTAGCATAAAGACCCAAACAATTCTAGTAAGTTGGTCTATGAAAATGGATATCTTTTACATGTATGGAAAGAACAGCTTAATGAGAAAAAATAACAATAAAGAAAGTGAATAATAATAAGAGCCAGTATTCAAGAGAAAATAAAACTATAAAATAGATTAATCAAATGTTTTAAAATTCTATTTGATGCCAATAATCTCAGTAGTAGTAACTTCCTCTTCTATTCTGTCAACTTCCCTTAGTTCATTGAGCAGTAGTCCCTAAGCACTACTGGCTAAAGTGGGGATGTTGCTCTTCTTGATTCTAGTACTGAACTGTCCATATTTGGGATTAGGAGCAAACTGACGATGTCCAACCTGGAAATCAGATGAAAACAACTTACATATCCCTTACCATAGCTACAACATTTTAAACAAATGGGATAATTATTTAAGCCAATTCTTCCTAGTAGCTCACCCTATTGCATATCCTCTCAGTTCTCCTCCTACCTCCAAGAAGTCTTTTTAGCTCACTGTCCACGTACTGCCCCATAATTCTGGGGTACACCAAGGTTCTGACCTGAGCCATCCTCTTGATTTCATCAGCTCTTGTGAGTCTAATTATCATCTCAGTAGAGCATATACATTTATCTATTTATGGGAATGATCATTTTATTTGTTAAGTTCAGAATTTTAAAATATGTATTACAAATTATTACAAATAATGATATTCAGGGTGTTAAACTATAATATAATATGCTTTTAGCATGTTATGTAACAAATAGGGAAACATTATTCGCAGTGAATATTTTTTCATTTAATTCTCAATTAATTCATTAATTCTTAAATGAGTCAGTCTTTCAAAACTTCTCACTGGAAATGAGCTTTGTTGTAATTAGATATTTTTCTTAGTTTGGGATATGCTTATATTATCTTGTATAATAATTATCATTTCTCTGTGAAGATAAGATTAAAAAATGACATTGCCTATTAAATAGTATTAAATTAATTATTTAGTATAGATTTTATCAATATTTTATTTCTAACTACTAAAATACTACTTATTGGAAATTACAGTTACCACTAATTAATAGACAACTATCATGCATATTTAGATATTTTAATTGATTTAATTATTGTGTTGAACAATACCAAGCAAATGAATTATTTATTTCTAGACCTTAAGTCAACTATTAAATACTGTAATTATTTGTAGGCTGAGCAAACTGTTTTCTGTCACTGAGAGACCTTAATAATCACAGAATATTTAAAAAAAAACTTATCCTAGAAAGTGTCAGAAGTTAATATCTGCTGTTATAATTAATCTGAAATATTAATTATAGATAATGCTTTCTTCATGCCTTTAGCTGTTCTATGTAACTGAATTTAACTAATTAGTATTCTAAGAGCTTCAATTTTTTTCTTAATGTATGGTGAAAAGCATTAATTGAAGCATTATATACATGAAAGATATGTATTTGATGTAAACCATCTTTCTTTGAATTGATGTTGATTTTTTAAAATTAGAAAAGGAAATGAATCATAAGTAGTGTTCATGTGTGCAGTGTTACATTCATGACTGCACCATTTTTTTTTTAGCAATTTAGCAGCAATACCATGCCATCACAAACTTTAAACCTACAAATTCAAAACAGTAGCTTGTTCATAAAACGATGCATTTGGATGGCTAAATTCTTGCTTCTGAAAAAAAAAACACAGAGAGGAGAAAATATTCAAAAGGATACATAGCTAATATTCAAATGCCATGAATGGGCAAGTAAGATGAAGTCTGCAGAAATCCTACGGGAATGCAACATTAAGATCATTGGTAATACTGAAGAGAACAGCTTCAGTGGAGTAATGATCTGGCTCTGAAGGGGTCATTGGAAAGTAAGGGAAAGGAGAAATCCAGATATTGAATCAATATAATTCTCCCTCCCCTCAAATATGACTGAGAAAAGAGATGTGGGTGATAATTTGACTGAAGATTTTTTTTAAAATGATGGAGCAGAGCTGGGAATGCTAGTAAGTAGCAGGGACAGTACTACTAGATAAAAGATAGTATGAAACCTGGTGGGTGGAGGTGGAGGAAAGATTGTGAGAGAAATCTGTCAAAGCAGATGAGAAGACATAGAATAATGGAATAGAAGTAGAAAGGTTGGCCAAGGCAAAGAAAAGAACCACTGTTCATCAGAGATAAAGATAATTCATAACAAAGACAAGGAGTTTGAGAGACAGAAGGAGAGGGAAAGGAGATTACTTCAAATTGCATCTAGGTTTTTCAGTAAAATATCAGGTTAGGTACCATGATCATTGGGATAGACGCAGGAATGGTATAGCAAGTTTGAGAAAAGGAAAACATTTAGAGCAACAGTGGTGTTGAAGGCAAAATTAGTCAATGGAGAATAAGAAGATGACCTTGAAGGACATAAGATGGCCTTCATATGAGATAAAATAAATAGCATTTTTACACAATCAACAGTTTTGTGAATTTTTTCTCATATTGCATAGTATTTTATGAGTAGGTAGAAAAGAGAAAGAAAGTAAGAATAATCTAGAGTTGGAGTTTATTAAGGCAAAAATGAGAATAGAACAAGGAAGAAGAAATTCACAGATAGATAACAGCATAAGGGAAATTGCTGAACTGTTTAATATATGGCAAAAAATGGGAAAGAAGATAAATGAAATTAAAAGTATATTTTCAGATCTTTAAAAATGATATATAGAATACATATATGCATCATATATATTTTTCATAAGCACATAAGCATAAGTACAATATATTATACACAATTGTATATTGTATATTTATATATAATAATTATATACATCATATATTAATATATTATATATAATAAATATACCAAGTGAATAGATTTCATTTTTAATACACTCAATTTTACCAAGCCAGCATTAGTTTAGTTAGTGAGTATAATTAAAAGCTACTTTAGTACTAAAAAAAGGAATTTTAATCCTTTATTGAATACATGTCTACTTCCAGAGAATTTTTTTTTTCATTTTGTAGCCATGTGGCATATAAAGAAAAACAAATTATTTTCTGCAATAAATTAGCAACCTAAGCAAAAATGTAAAATTACAAACATGCATAACATCTCATAAACTCCTTCCTTTTTTAAGTTGACACACATCTCTGTGAGTCATCATATTATTTATTTGCTTCCTTATTTTTCTCCCATATTAAAATTATTTTAATGATTACTTAATAGTTAATTCTCTCCGTACAATATGCAAAAGCAGTATAAAGCATTATAAAAAGTATTATTCATGATTTGTATTTTCCTTTTTTTACATAAAGCCTATGTGGATACATATAAGGTTTTTTGTACAGAGATTCTTAGAAATCTAGATAGTTAAATCCTACCTGAGATCCGAGTTGGCTATGAGTCATTTACCTCTTAACAGACTGTGTCTAAATCTGTAAAATGGAGATAATAACCATTGTGAGGAAAGTATTTTGTACATCTTAAAAGTATAGGAACAGAACTTTGACTTCTTTACTATAAATGGCTCCTGATGAGAAATTTCCTCTATCAATGTAGATTGGCACCTTTCTTACCATTTATAATCTTAGACAATTTAGTATCCAGAATAACAACAAATTTAAGTAACTTGTTCAGGATCACATAGAAATAATGAATCAGAGGCAGTCCAAGATTAATTATCTATCAATTATGCCAAATCTTAAAATGCTATAAAATGAATTATTATTACATATTATATGGTAATTATATATCATATGGTATGCTCAATCCTTGGCACTATACATTAGGAATTATCTTGCATATATCTTGCATAATATCTTGCATAATTGCAATTATCTTGCATAATATCTTGCATTACTTGCAAGATAACCAGGATGTTAAATTGTATGGAAATAAAATATAAAAGAACAGTCAAATTATCATTATTTGAGCTAATAAAGAGATGAATTAGGAGAAATGTGATAGTTTTCTTCAAAATTTTAAAAGGAGATGATATAAAAAGAGTAGAACATTTGGAAAGTTGTGTCAAAGGAAAAAAAAGTCAGAGCAATGGTTGGGAACTTATTGAAAGACAGATTTCTGCTCACTATCAAGCTGTGAAACACAGGAATAAATCACACAATGAAATGATGAGCTACTCATCACTATTAAAGCAATAGATAAAATCTGATGTATAAACCATATGTTCAGGTTCTTGTAGAATGGATTTTAGTATGGAGGTCTAGATGACATCTAAAGGTCTCTTCCAACTTGGAGATATTGTTTTATTCAATCAGCATATCGGGACCAAAATCAAAAAGAAACAATAAGTAACATAAATACCATTATAGTCTTACATTAGTATGAACAGTTGTAATTTAACTCTTCTGCCAGATAAATATATTTGGAAACTAATTTCTATCAAAGCAACAGTAACTTATGTAAAATTGGAAATTAACCCATAACTCTTCTCATGTCTCTTTAAGCAGTGTACCAAAATTAAGTCTTAAATCACATATTTCTCTTTAGATGTATCATTTACTTAAATTATAATGAAACATCTATTGATCTAGATGCTTATAATAGAGGCCAAATATGATGGCAAGATATAGTGATCAAATTTTGTAAAAAGGTAAAATTGTAGGATAAAACTGACCAGTTACTTAACTGATAATGAAAGCCAATCTGGTTATGAACCAAAAAAAACAGCCACACCACGAGAATTATATAAAATAGTTCTTCAATTTCCCTCCATTCTAACAAATTCTGATTTTCACTCTACTCATCCTCAATTTCAACAATTCCTATATTAGGATAAGGAAATATCAAATATCATTATTATCTTTCAAAACTGCAAAACTTCAAAAATGCTCAAGTTTTAAATTCTATAATTCAACTTTTTAACAGTTTCAAAATTCCATCCTCTGTTGATAATCTCTTATATTTCTATTTTTTGTTCTCTCACATTTTCATTAAATCTAAGTATTTTTCTCATTATGATGTCTTTTCCTCTTGACCCTTACCTATTTCTTTGACTGTGGCTTGACTTAGATTAAGAGAAAGCATATGACTTCTCTACTATCACTGGACTATTAAGAAAATTACAGAAATCCATGAAATCAAAGAGATTTTATTATTCTAAATTTATTCTTTATAACCTAAGCTATGTCTTCAGTACTGCCAGTCTATCCTTATATTCTAAACTCTTTGGCTGAATAATTTCATCTTAGTAATATAAGGTGAAAGAGTATCCAAAAAATGAAAAAGGTACCTGTTCATAAAGTGTCATTAAAACTGAAAAGGATAAGGAATTTTAAAAATTCTGAAAGCCCTCCACAAAATAATGCAAAATGAAAAAAAAAAGTAGAATCAGAAACATGGATCACAGGCTAATGATGAGCTTATCAGGAAGAAGGGGAATAAAATAGAAAAGAGTCTATATAGGAACATAAAAGGTTAGATTAAAGAGCTATAATAATTAATATGTGGAAATTATTTTAAATATAAAGTTACTAAGCAGGATGTTGTGGTTTGTTTTATTGATGTCCAGCATTAATATTTTAAAAATCCAACCATTGATTGCATTATTGGAAATATACTATAAAATGTTATTATGAAAAAATGAGATATTTGTTCTAATACTTCCATAGACCCTTTGTATGTAAAAATGGAAGCAAATAAAAATAAGGAAATTGTTAAATAAACTGTGATACATTAATGTTGTTGAATGTTGTGATATGATTAAGAAGAAAGAAATATGGAGAGAGAGCCTGATCATACAATAAAAAATGAATGACAAGAAAATGACTGAAATGAAAGTGATCATACTTTGTATACTGAAAGTAAATAATTTAAATGTAAATATTGAAACATCTTTAGTTGTTTTTTTATTCTTTCTTTTTCAAATAAAATACAATAAATTTAGAAAAAATTGAAAAGCAGTCTCAGAAATAAGAGAGAAGAGCATATTTCTATAGCTGTTCATTATTCAGTTATTTCAGTCATGTCTGAACTTTTCTGACCTCATCTGGGCTTTTCTTGGCAAAGATAGTAGAATATTTTGACATTTCTTTCCACAGCTCAGTTTACAAATAAGGAAACCGATACAAATAAGGTTAAATGACTTGCCTAGAGTCATTCAATGAGTAAATGTATGAGGATAGATCTGAACTCAGGAAGACTCTTCCTGACTCGAAGGGCTGACTCCATGCCCAGCACACTGGACTTGGATCTGACTACCACCTACCTACCCTTTTCTGACAGTGTCATCCATATTATAGGCATTATCATTTGTGTCACATTTGTCTCTATTAAATATAAAAACGATGTCATTAATATTTGCTTTCATTGTCATTTATCATAATTATATTCTAAATTGTAGTAATAATCACTAGAGTAAAGATGATTGAAGGCAAAATAAAGAATAAAATGAGGCACTGTTAAGGTCAAATGAAACCATCAAAAAGCTAGGGAAATATATTTGGGCACATTATATTTTAGAAAAAATGTATTTAGTAGATCTTTTTCTAGTGTCAAGGAACTAGAAATTGAGTGAATAGATGCCCATCATTTGGGGAATGGCTGATTAAGTTATAGTATATGAATATAATGGAATATTGTTGTTATATAAGAAATGATGAGCAGGCTGTTGTCAGAAAGGGCTATAAAGATTTGCATGAACTGATGTTGAGTGAAGTCAGCAGAACCAGGAGAATACTACACATAGTAACAACAAGAGAATGTGACAATCAACTGTGATGAACTTGGCTCTTTTCAAAAATGCAGTGATTCAAGGTAATTCTAATAGACTTGGAATGGAAAATGCCAAAAGCATCCAGAAAGAGAATTCATTTTCATCTTTTTGTTTCTTGTTTTTTTTTTTTCTTTCTCATGATTTTCCCCTTTTGTTTTGATTTTTCTTCTACAACATACAAATATGGAAATATGCTTAAAAGGGCGCCACATATTTAATCAGATTGCTTGCTATCTTGGGGAGGCAGGAGGTAAGGGGAAAAATTTAGAACACTAAGTTTTCACAAAAATGAATATTGAAAACTATCTTTGCATGTATTTTGGAAGAGAAAATATTATTTAAAAAAGAAAATAATATATATAACACACACACACACACATATATATATATATATATGAAGTAATTGCAGAGTTCATGCAATATTCTGAAACAGTACTATATTCTTCATTTAATTGATGCAATTACTTTTAATAATCATATTTAAAGAAATAAATGAACATCCCTTTAATTCACAATTTCAATCTAGAGTTACTGACCCAGAAACTTGAAGCAGCACATCAGACTAGGAAAGAAAACTATTATCTAGTGATGGAAGGATACCAAATTCTTAAAAAAAAAAAAAAACTACTTTTTTTAAAGATCTTTGTAAATTGACAAAAAAGGAATAAGCTTCAGAAAGTTACAAAATGAAATGGAAGCAATCCACAAATACAAGACTTTAAACTTTCTAGTGTTTTCTTACTGTAATGAAAAATTCCCAAAAGGTATATTATATGAAACTCATACAATGTGGTTAAGAAAACTGCCTTAGGAATAAGTCTCCCTGTATGCTTGTGTCTTATAAAGAGAGTAAATATCTGTGGGCCTCATTCTTCCAATCTATTGCAACTACCATAGCTATTGTAGCAAATGATCATGAACAAACATGCTTCAAAAGAAAAAGAAAAAAGAAAAATTGATTCCTACCCAAAGAAAGGATTTCACATCTTTTAGGGGGAAATGGTTTTTCTCAAAAGACTTTAGAAGAAGAGGAGAAGAACATTTGGGCTATGCTTTCTAGAGGAGTATTATTTGCAAAATGTCAGATTAAGATGTTTAAATAATTGGGATACTCAGAAAACCCCATTTTCTATACCAAAACAACTTCCATATGTGTTGTATTATTATTCATGCACAATATAATTGTGTATTATATATAACACATAATAAAATTTCATTATGTATATCTTTTAATTTATACATGAAGAGAGAGAATTATGTAAGGCAAAAAAAAAATTATGTCTTCAACTAATATATTTCTCTTGCCTGTTGCTTTTTAATTAATCTTAATTCTCTTATTGTTCATCAGTTCTTATTCATCTGACAGGTGGTGTGCCCTTTTCCTACATATAATGATTCTAATATTAACAAATACTCATCCTACTTCCTTTGCAGCCAGGGAAGAGGACAAAGTAGATTTTTTTTTAACCTTTACTATTTAAGATCTGGCAATACTAAAGATAA
The DNA here is from genome assembly GCF_902635505.1 of Sarcophilus harrisii. Lineage (NCBI taxonomy): Eukaryota > Metazoa > Chordata > Mammalia > Dasyuromorphia > Dasyuridae > Sarcophilus > Sarcophilus harrisii. Next base: position 141,370,003 of record NC_045428.1, on the reverse strand, counting down.
TGTAAATTAGATGGAGGGAGTAGAATTAGATATCTTATGCAGGCTATTATCATTGACTGATTAAAATGTGTAGAACTCATTTTATGGCATTTACAATAGAACTGGATTAGAATTTTGAGTGAACTTCCAGAAAATTAAGGTGACTGCTCATCACATGGAATTTTCATTACCTTGAACAGATTACAAATAATAGCTTATTTTGATTGAGAAAGTCTCACAGTCCACTTGTGCTACTCTTAATGAATAGATGTGAATAATGTACACATATACACATATATGAATTATGCACATATCTACATATACACACAGATATATACATATGCCTCTAAAGTGCTTGAAATTAAATGTCTCTGTTATGTATACTTTCAAACTTCCCACTGAAACCTTATTTATATATCTAATCTGTTCTATGAGAACTATGGCTAAGGAAAAAGTAACCAGAGTTTTGAAGGACTCAAAAGCACTTCAAAAGCTTTGGTTGATGGGACAAGAGGTTATTCATTGAAAGAAAATAGGGATATGGTAGCTGACTTCAGATATGTGGAAGAGAAATGTACCTTGTCCTGCTTATTGTTGGGGGAGGGATGGGAGGGCCATTTAAGCAATAGGTAGAAGTTACAGTGGTGGTTTTCAACTTTCTAATAATAATTGACATTTTTGTTGCATTTTAACATCATTTTGAGGTAGAAATGAATAAATAAATGGATGGATGAAAACAGTATTAATCGCTTATTGTGTGGAAGCACTGAAGATACAAATTAAAAATGATCACCCCCTATACTCAAACAATTCACATTTTAATAATGGAGGAAGCAACACATTTCAAAAATTCCAGCTTCAAATCAGAAAGAAAGGTCCCATGATCCTCAGATACATTAGCAAAACAAAGAAACCAAAACAAAACAAAAAGGAGGTGTTAACACCTCCTCTTTAATACTATTTTAACTGATAAAATCCTATCAGTTTCTGATGATTAACCACTGATAGTGCCAAAGACTTTAGTAGCAAGAACTTTATTTTCTAAGTATTCAAGGACTGGAGCTGTAGCATTACAAAAGCAGTTGCCAAGATGACTTCACTCAAACTGCTTCCCAGGATGATGTTGGCTGGAAGAATTGCTATTACTAATAATATTGGATTCAGGATATTAGGATGTCTCTGGGAGGGTCACAGGAAATACAGGGGCCAAGACCATAGTTTGAATTTCCTGGTACATACATCTTCTAGTCTCTACTACAGGTTCCCTTGATGCTTCAATTAATGCTGACTTGCCTGCATTATAACTGGGGCAGACATCTGATCCCGTCTCCTTAAGAATTATCTCCTAGTCAGTGACTCCAAGAGATGGGTCAGAAGCAAGACAGGTAGCCTGAGGAAGCAATATACTATTACTATTAAGAAGAAAGTTGAGTCCCTATCCCACAATCATTTCTCCCCCTCAAAATCATCCAGTGTTTTTGGTCACATGCACAGAACATTCCTGTGGGGAAATCTAAGTAAGAGTACCTTAACATTCACAGTAGTGCAAAATCAAAAATATGCTTCTTCAAAATGCAATAAGTTTTCTCACTGCAGACCTTAAAATGGGATAGAGATGATTACTTTTTGTAGGATGTTACATAAGAGACCTATGCTTAGGGATAAGTGGAATTAAATATCCTCTGAGGTCCCTTTCAATTCAAATTCTATGATAAAATATAGCTTTAAAAAGACATAGCATTTGACTGGTATTCCCAAGGTAGAAAGATTATAAAGAATCATATGTTATCACTTTACTTGGGATGACATTGCAAATTAAAGTATTCTCTTAATCATCAGAAAGACTGAAAGGAATTTATAAACATTATCTCACTAAGGGAACACTTACTCAAGATTTAACACATTTAATTTTTAATGCTTAAAATAGCCATATACAACAATTTATGAGAGAAAGAAGGAGGAGGAGGGAATGTTCTCACAGAACTCTCATATTCCATTCCTGTATAAAATGGAGGTCTTAAATAACACTTTCTATAACACTTTATGTATATAAGCAGAGAAAGGAAAATATACAACGATCTCATTTTTAAATGACCTCCTTTTAAAACTGTGAATGAATTATTTTCAGTCTGTTCAAGAAAAGTGAACTCATAGAATAAAGTATCATTTAGTAAGTCACAGAAGGCTATTAAGACACTCAATAATGGTATTGCTGGTTCAAAGGTTATACACAACTTAATAGCCCTTTGGTCATAGTTCCAAAATACTCTCCAGAATGCTTGGATCAGTGCACAACTTTACCAAAAATGCCTTTATTTTCTGTCATTCCCTTCAACATTTGTCATGATGATCTTTTTTATCATATTAGCCAATCTGACATATCTGAGGTAGTATCTTAGAGTTGCTTTAATCTGCATTTCTCTAATCTACATTGATGCAGCATGTTTTTCATATACCTATACATATCGTTGATTTCTTTATCTGGAAACTAGTCATTTCTTTTGACTATTACTCAATTGAAGAATGGCTCTTATTTTTATAAATTAAACAGCTCAATATTTAGTTTATATTTCAAATGGGGGCATTATTAGTGAAACTTGCTCTAAAATGTTTTCAGTTATGATTACTGTATGTGACTCTATTTTCCCATTTATTCTTTAATCTTTTTCCTTTCACTTTGTCCTTCCTCAAGTTGTTTTTGCTTTTGACCCATCATCTCCCTCAATCCTCCAAACCTTCTATAACTCCACCCTTTATTATCACCTTTTTAGTAATGCTTAAATCCTCTATTTCATTAACTATCCATTTTCCCCTTGAAGGATTACACTCAGTTTTGTTGGGTAGATGATTCATAACATGCTTTGTATCCTGGAATAAAATATCCCACCCCTTCAACTCTTTTATCATGGAAGCTGATAAATCCTATGTGATTCTGACAGTGGTTCCACAAAATTTAAATTCCTTCTTTATTGCAATATTTTCTTTTTGACCCAGGAAATCTGATATTTGGTTATAATACTCCTGAATTTTGCTTTTAGGATCTCTTTCAGGATGTAATCACTGGATTCATTCAATTTCTACTTCACTATTTGATTCTAAGGTATCAACATAGTTTTTCTTGAAAATATATCTGTTTTTTTTTTAATCATGGTTTTTAGTATTTCAATAATTTTTAAATTATCTCTCCTTGGGAAAAGAATCCACATGTGCAAAAATGTTTGTGGCAGCCCTTTTTGTAGTGGCAAGAAACTGAAAAACTGAGTGGATGCCCATCAGTTGAAAAATGGCTGAATAAATTATGGTATATGAATATTATAGAATATTCTTGTTCTATAAGAAATGATTGGCATGGGAGAACCAGATTGCACAGTGGATAGAGTACCAGCCCTGAAGTCAGGAGAACCTGAGTTCAAATCTGGTCTCAGACACTTAACACTTCCTAGCTGTGTGACTCTGGACAAGTCACTTAACCCCAATTGCCAAAAAAAAAAAAAAAAAAAAAAAAAAGAAAGAAAGAAAGAAAGAAAGAAAGAAAGAAAGAAACAATGAGCAGAATGATTTTAGAGAGGTCTGGAGAGACTTCCATGAACTGATGCTAACTGAAATGAGCAGAACAAGGAGATCATTGTACATGACAACACGAAGATTATACAATGATCAATTCTGATAGAGGTGGCTCTTTTCAACAATGAGATGATTGAGGCCAGTTCCAATGATCTTGAGATGAAGAGAGACATCTATACCCAGAGATAGGACTGTGGGAACTGAGTGTGGCTCACAATATAGCATTTTCCCTCTTTTTGTTTTTGTTTGCTTGCATTTTGTTTTCTTTCTCATTTTTCCTTTTTGATTTGATTTGTTCTGGTAGAGCAATATAATTGAAAAAATATGTAAGCAAATATAAGATTTAACATATATTTTCACCCTATTTAACATACATTGGATTTAGGGGAGGGAGTGGGGAGAAGGCAGGGAAGAATTAGAACACAAGCTTTTACAAGGGTTATTGTTGAAAAATTATCCATGCATATGTCTTGAAAATTTAAAAGCTTTAATTAAAAACAAACAAGCAAAAACAACAAAAAATTATCTCTCCTTGATATATTTTCCAGCACAGCTGCATTCCAATGATATTTTTTTCCATTTAAAAAATTATCTTATTTTTACATGATGTCTTATGGAGGAAATATTTGAGCTTTTGTACCTCCTTTTCCCTTCAATCAATTCCACTTTTTAAGAGTTCTTCTCTTCCTTGTTTGTGTATGCCTCTTTTATCATTTGTCTATTCTGTTTTTTTAAGTTATTTTCTTCAGTATTTTTGTTCTTCCTATATTTAAGCTGCCCACTCTTTTTTTCATGATTTTCTCGCATTGCTCATTTATTTTTCCAATTTTCTCTACCTCTCTTAATTGAGTTTTAAAAGCATTTTTGATTTCTTGCAGGAATTATTGGTGTGGGAGTAGGGAGCTGAGACAATTCACTTTTTCTTTGAGTCTTTGCATGTATCTATTTTGACTTTGTTCTCTTCAGATTTGATCTTCCCTGTCACTATGGTAACTTTCTGTAGTCAGGATCTTTATTGATGTTGTTTGTTCTTTTGTTGAGCCTATTTCTTGACCTTTAATTTTATGTGAAAGTTGGGTTCTACTCCTGAGGCAAAGGGGACACTATCCCAAACTTCAGGTTTTTCCTACTGCCGTTTTCAGAGTTAGTTTGAATTGGGGAGAAGTCTACGAATTTTCAATTCTTCTAAAGTGGTATGATCTGCCAAGAGGTGGGGTCACTATTCTCCTGGACTGTTTTCTGGTCTGTGATAGACCATGAGTATTCTATTCCATGCTAGAATTCTAAGCAGAGTCCCTGGATTCACTACAACTTCATGCTCTACTATACTAGTATTCCTCCTTGCCTTGTAACTGTGACAAGAACATGCAACATTGATAATGCAACAGAGTTGTTCACCCAATACCAGCAAAGTGTCCCCTTTAGTCTCCTAACCAATTATCTTATCCCCTTACAGCCTATGATCTCAGAGTTCTAGAATACTGCTATTGCCTATTTACTTCTTCCCAATACCTACTGCTGGCTTGTTGGGGCTCAACCTCTGTTGAATTGTGTTCCATTCTCATCATAGTGATACAGACCTTTCCTGATAAACTTTTGTTGTCTTAACTGTAAAATTGTTTGCTCCATCTTTTTGTGTGTTCTACCACTCCAGAATTCATTTTGAGGCATTATTTTAAAATGTTTAAAGATATGTGGAGGGGAATTAGGAAAAGCCTAGGTAAGCCCCTGTCTTTACTCTGACATCTTGGCTCTATTCTTCCTCCAATGAGTAAAAGAGAAATGCCCACATAAAATCACAAATAAAAAATACACTCCTACCCATACTCCTCTTAACTCCATTTCACTAATATATATATATATATATATATATATATATATATATATATATATATAAATTTATGAGTAATGAAGACAATTAGAATAATGTAGAAGGAATATGCTGGACAAATGGAAAATCTAATATTTGAGCAGACATTACTATTCTGATAATATAAAGGGCTAAGAAATCACAATGGATTTATTTTTACTACCATTTATCTCTCTATATTTTAGAGGGGTCACACTGTTAAGCCATAAGTCCTTATCATGGTATTACTTGGGTTATGTAAGCCTTGGGTTATGTGCCCTTGGTATGATTTGAAGATCTAATCTCTCTTGACTTCCCACATAAGCCTACTACTTTGTTTCACTGGCAACGATCCTGTTCCCAAGTGTTGATATGCTGCAGCTTGGTGTAACTTTTGATGTTAATTAATTTATGTAAATCAGTTAGATACCATCCCTGATTAATGTCTGCTCTGCTTTATTAATTTTTAACACTTTAAGAGGTTGTTGGACATGTATGATGCAATATCTGCTTAGAGAATAGCTATTCCTATGATTAATTTAGAGCCTGAAGAACCATACTTGATCTCCTCTAGTTGGTGGTACTAATTACATATAATTTGTAACTTTAAAAAAGATATCTAATCAGAAATGAAATAAGACTTTAGTAATATTTCTACAAATGTTATTAGAATGTAACATCCACACAAATGAAGATTTGCATCTAGAATGCAATACAGAGAAAGAAAGCATAGCATTCTTAAATACAAAAGCTTAATAAATAGACTCCTGTAGGTTTAAATCTGTCTGATATTGGTTGTGTGACCTTGTTCAACTCTTTTATCTTCTCTGAAATTCAGTTATAAAATGAGGGGGTTAGCCTACATCATCACTTATATTGCTTACAACTCTAAATTCTGGAGTTGTAATAAAATTAAATACAAAAGATTTTTGAAAAAAAAATTTCAGATAGTATATAAAATATGATGTTTATATAATATGATCATTCTGATTCTATTTACTTCATAGATGATTTATTCTCATTATCATTAGGTTTTTTTCTAGATTGTAAGCTCTTTGAAGATTGAAGCCATTTCTACAACTTTTCTCTAACTGATGTTTTGATAAGTTATAGGCTCAAGAAATGTGAATTAGTGTAGTTTTCTAAATTTAAAGTTTATTAGTTTCTTCTAGGAGGAGAAGAAAGAGGAAGAATAAGAGAAGGAAAAGTCAAAGGGAAAGGAGAAGAAGTGGTAAAAGGAGGAAGAGGAAAAAGGAAGAGGAGAATGAGGAGGAAGAAGAGGAGAATGAGGACAATGAGGAGGAGGAACAGGAGGAGAAGGAGGAGAAAAAAAAAAAAGAAGGACAAGGAGGAGAAAAACAGAAAGGCAGAGATAGAGAAATAGAGAACTGCCAATTAGGGAGGTCAGACAAAGTTGCTTTATAAGGAAGGATATGAGCCGATTTTTGACGAAAGTTAAAACATCTAAGAGATATAGATTAAGAGGAAGGACATACCAGGTAGAGGGAACAGACTAGCAAATGCACAATGACAAAAGATGAAATGTTGAGTTCAGTTCAAAGCAAGCAGATGAATTTGGCTAGAATACAAAGTAAATAAAATGAGAAATATAAAATAAGTCTAAAAAATTAGCCTAGAGATAGATAGTGAAGGACCTTATGTGGCAAACTGAGCAGTTTTAATTTCATCTCAAATACAATATAAAATCACTCTAGATTCATGAGCAGAGGAAAGGCAAAATCAGGCTTATGCTAAGATTATTTTGCCAAGGGTCTTAGATTGGAGAAAGGAAAGAGATAATAGCTGGACCAATGGGGGGGGGAGGGGTGGTACTGCAATACAACAAGTGAGAACTGATAAAGGATGAAACCTGAGTATTAATTGTGTAAGTGATGTTTTGGATAGATAATTGACAACACCTGATAATGAACTAGACATGAGAGGAGAGAAGAAAAAGTCAGACAATCCCAAAGTTGTTAACCTGATTAATTGGAAGGATTACATTACCTTCATTAGAAATATGGAAGTTAGAAAAAGAGTTGGGATTAGGGTAGAAGATAATGAATTCTGGTGTAGAAATATCAGTTTAAAGATGTCTTTAGGATATTCAAGTTACTATTCTGATTCTCTAGATGAGGAAAATACTGCTAAGAAATTAAATTATTCAGCAATGGTCACATCAAGAAATGTCAGAATTAGAATTTTAAACTGTCATCTTTCTGCCAAATACTGAATCTATTGCCTATAGAAAATACAAAGTCCTCAACAACAATACTATATGATGATCAGTTCTGAGGGACCTGGCCATCCTCAGCAATGAGATCAACCAAATCATTTCCAATGGAGCAGTAATGAACTGAACCAGCTACCCCCAGAGAAAGAACTCTGGGTGATGACTAAAAATCATTACATTGAATTCCCAATCCCTATATTTATGCCCACCTGCATTTTTGATTTCCTTCACAAGCTAATTGTACAATATTTCAGAGTCTGATTCTTTTTGTACAGCAAAATAACAGTTTGGACATGTATACTTATTGTGTATCTAATTTATATTTTAATATATTTAACATCTACTGGTCATCCTGCCATCTGGGGGAGTGGGTGGGGGGTAAGAGGTGAAAAATTGGAACAAGAGGTTTGGCAATCGTTAATCCTGTAAAGTTACCCATACATATAACCTGTAAATAAAAGGCTATTAAATTTAAAAAAATTAAAAAAAAAACAATTCTAAGAGGTAGGTATAATGATCCTCATTTTATAGTTGAGGAAACTTAGATAGAGCCATGCAGCTAATAAGTTTCTAAGACTGGATTTGGATTCAAGACTTCCTGACTGCAGGCCTATCACTCTATCTACAATGTCTAAATTGGCTATAAGAAAAAATATGGCCCCCATCTTGGAAAAGCTCACAATTTAACTGGGAAAATAAACTGCAAATACAAACATATATCTCCAAATATCCTCTATTATTAGTGCTCCCCAAATTACTTTATATTTATTTTGTATATTTTATATTTATGTCCCTCTCCATTTCTTAAGAATATAAAATGCTTGAGAACATGAAAAAAAAAAGAAAATACAAAATCCTCTCATACAATTTTTTTACTATTTTGATATTTTTGTTTTCTTATTTCCCAGTAATATGTAAACAAATAACAATCATTTTTTAAAATTATGAGTTCCAAATTCTCTCAGAAGGCAAACAATTTAATATTGATTGCACATGTGAAATCATGTGAAACATTTCCATATTAGATATCTTATTTAAAAAAGAACAGGAAAAAGATCAAGAAAAATAAAATCATTTTAAAGTATGCTTTAATCCACATTCAGAGTTCATAAGTTATCTCTCTGAAGGTGATAGTTCATTTTTATTAAAATTTTGCTATGACTATATACAACGTTCTCCTGGTTCTGCTCTTTATAGTCAAATCCCAGAGCTCTCAGGTCAAAAATAGAATAATTGAGGCAACAGAGAAAGACTACTCAAATACTATGGAACCACAGTCAGGAGCACATGAGAATTAACAATCACCACTTTAAAGAACCAGAGGATGTGGAATATGATGACATTTTTGAGGGCAAAAGACCAAGAATGACAACCAAAATTAACTTAGCCAGCAAAAATGAGTATGGAAGAAATGGATATTCAATGAAAAAGAGGACATTCCAGAATTCTTATGAAAAGATGAAAGCTGAATAGAAAAGCAAGTAATTTGTTTCCATTTGAACAATTCTAATTTTTAAGGAATTATTTTCTTCAGTAATTTTCTGCCTCTTTTATCCAGCTGTTTTTCATCTTTTCACAATTTTCTTCCCTTGCTCTCCTGTCCTTAATTAATTTTCCCTTTATAACTCTAATTCTGAAAATAATTTTGCCTCTTCTAGGAATTCTTGTTTGGCTTCTATCCATTTCACTTTTCTTTTCTCCTTTCAGGCTTTGCTTATAAGTGTGTTGCCTTACACACTTATCTATAACTACAGTAGCTTTTTATGGTGAAGCTCTTTCTTGTTATTTGTTTTCCCATGCCATTTGTTTTTAAACTTTCTGTTAATGTTGTGTTCTGTTCCTGGCTTGGAAGTCTTGGCTTCTGTTCCTGGGATGGAAGTCTCTCTTGAGTTTCAGGTTTTGTCACATTGCTGTTCTCACAACAAATTCTGGGAAAGTTTTCAATGCTTTCAAGGTAGTGTTATCTGTGAAGAAATTTGGTCTCTAATCTCCTAGTCTGCTTTCTGGTCTTTACCTAGGAAAGGCCCCTGATTCCTTGGAATTGCAACCATTACTACTCTACCCAGTCCCTAATCCCTTTGGACTGGAAATGATACTACTCCTCAGTTTCCCTATTCTATTTTGACCAAAAGTGTTTCTCTCTGCCCTTGCACTCAGAAGTGCATTTAAGCAACAGTGTTGCCAAACACTGTTTTGTCTTATGACTACTACTAGTACAGAGGTGCCTGCATATATATAAATATATAAAGCCATAACCCATTAATTGGGCATCTTGGGTAAAATTTTAAAGTATTTTTCAAAATATATTTTAGTGTGAATATTGAAATCTTTAAAGAAAGGAATTAAAATACTTTGAAAAATACTTAAGGAAAGGAAATGGAATTATGGCAATTATATACTTTAATGTGTTTAATTATACATTTTCAGTAGTCATTTTGAGAAATAAGTGCAGAAAAGGGGATTATTAATTTCTACCATATGAATGTTCATTCATTTTGTATAAGTTATTTATTCACAAAACTATAATAAATTTGCTTCACCATGCATTAATAAACATGTTTAGAATATATGTATATATAAGTAATATCTATGAAAATAGAATATCTGTGAAAAATGTGTGATGGTAGTACACTTACTATTTAAAGTTTATTTGTGTTATTTTTAGTATTTTCTGAATAGTATTTGAAATTATCATTTTATATCTAGTTTTTTGTCTTTAATCTCTGAGTTATCAATCAGCTAATTGCTTCCATTTCCTAAATCATCAGTATCTTCCATTGACCTCACACTGTGTCACTAATTCTTAAATGCTATCTTCTACTGTGGTTCTTAAATAAGGTTATCACTTTAATATTTTATTAATTGGTACTAAATGATTACCAGAAGCATAGAAACTGTATATTTGAATATATCTTAATTTTAATTTCTGATTTATCTGAGAGGGCATGAACTTTACCCCTAAAAAAGGCCAAGACTATAATATAAATGGCCCAAATAAGCTTATTTTAAAATCTTTCAAAGATGAATTATCCAAAACTATTTACCTTTTAATGATCTATGGGAAGAATTGCTTCACCCTTATATATTCATGGTAAATTTTACTTTCTAAATGTTTATTATAAAAACCTGAAATGTAGAGTCACAAGGTAGCTAGAGAACTGGCTTTCAAGGTATTAAGATGTACATTCAAGTCTCATCTCTGAAACAATTGCCTGATGAGAAAATGGGCAAATTATGACCAGGTAATTTTCAAGAACTTTTAGCTACTGAGAAGGTATCAACCTGCATCTGTAGAGGACATTTCTCATTAGGAGTTCCCAATACATATATATCTATATATCCATCCAGGTAATGGAATGATGAATTCACTAAGATGACATTTTCATAGGAGTGAATAGAATTTTTTTTTTTTTATGTACAGCATCATGGGCAATCAAGATAGTAGGAAACCAAAATAATGTATCACGGTCCTGCGTTGTATTGGAAGTTAACTATTAGTGTAAAAAAGAGCTTAGAATTTTAAGTTAGAAGAAAAATGATGAATCTAATACATCCCTCTCATTTTTACATCTGAAAAAAAATCAAAGTTATCACTCTAGTAGCATTACTAGGAAAATAATTCAGATTCCCTAACTCATAGCTCCAGATTTTTCTTTTCTTCACATCACAAGACAATGATTTGTATAACTTTTTTATTAACAAAATTCACTTACTAGTTTACTCTCAACCATTTCCATTTATAAACATATATATGTATATTTATATATATGTATGCATATAAATATGCACATACATAAATTGTTATATAGTAAATGTCATCACTGTAAAATTGGAGAGATAGCAGAATTAGCTCTTATGTGCCAAGCATTAAAATATTATCTTCATCATCATGTTAATTCATGCATTTTTACTGGATTTCAACACAACTGCCATATATTGTATCTTTAGTTCTCCTGTTGGTTTAAATAAGCCACAAGGGAGAACTTCTTATTGGGGGTGAACATTTAGACAATGTGACAAATTTGCACTCAATCCTTGTAAGGTCAGCAAATGGTTATGCATGATTACTTTCAGCTTCATTATATTCACTTTCCTGCTTAATTTAAAGATGAGACCAGACCTAACTTTATGAAACACATTCACAAAATTCTCACCTATCAAATGAAAAAATTCTAATAGAATATTTAGTTTCCTGATAAGCACACAGACAGGCTGTGACACTATTAATGGGACATGTCTCTTTTGTTTGTGAGCCCATAGGTTACTATGGAGAAAAAAAAAGTCACATTTCCTTGAAATATCTCTTTTGAATGAACAATGAAAAAGGCACTGGCTCCAGAGAATATAAAAGAGGCATCAACACTTATTTTCAGACAGTGCTCCTCACCTTTTGATCCTTAAAAAAATGAAAGAAGTACATGTGCACAAATCTTTCAGTATAGCTTGGAACTTCTGTGAATTAGAACCACATAGACAGGACATCTAGAAAGCAACTCAAAAAATCATGTATTACCATTAGTGTATAGTATGAGAACCTAAAATTAACCTAAATTAGGCATGCACATTCTGCAGGCACAGGGTCCCCCCCCATTTATTTTAATGATTCTAAGAATATAAATATGCATATATTTATAATTCAACATGGAGCTTTTCCCATAAAGTAAAACAAAACAAAACAAAACAAAAAAAGAATTAGTATTCTATCTGATGCTGTTTTTGTTTTATTTAGAGTTTTACTTTTTCATTCACATCAAAAAGAATCAATTTAATGATATAATTCTTTTCTAGATTAATAATAGCTCCCTTATACACAGTGGCTTATATATACATATACATATATATATATATATATATATATATATCTTTTTAGTTTTAAAATACTTTATACTGTGAACTTAGCAATCATCAACTCAAGCATTTCAATATACAAAAAACTAGGAAGGCCATAAAAAAAGAAACTGAGAGCTTTTCCTATATAGTTTTTTTACTTTTAAGAAGTATGTATATATTATCAATCATAATATATGGATAAGCACATATGTGACTTAATAAAATAGCAATAAAACCACTTTCTTTGATTATGTACCTTTTCCGTACTTCAGCAAAGTAAATTAACAGATAGGTCTCAGTCAGCCTCAGTTTTTCAAAGAATATTCATGTGCCTATTTCTTTAACTTTGAAAACAGCCCTTAAAAATAAAATAGGCCAACCTATTTTACCGTATCCATATCATAAAGAAGGAAAAATCAAGAAATGAAAGTAAAGTTACTTATCTAAGGTCAGGAATCTAATAAATGGTAGAAAGAAAACTAGGATCCCACCTTTCTGCCTTCTTTTTTAAGAAAGATTCCACTGTGACATGTTTTATATTCCTAAGTGATGACTTTTCTAATTGAACTATTTTAATGATAACATTTTATTTAAGCTCTAAAGGAGCCATACAATTAAAATTTTATATTAAAATATTAAAATTCAGTTGTTTGCATATGCATAGAGACATTCACATCTGAAGACTGATGCTCAATCCTTTTGATCAATAGTTAAGTATTTTTGAGAGGAAAAAATTATTATAACCAGATAGTTAATAGTTACTCTGACTCTCATTTCATGCTACACACAGTTAATTCTGTTTGGCTAGTGCTTATAGTAGTAATAACTAACATTTAAGATTTACACAGAATTATATTAGGTAACTATTATTGTCATAATATCTATCTTTCAGAAGAGGCTATTGAGCCTATCAGAGATTAAATGATTTGCACAGGGATAGAGAATCCTTTCTGCAACAGAATTCAAACCCATATCTTCTTAACTCCAAGTTCAGTGCTCTATCCATTATACTCTAACCATGTAACACGAGATATAAATGGATATATTATAGAATTAAATAAAAATTATGTTTGATCATCACTAACTTTAAGTACTTTGCATCATTTAAAACAAAACACTCCAACAGAACTGCCTCTTAACAACAATCAATTGCCATGATTCATTTTATACTTTGTTCTAGTTGTAGACATCCAAAATGTCCTGCTGAGTTTTTAGACACTTGTATGATGACACAATTTGGGAGCTCTAATGTAGGTCATCATTACCTTTTGAGTTATTCTACTTATTTCTGTTTTCTGAAGAAAGAGATATGTTTTTTAAGACACAGGATGAGTTATTAAAAAATGGGATTTCATTACCAAACAACACACTACTATCCAATTGGAACTACCACAGAAAGCTCAGAATCTTGGATTAAAGAATTGTCTTTGGCCAAATGCCTCATTGTAGAGGGTCTTTGATGACTAGCTACTGGTATTTTTAATAGGTTTCTTTCATACAAATTAATTAGAAAGATTTTTATATATAAGCACTAAGGTTCTAAATATTTCAGTGATCAGTTTTCTTTTTAATAAGTAGTCTTAATCTTGTTTTAAGCTGTATTTTTATCATCTTTTTGAACAATATTAAGTGTTTTTTCGAGGAAAAAAATCCTTCATAGTCAGATATAAATTGCCAGATTAGGATCCTTGATTAGGAAAAAGATTAGGAAAAATATTAATACTAATTAAATCTATCTAGATTGATTAGTGTAATTCATTATTCTTTCATCTTCTGGACAGGGTTGTTAAATTGCAGTTAACAGGATACTGCTGCTAGTTGGTAATACCATCACATTATTCTAGCCATAAGATTTGTTCATTGGAAATTGGTGATTTCAAATTACATTTTGATTTCTAAACTGCTTTTTTCATAACATACAATCTTCATGCCTTTGGAATTTGAGACATAGCAAGAGCAGAATGTATTTCTATAGGGTGAGCACGTACATATGCATTTGTGTATTATTTTTAAAGGTATCATTCAAAGGATTGAATATGTAATGGAAATATAAATTCTAAACACATGAACACAAGTGTCTCATGATAAGTAATAATCAAATGAATTTTATTGTCTGAGATTTTTACACATTTGCATTTCACATTAACGCTAATGAAATTCAGTAATACTGCTTAAATGTCAAACCAAAAGGCAATCCTCTAATATTATTAGTTATTCATATTGATGATCTGCATATCTAGTTGTTTCTCATGAAAAATGGTACTATCAACATTTGTAAGACTTAAGGTATGATATAAATTCTAATTTTGGAGTGTTTAGGCTTGTGTCAAAAAGCATGGTCTAAAAAAAGCAAATAGCCTTTAAACACTTCAAGAATAAAAGTCTTTCTTTATAAGTTATGCAAACTAATCAAACACAAATTTTGTGTCCTTTAAAATATGTATAAAATAAAAAGAGGAAATATCAACAAATGTTTTGTAGACTTTATTAATAATGTTCTAGTATTTAAAATAGATTGATTTACTTTTTTGTAAATTAAGTGTTTTTTGTCCCTAATTGTCAACAAAAACCAGCTTTCTTTTTCTGTTACTTTTTCTTTTGAAGATAGTGAATTGATATTATGTACTTCAAATTACAAAGAAAGAATGACTTCTCATACCAGGATCACAATGTCCTCCCTGTTTCAGAACCAATTTTCTGAAACCTACATTGAAAAAAAAAATCTATATCCACAGGAAGCACTGGTGGTGTTTAAATGCAGGTTAAAATATGATATTTTTATTTTTTATGTTTTTTTCTGTTCTTCTATAACAACACTGTTCTTAACAACACTAATAATATGGATGTGTGTTTTATGTGATTGTACACATATAAACCTATATCTCCCCTAAGAGAGGGGAAGGACAAAGGGAGAAAATTTTACATAACAATGACTGTTTAAAAAAAGAAATTGAGTTTAGCTTTAAAAATAAATATTATCTAAATGTTATCTAATTTTATTCTTACAATAACCCAGGAAGATAAGTGCTATTATTATTCCTATTTTACAGATGGGAAAATTGAGACAAACACAAGTTTTGTAACTTTCAAATCACGTGCAGTATCTGAAGTGGAATTTCAACTCAAGTTTTCTGACTTCAAGTCCAATTTGGTACCTGCTATGCCAATTACCTGCCTTTCACATATTCTATGTATAACAGAGAGCACTGGTTTAAATATAGGTTAAATATCCAGTTATCAGTTTCACTACAATGTCAGTTTACAGAGATCAATATTATGGCATAAGAGAAATATGATTCAATTAGACATGTTCTTGGTTTTCAGTAACCACCTGATCTCAATCCTAACTTTCTAAACCCCTATCATCACTTTTCTGTTTTCTGAAAACATTCTTTTCTTCCTGATTTTACCCTATACCTGTTTCAGTTCATGATAGACTTCTCTCTCAAGAGTCTTCTGCCTTGTCAATTATTCCTATAGACTTTCCCTTCAGGGGCTCTCATTCCTTTTCCATGGTCAACATCCCATTCTTCCTCAGGTTTATGGAGAAAATGGACCAATAACAAAGTGACACTTATGTTTGTTTCTTAATGTATTTTAAACATCTCTATAGGAGCAAAGTGAAGAGGATAGAGATGTGAGTCAGAATCAGTTCTAAGCTACACCTCAATCATCAGCTAAAAATTAATGAGAAAGGGCATAACCAAATTACGTTAGGCAGAATAATTTGCTTAGCTCAATGCTTTGATTCAAACCCATTACATGGAAGTTTCATGACAGAAGCACTAGTTCTATTACTTTATGAGGTTTGATGAACCATGGTGAATTACATAAAAAATTATCTTTATGTCTTCTCTTTGATTTCACCTTGGTATAGAGATCTAATCTCTCATAGATGGGATCAGAAGTTTAAAAAATGAGAACTAAGAACTATGCTTGAGACTATTTGATTTTCATATGTTAATATTAGTTAGAATCATTTGTAAAGGGAGAGAGGAATATGCTGATGAACAATATGATCTTATATATATATATATACAAATATATATATATATATACATATAAAATATCGTATAATATAATTATGTACTCTTATAACATAAACACAAACATGGCTCAGAAATACAGTGTCAAGAGATTTGGAGTGAATCTCAAATAAAAACATCTAACTCTGGTTACAAACATGAAGACAGAAATGACATAGCTGAAATCACATTGGCTCCAATAATATCAAAAGTAAGAAGCCATAACAAGAATATTATCAATCATACAATATGCATTTATGAAACACCAGAAATATACCAGGCTTTCTGTTAGATGATGGAAGAAGAGAGCCAAAAACTTAATGTTAGGTGCTGGGAATAGAAAGACAAAAACTTAATTGTCCCTGCCCTAAAGAACACTGGCCACTGAACTAACCAAATTATTCTGCCTAGTCTAATTAGGTTATACTTTCACACTGGTCTTAGTTCTCAGGAGACTCCAGCTAATGACTAACATGGAGATAAGAAGGGTAGAGTCTGACTCACACCTCTATATGGGAGTTTTAAAGTCTATAGCAATGGGGCAATAATCCTGAGAAATTTCAACCAAGATGGAATATGGGCCTTGCAATACTGTCATTCAAATGTCAGGCTGTTTTATATGGAGGAGAGTCTTCACAAAATGTTTAGCCATGAATCAGGTAAAGAAATTTTTGGTCAAGGAAACTTATAAAATCATTTGCTGAGAAATAGCAAGGCCACAGTCTGCAATGATGGAGTAAGTACCCACAATGACCCAATCTTAGAGTTTATGATGTATGCAAATATGTTCTATAAATAACATTGCCATGGCTTATTACAGCTTACTAAGCTATGGGTAGAAATATATTTTTCTTTCATTGAGCAATATTTAATGAACTGGAAACATTTTTTATTAAATTTATTTTCTTTTTAATTTGTGGTATAAAACAAGCATTTCCATAATAGTACAACAAAACAATGATTATACTTGACACTGCAAATCTTCTTTGTGCAACTTCTTTAAAACATATGTAAAATTAACATGTCAATTTCTTTCTCCCATTCCCTGTGCAAGAGATGGCTACCATTAGATAATAAGTTTGTATATACATACGTACATACATACATATATAATTATTCTACATAAAATTCTATTTTCTAGTAAATTTATTTTAAGTTGATTTATTTTTAATACACATTACTTTATGAATCATGTTGGAAAGAAACCAAAGTAACAGGGAAAAACCATTGGAGAAAAAAAAAGTGAACATAACATGGAAACATTTATTATTTTAAAATAATTGTGCCTAAGGCAAGGAAAGATAGGTGGCACAGTAGAGAGCTCACTGGGCCTGGAGCCGGGAAAAATCCTCTTCATGGTTTCAAATATGGCCTCAAATACTACCTATGCCATCCCACACACATCACTTTGCCCTATTTGCCTCAGTTTCTCAATCTATAAAATAAGCTGGTGAAGGAAATGGCAAACCACTCTATTATTTTGCCACAAAAACCACATATGGGGTCACAAAGAACAATCCTAACTTAAAAATGATTGGACAACTAAGGTGAAGGTGAAACTGAATAAGACAAAAGTCAAATTATAAATCTGTAATGTGAGATTATTAATATCCACATTAAACCCAAATTTTTCTATATCACTAGTTCAAAGTAGCATATATTTATATAAAGTGAATCTCCAAATGAGAAAGCCAAATGAAGAAAGACATATTTTTCTACATATAGTTTAATTGTTCAGATAATCATCTCCATTCTCAAATTTGGCTTCTTGTATAGACAGGTTTTCAAGTGCATCTAAGTTTTCCCACTCCAGGATTATTCAAGTTACTATAATAAATATGATTGTTAAACAGTTTTTCCCTGGCAGGGTGAAATGGAGGGAGCATAGGATTTAATAGACTAATGTTTTTAAAAGAATACTAAATCATTTAAGACATTAAAGATGGTTATAGCTTATAGTTTCCTTCTGAAAATTAACATGAGGGAATAGGCATTTATAAAGAACCACTGTAATCTTTAAATGATTTAAATCAAAATTTCACTTGTCAAATATATTTTTAAAACTGTTTTTCTCTTTAAAATTGCATAATCATTCATTAAAAGGTTTAAGGTTTGGAATTCTATCAATAAAAACAATTTTAAGAATACTGTTATTAATGTCTTGCAAGAAAAGTATTGCAGTTATGTTATAATATTGCAGTGTTATTACAAATCTCCCAACCTGTGAAATATGAGATAACATAAAATACTTTTCTGTTACTCTAATATAGCTAAAAATCTGTAAGCTTAAAGAATATCAAATGACTGTAATATACATATTAAAGAATATCATTTGTTGAGATATTTCTGCTCATTAGTTGTAAGAAAACTATTAAATATTCTCTCTAGCTCAGACAAAATGGCTAACTAGTAGTATAAATCTTCATAAGCTTCTAAAAGAACTTAAATGATGTAATAAACCTTATTTGTAAGACATATACATGATTTGGAAATTGGCTTGGTTTGGGTGTCCAATTAAAATCATTGCTAACTGCATTGTGGATATACCCTGAGGGATTTTCTTCTCCTGATATTTCAATTCAATGAGCCAACTATTTTCTTCCACTGTAAAGTTATGTGCTTTTAAAATAAAATTTCATTTCACTGATTAAATAAATCCTATACTATAAATTTTAATTTGGCACAATTTTTTTAAAAAGCTAAATTTGATGACCTCCAAGACTGAAATAGAACACAAATTAAGTAGATAGGATGTTTGCTTTTATAGAAGCCACAAAGAATTAAGAAGAAATAAAACTCTCTATTGTACTTTAGTCACAACTAATTTTAAAGTAAATGTGTTAAAGCTTTTAACAGCTTTGACCCAACCTACCTTTCTAGTCTCATTGTATATAAGTTACCTTTTCTGCATTCAGTGATTTTGCCAAATTGCTGTTTAATCTCTTCCCAAAAACATTCCAAAATCCATCTCCATGTCTTTTCACCAGTTCTCCCCCTAGTATCTCTCACAAAATACCTTCCTCCCTTTAAGACATAGTTTAAGCACCACCTTGTATGTGATTCCTTTCTTGATTCCCCAACAGCTAGTGTCCTTCCTCCTAAATACTTTTGTTCAGTCATTTTCACTTCTGTCTGACTCTTCGTGATTCCACGTGGAATTGTCTTGGCAAAATTTCCTTCTCCAGCTCATTTTTTTACACATATGCAACTTAAGTAAACAGGGTTAAATGACTAGGTGAGACTTAGTGACAGTTAGTGATTGTCTAAGATTCAATTCAGGAAGGTGAGTCTCCATGATTCCAGATCCAGAACTCTATCCACTGTGCTGTATAACCACATAAATAATTAAATAAGTGGATTTATATTGCACACTCACACTCACACACACACACATACACACACACACAGAGATAGATATGATTATCTATATTTATTCACATTCATGTATTATAAGCATGCATAAATGTATATACATATATATGCATGTGTATATATCATATCTCTCATTCAAAAACAATTATGAAGTACCAATCTTGTGTATCTTATATATTGTGATCTCTACTTTGGAAACATAATATGATGACACTAAATTTGCTATTCAGTCCTTTCAATCATAAATGATTCTCTTTGTAATCTAATTTGGGAGTTTTCTTCATAAAGATACTGAAGTAATTTGCCATTTTCATATTTTTTCATAAAGCTTTGCTATTAGCAAAAAGGCATCCAGTTTATGTACCCCAAAATGTGATTCCTTTACCAAAACTATATATTCTTTCCATCTTGGTTTTATGATAGTCTCAGAAATTAATGTGTTTCTTCCTTCTGACCAGATACTTTGTATGTTACTTCCAAAACACAAGCATCTCATGTACTATATGTGTATCTCTGTGTATATGTTCTTAAAATACAATGTTGCTCTACAATCACTTCTGTTTATTTCTTTGAGTTTTTTTTTTAAAGCAACTGGGGTTAAGTGACTTGCTCAAGCTTACACAGTTAGTAAGTGTTTAATGTTGAGGCTATATCTGAACTCAGGTCCTCCTGATTTCAGGGTCAGTGCTCTATCCACTGAAATATCTAGCTGCCCTGTTCATTTCTTTTAAGAAAAAATATACTCTTACATTTTTGCATTATACTTATAACTCCCATCCTACCAAATCTCAGTATAAAATAGGAAGTAATATTCTTCTTAGGTGAAGATCTTTAGTTCATTTTGTTTACTTTTCCCCCATTTTCCAGTAGTGGCATACAAAAATACCAAACAATGACTATTATTTCTACCTCACTTTCCTATAACTTTACCCTGTGAATTACTACCAGGTCTCCTTGTCTTCAGTTACTTCCTAAATTTCTTATTGTTCCTATCCATTGTGTAGCCACACTATTTCCATTTTTTTCACAACATAAAGCTGTCCTTTTCTGAATCATCAATCTCCACTGACATTTTACCCCTTTCCCTCTTGTTCTGTTAAAGCAATAAAGATCTCCACATTCAACTGTCAACATGAAATCTTCATAGCCCTGCATGCTACTGGATAACAATTCAAATAAAAATTTACTTCCGATGGAGAAGAAGAAATATGACTGTTGTTTAAAGAGATAATGGGATACTATTGGTACTCATTTCCTATTAATGGGACTGGCAGAAATCATTCACAAAGATAATCAGAAGGTGGATGCTATGAGATTTTGTTCTCTGTATATCCAAGATTAAGTATTCTCCTAAATGTGACAGTAAAAAAAATGATTCAAATATATTTGAATTGCAGAAGATTATTCAGGGTTATCTCAGAGTTTTAAATTTTCCTTGAGATGACCTAAAAGATATTAATTATGGGATATTTTATGATACCCTATAGTTGCAGTTGCAGTGTCTACAGTTTTGGTCTACAACTCTCAGAGACCTCTAAAACTTGATATAATTTAAGGAGTGTCAATAATATGTCAGCATCTGTTTTTTGACAGATTTTAATCAAAACTAATAAATCTTAGATAATTTAATTCAACAGAGTACACTGTGAAAAAACTCTAAACAGGTATAGTTTGAAATCAATGATTAAATATATTTAATTCTTAGGAAGCATCATTCTTTATTTGGTTTGGTATGGAAAGTTCTTTCCCTATTAATCTTTTTCCTAATTTTTAAACTACTTTGTGATTTTAAATACTGACTTGAAAATAAAGTAGTGAAGTTTTTCTATAATCACTCTGAACTAAGTTCTCTAAAAATGGATATAATCCACAATAATCTATTAACACATTTATCCCCAGAATACAAAATAACAACAAAACCCTGGAATGAATGTTTTTAAAGGAAAATATCTAAAATAAAATTGGCTCACAATTAGAATCACAATTATAAAGAAAAACTTAAAAGAATGATGGTGTTTCATCTCAAAATTTAATAATATCAATTTTACATTGTTTCTGTTTTATCTTTTAGCTTTTTCAAAACTTGTTAAATCTCCTTATACTCAATCAGGAAAAGTAGGTGATAGAATACAATATCTTATTATAGATTTTCTATACTAAATATGTAAATATTATTTAGTTGGAAACTAGATGATTCAAATTTCCCGTGAAATTTTTAAGCCCTAAATAAAAGTGGGAGGGGGAAATAACATCAATGTCTTTCTTTTTTAAATATTTCTATTTCCCCCTCACACAATGAATCTGAATTAGTGGTATCTTTTTTTATTGCAATTAATTTTACTGACTGTTTTGTCCTTATGGGACTGGTTGTCTAAAACATAGCTTTGGAGGTAAGTACTTTTTAAAGATGAATTGTAAAGTCAATAAGATAAATGCGTGGTTCTCTGGAAAATTACTACTATCTGAAATGAACACTATCACAATATCAATATTCTCTATTCAAACACTCCAACCTAGAAGGAAAAAAATATTTAGCAACTAGGAAAAAACAAACTTATGTGAAGTAATGACAGAGCTTAAGATGTTAACTGTACGTAATTTTTTTCAGGTTTAATTTTGAATTACAAAATAGAACTTCATACCCTATTTACTTATACTGACATTTTATTTCCTATATTGTTTAACAATACTCTGTACTATTTATCATCAATATGATTAATGGCTAAATGAATTTTTCTTAGTAATACGTTATAAAATATATGTAAAGCTAATAAGACAAAAACAATTTCTACATCTTGAGAATTCTTTGTTTAGATTCAAATGAAAACAAAATAATACCAAGATAAAATGGATTATACTCAAAGTCATTAGGCTTCTAAATTTAGCCAGATAGTTCTTCCTACTTCATTCAACTAGGAATTATAAAAAAATATAAAATTTTATAGATTGCTTTTCCAATTTTAAAAGTGGTATGCTTGGTATAGAGAAGGAAACTCTCAGAGTAGTAGTGGAGGGACAGGATACTTTTAAATATGGAGGCCTACCCTTTGGAAAGAGACAGAATTCGTTCTATCTGGCCACAGAAGATAGATCTAGAAGCCACTGCAATTTAATATTGTAAAGATAAAAATTGAGATGTGATGTCAAAATAATTTCTAATATTTTTTTTCTTTTATTTCACAGGTATGGAGGAGATGAGAGGGAGAGAAATAATGCTTGCTAATAAAAAAAAGTAAAATAAACTAAGTAGAAGATAGAATAGTTCATAACATAACCACAGTATTTAACATTTGGTCATCATGGCAGGAAGTATTTTTAAGTCTGGCTTCTGTCATCTACTATCTGTGTCACTATAGGTAAGTCACTTGACCCTTAGTTCAGTTGCTGTTCTGCATTAGTAGGAAAAAAAAAATTTTCACATGTAGAATTCCTGATACTAATGAAATAAGTTCAGATACCTCTCCACCACCAAAAATAAGTCTAAACCATAAACACAACAAAATAATTGATCTAGTTACCTGGGAGGAGAGAATTAGGAGGTTTGAAATTAGACTTTATTCTCATTAACTGGAGTTCTGGGCCTTAAAAAAATTATCTGATTAATCAGAAAAAAATCAGAATTACAAATGCTGATTAAAAAATTTAGTAGCTGATCCAGAGATGAAATATTCTGATAATTTTTTGTTCAGATTTAAATATCCTGACATTTTTTTTTTACTCAATGTACTTTTTTGCCTTCACAATGATATGAAAAGAGACTATTTGGTTTTTTAACCTATTACATACAAGTATAAATAGGCACATCCTTTAATATATTGTGATGCCACCGATAAAGTCTTGAGGATCATAATTTCTTGTAAGAAAAAGGATACTCTAAATGTGTATTGAAATTGCACTTTCTTATTAGTTTGCACAGATTTGTTGTGATGTAAAATAAACCACATTAGTACACATACTTCTCTGGTATGGAATAAAATTCACAAGTTATACATATATTTTAAAATATCTCTGTTGTATTATTTCTCAAAAATAAGCTAAATTTGAAGTTCAATGTGGTGTAGTAAGACTGGAAGTCCAGAACACTGAATTCCAATTCTGATCCTGCCCTTATTAGATAGGGGTCTTAGTTCTTTAATATGGGAAATGAAGAATTGAACTAAATCATAGGAATAAATATTTAGAACTATAAAGAATCATAAATATTATTTAATGCAACATTGCCATTTTCTCATTTCAGATACAAAAGCTGAAATTCAGAAAGGGCAAATTATTTGACACAATTTGGTCACTAATAAAGAGTTTTAGAATTGGGGCTTTCTAACTCTTCATCCAATCAGTACTCTCAAGAAACTCCAAGCTCAAAAATCTGATAATTAATTCCTACAGTTAACAATTCCAAAGTCAGGGCATGTTATACTTTTTATGCTTTCAATTATGATCCAATTTAAATTGATTCAACTTTTCCAAATTTAAATTGTGATTCGTGACAAAAACTCTAATGCCTGGATTAAAAGATTTTTAATTTTGTTATTTTCATGATTAACTATATTTATGCCAGTTGTAGAATAGCACATTATTGGCATTTAGACTAGAATTCATGAAAGTGCAGATGGAGAAGTAACATTTACCATAAATTATATCTGACAAATTTCTCATGTCAAATTCTATGTTTATTCTGGATATATTCACCTTTTTATATTATGCTTTATAATTTTAATAATTAAAAATTCTGAATTACTCCCTATTGAAATTTTGATTTAAAGTTATTTTCTGCCTACAAGTCTGCCAATAAAAGTTGGTTACAAAGAACTTTGTAACTATTAGATCTACCCCAAAACAGAAGCTGTTTATTATATATGTGTGTGCATGTGTTAAGAAGAGAAGAATAATTGTCATTAAGCATTTTATAAGTACCTAGGTAACTACTCAAATATTAGTAAAACCTATTACTTATTCTGATTTCCTGGCTGCCTAACACAAATATTTCTTTCTTTTTCCCTTATGTTTTTTTTTCTTTCCTAAACTGTTGATATCTAACATGGTAATGAAATTGGAAAGATCAATGGGCAAGGACCCCATCATGAAATATCCAGACTTCTGTAGCCCCATTGTCTATTCAGAAACTCAGCTGTTCCTAGTGATAAAATAGATGAATATTTATAGCCTCATTTACTGAATCATTCACAGATATTATATGCGAATAAGACTAGGGTAAATTGTAGAAGCTATACTCTGATACCTCAGATGAATTATTTAAGATATTCACAACATGTATTGTAGTTGAAGTTATATATTTTTCTGTACATACATATACTACTCTTCCATTCTAATCATATAATTCAATGATTTTCTACCTAACACATACAATACTCTGCCTTATTCTTCAATTTTCCTCTCAAATTACACTTCTTCCCTGAAGCATTCACTTACAACTTTCTGTAGGTTCTCCATCAAATGAAGTAACTGTGATTGCAAGAGCAAGGGGGATTCTGAATATGAATTAATTTTATTTTCTTACTGCAAATTCTCCACCAGCAAGTTTTTAAACTATCAGGTTTACTCATAAAAGAAAGTCTAATAATATTTTTAAAACCTTACTAAGAGTTCCTTCCAGATCCAAAGAGTCCAAAGGAATGTAAATTGAGCTGGATAATAAAAAATAATTAATGATCATGTGAATATTACTAAAGCCATTCAGAAATTTTTACTATAAATTTGTATTTGGTTTGATCAGAGAATGAAATATTGTTCATCATTATATACCTATTTTTAAAAACTTAGAAATTAAAATGCATTTGACACTGAAATGATAAAGCACTTAGTTAATCTTTCTTTAAGGGTTCAAGAATAACTACAAAGTTATGTACAACTAAGGAATGTATTTATGAAAAATTATTTTTGTACTGATAAACACAAAAGCAATGGTTTAATTCAGGATTGATAAAATGATAGACAAACTAGCTTTTTGTTTTAATATGGGTAATACAGTTTCAAAAAGTATAAAAATTACATGTCAAACTTAGTTTATAAAATTAATCACAATTTAACATATCTCATAGTCAGAACATAAAGGAAAGTCAATACTATATTTGATTAGCTCAAAGTTTATACCATACCTGCTATTATTCAACAAATGCATGGATAAGAGATGTAATTCATTAATTAAAATGGTCTAAAAGCTTCTAAATACATATACACACAATTTATAATCTATGTGTATATGTATTACAAAGTTGCTAAATCCTACTCCATGATGTTGAAACAAATCATATCTCCAACAATGGACTGTAGTTCAGTGTTTTTCTGTAGTTATTATTCCCTATGCTATAACTTCATTCCTTCCCAAGCTCAACCTCTTTTAT
Organism: Sarcophilus harrisii; assembly: GCF_902635505.1. NCBI lineage: Eukaryota > Metazoa > Chordata > Mammalia > Dasyuromorphia > Dasyuridae > Sarcophilus > Sarcophilus harrisii. The sequence goes on along the minus strand of NC_045428.1, from coordinate 141,343,789 downwards.
ATTCTCCCTTATTGAAAATTCTTTCATCATCATATTTTTGGCTCAAGCATTAATTCTAGTTACACTGAGTGATAAACACCCAAAGCTGCTTCAACTCTGTGATGGCATATATCAAGTTATTTGGTCTGGAACTATTACTATACTGAGAGGAAAAGAAGAGGAGAGGTTTGTAAGGGATGGGAACTTAGCTCCTGAAATGATATGGAGAAAATAAATTGGATGCCTAGAATCTTGTAATTTGAAGGTGGAAGGAAGGAACGACAATATTTTGAAGGCCGAAGGGAACCTGTCAATACTAAGACTTTCTTCTTGGTAAAAAATTTCTTCAAATTTTTTCAGATCCATAACAATTTTCTCTTCAAATTCCATTGCTTTAAAAGTCACTAATGCCTGTGAATACAATGTATCTGCCTGTGTTGGTATCTCATTTAGTCAGCTGAAGTAGCTTAAGAATACACAGGTAAGTGCATTCTAAAGCCAAAAACTTGGATAATTAGGGTCAGTTCTCAAAATATCTGAAAGAGGAAAAGATAACTGTAAAAGTTGATAAAATCATTAGTAGTAATACCAACACACAATAAAACAACTGAGACATCAGCTTCTCTCAATTTTTATCCCTCTCAATGCACGCAGAAAAAATTACATTGATGAAAAATGTCTCTTATCTATGTTCTAATACTTATTTAGAAAGATTATCCACCTATGTTTATCTTGAACAATGTATATTAACAATTAGATAAACAGAACAAAAATGAAAATGAAATCATAGGTAAAGGATTGCATTTGGCAAAATATTTGGTACTTTCAGTGACACTGATTGTTCATAAAATAAAAACCCATTCTTTTATATACCAACATTCTTTCAGTGATACTATATTGCTCTGCATATTTCCTATATTTCCTAATCTCTCTATGAGAAAATAAATTCCTGTAAGTCAGGAATCACATCATATTTAAAATCTGTTATTTCCTACTGAAAGTTAAATGATACGCTAACAAAAGGTAGGCCCTTAAAAATATACTAGCTTCATATTGTATGCTGCATTTTTTTTTACTGAAGGAAGAAACTGACAGGCAAAAAGTGGTATAAAAGCAAAAACTTTGGACTGGGAGTTGGAGGACTGGGGTTAAAGGGAGTTCTCTGTTTACCTGCATGCCTATAATTCTGGAGCTTGATTACTCTTCTCATGTTTAAATAAACTATGAATTTCTTAGCAAATCTGACACTCTCTCTTAGAATATTTGTATCTTAATCTGCTAATTACCTGTGTACTTATTTGCCAATTTAGGACCTACATTAAACTTCATGTTCTTTTGAATTCAACTCTTACTAATTTATTACTAGAAAAATCAATTATCCTTGCTCCCATCTTCAGTTCACTGACCTTCATTAGACCTTACTAGTTTGTCTGAATTCCTGTACTATAGATCTGGCCTTTCCCAAAGTTGCCTGAGTCACAGTTATGATTCATTAATTTAAAGACATCAGGCTGTTAAGGTATTTAAATTTTCAATCTGTCATACTGGATGAGTTTTTCAGACTGTGACAAGAGATGGAGGAGTTTTTCAATATGTAATATGGAGAACATTTGCCAAGTATGTGATGCCAGGGAACCATTATTGGTTTTAGATAAAAATCAAAGTCATATTTAGACACTGTATTTCAGTCTGAAATACTTAAAACATGTTGTGAGTAGGTACTTTGGATGACAGTACAAAAGATTCCTTTTTTTCCGAATGGAAGTTTTGCTAGTGGGATTGCTTTAAAGGAACGGAAAAAAACTATTAGATCCAGGACCAGAAGACTTGGTTTAGACATTTGAATCTGAAGTTTACAATGTGTGGAACACTGATTAAGTTTATTTTACTTCCCTTGGGATTTAGTTTTCTCATATAAAAAATTAATAGGTTAACATCCTCCCTAGTATCAATTCTAGTTTTAAATTCTATGAAAATAAAACACATATTCTTCAAAGGCTTACATCAAATGCAACCTCTTTCTAAGAAGTCTTCTCTGTGAATAATCCCACTCCTATATGGGACTCTACAGTATTTTGTACCCCTCCTAGATTATTCTCTAGATCACATTAGAAATCACAACTTATCTCACCTACTAGACTGCATAATTTGAGGCTTGGATGATTCTTTCACATCTCTGTAAATAACATTTGCAATAACCTAGTAAATTATTATGCTTAGTTCTAATATTCGTGACTAATTCTATCAAAAGTCATGTTAACATAAAAACTACCAAAAATGATTTTGGAGTACATGTAAAGGGACTCAAATGTGCAAATGCCCAATTATATAATGCACTTGATCTTTTCACAAAAAAATGTCATACAATAAGATTCCTATCCTCAAAAGCAAAGATTTCATTGAAAAAAAAATACAAATAAACTTGAACTTAATTAAACACTGAAGTAGAACTAAACTTTGTTCACATGTTCCTGGAGCAATGATGGAAGCTTAAAAATATTTTTATTTCTCTATAATTTATGATAAGGTTAAAATATTAATTAGATTTGATTATTAGGAAATTAACAAATGTCACTGCTACTGCTTAATCCTGATTTTATTATTTTCTTTATAGATCACTAAGTTGTAAATTAAGGTATGTGACTCATGGTTCTCAATCTATTTTCACATCCAGAAAACATGCCTCTCTCAATTCATTTCCATACAGGAATTCTAAGTCTTCATTTCTTTGAGCCTCTTGAGTAATACATGACAGAGTAGAGAGCAGTAAATCACATTTTACTACACACAGAATGGCAAAAGCTGCAGGGCTATATACCACTCTCTATTACTTCTGGTTTTCATAAATGATCTTTCTCAGCAAAGTCCTAACTCTGATAGTTTATCTTCCTAAATTCTGATCAAGTTATTAATGTATCACCTATAGTTGACTAGAAAAACAGTCACACTTTCCTATTCAATTTTGAGGGAAAACAGTCTTAATACTCCCTCTATATGTTACTTAAAATTTATACCATTAATAACTACTTCAGAGCCAGATGCTCTAGGCAAGGTTTTGTTTTAACAGACTTCAACCATATGAACCCCACTGGATCATCAAAAGATTTTTGTTAACTTTTATTAAATGAGCAAAATTCGCCAGATTTCTTAATAAAGTAATTAACAAAATTAGGAGGCAGGAGGCATTCATTATTAAAATGAATGGCATGTAAGAGTACTCTAAAATGTATTAATTTGAAATAATTTTTAAAATACTTTCTATCATTCTTCTTGTCTTTTGTTATTTAAAAAGTGTTTTCCATATCTAAACCAACTAGAAATCAGTGCAGATATGGAGTAACTTGTACTTTTGATAATCACAATAAACAAAGCAATGAAATCAATTAGAAGTAAGATATGACCAGGACAGATTTTGAAAACTTGGTTTGAGAGGGTCAGAAAGCCACAGAGAATGTGACTTTTCAAATCTTTGTCTCTATCCAGAACTCTTATGGAAACTCTAGTCACACATTTCCAAATGCCCATTATATCCATATCTTCCCTAGAAGGCAACTTCAGCATGTACAAAAGCAAATTCATATCTTTCCCTAGAATCATACATCACAACTATTCCTATCTCTTGAAGTCAATCTCCTTTACCCCCAATCATCCAGGCTCAAGACATCTTTGAATCTATCTACTTTCTCAATGCACTATATATGATCAAATTATATGACCTGTTCCTTCTGCTTCTGAAATATTTCTCTTATACAATCTTTTCCATTTATTACCCATTACCATGTCATGCTGCATTAGTTCTCATTTTCCCTAAAAAGTGATGCTGTATACTTTTACTGACAGCCTCAATTCCTGCCATTTTACAATATCATGAACACATTACAACCAAACTCTGCCACAAGGCCCTAAAAAGCCTCAATAACATCCGTTGGTTGATCACCTAAAATATACAACAAATGATCATCAACATTCAACACTAGTACTTGAACTTCAACTATAACTGCTTCTTATAATGTTGTGTTTTTATATAACCAATTAACATTAAATGGTATCTCCATCTAACAGTCTCCTACCTGCCCTCCAACTCTCTTCTTTGCCAATCTAATCTTTCTTTCATAACATTGTCAAAGTAATCTTCCTTTGCAAAATCTGATCATTATTACTCACCTATTCTAAAACATTCTGTGAGTTTCCAAATATCTATAAAATAAATATTCCTCATTCTCATGTCTTGCACCATCTAGCTTACTTTCCTTTTCAGTTTTGTTTCATATGCAATTTAACTAGCAACAAAACTATTAGCAGTCCTGATTTTGTCATACCTATTCCCAAATCCATGCCTTTGTCAGGCTATTTTTTCTTGGAATTGGTATCTCCTACATTTGCCACTTGTTTAATTTTTTTCCTTCTTCAAGGTCCAGGTCAGATGTCATCTCTTGCATTAAGACTTCCTTGATGTCCTCAGTGATACAGCTTCCCCAAATGTTTTGTGCTGCTCTGACATACCCTTTCTTATATTACACTAAGAATCATCTATTCCTCCTTTCTCCTACAAGACTGAAGGTTATTTGAAGGGAGCCACTGTACAGTTTTTCACCTACGTATCCCTAGCACATAATGGCACAGAGCTTTGTACCCTGAAGACAAAACACGTTTTAAAAAAATATGTCTACACTTAATAACCCTTTTTTCACTAAACAATCTTAGGGCCCTATGCAGCCTGGCTCATGACTTTATGAACACTTATTAAGTGACTGTTATATGCCAGGCACTCTACTGAATGTCTAGCTCTTTTCATTCTCCATCTTCCTTGGTTTATTTGTGACATTTGACTGATGATCACATCTTTTTCTTGATAATCTCTTCTGTTTTGGGTTTGAGAGTTACTAAATTCTCCTGGTTTTTCCTCCTATCTCTTTAAGTCTTTCTTCTATGTCTCTTCCTATAACTTCTTTTTCCTTCTTCCCTGTTTCCCAAAGTGAATGTTCCTGAGGTTATATTTTTGGTTCTCCTCACTTCTCCATCACTCGTCATTTCCCCTTATCAATCTCCTTCAATTCCATAGTTTCAACTATCATCTTTATATAGATTATTCCTAATCATTAACTTCAGTCCTGATTGACCTCTTTCTGACTTTACTAGCCTACATCTCTAGCTACATACTGGACATGTCCATCTATGTATTCAGTATGCACCTCAAACTGAATATATACCAAACTCAACCCAATGACTTCCCTCCCGAATTGGTATCTTTTTTTGACTTCATGATTTCTGCCATTTGGATTACCACAGCCAGTCTTCTGTTTTTTTTAACCTTATTACCTGTCATTCCTATTTCTTGTATCTCATGTACAATTTTGTATAATAACTTTCATTTAAATGGTACTTTAATGTTTGCAAATCACTTCCCTCATGATTTGAGGATGTAGAAGTCTCAAGTATTATTACATCTATTTTATAGAGAAGGCAATTGAACCTTAAAGAGATTAAGTGATTTGCCCAAAATCACATAGCTAGATAATATCAGAAAAAAAATTAGAATCTATATCATCCTACTCATAATAAAGTGATCTTTCCAGAATACCACACTACCTTTACCAAATCCTATCAACCTCTTTCCATATATTACCACTATCTTCATATTAGAACAAGACATACATCACTCTCTACCTCAACTTTAGCCCCATCCTCTTAATGGGTTTTCATGGGTCTATCATTTCTCCAACTCCAATTTATCCCTCCCCACTACTTGTAGCTACAATTTCACTTGTGATAAAATCTTAATTTTCTATTGTTTGCTAAGCAAAATTCACAATAATTTGGCTAATATATATGTTTCCCCACATAAGTGGGAAAAAAAAGTTTGTAGCTTTTTTTATACAAAACATATGCATGCTTAAATTTTCAACAATATCCCTTGCAAAAACTTCTGTTTCAACTTTTCCCCTCCTTCCCTTTACCCCCTCCCCTAGATGGCAGGTAGTCCCATACATGTTAAATATGTTAAATATAATATATGTATATATATTTATACAATTATCTTGTTGCATGAGAAATATCGGATTTAGAAAGAAGGTAAAAATAACCTGAAAAGAAAAAATGAAAACGCAAGCAAACAATAACAGAAAGAGTAGAAATGCTATGTTGTGGTCCGTACTCATTTCCCAGTGTTCTTTCTCTGGATGTAGCTGGTTGTGTTCATTACAGATCAAATTTAACTGATTTGGATCCTCTTATTGTTGAAGAGAGCCATATCCATCAGAATTGATCCTCATGTAGTATTGTTGTTGAAGTGTATAATGATCTCCTGGTTCTGCTCATTTCACTTAGCGTTAGTTCATGTATATTTCTCCAAGCCTCTCTGTATTCACCCTGCTGGTCATTTCTAATAGAACAATAATATTCCATAACATTCATAAATCACAATTTATTCAGCCATTCTCCAAGTGGTGGACATCTCTTCAAATTCCAGTTTCTAGCCACTATGAAAAGGACTGCCACAAAAGTTTTTGCACATACAGGTCCCTTTCCTTTCTTTAATATCTCTTTGGGATAGAAGCCCAGCAGTAACACTGCTGGATTAAAGGGTATCCACAGCTGGATGACTTTTTGAGTATAGTTCCAAATTGTCTCCAGAATGGCTGGATCGGTTCACAACTCCATCAACAATGCATCAGTGTCCCAGTTTCCCCACATCCCCTCCAACATTCGTGTTAGCTAAGTGGTATCTCAGAGTTGCATTAATTTGCATTTCTCTGACCAATAATAATTTGGAACACCTTTCATATGACTAGAAATAGTTTCAATTTCTTCATCCAAAAATTGTCTGTTCATATCCTTTGACATTCATCAACTGGAAAATGGCTTGATTTCTTGTAAATTAGAGTCAATTCTCTACATATTTTGGAGATGAGGCCTTTATCAGAACCTTTAGCTGTAAAAATATTTTCCCAATTTATTGCTTCCCTTCTAATTTTGTCCACATTACTTTTATTTGTACAAAAGCTTTTTAACTTAATATAATCAAATTTTTCTATTTTGTGATCAATAATGACCTCTAGTTCTTCTTTGGTCACAGATTCCTTCTTCTTCCACAGGTCTGAGAGGTAAATGATCCTATGTTATTCTAATTTATTTATAATCTCATACAATGTAGTTTTACTATATCTTCTTCATTTTAGGTTATTCTGCTATAATTTCCTCAAAAGTATCTTTTTTCATTTTTGTCTCTGATCACACTGCTGCCTATACCTGACACATGTTCCTTACAATCTCTTTCTTAAATTCTCTTAAGTAACTCCTGTCTGAGAGTTAACTTATATGTCACATCTCCCATTAGACTGCAAGTTCCAACTGGGCAAAAACTTAGGTAAGATGCAGTCTAAACTTTTTATCTTCTTCAGTAAGATATTTAATAAAGGAAAGGTTTGTTGAACTTTATTATTAAGAATGACAGCAGAAACAACTCCCAGATAGGCACAGGTATATCCTATTTATCTCATGTCTGACAATCTCAAAAAGCCTAAGAATTTCAAACAGTCATCAAAGTTTCTCCAAATTTGGGAATAGATATGTCAAGGTCTAATTTCAGAATACAACTCATTTTATTAAACATGGATCATAACATGAAAACTGGACAAAAATGTAAAATCTGTTTTACTGACAGTTTATGCCCATTCCTTTCAACTATGTGATGTAGCTTTGGTCTACATTAACAAACACATTATTCTCACTGTTCCCTTAGCAAAAGTAATATCAAAATTTGTGAAATACATTAGCACTTTAAATATATAATTAGCTATGTCCATGTGCTCAGTGTCTAAAAGGAATCAAGCCAGCTTTAAAAGCTCAGGAAGTAGGTCTAAAATAAATTTCATAATCTGTTCTTCTTTGAATCTTCTCTTATTAAGTTCTCAAGATAAAGTGTATAAGCAAACAGACTGGATATGGATTTCTATATTTTATTTTAATTTTCAGTGCCACCTTAACCCTACTTATGTAATAAGCATGGTAGCATCATGTTGAATGATTGACTTAAATATTGTTTTTAAAAAGCTCTGAGTTTCCTCAACAAATTTTCAGATCATAAATGATTCTTCCCCATATCCCATTTCTTTTTGGTTTCAAATATTATCCTTATCCATAAAGTTTTGTAATAGAGACCTGGAACCAGGAAAAAGACCTCAACTTCTTTTAAAAAAGAATTATCTACAGATAGAAGATATATCTCTCCTTTGCAATTATAAAGAGTATAGCTCCAAACAACAGAGAAAATCCCTACAGCTCTAGTCCTAAAAAAACTTTCTTCCAAAATAAAAAGCACAGTGCTTTGATTACATACTGGATTCAAATTTGAAAAATGTTAAAGCTAGCTTCAGAAAAGAACTACAGAAATTTTCAGGCTGCTCTAAGACCAGACCCTGTATCCCAATTCTGCTTGCAATTCTTATGGCCTTGTTGGAATGTGGAACTTTAAGCTCAGGGACTGCAAATGACTGAGTAGGACTCCAGTGATGTAAATGTAAAATATTCCTCTGAGTTTTATTTATGCATCTGATGATAAAGGCAACTTCGGAAACATCTGCAGTCTAGCTAATATGCACAATCTGTACAACAATATACATTTTTAGAGGAATGGATTGTTCAACAATTTAGACTACATGATGAGTCCTTTCATCTGAATACTGTGGGAGGGTTGGAAGGGGAGAATTTCACTGGCATGTCTTTAATCTAAAATCAGCTTAATTCCTGTGAAGAGTAAATACCATCTGAGTACTAGTTTTTATGTGAAATGAGCTACCAGAAGATTAAATAGAGTTCCATGAATCTTATCATAGCTGCCACAAGGCGGAATGGCCTTCTAAAGGCTGATGAGAACTGACATAGAAACTTTTTGTGACTTCTTCGGAAAGTCCTTGAGAATAAGGCTGAGTGAGAATTTCGATTCTGAAAGAGAATTCTAGTGCTACCTACAGAAATTTTCCAAGAGATCTGGTTTACAAAAAGCAGGGTGATAAATCTGGGATATCTTATAGTGACACATTCATTCTGTATGCTTCACCATCTGCTCACTTTATTTCAGAATGTTAAAAAAAAATGAAATGATGTGATTTGGACCACTCTACCCTTAACTCAGAAAGCTATTAAGAATAGACATGGGCAAGGTTGATGAAATGAGCCTAAAACAACTTCTCTCATAACACATGTCCTAGGTTATGAAGATACGTACTCATCTTTACAAAAGGACTAAAAAGGAAATGGATTTAAACTGAATCAAAAAAGTATTTAATTGGACATAAGGCAGAACATATTGACTGGAAGTTGATTGGAATAAGATACTCCCTTAATTATATTTGCTTAATTTCACTTTCTGAGAATCTTTGAAAAAGAGGCTAAACAACAACTTATGCTGAAGAATTTAGCTACTCATCTAGATGTTGGATGGAGCCTGAAGAATCTAAATCTCAAAGGAACTTTAGCAATCATTTTACTAAACTTTTTTGTTGTTGTTGTCTTACATATGACATAGTTGAATTCCAAACAAATGAAACTATAGGATGTCAAGTTGTTTTCATTTTATCTATATTATTTTTAAATGCATTACTTCTTGTAATTCCTGATCCTGAAGAAGTAGCATACTTATAATGAACCATCAGACCAAGTTTTAATAATTTTAAGAGAGCACAGTAAAATGCAATATAATTCAAGGAAACAAAATATATCAATAAAACAAGTTATCTAAAATGGAAAAAATAAAACTTTTAGGTGAATTACTTTGTCCCAAATATCCTATATGTAGTTCCCCCAAAATTGGTATCTATCAGTATAGAAAAGTACCCTCTGTTACAATTCAGTGTTATTTACTATAGCAAACACTTCATTGTAACAACTAATATTTGAAGAATAAATTGAATCACTGTTCTCTAAGGAAAATTATTCTAGTAATGGAAAAGCAATTACAGTAGAAACAAATTATATGTATTATCAACTTGCCTTTTTATTCTGTTTAGTATTTTTCATATTTTTATACATTTATCTTCAGCTGACCCTTTCTGTACATGATATAGAGAAACTACACCAAATTAAACATAGCCAGACCTATACAAATTAATTTTACCCTTGCTCATTCCTCCCTGTAATTTGAAATGTATATTACAGGAACACATGAAAAAAGACAAAATAAAGGAAATCATTATAATTCACTTGGAATTTCTCAGTAATGTTTCTTTTTTTTTTATTTAATAGCCTTTTATTTAAGTAATGTTTCATAGAAGCACATAATTTTAAAGTTAGAAGAGAATTTAGCAACCATGTAATCCAAATTAAATACCAAAGAAATTAACACTACAATACACTCCAAAAGTAGTCATTTCAGCTTTGACTTGACAACCTCCAAGAAGGGTCATCACTTTCCAAGCAGCTCACCTCCCTTTTAGGCAAAAAGTTTTTCCTTAACATCAAGCTTACATGAGCTTCTCTGCAATTTCATTATGTTAATTCATGATTTGACTCTCAGGGACAAATCTAATCTCATCTTTATATGCAGTCCTTCAAACACGTGAAGGCTGTCTCGTGTTCTTCCGCGTTCTTTTCCTCTCTGAGCTGACACCCCTGTTCCCTTAACCAATCTTTATATAATATAGACTCAGGAGCCTTCAATATCCTGATTTACCTGCTCTTGACACTATCCAGCTATATTACCAATTTGGGGCACCTAAACAATGTTCTGTGTCCCAGATAAGGTTCAATATAGGCAAAGTACTATGGGCAAATTTCTCTTCCCTATTTCTGGAAGTAGTTTGTTATCTGTACTATTTCGTAGAAAGAATTTCCTTACTAAAATCTCCTTACATTAATCAAACCAAAGATTCAGGGAAAAAAAAAAAAACTAAAGGACTAGGAAAAACAATCTCCACATATTTATTCTGAGCACTGTAGTCTTATTGCATAATGAATTGTGTGAGAAGCAATTTACACTGAAACAACCCATTTTCTTGATGCTTAAGGTCACATTTGCTCATTCAACTGTCATATCTCATTGCTGGAAGCCCACTAAAATTTCCAGTACTTTTTCAGAACAATTATTACGTGCCAATTTCACTCACATACTCATATCTAATTGCAAAATTGTATTTTGTATATCCAAATACCCAGAGGATATCTCCATATCCAATTCTATAATCAAGTGCAAGACTTTACATTTATCTCTACTAATTCTCACAATTAGATTTAACCCAATGCTCTAGTTTCTCAAGATACTTTTAGATTAACTACTATATTAGCTGTCCCTTCTACTTGTTTTATCTGAAAATTTCATGAGTATACCATCAATGACTTTGTCCAAAACATTGACTAAAATTTTAAATAGTTCAAGACCAAGCATAGATCTCTGAGTGATTAAATGATTAAATTTTTGCCATATTGACTTGAATAGATACTTTTTAAGGTTGTTCACTTTGCCATAAATAAATAAATGATATGCACATATAAATATATCTATGAAAAATATAAATGTAATAATATATTATAAAATATAAAATAAATATATAAATAAACATAAACAGTAACATATAAATAAATGTCTCTCCAGCTTCGTAAAAATAGTATAAATGATATTATTAATGTCATAAGACATATTCTCTGGCATGAAAACATGTCTACAAAGGATGAGAATTACAGGGAAGGGACATTTATACCCAGCACAGGAAGTGGGGGATGAGAGGAATCCTTATCATAGCTCTTTGGTGGCTATTGAGAACAAGAAAGAGAGAGAAGGTCACCTGCTGTAAATGATATTAAATGAGATATGGGTGTGACAGTGGAGATTTAATCCCTTTATGACTGAATTTCCCTGCAACCTTTAGCTTTGCAAATGATATTTTCTACATATTTACTCATAAAAGAGTGAATCTCCATATATATTTTCCTCCATACAGTTTACTTTGCAATAAAATCATTATGCATGGACTAAATATGTAGACAGTGTTTTCACTATTTTTTTGTTCATTTTTTTTCCTGGATCTTTGATTTAATTACTTAGGGGATCTTTTGGAAAGGAAATTCTTTCAATCAAATAATGTATATAATCAATTATTGGTTTTATATAGTTACCTGTGTGACCTTGACAAAGGATCACACAGACAGTATAATTTAGAATTTGGACTTGAATATAGGTCATTTTAATTCTAACTTTTTTACTCTATCTGTTATTTCACATTAATTGTTTTATAGTTTCAACTAAATATTCTAATTTTGAAATGTGAATTCCTTAATTGGTCTGTTAATCCATGTTTAGATAATCTTAGCTGATTCCAGCCAAAATGAGGTTTCAATACAAATGAGGTTTAATTGTCATCCATTATTATCTGCCATGTGACAATGAACCAAACAATTCATGTAAATCTAGAATATACTGACAGATAGGCTACATCAAAAAATTTAACATTCTTTTGAAAAATAGAAAAAAAAAGATTGTGAAAATTCCTTTCTTGAAAGTGATTTTACCTACCAACTTCTTTTCAGCTAAGTTCTGCTATATATAGATGATAACAAAACATTTATAACTAAGTGAAATATTTTGTCAAGCACTTTTATGTTTTATATACATAGCCTAAAGATTGACTAATTTGTTTTTACTTTCATTCAGATATTCCATGTACCATAAACATGAACACTTGAAAATAAGTGAAAAAACATTGCCTATCTGAATTCAATGCAAATACATTATAAGGATGAAATAAGAATATCTCATTTTAAATAACCTTCTCTCCATTCTATCTGTCCTTTCTAAACTTTACAAAACAAACGACATATTCACCTGTTTCTAAGACTAGATTACTTGGTAAACTAAATACAGAGATCATCAGGAACATCATTTTAAATTATTCTAATTTGTCACATATGTCACATTGGATTTATTTTCTATGATGTATATGACAGTACAATGTCGTTAATCAACTTTGCATCTGTTTCCTTCAGTCCAGTTTAGACAGTAACAGACCTTGACTGATAACCAGAATAATATAAAGTAAGAAGTGTTATATTTTACTAGCTGGTACATAATTCAGAACCAAAATATGCACATGGAAGAACTTAATAAGTATTTTAGAAATATCTGATATGAATGTAGATATCAATGAAACGTCATCTTTTATACAGATAAGAAGAATGACAATAAGTTTACAAAATGACCACAAGTAGTTATTTCAACATTAGGAATAGAGATCCCATTCAAATCTTTGAAGTCATATAGTAATATTATTGTAAGTACTGTGCTTCAAAAGTAGCCATGGAGATACTTTTTTAACAAAATCAAATAAGGTAATGAATAATAACAGCGAGCATTTATTTAAATAGGACTTTAAACTTTCTAAAACATTTTACATGCTATTCTATTTGATTATTTAATCCTTAAAATGAGTCTGTGAGATGCTAGTAGTATGTCAATTTTATAAATAAGAAAACTGATCCTTAAAGAGGTCAGAATACTTATCTAAAGTCACACAACTACCAAATAAAATAAAATTTAAACCCAGAGCTCCCTAATTGTAAATGTGGTACCTCATCCACTGACCACTTAGCTGCCTCTATCTTTTCAGGCTGCTATAATAATATCAGATTGATAACTGATGTAATGAATGTTATTCCAGTTGATTCTAGAGATGTTTCAATGCTACTGACAGTTTTTCTTCTATCTGTACCTTCCTATTTTTCTTGCAAGATACAATCCTCCAAAATATTTGAATAATATAGAGATATACTACTGACGTTAGGCAAATAAGTCTATCTTCCAAAATAGTTATGTGAAAGCAAAATTAATCAATAGTAAAAATACAAAATAAATCATAAAAGTAATGAAAAGTAAGTTCAATGACTATAAATGAAAAGGAAATTTAAAAAAGCTTTTATTCCACTATTAATTAAACTAATCAGCTCAGAGAACAGATCAAGAGATACACATACTCTCATCAAAAAGACAGAAAACTACCAGGGGAAAATTTGTCATGTAATATTAAACATAGTTGCTGTATTGGATTTTGAGGTTATTTTTGTTTGTTTTGCTTAACTGTTACTCTGTTTTTTCAGGGAGAATTCAATTGGAGGAGAATATAGAGAAAGTGGGGTATTTTCATAAAAATCAATGAAATAAAAACAAGATATCAATAAATATTTTCTTCAGTTTTAAAGGAGATTTGGAATCACAGTTTGCCCTAAAACACTATAACATATGAAATCTATTATCATTTCACTAAAAGTATATTTAAAAGAATTAGCAGACTGTAGTAGATGGAAGCCTGGCTTTGAAGCAAAGAAGAACTGAATTCAAGTCTTCTCACATTCAGGTTAGTAAAATCAGGTTAGAAAGTGACCACCACTTAATGCCCTAGAATGTTCTCTAACTCTGTAAGATGGAAATAAATTATTGATGTGCATTAGTAGATTATTCCATTACTCGATTCTTCCTTGTATCAATGAAATTATAGGTCATGCCTCTGTATCATTCAAATCTATCCTAGTCCCTTGCAACACATCATTCACACTCTGACAAGGATTTCTGTTATGAATACAGAAAAAAAGTTTATTTGTTTTGTTACAAAAGTTTATACGATATTATCATTTAAAGTCACTTATTGTAAGAGGACAAATATCATTGTATTTTCTAAGTTTCTTTTAATACTTAGAGTTTGGTATGGAAGATATAAAGAAGTTATGTATCAGTACAGCTGTTGCACCCACCCATAGAGACAGTTCTCTAGACAATGATTTACAGTGTCCAGTTGGAGATGCTTTAAAAAGTAGAGTCAAACTATAAATTACTAATTAACTTGCTACAAAGTTAGCTCCTACAAAGAATTCATCAATTATTCTATCAGTCTCAGTAGGGTTATAAAGCTGATAGTCTTTGAAATAACACCTTAAAAATGAAAATAAAGAATATTACTCATTCTGTTATTTCTTGCTTGACTTTTAAAGTTGAAAAAAATTGTTCTAAAAAGCATGAACTGCATTATTAGCCATTTAAGTTGCATATATCATTTGAATTATTTCATTTGAGTCCTATCATTTGACAATTAAACTGTCTTTCAAAATAATTCCTCCTAAACTTTCTCAAATATGTATTAGTTATACTATATACATTTCTAACTGCCCTTAAGAGTTTCTAAGAGTCACTAGTTCAAGTAAAGCTTCTATTCTAGCAATTCAGTGTCAAGTCTCATATATCCATTTGAAAGATCAGCTTTCGATCAGTTATTTTTTTCTACACAAAGATCTCAAGAAATCTCAGTCTTAGGAAAGGAATAAGCAGTGCAATTAGTAGTCTGGCTAACTGCTCTAAAAGATACAGAATCTCTTTTGAATGTGGTCATTTCCAGATTAAATGCATCAGTGATGTAAGAATAGTTGGTAGGTATGTCAATTCAAATAAATATCATCGAGATCATTATATACTTCAACAACAATACTATATGATGACCAGTTCTGATGGACCAGGCCATCCTCAGCAATGAGATCAACCAAATCATTTCCAATGGAACAGTAATGAACTGAACCAGCTATGCCCAGAAAAAGAACTCTGGGAGATGACTAAAAGCCATTACATTGAATTCCCAATCCCTATATTTATGCCCACCTGCATTTTTGATTTCCTTCACAAGCTAATTGTACAATATTTCAGAGTCTGATTCTTTTTGTACAGCAAAATAACATTTTGGTCATGTATACTTATTGTGTATCTAATTTATATTTTAATATATTTAACATCTACTGGTCATCCTGCCATCTAGGGGATGGGGTGGGGGGGTAAGAGGTAAAAAATTGGAACAAGAGGTTTGGCAATTGTTAATGCTGTAAAGTTACCCATGCATATATCCTGTAAATAAAAGGCTATTAAATAAAAAAATAAAAAATAAAAATAAAAAAAACAAATAAATATCATCATCAATACCTCCACAAAACTTTTCCTATGCTTTTGTAATTGGTTGTGTTGGTCCATGGGAATATAAAAATGCATATATATTTTTTAAAAAATCATGGTCCCTAAAGTATAAAAACCATAGCACCTTCTGGTTGAGGTTAAAATGACACTTTCAAAGTTAATATATCAATTCAGAAAAATTTAGGCTCACAGAACAAATTATTATTTTTATAAATCACTTACATTGAGTATAATCAAAACATTCCCTCTACTCTATATTCCTTAGAGGGAAAAAAAAAGGCCTGTATTCTAAAATCCAAGATAAATGTTTTCATTATACACTAGAAATTAAAATTATTCCAATTCCAAATGGAAGAAAACTTTCCATTTAACAAAGTTATTAATTTATGAAAATAAATTTTAAAAATAAAATTCAATAATCAATTATTTTTCTTTAAAAATGTTTTTTGGTAATTCACTCATTTCCTCAGTGATGGTATACTGAATTAGACAGGTGTTTGCACTTAATCAATGCATTCTACTTGTGTGCTTGATATTCAATTAACAATGCTCATTACTAGAATATAGCCAGCATGACAAACTATCTTATAGCAGCAGCAGTCAAAGTATACTTCACTCCTGGCTTTTCACCAATTTGATAAATAAAGCTCCCTTGTGTCATGCTTTTAAATACCTTCATTTTAAAATAAGATTTTGATTTTCTGCTCAGAAACAGCTAAATCTCTGTTGAGCCACCAAAACATATTTTACAACTTAGATTAGTGTGTTCTGCCTTCCCTGCTTTTTTGCAGCTGTTACTTTTAACAGAGAACACATTACAAATGAGAGAAAAGGATTTTATTTAAAAAAGAATTTGTTACTTGGGCACCCTCTACAATTTTCTTTTATGTTTTGCAAGACACAGGTAAAAATCCACATATGCAAAGCTTAGAAAGGGCAGAATAAAAAGGTTCAGTCTAAGTTTTTGTAGGGTATAGAATACAAGTATAAAATAGAAAACTTCATTTCAAGAGCTTCAACAATAACAACAAAAATATCTACTCATAATGTAAAAAGTTACATATCTCGTGTTTATTTCTTTAATGTTCTTAATAAAGATAGAAAAAGACTTCAGGATATAGGTTAATTTAATTGAAGCTTTCCTCAAAAACAGGTATACTTTTTAATGCCATTTTATTTCTTGCATAAGAATATGTATATATATATATGTGCATATTTATGCATGTAAATTATCGAATATAATTATCTAATTCTTATTAGCTATATTATATATATGCATATATGCACTTATATGTGTATAGACACACACACACACACACACACACACACACACACATATATATAATCTGCTATACCAGGTTAAATACAGCAGAGTATGACTGACAAGTACTTTATATATTTCCACAATTAAATGCAAGTAAATACTGATTAAATTATGAGTTGCTTGCAAATAGAATCCTAATCTCCATATGACTATTAACCTATAATTTATAACAAGGATGAATATAACATAAATGTGGTTCTATTTATAATGTTTCATCTTTAGAAATCATTTGGATAGTGTCCCCAAAATCTTTGTGTCCTTTTAAGCTTATTTAAAAGCTATTAAAATTTGAAGTTGCACAAAGACTTTTATGGAGGATATGGGAGAGATACATATTTTGGCTCAAAATCAAATTTATACAATTCAACATTATTTGCAAAGGATGTAGGTCTATAGTAGGTCTACTTGAACAAAAGTACCAATTATTAAACTTTCCAAAATTAGTCCACTTGGCTTCTTAAGAACCTTTTTTAATTAGCTGCTAACTAACATAGAGATTTAGTCCTCTGTATTATCAATATCAGCATAATATAGTAAAGAGTTGGCCTTAAAACCAGGAAGTTCTGGGTTCAAATCCATCTTTGACATATGCTGTGATTGACAATGTCACTTAATGTCTCTATGCTGTAGGAAACTGTCTTAAGACTATGAATTTCCAATATAATTAGGTAATTCTTATCTGTTATATTTATATATTAATGCACATATGCACTTATGTGTATATGTATATATAATCTACTATAACATATTAAATATTAATTTATTCTTTTAATAAATTCCTTGCCCAGGAGTTCTCTGTGAATATAATGAAATCATGGCAGTTCCCATTCCTATGAACTATTTACTTAAATTATAGCTGTGAATTGCACCAGTATTTAAATGAACTTCGGCTAATTTCTTTAGTAACACTAGTAAAAAAGGATAATTTAAAGCAAAAAGCCAGCAAGTTGAAAAACCTCATGAGTCAGTGAGCCACAGTAAGTTACAGAGTCATAAGCAGCAATTTGGATGTTGGAGAAAACAGTAGGAAACACAGCTCAGGTAAGCAGCACAGATTTACATCCAGAACAAGCAGTTCAGTGCGCTCAAATCAACAAGCTAACTTATAACATGAAGAAAATATAAGAAAAAAAATTAAAGCAAGGCCAGCTAAGAAAAAAATTAGCTATGGCAGTGATTTCTACACTTGTTTATATTTTTAATCCTCTAAATTTTAGCAGGAAACCATTGTTTGTGCAATTTGATTGTTATTTCAAAAAGGGTAAGATGATAAATTATTTATTTATTTAATTTTAAGGCAGTTGATTCTTAATATGTATACTCTACAAAGCCACTAGTACCACATGCTATTACTCAAAATTTCCATTGTAAACAAATAATTACATATATGATCTCTTTACTGGCTTTTAAACTTTTTTGAATGCAATCTTCTTGCAAATGTCATTAAACATGAAATAAGTATATTATTAAATTTCAAGATGTTTGAAATTGTGGCAGCTGTTAATTAAAATATATTTTTCAATAAAATATTTACTTTGAATTTTGGAGACAGTCCTATGCATACACAATATGGTCCATTTGACCCCATTTTGCTTTGGAGGAAATATGTTCAACATGAATGAATTAAAATAATGTATAATTATCAAACTTGTTCAAACTGCTGTCCACTAAGTTAAGTCAGTATAGTTTAATAATTTCATTTATTTAAAACAAAACTAAATAAAACCTCTATCTTGCTATTTCAACAACTTGACAACTCCATGGCTGTTTAAAGTTATTTGGAAGGGCATAAGCAAATGAGCACCTGCTATATTCAGAGATATGCACTATGAAAGACACAATTAGAGATACAAGAAGACCCCTGTCTTCAAGAGTTTAAAATCTAATTCCTGTGGAGATATATAGACATATTATAAGCATATGAAAGTGAATAAAAAACATTAAAAACGTTCAATGCAATACAAGGGATATCACATTATGTATCTATAAGATCAACTTTCAAAAAGTAGCACAGACCATAATGATATAAATGTTGAACTCTGGGTTGGAATGTACTAGAGAAACTGTATAATGATAAAAGGCTTGAAATGGAATAAGATTTGAATTGAAAAATGAAGAAGGAAAGGGTGAAGATACAAAAAATGAGAACACATAAAACATAGTTAGAAAGAATAAATGGGATAATATAGAACCATTCCCAATAAGATCAGGAGTGAAACAAATAGTTGCCCATTACCATTTACTTTTCTATTAGAAACATGAGCTTTGGCAATAAGAGAAGAAAAATAGATTAAAGAAATTAGAATAGGTAAAAAGGAAACCAAATTATTACTCTTTGCAAATGATATGATGATATACTTATAGAATCCTAGAGAATCAACTAAAAATTATTGAAACAATTCACAACTTTAGCAAAGTTGCAGGATACATAATAAAACCACATAAATCATTGCATTTTTATACATTACCAACAAAGTCCTGCAACAAGAGATTCAAAGAGAAATTCCATTTACTTTAGATAACATAAAATATTTGGGAAGTTTACCTACCAAGGCAAAGTCAAGAACTATATGAACACAATTACACAACCCTTTCCACACAAAAAAAGTCAGATCTAACCAACTGGAAAAATATCAAGTGCTCATGGGTAGGCCGGACTAAAAAAATGACAATATTACCTAAATTAATCTACTTATTCAGCATCATACAAATGAAACTACAAAGAAATTACTTTAAAGCTGGAAAAAAAATAATAACAAAGTTCATCTGAAAGAACAAAAGATCAAGAATTTCAAGGGAATTAATGGAAAAATGCAAATGAAGACCTAAAACTGTATTATAAAGCAGCAGTCATCAAAACCATTTGATACTGGCTAAGAGTAGTCAATCAGTGGAGTAGGTTAGATTCACAGGACAAAATAGTCAATGACTATAAAAATCTAGAGTTCGACAAAGCCAAAGACCCCAACTTTTGGGGTAAAAACTCATCTTTTGACAAAAGCTGCTTTTTTTTGCAGAAACTAGGCATTGACCCACACCTAATGCCACATACCAAGATAAGATCGAAATGGGTTCAGGATTTAGACATAAAGAGTGATATTATAAGCAAATCAGAAGAATTTAGAAGAACATCTCAGATCTGTGAAGAAGGAAGGAATTTGTGGCCAAAGAAAAACCAAAGTACATTATGGAATGCACAATATATAATTTTGATTATATTAATGTAAAAGGTTTTGTACAAACAAAAAACCAATGCAGACAAGATTAGAAAGGAAGCAATAAACTGGGGATTTTTTTTTTATATTCAAGAGTTCTGATAAAGGCCTCATTTCTAAAATATATACAGAAGTGACTCAACTTTATAAGAATTTAAGTCACTCTTCAATTGATAAATGGTCAAAGGATATGAACAGAGAATTTTCAGATAAAGAAATTAAAATAATTTCTACTCATATCAAAAGATGATCCGAATCATTCTTGCTCAGAGAAATGCAAATTAAGACCATTCTGAAATACCACTACACACTCTCAGATTGGCCAAGATGACAGGAAAAGATAATGACAATGTTGGAGGAGATGTGGAAAACTGGGACACTAACATTGTTGGTGAAGGTGTGATCCAACCATTCTGGAGAACAATTTGGAACTATGTCCAAAGGGGTATGAAACTGTACCTTTATTTCAGCAATGTTTCTATTAGACTTGTATCCCAAAGAAATCTTAAAGGAGGGAAAGGGACCCCACATGTATAAAAATGTTTGTGGCTGCCCTTTTTTGTAATGGCTAGAAAGTGGAGGCTGAGTGGATGTCACTGGAGAGTGGTTGAAAAAAATTATTTTATATGAATATTATGGAATATTATTATTCTAGAAATGAGCAGCAGCATGATTTCAAAGAGGCCTGGAGAGATTTACAGGAAGATGCTAAGTGAAATGAGCAACACCAGGAGATCACTATATACAGCAACAATGATCAATTGCTATGATGATCAATGGGCCTGGCTCTCTTCAACAATGAGATAATTCAGGCCAGTTCCAATGGTCTTGTGATGAAGAGAGCCATTTGCACTCAGAGACAAAACTGTGGATCACAACAGTATTTTCACTTTTTTTGTTGTTTACTTGCATTTTGTTTTCCTTTTTAATCTGATTTTTCTTGTGCAACATATTTGTGGAGATATGCATAGAAGTATTGCACTTGTTTAACATAAATTGGATTACTTGCTGTCTAGGGGAGGAGGAGGGGGAAAGGAAGGGGGCAAATTTTAGAACACAAAATTTAGAAGGGGGAAAATTTTGCAAGGGTGAATATTGAAGATAATCCATGTATATATCTTGAAAATAAAAAGCTTTAATTAAAAAAATAAAAATAAACTTTCAGTTGATTCTTGTTGGAATCTTTACAAACTGTTAAGTCATTAGAGTTGATAAAGACAATAATTATCTAATTTAGCATGGTTCAGTATGATTAATCTGATCCTACAAAGAGATGTTATGGGCCAGAACTTGAAACAAGGTACTAAGTACAACTGATAGACAATAATGCTTGTGTTCACACCTCCCTTGAAGTTCTTAGGGCCAGAGAGCACTCTGGGAGATAACCCAGAATCCCATTCTCTCAGAAGAAGAGTTAAACTTTAGGAGATCATATATATATAGAGAGAGAGAGAGGAAGCTCTTAGAGCTTCAAGAGAGTTACTTGGGAACACTGACTGGGGTCGGAGAGGAGCACTCTGGGAGGAAGCCCACAAGCCCTCTCTCGGAGGTAAGAGAGAGAGGTAAGAGAGATTCACTGCATCTTCCACCTTAGTGCTGGCTGGAGGCTAAAGAAAGCAGAGTCGGACGCAAAGGACAAAGCTGTAAGAGCTCTTGGAATCAAGCAGAGAGATAGGCCTCTGAGCTAACCGGGCTATACTGAAGAACACAATAAAAGATCTGAACTTTTATCGGCGGCTGCGATTTTGGGTGATTATTACTTGTAACTGAAACTAAGGCTGCTTCCAGAAAACATCCCCAAGAAACCCTCTTCCCCAGAGAGAACTATTATTATATTTTAAAGAAGAAAAAACACCACAGAATCTATCACAAAAAAGGGACAATACCAGACTCTGTAATAGTTAGAAAGATAAATTGATTAGATTGCTGAAGGCTTTGAATATTAAACTAAGGATTCTGGGTTTTAGAGTTTAGGCAGTGGGAAGCATTAAAGACTTTTGAGAATGAATGTTTTGAAATCAAAACAGGTTTAAGATTTGCTAACAGTGTGTGGAATATTGGATTTATTGGATGTGGATAAGAGTTAAGATATGAAGACCAATTAAGAAGAAATGAGAAAAAATAATGGGAAAGAGTCTGTTTAAAAATAGTTGCTGCATTGTATTATAAGTATTTCTGCATATAAGGTTTGTGATAGAGCAAAAATCTTGTTCTATTAACTGATCCCCAAAACATATACCTCAAGGAATTTTGGATGAAGATTTATATGCAGGAATTGTATAAAACTGGCCCCTCAAAAGTAATTATAAATAATATAAAAATGTTTAACAAAGATTAAACTTTGATATGGTACAAGATAATACCCAAAAAGAAAATATCTTCTCACCAATTTATCCCCTAACACAGATATATGTACCATGGTGGGTATAATTGTGGTTAAAAAAAAGAAAAAAAGAAGGAAGGCAAAAAAATAAAAATAAAAAGGGAAGGCAGGAAGAAGGAGGAGGAGGAAGAGAAGGAGGAAGAGGAGGAACGAATGAAGAAAGAAAGGAAGACAGGGAGGAAGAAAGAAAGGGAAGAAAGGAGGAAGGAAGGGAGAAGGAGAAAGGAAAGAAGGCAGAAAGGTGGGAATAAAGGAAGGAAAGGGGAGGAAGGAAGATAGGAAAAAAGGAAAGGAGGGAGGAAGAGAGGAAGAAAAAGAGAGAGGGAGGGAAAAAAGAATGAGAAAGAACAGAAGAGAAAAGAATAGAAAAAAAAAGACATAATTTAGTCTTTGAGTTAGTTTTACTTGAAATGCCATCAACAAGGCCAACACAGAAAAAATAAAACACAGGGATAATCTTGGCATAGTTCTGGATGCTAAAGATACAAAAACAAAAATAAAATAATCTAATCCTGCAATGAAGAAATTTATATGCTATGATGTAAATCAATATGTACATAAATAAATGTAAGCAAAATATATTAAAAATAAATGAGATAATTTTTTGAGGAAGGTGGGATGATTATGTAACTTATTCAGTTCTTGCTCTCTCATCCTGAATGAAACTTTATTTTTAATAGTTTTTACAATCATATCTGACTCTTTATTATAACTCTGGAAATTTTTTTGGCACAAATATCAGAGTGTTTTGCCATTTCCTTCTCCAGCTCATTTTACAGATAAGGAAACTAAGGCAAACAGGATTTGCTTAAAGTCACATAGCTAATATGTTTCTAAAGATAGATATGAACTCAGGTTTTCCTGATTCCAGATACATCTCTTTATCTACTGCACTGCCTATCCACCCCTAAACTATATTATGTAATTTAAATGTATATTACTATTTACAAGTAATAATTTAGATTAATTATACATTAATATATAATTACTAAAATTATAAAATATAATAAAACAAATATTATTTCATATTTAAGAAACTGTATATCTAGAGTTCCAATATATCATGAAACAGTATTTATAATGTTTGTCTAATTTAAGAAAATTATAGGATGTAAGATAAAATCGGTTTTTTTCTTAAATTCACATCTTTACAACTTTCAGTTTAAACTGAGTGTGCTAAGAAACACACATACAGCATTTTTATAAATCTGTGCTTCCCATGAGGGGATCACTACCTGCTCTCAAAAAAGAGCAAAAATAGAAAATAGGGATAGTTTTAGCTACAATTAAAACATCCAGCCACACTTATATATTTTTCAGAAGCCAGAAAATAAAAACATATATAAATGTGTATAGATATATGTGTGCATGTATGTATGCATATAAACATCAATTGGATTTAAATATACCAATTTCATATTTCCCATCTTTAGAAGGACTTCAAATGATTTCCCCCTCACATGATATTATAAAATATTTGTACTGCCATGTGAGTTCCAGAAAATGTCATGGAGAAGTCTTTGACATAAATGAGAGGAAGAATGAAATTTTTGAGATGAATCACAGATTTCCCCAAAAGGGCCTAAAGATAGTCACAGTGAAAGTATAATGCCAAAGAATCATTAAGCTTCCAGAAACAAATCATCCAGTATGAGAGCACACAGTTTATTCAAGTAGTAGATTTCAAACACTGGCCTAGAATGGTTTTTTATGTGAGATTTTTTTCCCTCATTTTCAAACCTAATATGTGTGACTGAATAGTTTCAAAGATGTCGTATTAGCACAATGGCTGTAAAAGTGCCTCTTTCAGAGAGAGAGGGGGAAAAGCACCAACCAAGCAGCTCTCAATGTTCAGTATCCCTTACATCTGCTGCTCAGCTGGAAACACTGTTAAAAGCCCATTAGAACCTTAAGGTAACAGACCTCAAAATCCATGGAGCAATTTGCTGTTTGTGTTAGAAGTATCAGCCCCAGCTACTTCCTTTTCATGGGCTGAAAACAGCTTCTGTCATGAGCCGTGAAAATCAATTCCACAGTTACCAGGCTAAAATGTGGCCTAAGGTAGTGCACCTTCCAACTGATGTTACGCAGGAGAGCCTCCTTCTGGACATTCACAGTCCCTGCCAGAGGAGAGCAGTCACTGCTTTCTTCAAAGGTAAGTGGGAATCTAGGAACTGCTTGGGTCCTATTAGAAAACTTTTCCAACTTAGCTCCCAAGAGAGTAGTATTGTGTATTAAACTCAGAATTATCAACCTAAGTCAAGTTAGCTTTGAAAGATGCTGAATTGGGGAGGAGGGGGGGGAGAATCTGAGTTGGACTTTCTTGTCTTTTCTTCTCTCCTTATAGATTACAGTAATTGTGAGGAATACTTATTTCTCCCCAAAATAACAGTTTCAAAGTCTTTCAAAGAAATGAAGCATTTTTTGAACTTTTTTTGAAGTACAAGGGCATTTTAGTGAAATCAAGCTACATCTCTGAGGACTAATGGTTTCATCAGCAAACTTGTTTCAAAACTAAAGGCTAAAATTATAAGTGAATTCTTATTTAAAAGTTTAAAGAGGTTTTTTTTTTTTTTTTATTCTTTAGAAGGAAGAAAAAATAGTGGGTAGCAGTAACATACTGGTTTTGGCATGGAAAATCAATCTTGATTACTATTCAGAACAATCAAAATCATCCTTCAATGTCAACAAGTAGAGATGGATAAGTACTACTCTCTTTAAATTGAAATGCTTATTTTTATAGCCAGTAAGACATTTCTAATTTGGGACCTTTTTTTTCTTTAAACTATAGTATCTGTAATTTTTTTTTACTATTTTATTAAATAGACCTGATATTACTGATTATTCATCCCAAAATCAGAATTGATACCCATTGTAAATACATTAACATCACATATGAGGGGGTAACAAAGAGTTTAAATTCTTTTAAAATGTAATTAAGTTTTTATGATGAGTTTAGGCATTTTATGGTCATAACAGAATTTGATGCTCAAAGTTTATTATTTCAATTGTAAGCTCTAATATTATTTATTAAATCATTTTTCCTTTATTAAGTGAAGAGTAGGTTGGCACAAATGAATTTCATATATGTATACTCTGATGAAGAACTTAAGGCATAGAGATTTCTAAATGACACTGCAATCCTCAAGGATTTCAAAAGAAATTAAAGGTGGTAATTTAAAAGTGAGATTGCTCAGAAAACAGATTTGTTGATTATTTGCTACAAGATGAGCCATTTTACAAGCAATTTTACATCCAACTTGAAGCTGGCTTTTATGAGTCATGTAGTAATATAAATGAAATGAACATATTCTTTATTACAGTCATATAAAAAGAATGGCCTATACATTTAACATGGTGCTTGACCTCTCCGGCTTCCTGATACCCTTATGTCTCTGAAACAGTGTTAAGTAAGATACTACATAATGAAATGTGTAGTAAAAGAGCAATAAAATAGTTTAACACATTAGCACTTGGTAATGTAAAAGTAGCTTGAAATATGTTACCAGGTAGAGTTCATTGCAAATCTGTTCAAGGAAAAGAGGCAACAAAAAACTGTGGTATCCAGGAGTCCAGCATTTCATTTATCACTAGTGCATTTGTATTTCAAATCTCTAGTAAACTATAATCTGAATCTCAAGGCTATCAGTCTAAGTTATCATGTTGGGAGAGGTAAAAATAGTGACTTCAAGGATTTGTTATAACTCTATTTTAAAAGGGTTAATCCTTTTTAAATAGATCTTAAACATTTTGGAAACATTCAAAACTCCAAAGTTATTGAACTTCGAAGGAATGTGACAATCTATAATAGAATCAAATAGTTTTAAGTTATTTCTCAAAGAAAAACCAAGATATTTTTTAAAATATTCTATACTTTTACATAGTGATCTTTCCATTTATATATTCTTTTTAAAAGTTTTATTAAATTTTCAGATATTTTGAATAATAATTTTAAGTTAGTTAAAAATCTTTCTAGGTCCTCAAAGTGTTTATGTGTATATGTACACACACACATACACACACACACAAACACACATACACATATATTTATGGAATCCAGGGGGCAAATATGGATATTTGAGAAAATAGCTAAATAATTAGAGCTAAATAATAATTTGAAGTTAGTTGTCACTCTTTCTTTCCAGGTCTTCAAAGTGCTTATTTATATTTGTACACATATACACACACACACATACACACGCAGGATCCAGTGAGGGAAAGAAAATATTTAAGAAAATGGATCAGAGTTAAACGATAGGAAAGGCTAAGCCTTACCTAAGTCTTCTAATACATGAAGATGATCTATTCTCAGTATAAAATATTTTTTTATAATAAGTGGGACAGTTCTATTTTCTTGTCTAATTATGATCCCTTTTTACTTATGGCATATAATTCTAAAATTAGAATGCTGTGATTAGGAGTAATCCTGTGGAATGGAGTTTGTCTATGTAAAGATACTTCTATAATTGTGGTCTCATTAATACAGCAATAGAGCATTAGTCAAGTCAATTGACACTTGATAAACATAATAATGTTGATGATGAAACATCAAATAATATGCTGTCAGTCTCTTAACTGGTGAGCTGAACACTGACCTGGTTGCAGATCTTTCTCCTTCTCCTTTTTGTTTTAGAGCTAATCATATATAATATGTGATCTCAACTCATTGAATCCTCCACACCCAACCTTCCCCATTTACCAATTTATATCTAAATCTAACCTATTTCTTAGTGGTTTTATAATTATCTTAGAATTATATTATACAAATATTCATTTATACAATATACATGTTCAAAATTGTATTGCCTAATAAATTAGGCATTTTCTTTAAAGTCCATTTGTTTGCAGTCTATGGGTCACATGCTTCACAATCCCAAGAAATGCTAGCTGGGAAAGATATCTTTTCTAGGATCAAAATTATAATAAAGGGAAAAAGCACCGAGTTGAAAGCTAAAATCAAATATGATGTAAATTGAAAGGAATAAAAGCTACAAATGGAAAAGAGATAAATATACAAGGGACATCTTCCCTTAAGTTCTTGTCTGGTCAGGTCATCTCTTGTTCTATGTGCTACATCTCTTGAGGTTTTGAAGCAAAGTCATACTCTCTGTATTATAAGCATTATGTAAAATTACATAGCTATTTTGTAAAAGTTCTTCCCATTAAGAGGTAGAATATTGACAATGTCTTGCCCTGTTAGCAAAACGGAGCTGATTCCTCAATCCATACCCAATATAATTCAACATTAATTTATTCAATGCCTACCACTATTGTTCTAAGTGGGGGAAGCAGTTTTAATGAATTAAAGCAGGTTTAAGTGAACGACTACATCAAGATTATCTTCACATTTTGTTCAAGGTTTTATAAAATATCTAATCCATGACAATGTATATGCTTTATGAATACTAATATCAATAAGAGATAGTATCTACTTTAATGCTTTCAAGATTTGCTCTGAAGCAGGAGTGGGGGTGGGGGTGGGAACTATTCTTACCCATATTTTACAGATAAGGAAACAGGCTAAAAATAGTTAAACAATTTGGGCTAGGATCAAAGCTAGTAGATATTTGAGGCAATATTTCAATTTAGGTTTAAAGAAATGTTTGAAATCCAGAATCCAAATCCAACATTTTGTCTAATATGCCATTTAGCTGCATAAGATAACGGGAATGTGTGAATTAGAAGGCAATGTATGTACATATACCCCACACCACACACACTGCTACCATAAACATACATATGTATCTCATATAGATGTATTTGTATATTACATGTGTCTATATATGTGTGTTTATATATTTATATGTGTAAATAGATACATCTGAGTGGTCCAATCCCTGACTAATTCCTTGGAATGACAAAAATCTTTAAACCAGATTTCAACATTACAATGCCCTGGGGCAATTGGTCTAAGCAGACTAGGTATGTTCAAATACATCTTCAAAATGTATAGGCTGAGGCAATATTAAATATATGTGAATTTTGGTGATGTCATCTTTCCCCCAATCTTACCACTCTAACCTCCAACTTCTACTTTCCCCTTTTTGTTTTCCCCACAGAAAGCTGTTGCACCTAGATGAATAAAAGAGTTGACTTAGCTTCCTCTCTCATTTAGCTGATGTCCATTATTATTGCTAATTCAATTCAAAGTAACATGAGTAAATGAAAACTACAAATGACACCTACGTTGTATTTATCTAATAATTTTGTCATTCTCTTCTCTTCAAATCTATTTTAAATGGAACCAGTAATGAGTATTAAAAATGATGTTTGTTTTATCTCTTTTTATCTGATATTGCTGTGATTTTCCATTATGTTTCAGATTTGCTGTTTCATTCACTTAGTCTCAATCATTAATTCATATTTAATAAATTTATTTAATTTAACATTTGAAAGTATACAATAATCAATATGCATTATTATGCAATGTACAGCATATATGATTAATGCCATTTTACAAACAAAAATTATATATTATTTGGATAGGTGTGTTATCTATTGATGTTCATGTTACATATGTACATATTGAGAATGTGTATATATAGTTAATTTAGTAGTGGTTTGCCCCTTACCAGAAATTTTTAAGTGAATTTTGGATGAGAAAAAGTTGGCCAAGAGTCTCTGAAATCGCCTTCTAATTCAGATATTCTATGATTTTGTCAAGTTCTATCTCTTTCATATTCTCCCAACAATTCTAGTTCACATTAATTTTTCCCCTCTGAAATCTCCTACTCCAGACATTTCTAGAGCACTGCCACCTGCTCTGCAATAACACCATTCAGACCTCCAGCTTTTAGCATTTATCCTGTTACAAACTCCTAGATCCACCATGCTTTGCCATCCAACTTGAAGACAACTTTTCACATATATTATTTCTCCCCACATTAGAATCTGATTTCATTAAGAAAAGGGGCCATTTCTTTTTTTTTTTTTTTCTATTTGTACTCTCTATAGCACATAATACAATGCTTTGAAATTTTTTTCATCCTTTCATTCATTATTATGAGGGGTTCTTAACCTCTTTCTTTTATGGAACTCACTGACAGGTGAAATTTGAATATTTTTTAATAGAAGGAAAAACTAAATTTCAGTTAGAAGTCAATGAAAATAACAATTTCCCCAAGTTCTAAAATCTGAAATCTGTCCATAGGGATCCCAAGTTAAAAACCCAGGCAAATGTTTATAGTCAACACTATACAATTTGCCGCTTAAAGATAAGAAGACTCAAAACAATATTAGATAAGTCAGAATTGCAAGAACTAAGAATGCTTAGCCCCCAAAAAGAAAATAATTAGAAGATATATCACAACTTTCTTCAAATAATTAAAAGACCTATCCAGATTTAGTTTATATTTCTCTGGAAGGTGGAATCAAACAAATGGATGCCAGTCATATGGAGTCAGACCAGCTCTCTAAACACAAATTTAACTTGGGGAAATCCAGTTATGAGGCTCTTTAGATTTATGGCTCACCCAACCAATGATATTTCAATGCTAGGGATATCCCCTCCTTTCCTTCCTCTTTCTTGATAGTGCTCCAAGAGCAAAGCAATGCAAGTAAAGGAACTGACATCCCTGGATCTCAGGTACCTGGGAAAATCACTAGGTCCCTTAATTTTTCTTTTTCTTAATACATGTTCACAGGTCTGATCACACTCCTACTATGAGCATTTGTATTTCCTGCCCACACCGCGATTCCCTTTACTGTGGCCTCAACTGGAGCTTTTATGATGGAAAAAATGGTAAGCACTTGTGAACCTTCCCTTCTCAAGGAAAAGAACTTAGGCTACTGTTTCCTTCTATGAGGAAAGGACAAAAAAAGGTAAAGCTGAAAGATTGCTGTTTGTTTTGAAAACAAACTCCTTCTTCAACTTTTCATACTCTCCAGTGTTGGGCTTTGATCACAGAGAAAAATGTTCCCCCATGAGTTAGGTTCCAACTGAATTAGTGAGTGATGACATTTCTACACGATTAAATGTGGTGAGGATTGAAAAGGTACTAAATTTTGGGGTTACAAGATATGAGCCATACCCCTTTGCCTAATATCAGAACTTTGCAAGAAAAGTTTTGCTCTTTTGCCCAAAACTATGTATTGCTCAAAACTCTCATAAAAGTGGAAAAATTTTCAAATAACAATGAATTTTAAAACTAGCCATTTAAAAGAAACCTTTAAAGATAATTTTAGCCAAATGTGATTTTTATACAGTGACTTTGAAACCTAAACTCACTTTACCTCCCTAAAATATAACTCCAAAGAGTTATAAAGAAGAAATTTCTGCAATTTAAGGGAGTCTAAAAAGGAATGCCCTTATGTCTACCTTTCCAGACCTTCCATTTATCGTTCCTAGTTCTTACCTCAGGATTCAAGTCAAGCAAGCTTCTTCCATTCCACATTTCTACAATCCACATTACTCCACAAAATATAGAAAAACACTGGGCACTACTAAGGTAGTCAATAAAAATTTAGTATTAGAAAAGTCCTTTGGAAAAAAAAACTACAGAAAATTGCATTAGACAAAAAGGAAAAAAAAAAACAAGATGAAAAAGATAAGATGTATAAAAAGTAAAGAATTATTGCTTTATTTATTAATTTTCAAAACAGAATCTTATACAAGATCTCTAAAACCTTTTGAATATCTATACGCTTCTACTAAGACCTCATCCAATGGGATAATGTCTATTACAGTGAACATGCAAATTAGTGTGAACTCTATGAATTGAGAATTGAATAAAGTTATCTAATAGCAAAATGTAGGCCTAAAAACTTTTAAAAATCTAATCAGGTCAAAACTAGTTTTAAATTTCAGTTAAATTGTGAAATAAATTCAAAATTGCAGCTACTATTACCCTTGCTGAGCTGCTAGAACTCTTCTGAGATAAGATGTGTTTTAAGGAGAGAGGGGGAAAAAAAGTCAACTTTGTAGATAGCAATTCTGTGAGCTTAAATGAAAATTAAACTATGTTATTAAAACTTTTATGCTATAAACAATTCCTTCAATTTTATACATTTCACTATTTATTGAATAAATAAGGATATATATATATATACACACAAATACATGTGTATATATACTTATGTTTATTCACAAATTACTGTTTCTATGTCTGTTTATCTTAAAATGAGATCTTTCAAGGACATAGTTATCTTTAAAGGGTCTCTGTTAAATAAAAGTTGTGAAATAAGTGTTTCATTCAGGAAAATATAACATAGGACAAATTACTCAGGAAGTATATATTTGTTGTACAAATATCATCAAAGCCAAAGCATCAAATAAGATGCCATTTGCAAACAACCTAAAAAGAGATATAAAGATAGACCTATAGATAGAAAGATCCAGCTATATATCTATGTAAATATAGATATATTTGATAAGAATACTCTGAGAGGGGCAGGTTAATAACATATGACACTCAAAACCATAAGTGATGAATGCTTGTATCGTTGAGTCTTAAAAGAAAGGGGAAAGGTAGGATAGGAAGTAAGAACTTAGTTGGGAAGGGACAACTTGAAGCAGAGAAATAACTCAAAATTTGTCCATTTTGTGCAGCTCTATGAAATGAGCTCTTCCTCTCTCCTCTCAACTTTTTATATCACTTCCTAAAGAATAAATTATATCAGACTAATCCAAAATCCTTTAACAAATGGAAAAAGCCAATAGATTAAAGAAAAGCCACAGATGCATACTACTTGGCTTTATCTATTGAGGCTTTTGATCTCTTTTTCATGGCACACATTTAGATCATGTAAGAATGAGGAAAATGGACAACTGAAGCATTTGGAGTCAATCTGTGGTTATACCTTGGAAGATAAACTCAGCATTAATAGTTATCTTGATAAATAAAGAAGTGGCCAAAAAGGCCCAAGTGCAAGATAATAAGAATAATAAAGAATAATAAAGTGGACAAAAACAAGGTAAGGAGCAATTGATTACGTATTATTAATTCAGCAAATATTTATTATGTTCTTAACTACTTAGGGGACTATGCTATGGGAGACAAAATGATAAATTAGATATGCATACATATTACCACAAAAAAATAGCCCACAAACTGCATTAGATGACCATGAGACAGAAACAGAGTACTGTTGAAGGAGGGGAAGGGAGGAGACAACTCAACAATCAAAATTTTTGATACTGAGAAGCCTAAAATCACAGACTAAGAAACCCAAAATAACATATGACAGTGATAATATAAACAGAACTTTGCAGATTCTTATTGTCAATTTGGGTTCCATTATTAAAAAGGGGTCAAATTAGAACTTCCAAAATGATAAATGGGTTGAAAAATAAAGCCAATATAGAAAATATAGTTATTTAAAGTGTTGAAGGAGATAGGGTGGAAGAAAACTTTGAGAAAAGTATATGGAAAGCTGAAGAATCTGGGTTCAACAAGATGACAATTTCCCTAAAGATTAGACAAGAAAATTAGAGAATTATGAATGGTTTAATTTTAGATGTAGACTCAATTCTAGCCTAAAAGCCTAAAAAAGGAATGGATTCTAATTCATCATAGGTGATTTAACTGTTATCCTGGATGAAGATGAATAAGATACATTTATCCCTGTATGTCTTCTCTGTGCCAAAGGTTCTATGAAAGTATAACTTGTTACACTATCCAACACTATCCCTCATCTGTTTAGTTTGAAGAAAATCCTCATGCTGCAGAGAGAAAAGGGCAACACTATTTTAAAATTGTGAATTCTATGTGAAACTTTCATAAATGTCAAAATAACCATAGGTAATGGATTTATTACTTCTCTGCTATATTACTACGCAAACTATCTACATTTTTTTAGAGACAGATACTGAAATATCTAAAATGACAGGGACTCCATTCAATGTGCCTGATATTAGTATTATAATGCATACATTGTTCCACTAAAGAAACCATTAATATTCAAATGAGAAAAAGAAAAAAGTTTTTTTTTTTTTTTTTTTTTTTTTTTTTTTTTAAGAGAACAATCTCCAAGGGCTTATAAAACTGAATCTGGCAACAAAGAACCTGTGTCCATTTAATAATAGGCCATCTTTCCTAAGTAATTATTATAAAAGCATTCTACAACATGTAAAAGAAATGACCTTAAAATGCAGTTATTTTCCATGCATTTATTTTCTTATCAAATGTGCCTCTGACCCTACAATGACCTGGTGATTATGTCCACTATCATCAAAGGACAGCAGCTTTAAGGGGGGGGGGGGGGGGGAGATCAACAATGCACTTAGAGTCCTAGAAAGTTTGAGAGTTTAACAAGAATACACATTCTAGAAACCCATGGCCAATTAGCAAAAGTAACTGTAAAGAGATGGAAAACCTAAAAAAGAAACCTTTGGTGTTAACAATTTACTGATTTATTTATATTAACCACTGGAAGTTTTCAACATTCCACTTGGTTAAGGATGGCTATGGGAATTATTGACTCTGTTAATCCGTTCTCTACTACTGTTAAGTAGATTTGCATTCTGATGGGAATGAACTGCATTCCTGAATCCCTCAGTCTCTCATTATCCACTTCAGGACACAGAAGCAGTTTTTAAATCCTAGAACATCTTTGAAAACATGATGTTCTCAATTCACATGCAGAAATCTATGTATAAAACATAGTTAGGAAAATCATAACTAGATGGGAAAAGTTCTTAGAAGAGATATAAATGTTTCAAGTCTTAAAAGTTTGAATTCCCTGTGATTTAAATGGGGAAAATAAACTGATTCTTATCAATTAATTAAAAAGAATGAAATAACAGTAAACAAAAGGAAAGTAGAACTAAGAAACTTAAGGAGCTGGGACTCAGGAGGACTGTAGCTTTCCATTCATTCATTAACAAATTAGGGGTTCTAGGGAAGAGTGAAGGAGTGACTGGGAATTAGAAAGCAGCCTCCTGAGTTCTAGCTTTGAATTAGTAAAGGCTTACTCTGTATAAGGAACCAAGGCTTCAAGCTTGATGTATTGGCACCTTTTTGAAGTGCTGAAATTGGCATAAATTTGCTCATTTAGGTGAGAGGCTGAAACGTTCATTCAACTAAATCTATGAAAACCATAACAGGCTATCAATCAGTCGTAAGAGGAATGAAAACAGGAGAGTTTTCCCTCTTTTCAAATGAGCAATTTGAAATTGAGTTCTCGTAGTCGCCCAGTTTTTGGTGTGTAAAACTAGGAGAGGCCGTTGGCCAAGTATCAAAGCTTCCCTCATTCTCCCTCTCGAGGTCACTGAGGACTAGAGTTGACCAATTTGAGCAGCCCGCGCCTCCACTGCACCTCCCCAAGCATCTCCTGGCCTCTCCCTCTTTTTTCTCCCTCTCAGCTCTGTTCCCAGCCAAAGGATTATCTCTCCCCGACACGTTTCATTCACTGAGCCCCGGAGATGCACGGATTTGGTTGGAGCTAAGAGCCGGAAAATACACGCACGCATGCAGATCAAGTTGTCTGAACCTATGTGTTACACATAGCTCTGTAAAGAGACAGGGGATATAAACAAGCTCCCAGTGGAGATATCTACAAGGCAGGGAGACTGGTTCTGAAGGGAGGCGGAAAGCTACACCTCTCCCCCACTGAAAAAAAACAAAAACAAAAACAAAAACTGCAGCTGCCCACAACAGCAAGTTCGCTCTCTTTTCCTACATGTTGGAAAGCAAGGAAAGACAGAGTGCCCACGTTACAGTGCGGAGCCAGGTCTGAGGGTGGCTGGGGTGTTTCCTAACCACGAACGACCAACCGCAATCGGAGAAAACATAAAGAAACATTCAGGCAAAATCCCGCCCAAGATCTGAAACAGATACTCCATTAAGAAATCTCCCCCCCCCAAAAAAATGAAACCCCAAACTGCAGACATCCGGCAGTCTCGGGGGGCTGGGCGCCGGGAATCCCTAGTGGACAACATTCCACTCTCTGCCAGGAGAACAGCGAGTACGCTCTTTCTCAACCCTACCTCTCCTGCACCCCGGTCCAGCAATCTCTCTGCTCCCCTCTCTGAGGGAAAAAAAAGCAGTGATACATGTGTATAGAAGGTAGGGAAAGAGTATGAGGATTGAGGGTAGACCTTGTGCATCTTTCCTCGGCCCCAATCCCAGGCATCGCGGAGACCTAGGAGCAGGGAAAGGCGCCACCGAGACTGTGGTTCCTGCAAAGCAGCACTAGCAGCAGCAGCAGTAGTTCTAATAAGTTTGCCCGGGCGAAGGAAGCCCGGACTCCAAGGTGCTAGTTCAGCTCCCTGTCTGGCGCGGCAGTCGCTCGGGTTTGGCCTCCGCCCCCAGAGAAATGTGACTGACATCCTTCTTCTTGCCACCGCGCACTCGTCCCCTGGCTCGCGCCTGAAGATAACCAACAATAAAGAAAGAGCGGGGAGAA
Organism: Sarcophilus harrisii; assembly: GCF_902635505.1. NCBI lineage: Eukaryota > Metazoa > Chordata > Mammalia > Dasyuromorphia > Dasyuridae > Sarcophilus > Sarcophilus harrisii. Next base: position 141,307,610 of record NC_045428.1, on the reverse strand, counting down.
GAGAGTGGAAGGGGGTAGGGAGGGGATGCGGGGTGCGGGGTGCGGGGTGAGACTCGGGAGCATGTGCACACAATGAGGTAGCTTAGAGACCCAACTAACTAGAAGGAGCAGCCCCGCCGCCTTTATGGGGCTCCGGGAGTGCGGGAGGAAAAAGGCTCAGCAGAAAGTGAACACTTTCAACTCAGCAACAGGGGAGAAGGAAGGGAGAACAGGGACCAGGGACAGGATCGCGCCGGCTGGCCCCAGCCCCCTTCCAAGCTTCCTTTGCCCCCTTTCCCCGCCAGCACTTACCTGCTATTTCCTGGTAGGGTATATTGACCAGGCTGAATCCTTTGGCACTGTAAGCTTGCCTGACCTCACTGCAGCTACGAGCTTTAACATCCGCCTCGACTGAAAGTGATAGCAGCAGCCCGGTGAAAAAGAAAAGCAGAGCCCCGATCCGAGAAGGCATGGTGTAGCATGCAAATCCAGCTCAGTAAATAAAATCCCAGGTCCGGCAGCGTCTTCACCTTGTCCCAAACGTCGGGATGCCTCCGGAGCTAGCAGTGCCCTCCCCCCACCTCCCTATCCCCTTGCCCACCCCCACCCCCCGCCGCCAGCGGAGGGGATGAGCAACCCAGACCTCTTGCACTGCTCTCAGCAAACTTTTATAAGCCAGATGGAAGATGGCAAGCCAGCCAACCAAGGCTGTCTGGGAAAGCAGTCGCCTTTTTCTTCTATCCCCCAAAACCAAAAGAAAAAAAGGGAGAGGGGGGGAAAAGGCATAAGGGGTTCGAAGCTGCGATCCGAGTTCTCGAGAGGCAGAAATCCGGACTCCCCACGAGCCGGCTTTGCCCGTGAGAGAGTGAAGGTGGGAACCGCGCGTTGCCTTGGCGTGAGGGGAGGATGGAGAGACTGGAATGAGCGGGTCTGTGCGCGGTGCGTATAGTTCTTGTTGGTGTGAGTGCGTGTGAGTATGTGTTGTGTATATACAGGATCCAGGGGAAGCTCAGCTTCGCACAGGCTGCCCGAGTCTGTGAGAGCCCTCCTGAAATAGGAAGAGAGAAATCCTGGAGACACTGTGTGAGAGAGGGAGGGAGAAAGAAGGCGAGAGAGAGGAGAGAGAGAGAAACGTGCTACACATTGCATAGCCGGAATACAGAGGCCGAGCGGAAGGAAAAACCTGGAGTGGATTTCTTCACTTGGCAAAGAGCTTAAACGAAACGTGCCTGAATCTATCATACCCTGGTACACTTTTCTTACCATTCCCGACCCTGCTCCTAATTCCTACCTTAGTTGAAAGAATTAAATATTATAGAGAAACTGGGAAGAGTTGAAACTGGTAAACTAAAGGACCAGAAGATGGAGAATCGTTCTAGTATATACACTGTTATGCAAAACTCCATTTTTGCATGTATAGAGGTCAGAATGCAGATTAATTTTGGTTTTTTTTTTTTTGTGTGTGTGTGTGTGTGTGGTCCTGATTTAGGAAGAGGAGGAAATGTACATTTTAAGGCAAACGCTGTTCTGGAAGAGAGCAATCTTCTTAAGTGATAATTTTCTTTTCTTTTTTTTTTTTTTTTTCTATCACAGGCAGCAGAACCCCAAGGGAACTTGACAAGGGAACAATCTGTCTTACCATTTTTGGTCCTTTACTTAAAATTTTCTCTTTTCTTGAAGTTTTGTGGGTAGCTTTAGTTTAGCAATCCGCATAAATAGATTTCCAAGGTGCCAAGGGAACTCTGAGAGCAAAGGGGAAGAAGGAGCCCATGGTAAGCCCAAGGCAAAGGAAAGTATAAAGAGTGGGTAATGGATGATTTTAAAAGGTCGTTGCTTTCTCCAGATGTTCTCACATACAGACCTTTCATTTTCCTTCAATTTTGCAATAGATTTCCTGAATGAAAAAGTTATCCTCTCTCTTCCTTTACTATTCCTTTTTATTCCCAAAAAACTGTAAGAAGAGATTAGAAGGAAAGTTCATTTTATCACAATTTCCACTGACATTATTCAACTAATGGGCAACTTGAATTTCCTAAAAAGAACTGTGTAAGTCAGTAGTCTCTAAAACAGATGAAGCTATGATATTTTGGAGTTTTGATGCAAAAATGATTGCTTCTATTTAAACTGACAAAATAATGAAATTTTAAGGTAAGACAGACTTACTTATGGAACAATATGTAGGTTATTATGATTGTACACCAAAAATTTCTAGTAAAAACTTGAATCTTTGGAGTTCGTCTACAAAATCAATACATACAATGACATAGCAAATAATGTTTTGCTGATGTTGCTAATGACTGTGAGTCATTCAGATCATCATCATCCTTACCACCACCATCATCATCCTCATTGTTTTTTGGTTTACCTCCTTCCTAATGGCTAAGACCTTTTTGATTTAGTTCTCCAAAATGGATCCCATGATTTATAAATATGATTTAATATTTGGAAATTTGCCATTAAGTCATTTGATGACATAATTTTGGTATTTTCTTAGCAAAGATACTGGAGGGGTTTTCCCTTTTCTTCTCCAGCTTATTTTACAGATGAGGAACTCAGGCAAGCTGGGTTAAATGATTTTCCTAGGGGAGCCTTCCTGATTCTAAGCTCCATGCTCTATCCACTGTACCACCTAATGTTGGAAGACACATAATGCATATACAGAATCTTATATCTGAATTTACTTTTAAAAAAATTCTGTGGCTGAAACATGTGACATGTCCTAATTTCCCTGATATACCCTTGTCTGAAATATGAAGAAGTTGAACTAGTTAGAATAATAAAATAATAGAATGTAGAATGTGAATGGTCCTTAGAAGATATCTAATCCAATCTACCTTCTTTTGGAAAGAAGGGAATTGAAATTTAGGGAAGTGAAGATACTTCCCCAATTTGCAGCAAACTAATGAAATTTTGAACTTGCATTTGAGTTTTTCTATTTTTAATTTGATTTGCTTCCCACTATCTCAAATATGGACAGTTCGGTGATTATATGATTTCTTTTGCACAACTTTATTAGTTTAATTTGCTCCAGTAATTAAACTATTATTCAAATATATTAATAACATAATATACATTATATAATAAATATGTCACCTCTGTGTTAATGACCTAAATAGTATCCAGATCATTTTTAAAACGTCAAAGTTTAATATCAAGGTGCAGAAAAGCTAACCTATTGAATTATATGAGGAAATATAGGGCCATTTTCAATGACTCTAATAGAAAAAAGCTAAGTTTTTTTTTTCTTTTTAGTTACTTCATTTATTAATTTGAGATAATTTTACCTTTATCAACATATATGAAGTCATATTGTCATGCTGGTATAGTGCTTTGAAATCCTCACTTAAAAATTACACTAATGGTTCCATTATCACATCCAAGTTTCCATTCCCTTTAATGATTAATATTGCAACCATTCCATGTCAACCCATCTTGTGAGACCATTTATAGTTTGCCATAATTATACTACATATAGTGAGCCAGAGGTCTTTTTTTCACAGTTTCTTAACACTGCATGAATATTTTTTCTATGTTACCAAACTATCTTTTTCCCCCGGATCATACATTTATTTATCTAATGGCATTTTTGTTACTTCTGCTGTGTAATTCCTTTTTTTTTTTTTTTTTTTAATATTTTGCAATCTGTTCACACCCACTCTTCAACTCTACCTTGCCCTTTGGGAAATCTTCAATAATGGTTCTTAGCAGATTATAATATTCCATGACTCACAGAGAATAAAATGTAAACAGAATATTATTGGCGTTCTAAAAAAATAAAAAAGGTAAGTCTTTATTTCAAGAAGTTTAGAAAGCTTTCATTGAAAATTGTTGTACTAATATTTCAGAGTCTGATTCTTTTTGTACATCAAAATAACGTTTTGGTCATGTATACTTATTGTGTATCTAATTTATATTTTAATATATTTAACATCTACTGGTCATCCTGCCATCTAGGGGAGGGGGTGGGGGGGTAAAAGGTGAAAAATTGGAACAAGAGGTTTGGCAATTGTTAATGCTGTAAAGTTACCCATGCATATATCCTGTAAATAAAAGGCTATTAAATAAAAAAAGAAAAGAAAAGAAAAGAAAATTGTTGTACTAATTCTGAAAGGCAATCCCACCCAATCCATTTAGTCTGTGGGATTCTAGGCCCACTCATTGCCAATTTGTGACAGCTGTGCAAGATATTAGTTTTCATACACTGGTTCAATGGGTTTTCGATTCAAATTCATAGTCTACTCTGGATGATAGGAATTATTTATCCATTTTCAGAACATAGGATCAGAGAGTTAGAAGTGGAGGAAATATTAAAAATCATCAAGGCCAACCTCCTTATTTTACAGATTTCATACAAATAAATGTAGAAGTTGATAGAGCACTGGATCTGGAGTCAGGAAGATGTAAGTTGAAATCCAGCATCGGATAAACACTTCTTTTGTAACCTTAGATAATCATATGATTTCTACCTATCTTGATTATCATCTTTAACATGGGGATAATAATAGACCCTGACTCCTGGGGTTATTTAAGTAAGCAAATGAAGTATCAGTAAATAACTATATAAATGTTTATCATAATCACCATTTTATTTTTAGTAATGGTTTCTCTAAAATTCACATAACTAATAAATTTCTGAAATATAAAGTGAACCTAGGTATTACTACTTTCCTATTTTCACACTGTTATGCTGTGCTTAGTTAGGTCAAAGTCTTTTTAGTGATTGTGGACCTCATTTAGGAGAAAGCACCTCTCCAGGGTATGAGGAAAGCAAAAAATTTCATTTAGTCTGCTTCATTTAGTCTCTATACTTTTCCTCTTTTCTTTAATTCTTGACTTGATAATAATCAAAAGGTAAAAAATTATGTCTGTTACATATTTTAGATAAGTTTGATTTTGGCATATACGTGGAAGACGCCCTTTTAAAGAATTTTTAAAAGCAGACTTTTATTCCATTGTGTCATGTTTTTTTGGTAGTCTGCAAACATATAAGCATAGTGAGATTTTTGTATCCTTTACATTTTTCAGTCAATTATGTTCTATGGAATACCATTTGTAAAGCTCACTTGTTCTTCATGCCAGCACCAAGAAGGGTCATGATTACTATTTATGTTACTCCAATAAAACTTTTTTGTATCCTGAGAAATTAGACCTATGTGTCAGTTGCGTGGTCCACCTTTTTGAACAACAATAAAAGCTTTTTGTTGCTTTTTACTCTCTCACTTTTAAATGTCTTAAGTATCCATTCCTTTGATAAGCTTCAAATTATGTAACCATGAACGTGGAATTTCACATACTCTGATGATTTTTCCAATTCTGGTTTTCTTTATACCCATTTCTATTACTTCTAGCAGCACATCAACTATGATTTTAGATTATAAATGTGCTAGTTGCAATGTTCTTAGTTATTTTTTAAGTTCATCATAGAAAACAATCTTTACAGATCTTTTCCATTTTTCTATTTTCTATTTGTTAGTTTCATTTAGTTTTATCCTTCAGTTTGGGAGATTGCTTTTCTTATTGGTTCTTTAACAAAGCTTCTTTAACCTTTCCTTTTATTTTTTCATGTTGTATGGGACAAAAGAATTCATAATTATTTGCATTTCTCTGTAAAATTTTGTCAGTGAGCTTATATTTTGAAAGATTTATTTAATTTCAGCAACATGATCGGTAGTTCACTGCCTTACATGATTTCTAGACTCTTGTGTTCTCATCATATGGCAATTGATTTGGATCAATTAGGATTTTGTAGAAAAAATATTTTAATTTGTTTCAATGATATTTCATTCATTTTACATTTTTCTATCAATAACTTAAGTAGGTGACACTGAAGATTTATTATTCATATAAACTGCAATGAATTTCATGGTTGTATTTTCAAAAATAATAGCCTGAGTGCTAAGCAAAGTGAGTAAAAACCAAGAGAACATTATACACAGCAACAACAAAATTGTATACTGATCAAATGTGATGGACTTGGGTCTTTTGGACCTTTGTGATGGAAAGAGCTATTCACATCGGTACAGAAAACTATGGAGACTGAATGAAGATCAAAGCATGGTATTTTCACCTTTTTTGGTAGTGGTGTTGTTTGCTTGTTTTTGTTTTTTCTTTCTCATTTTTTCCCCTTTTGATCTGATTTTTCTAGCAGAATATAACATATGGACATATGTTTTGAAAAATTCCACATATTTAACCTATAGTGGATTGCTTGTTGTCTAGGGACACAAGGAAAGGGAGATAGAAAAAAAATCAGAATACAAGATTTCACAAAAGTGAATGCTGATGTTTAACATATTGGATTGCTTGAAGTCTGATAGGTAATCAGGTTTTCAGTACCATTGGAAAATAGGAAATCATGAAAAGTGTCTGCTTGATCAGGAAAATTGATCTGTCTTTGGAAAATTTAAATCTATTCTACATATCAATGTCAGATTAGCATCAATCAGTTAAGATTATGAGGAGTGGACAAAAATGGTAGCAAGGAGAAAGGAACAGATACATTTCAAATTAAGAATCAAGGAAACTTGATACTCACTGAATAAAGAAAGTAAATTACAGGCATTATAGGATCATAGAATTTGAGTTGGAAGGGGTTATATAGATTATTCAGTCCAACCTACTCATATCATTGTTGAGGGAAAAGGCTGAAAAGCGGAAATTTTTTTTAGGGTCATGTAGCTAGTAAGTACCTAAAGCAAAGTTTACCTCATATTGACTTCAAATCCAGTGGTTTATCTACAATCTTTCTGTGACAATAATAATACCAAAATTTTGAGCCCAAATAGCTGAAAAATTAACAAATCAACATTTAACAAACAATTGAGTGCCTAGGATATGCAAAGTATTGTACTAGATATTTAAGGGAATAAGAAGATGAAAAGACATAGTCTCCTGCCTTTATGGGAAGGGGTAATGCTGCCTGTTAATAACTCCTTGCAGTAATAACACTATAAGTAGTCTTTTAAATATATATTTATGTGGTGTTTTATATTAAAGTAATGTCATATACAATACCCCCTTTGATCTTCATTACTGGTGTCTTTTACATGTCACATATTTTCAATATATTTCTCAAATAAGGAAACTAAGACTCAGAAAAGTAAAATTTGTCCATGATTATTAGAAAGTATTGAAAGCAGAAATTAAAATGCTGGGATTTTCAAATTTATATTGCAGCATTCTTTCTATTATACCACATTGACTCCAAAATAGATAATTTGGGATGATGAGTTGGTTTTAGGAGATGAAACTAATGACTTATTTTGAGAAATGAGTGTGAGTCAACTTTAGATACAAAACAGTTTGGATGACACCACACAACAAGAGATTTTGAGTCACTATCATAATTAAGGTCAGGAGAATATGGGGATCAATAAGGAAGAGTAAAGAAGATAGGGCTATAAAGTCTAAGGCTGGAAGACACCTATAGTTGACGGACTTGAAGAAAAGAAGTGGATAAAAGAAACAAAATAATTTATTGGACATGTAGGAAGAAACTACAGATTTTGTGGTATGTCAAAACAATAGAATAGAAAAAATTAATAACTGTGAGATGGTATCAATTTGCAGCTGAAATTTCAAAAAAATAAAATTCCTGAGTGCATTAAAGAAAGTCTGTCCAGTAGGGTGCCTTAATAGAGAGAAGCTTGATTCAAGGAAAGAGCAATTGGAACATGGAGTAATTTGAAAATAAAATTGAGGGAAAGGAAGAGGTAGAATATTATTAGCTAGTCATTGCATAGGGATTTTCACTTTTCAAAAGACTTTACATGTGTTGCTTCTTTTGATCATCAAAATAACCCTCCACAGTAGATTCTATTATTATCCCAGTTTTACACATGAAGAAACTGAGGCTGATTAAGGTTAGGTGCCTTCCTTAAGGTCAAACAGCTAGTAAATTCAGGTCTTCCTAACTAAAATCCTAGACTCACTGCATTGTACCATTTAGGAGCTTAAGTAGAAGGGTAGTGCTGGATTTTTTTTCATAAGGGAGACTTGTTTGTTTTGGAAGAAGAGAAAAAGAGAAGATGCTGATGAAGAAATATAAGGTGAGAATCTGAACTTGAATCAAAAGGGAAACTAGGGATTATCTAGTTTAATTCTCTTTCTGATTTTATATGTAAGGAAAGTAAGGCAAAGATGAAGACTTGCTCAAGATCAAGGTGTATCTAGTAGCAGAGAGAAACCCAAACCAATTTCTTCACTCTAATTCACTCTCCAGTACCCCCTCCCCCAAAAAGAAAAATGATGCAATGAAACATCTAGCTTTTAAGAATAGGAACAACACCCTCTTTCTCTAAGACTAGAGGAAATGATGAGAAAATCATTTCAGAGACAGATTAATATCTAATTTTTCTCTTTGCTACTCTAAAAGAAGCAGATAACTATAAAATACCAATCAATTTTTAGGATAAAGTAAGAATGTTTTTTGCATGAAAACATTTATAAAACGAAAAGAAAATACTTGCAAAATAGGCATGTAATTTTAGCTATCCCTTGCCTTAGTAGTTGTTCTGATATATGAATGAGAAGCACTGTTAATTTAATTTCTTCTTTATATGTTTTGAACAAAGTAGGATAAATCAATTCAAATTAAATGTTCTGAAAATGAAAGACTGGACTTCTTAGTATCCAAAAATCTTAGTTTGTCACAAATCTAAATGTCACTATTAACCAATCTATTGAAAACAGATATTGTAATGAAAAAGCTGTCAGAAATTTTAAAAGTTTAATGCATCCAGGTGCCTCCAAAATGGGCACTGAGTGAGTTACTAAGTTACATGAAAAAAAAAGAGGTAAACTTAGGTGAAAGATGGTTGGTAATGGTGAAAACAATGACTCATTTTCTTTTCATAGATTTCCCTCCATCAGATCCTAGTAGATAGTTTAACATTTATTGAGCTCCAAGAATTCACCTAATGCAAATACAAACCAATTAAAACTATATCTTTAGGGCAGTTGAAAACCAGCTGGGCTGCTAATGGTCCCTGGGGGGAGGCTGAACTCCAAGGGACAAGAGGTAGTTCATGCCTTTCAAATGTTCTTTCTAGTCTCTGAAGCCAGACTCTATTTTGCCTTCAGAATGGGGGAGGGTGATGTCCATCTGTTGATTCAGGTTTTTGCCTAATTGATATAGCAGTGTTTAGCCAAGAGAATTTAAAACTGTAATTATTTAATTAAGTTTAGTTTTTGGTTATCCCAGTAGCAAGTCAATAAAAGCATTCTACAGCCTGAAAAAAATCTCACAACACATAATTGCAAGCTTTTCTATAAGGAGAGTAAATAGTACGCATTTAACTAATTGACTGCATTTAAGAATTTTGCCTCTTCCTATATAAAATCCCTTTGGGCAAAGAATTTTGATAGTCAATGAATCTGTTGTCTCACACAAAATACTTTTTGCTGTGATGCAAAGTGCAACCCATCCTATCTTTCTTGTACACTACTTTTCTGTGTTATCCTACAAATCATTCAAATAAATTCTACCTCATATGAAGAGGCCTTATTGCAAATTCTCTTAAGTGTGCATCATTTATCACATGACCAGCTGGGAATGTTCCCAGGATAACTTTAAAAATTGTGTTTAGGAACAATTTAATTACCAACTGTATTCTGAGTCACTATTCATTTTTAATTTATTTATTGATAATGATGATGATGATGATGATGATGATGATGATGATGACTGAAGCTACCCTGGTCTCTGTTTTTAGGCTAATAAATTGGCTAGGACTGACCAAAGATTTTCATTTCCAGCCTTGGACTAATTAATAAATCTTTGAGCTCTCTCTTGCAGAGATTCTTAAGTTTCATTAAAAAAAACAAAACAAAACAAAACAAAAAAAAACCTTAAGCTTTCTTATTTTCAAAACATATGCAGAGATAATTTTCAGTATTCACTTTTGCAAAATCTTGTGTTCTAAATTTTTTCTTTCTCTTCCCCCATCTCCTCCTCTAGATGACAAGTAATCCAATGTGTTAAACATGTGCAATATTTCTTTATATATTTCCACAATTATCCTGTACAAGAAAAATCAGATAAAAAAGGAAGAAAAATGAGAAAGAAAAAAAAATGCAAGCAAACAACGACAAAAAACGGTGAAATGCTATATTGGGATCCACATTCAGTCCCCATAGTCCTCTCTCTGGGTACAGATAGCATTCATTCATTATTGGAAATGGCCTGAATCAGCTCTTTGTTGAAAAGAGCCACACCCATCAGAATTGATCATTGTATAATCTTGTTACTATGTACGATGATCTCCTGGTCCTGCTCATTTCACATAGCATCACTTCATATAATTCTCGCCAAGCCTTTCTGAAATCATCCCATTAATTGTTTCGTGTAGAACAATAGCATTCCATGACATTCATATACCACGAATTTCCAGTTTCTTGTCACTACATAAGAGGCTGCACAAAGATTTTTTGCACATGCAGGTCCCTTTCCCTCCGTAAACATCTCTTTAGGATATAGGCTCAATAAAGATACTGCTAGATCAAAGGGTATGCACAATTTGTTAGCCCTTTGGGCATAGTTCCATATTATTCTTAAGAATGGTGGGATCAGTTCACAACTCCACCAACAATGTATTAGTGTCTCAATTTTCCCACATCCCTCCAACTTCATCATTATCTTTTCCTGTCATTTTACCCAATCTAAGAGGTGTGCATTGGTACTTCAGTGGTCTTAATTTGCATTTCTCTGAGCAATAATGATTTAGAGCATTTTTCATATGATGATAAATGGCTTTAATTTTGTCATTTGAAAATTGTCTGTTCACATCCTTTGATCATTTTCCCAAGTTTTCTTTATGGACTTTTGCTTGCTGTACAAAACAATTTGTCTTATGAAGTTATGAGATGCTAAATCCCTCCCACCTGAAGCCTAGCCATTCTCTCTATGCAGGATCCTCTACAGATCCTGTTTCCAGCCTCTTCCTTGGATATCCTAGCACTTGCAGTGTGGCACCCAAATCACAGCTCACAAGCCCTTATTAAAAACCTCAGTTTTGGTCCATTGACTGTTTTCATTGAAATTCAGATTCACACTAGCATTTATACAGTACTTTAAAGCTCGCAAAGCATTGTGCATAACCTTGGAAAGTAGCAGGTTTTATTATCCCCATTTTACAGGTGAGGAAACAGATTGAAAGGGGCTCCATAAAGATTCATGTTTTCTCATTACAAATGAAAAGTCAAAACAAAATAAATTCTAACAATCCCTTACATTAATAAATAAAAATTGTATATAGAAGCAATATTATATGTATATATACTATATATGTATATAAATAAAATAGTTCAATAAGCATAGAAGTATATCAGTATTCTTATGCATAAATATATATGTATGATACAGACATCCTTAGTATAAATACATATAAGTAAAATATAAGTATAAAAAGTATAAACTAGTTTTAAAAGACAATCTATTTATGTAAGTAATAATTGTTAGAACTTCAAATATTAATCTTGCATGGGATGGTTGTGTGTCTAAACCACAAATTTAAAACATATAGAGAAAAGGCTCTGATGTTCTTTCTTTCAAAGGAAGTACATTGAGTTCTGGGTAGTTTTCAATTTGAGACAGATGAGAAGTGTAAATTTAGGGGCAAGACCAGTAACTTCACATGCTTATATTACGCAGACTTGCTATTCCCATCTTGTTGAGTTTCATTTCTGAATCATGTTCCATTTTTTTCAATGAAAGTTGCCTAATGTTTTGAAAGCTTTCAGTGATGATGAACCTCGGCTGATCATTTCAATATGGAGCAGGACCATATAGATACTATAGAAGTATCATATGTTGAGATAACAAGATTTTATTCTACCAGGCTATTAACTGGGAGCAATTTCCTATAGCTACAACTAGGATTGTTATTTTGTCTTTGTCTTATTAAAGAGGAACTCATAATAATATTTTAGAAATAGGGTTTTTCTAATAAAGAATTTCTCAGACCCAGGATCACTAAGTTCCTTTTGTTTTGTTATTCTTATTTAATATATTTAGAACAGACATCTGATTTCATTGATGGAGGATGTTCCCTATAAGGAACTCTAACTATTAATGTAAATCAGCTCCTCATTAATTTATAGTCTAGAACAATTTCTTAAACTTAAACTACCTCTGGCAATCTTGTGATACTTATGGATGCTTTCACACAATGTTCTTTTAAATCCCTAGAGTTTCATGGAAATAAAATTTAAATTTTTTCCAACTTTATGGAACCCCTGAAATCTATCTCTGGATCCCTGGTTAAGAAACCTTGTCATAAGGAGTTAGCTATTAAGTAACTTTTCCATGGTCACACAGTAGATGTATGTCAGAAGTATTCACACATTTGTGAATCCAAGGCTAAATATCTATCCAGAATATCATGTTGACCCTCAAGCAAAGTTACAAAATGAAAAATATATAATTCAAGTGAAGGAGCATTTACAAAGCACCTCCATGTGTCATTGACTTCACCTTTGAGATACCTACATCAGTTAAATCAGTCCCTATAGCTAAGGCAAGACATATAAACACAAAATGAAAGAGTTCCTGCTCTCAAATAGTTTACCTTCTAATAATCTTCTAAAAATTTCCAGGTGGATAAAAGCCCATATTATGAGCTTCTTGGAATTAACTTTCATTACCATAAGGTTAAAATGCTCTATTTTTTTAGTTCATATTTTGGACTATGTTTCTTATATGCAATAGAAGTCTGACCAATTGAGCTATAAACTACATGCTCACTGTATTCTGCCTGTTGCCATCACATGTGGAAAAAGTTTGAAACCCTCTTCCAGAAAAGCATGATTGATTATGTGTAATGGAAGTACCCTGCTCCTCAACTTGGGGAATAGCAAGACATTCCATAACTGGTTCGAGCCTGCTAACCATGTGGTGAAGAGAAAGATTGTTGATTAGTTGAGAGCCAGAATTGGGATCTGTTCAAAAAGGTCAAGCCAGTTTCTGCCTTTTTTTTTTTCTTTTCTGACTAGTTTTGTCCAAGTGTGTAGGCAAGGAATGTCATAAGCATTCAAATAAAGGTTTCAAGTCTTTATCTTCTAACCACATTGCCACAAGAGTTAATTGACATTAATTGGTTAAATGAAACTTCAGAATTAATCACTGGCACTTAACTTTGAGAACGCATTGGGATGGAGCCAGGGACAGTGGAGAACGAAAATTCCAGTCTTTTAGGGATAACACTAAAAATCTGAGGGGGAGATATAACTTTGCTCTAAAATCTGACTCATCTTTTAAAAGTAGAATTTAAGCATCCTCAAAGTTTAAAAAGGCTTCATTTATCAATAACTTGGTAAGAAGTTACAATAAATTGGGATAAAAATAGTTAACTCTAGAGTTGAATAAAAATATGTGAATTATTTTTCTAAATTTTTAAAAAATGTATTTATATTTTTTTCATTTTTCTTTTCTACACTTTTCCTTTAAAGAGTAACTTTTCTTGAGCTTTGTGCAGTAGATGTTTCATTTAATTCAATTTATAAGTATACATATACACATGTAGAGGTATGTAGATATTTGTATACATATGCACATACATACACAGATATAAATGTTTTCAAACAATCAGAAAAGCCATGGATAACATGTTGAGGGGAAGATGTTTTAAAAGATAAGTAGCTATTTACTGAGAATCATATTCATGGAGGAAAAGTAGAATTAGGATAACTTTGTTGGGTATAAGGAAGATGGTTATAATGGGTAGAATTTGTCTCCTCCAAATTGCTATTTTTGAATTGGGCTTTATAATTCAATTAAGATGCATTAATGTATGTCTATAACCTGATAGCTTGAGTTATTTAGAGCTATTTTAACAAGGCCAAAAATCTGTTCTGTTTTTTTCTTATTTGGCTATCAATGGCACTTAACTAATTATTGGGGAAATGTATTCATAAGAAGGAACTGGCAAAAGAACGTAAATAAGTCATCACAAATTCATCAATGCTACTAAGAAGACTCAAAGTGTTTTTTCTTATAATGGGTCAGTGCCATTATCATATTTCAATAACTTTAATTTTTCTCACTACAGAAATTAAATATTATTTTAATAATTGGTGTGTAAGCCATTAATTCATTTTTTAATTTACTATTCTCTAATGACTAAGCTTATATCTCTTCAAACTATGAGGATGCTTCTTGTGTATGTGTGACTATGTGGATAGCAAAACTCAAAGGAAGCAGCTCAGCCACTAGTGGGGGCAGTAAACAGAACAAATAAGCAGAGAAATATGTTCCTTTCAGTTCATAAAACATGCCTATGAAAATTATGAGGTGAATATGTTAGAATATGCCTCTCTTGGGATTATTTTTTAAAATTTTCATTCTTTCATATATATCCTCATTTCAACAGAAAATACAAATAGACTGCCTTGTTTGTAATCTGGGTGATTTCTCCAAAAGTTTGCCTCATTTGTTTGACATAATTTCTTAATCTCTTAGCCTAATGATAGAGTGAACATCAGCACCTACTAGGTGCCAAATAATGTGTTTATGTTCTTGTTAGTGTTAACATTTATAAGTTCCATAAATATAATTTAGTAACCCTTTTTATTTTATAGAGGAAACTGATTGGCTATCCAGTGTCATATACAGAGCAAGTATCAGAGTGAGAACAGAAACTCCAGAATTCTCTTTCCAAATGCACTAATCCATATTGGTTTCTAAGTTTTGAATGAATGAATATATATATATATATATATATATTATGTATTACTAAAGCTTTTAATATATAATGAGGATACAAAGTTGAAATAGCATAGGGCATCAATTCTTAGGTCTATTACTTCCAGACTGAATGACTGATGTTAGGTAAAAATTAATTAATTTGAATGTCTTTTTCCTATTCTACAAAATGGAGATAATATTTTTATTGCCTACTTCATGGGATTGTTGCAAAGATCTAGTAGGATAAAATATTTTAAAAAGTATTTTCTGACTCTAAAGTGTGATATGAATCATAAAATCATAGTTTTAGAGCTGGAAGAGATCTTAAGGGGTATTGAGTTTCTTATTTTATAGGTAGGAAACTGAAACATGGGAAGCTGTTTACAAATAGCCACACATCTAGTAAATCATTGAGACTGAATTTGAACTCTAGTCCTCTCAACTCAAATACACTTTTTACTGTAATTCATGAGTAATATAAAATTTTCTAATAATTTCCAGCTATGTATTAAGGAAAATAGTATCAATTACAATGAGTTAAGCTATAAATTATAAACTGAAATGTACATGTATATGTTTCCGTGTGTTTATGTGTATGTAAGGTCTATGTTTACAGGAACATAAAATAAATCTTAATATTTTCTTTCGTTTGTATTCTTACATGTCTATTTGTTGTCTCCATGCCAAAAGTGCAATGAATAAATATGGGCTTAACTTAAAATTTCTGGCCACAACTTTTTTATTGCTACTGTGTTCAATTCAACAAATTAGCAGCTTGTGACTAGTTCTTTGAGGATGTTGGACCTCAATTATTCTTTTTACTTCAACAGGGCAGTCAACTGTTTTTGAATATTTTACTTTTTTTATTCAGTTCAAAAACTGGAATCTTTTTCTGCCTCATTACCCAGAAAAAAAAAATTAGGCAGTAGAGATCCAGAATTGGGATCCAATTGTCTTCCACTCCTGTAATATAGAGGAAATAGGTTTTTTAGTTTAACAGTTCCAAAGAAATAGTTTGGGTCAAAAATCACTGAACCAGTCACATTAGAAGTAAATTAATTGAACAGATATCATAAATTGCATTATATACCAGAATGATGAAACTCTCAATTAATAATGTTGATATTTATGGATAAAATACATGGATAAAAAGGAAAAGGTGTTTTTAAAAATTCTTACTTGGAAATTGAAAATATGGTATATCTCCAGACGGGTCCTCACTGGAGATGTTCATTTTAAATAGAGAAAAGCAGTCTGGCAGCACTGAGACTAGTACCCTCCCAATGTCCATTTGCAGTCATAGCCAATTAATGTTAAGGAGACTATTAAGCAATCAAGTGCTGTTTACTTTTAATTGGTAAACTATCCTCCAAAAATAACATCTTCCAGCTTCACAAAACCCTAGTCATGAAGCTGTGAGAGAATGAATGTGTTACTGTACCAGAGGTCTTCTATGAATAATGAATGGGCCTCTATTTTTC
The DNA here is from genome assembly GCF_902635505.1 of Sarcophilus harrisii. NCBI lineage: Eukaryota > Metazoa > Chordata > Mammalia > Dasyuromorphia > Dasyuridae > Sarcophilus > Sarcophilus harrisii. Next base: position 141,291,470 of record NC_045428.1, on the reverse strand, counting down.
CGGGAAACAAACATGTACTGGCATGTTCTCAGGAATAGACAGTATTGTGAGTCTATGCAGCACAGGAAGGACATAAAATCTACTTTGAGTCCCTTCTTAATTTCAAACAGATATCTAATTTTAAAGTTCTAAAGAGGATTAAACATTTTATTTAATGCAGTATTATTACCTTGCTTCTATGTCTTACACATTTATAAGGATGGGAGATAAAGATTGTACCTATAATTTCATTAGAAGAAGAAGCTTCCAGGTAAAGAAATTCCTTCTGCCAGTTCAGGTCAGCATCTTCTTTATCATTTCTAGTTTTAAAAAGGTGCCTAGAGCATTGAAAAGTAAAATGAGCTGCACAGAGTTATCCAGTGAGGTATATATCAGTCAGGAATTGAACCCAAGTATTCCTGGAAAAATTCTCTCTATAAAGATGACGAACTAAAATTTGAAAGCCACAAATGTCTCCTTATAGATTATAATGGGAGAAAAAATTGACATCAATAATGGATTACAAATTAAAAATTGAATTTTTGTTTTTAACTGTATTCAGTGTTGATAGTTAAATGGATTCTTTAAATTGTTGTAAAGTGTGAATCAAGTATTAATTATACTCAAATTTAGATATTTGTAGAGGAAAATACTTCGTAAAATAATTAATGAAAAATAAGACTCAAGATTTTTAAATGATAATTGTCCTGCAATGTGCTTAAAAGTATATGGTATTCTTTTAGAAAGATCATGAAAGGGCTTAATATATTTTGTAAATTGCTTCCATAATGATTCCATTTACAAATGATATAATTTTCAAGTCTATTTTCATAATGAATGAGAGCTTAATGAATCACATATATTTCAGCATTCAGCAGAAGTATGGAACATCTTTGAATTGAGCTGGAATATTAATAATGAAAATACTTTGCATTTTAACAAGCTGATTTTTTAATAATTTGCCAAATTTATACTATTCTTTAAAAGATATTCTTGATCAACTGGATCTGATGGAAAAATTTCTTAACAGTTATGCACAATAAAGTTGATAGTTACCATGTGGTACATTTAATGACAGAAGAACAAGAACAAGAAGAAAAAGAATGAGAAAGGGAAGGCAAAGAAGAAAAGGATGAAGAAGTAGAGGAGGAGGAAGAGGAAGAGGAGGAATAGGAAAAGGGAAAAGGAGGAGAAGAAGAAAGAGGGGGATGGGGAATAGGATGAGGAGGAGACAAAGGATATGTTCTAAGGACCACTAAAACCAAAACAAAACAAAACAAAACTTTTCTCTGAAGAAATTTATATTTTATTAGAGGGAAGACTGCTATAATTGAAGGAACATGGGCTCTACATTTGCTAGGTATCAACTGTGTAAGCTTGCGCAAGTAACTTAACCTCTCTAGGCCTCAGTTTACATATCTTTAAAATGAGGAAGTTGAAGTATGATAGCATCTGAGGTCCCTTCAAGTTTTAGGAAAAAAAATGAACTGAGAGGGCCTACAAATCAAAGATGATTTCATGGAGGAAGTCATTCCAGGGCAGATCCTTAAAGGAAGATTAAAGTTTCTGAGAGATGGTAACATAAGATATACCTGGAAAATAGTAACTTGCTCCACTTAAAGACTTCCAGGGAAAGGAAATACTATGACCAGAGACAGATCACTTCTTCCCAACCCTCTGCATTTTTTCTCTACAATGTATTTTTCCCATTTTTAATAGTCATAAAATACTTTTCTCTAATATTTTAGGGCAAACTGACAAAATATGTCAGTTCAATTTTTTGAAGTCTAGTAATGACCACAAATAGAAAAGTATCCAAAATGATGATTCTCCTTCAGAAAGTTCCTTGTCTTTAAAGATTGATAATGCAATAGCTGCAGAGTCTCCAAAACTTTAATAGCTTAAAACTAAACTTAGACTTTTAGGATATCTTTTATTCCCTCAAAATCAGAACCAGTGATATCAGAAAGTTCCTTCAAAATTCATGTCTCCAGGTGTCTGGGAAATTTTATCCAAAGTATCAGGAATTTTCTTCTTACATCAAGCCTAAAATTGCCTCTTTCTATTAAAGATCCATTGACTTCCTATCCATTCCATCTAGTGCTGACTTCTAGGACCAAGAAGAATGAATCTCATTTCTCTTCTACATGAGAGCCAAATCTTTGAAGACGCTATCTTGTCTCTCCTAAATTGGCCAAGAATCCTTGATTCCTTTTATGAATCCTTATATAGCATGATCTGTTGTCCTGGCTCCCTTTGATTATCTTCTCTAGATGTAGACCAGACCATCAATATCATTTCTAAGTGTGAGTGTCTAGTACTAAAAACAGTAATCCAGCAATGTTGTGGGCAGAGTACTAGGGCAAAGTACCATGGGCCTATTATTTCTCTAATTATGGAAACTACATGACTCTTAATGATGTTTAGGATAATGCTATTGGAGGGGGGGAAGGGAGTTTGGTTGTTAGATTATTTTGCTATGCTAACACATTATTGATTCACATGACATCATATTTCCTAAAATACAAAACTATTTTTTCCCATAGAAATTACAGTAGTTTCCTTTCTTCCCAGTCTTAAAATTGTGTCTAAATTTTTTTACAATAAAATATAACACATTATATTTATTCCATTTAAACTTTATCTTGCATGATATTTCTCACCATTTTACTATGTTAAGAACTTTTTGGATCCTGACTCGGTTATCCAAAACATAAATTTTACTCAATTTTGTGTTATACATACATTTATTTGACAAGGAAGCTTTTTATGCCTTCCATACAAGTCATTGGTAGGAGAGTATTCCACTGAAAATCTCAATCCAAATTGATTTTGATCCATTTCAGTCCAGTCATTCAAACAGTGCTGAAAACAACTAAATGTTTTATTGTCATTTCATATATTCTCATGCCTAAATGTTTTATTAGCGTTTCATATTATCTCCAATGATAGAATGACTTTATCAATGTTTTCCTGAAGTCCATATATACTATGTCTGCTGCATTTCTCTGAAGTATCTAGATTTTTACCCTGTCAAAAAGGAAACTAGGTCAGTTCATCATGACCACTTTTCCCCCACACACATAGCCAATATATTTATTTGTCTTAATTGAATTTATCTATAACAAAGGAGAGATTCTGTTTAAGGGAGGGCTGTCAGAAAAGGTTAATTTGTAGACCATGATAGAGATATCAGACAAAAGGAATTTTAAAATACAAAGCATTAATAAACTATTAAAATACAAATAAGAAAATAAAAGAAGTTTCAGAGAGAGTAATAAAACATCATGACCAGTTCTTGATGAAACCATGCTTATTTTTAGTGATCTTGGCTTTCTTTTCTACATACTTCCAAACTATGCCTCTAATCAAGTGTTGTAGATTTTTTCCCAGGAACTGAAGTAAAGTTCACTGGTCCATAAGTTTTAAATTTCAAGTTAACATTTGCCCTTTCTGAATCCTGTGGCAGTTCTCCCATCTCGAACCTTTTAAAGATCATTAACTATGGTGCAGCAGTTACATTATTTAGTTCTTTTAGTATCCTACTTCATGTACCCCTAGTGATTTGTACTTTTTGAGGGTAACTAGATTCACCCTTATCATCTCTTCAGATATTTTTAGTTTCAACTGTCTCTTAATCATATTTGTTCCATTCTCAATGGACTGAACATTATTCTCCTTGGAAGAGAAAGAAGTAGCTAAGTTGAGAAGTTCAGCTTTTTCATCTTCTTCTATTGTCATTATCCTTTCTGCACCAAAACGCAGGTCCATTCCTTTTCTTACCATCAATACAGCTAAAATATTGATTATACAAATATTTAGAAGGGTTTATAATTATGTTGATAAATAAAGAGGTTATAAATCATAACTTCTTTATGCTTTCTGATCCCATGTCATTCTTGTCCCCATATTTCCACAAATTCTCCCTAATATGGTTACCTAATGCCCTAAAAATTATTCTAGTTATTTGTACATCTCAAGAATGCCAATGTATTGCTCAGGCTAATGTCTGCTTCAATATATGGCTAGGCTAGTTCCTTTTCCAGTCAAAAATGTCTTCAATGACGCTTTTTCATTCATATGTCCTATATGTTATCATTAGTGATATACTAACCTAGTTATACCCACTATGTATTTTTTCCACTGTCACCTACAATTTTGATTCTTCTGAGAGTATAGCATCTCATGATTCACTGTCACATAACATTCTCATGAGAATACTGGTGTTATTTTATAGAAGAAAGCCCCTTAGAATTACTGAAAGTGTTCATAATTGTTAAAAACAAGCCAATCTAATCACCTCCTTCTAGGCATTTTTGCTCCTAACTCACCATCCATTGTTATTATCCCTACAACGTTTATAAATTGGTGGACTAATTCAATGGGTTACTCAATCCATGAAACATAAGTGACTATATTTCTCTCACACACATGTACATAAACACATTGTATATATATATGCATGTATGCATTTACACTCACATAAACACATTTTTCTTGAAGGAATAAAACTTTTTTTCTAATTAGTATATACAATTAGTATATTTTTGTGATGTTATACACAGCTGAGACACTCTTGTATATCTTCTCCAAAGCAAGTCCAGGACAGAGACTTAATAGTCACTAGAGTAGGCACTTTAAGTGCGTTTTCTCATCACCAACTTTAGATCTTGTTCCTAGTGCCACCATAGTACAAGTATGGAAAAAGTGTTTATTGGTTCATTCGCATATCCCTCCTAACTAACCTCTCATAGACTTAATGGATTATTGAGGGCAAGATTATTCTTATGTTGATAAAAAAACATTAACACCTAATTTTATAATTTATAGACTAACTTAATGTTATTCTATTTGATCCTCACAACAAACCTATGAGGTAGATGCTATCATAACCCACATTTTTGACAAGAACAATGAGTCTCAGAGTTTATGGAATCTGCCATTGGGCACACAGCTAGTAAGTATCTGAGGCAGGATTTTAATTCAGATAATTTTATCCATTGTTCCATCAAACTGCCTTATTTTAGTTAATTAAGGATAATTAATTATATGTGTGACTACACATTTACCTTCACAAAGTACTTCTACTCCTAGATTGATGTTATTTTTAACTCAGGAATGTTACCAATAAAATTGGCAAGATAGTTTATTAAACTATTCCCATTATGAAAATTTGTTGTTGTAAAGGTTCTCTCTAATTGTGTTGGAAGCCATTTGTTCCCTGAAAACAAACTTCAGAATGAACACTTATATGTTGACTGTTACTATCTATGCAGCATCTAATATTGTCAGGTTCTTGAATGAAAAGTATGACAGGAATTTTGATTCAGAAGCATCATGGTATGATATCACCATTGTAAGATAATCATATTCCAAGTACAACCCAAAACTTTATCTGCTATTTTCCTACACACACACAGTTATCAATATATAAACATACATCTAAAACAATATTAATATATCTGACATATAATGTAAATTTCTCTTGACTAATTTAAGTTTGAATTTCTTTAAGATAAATGATTAGTAGCCCTACTTTTTTTTTATAATAAATTCTACTCCTCATCCTTGTTGTAGTGTCTGTGTATATCCCTTATTTCCCATCTATGTTAATTCTGCTCCTTAATTTGCCTTATTATTACTTAACCTACTCCACCTTTCCCTTCCCTCTTCATCCCATTCCCATTAATTTAAACATTTTATTCCATTCTGTTAATCTAAACACACTGCTGGATCCCACTTTATTCTATGCCATCTTCCTTTTTATCCCTTACCCATTAATCTATATCCTCATCCTGCTGTCATAAATCTATCCCACTTTATCCTATTCCCTCCTCCCCCCATTTCTGCATAAATTTTAGAGTGTACTATACCTTTCATGGTAAATATGTAGTATTGCATATTAAATTTATACCCCATATGAGTAAGTTTTCAGAACTATGAGCCTTCCTACCCTCTCTAATTCCTCTGTGTTTTTTCTTCCTTTGCACCTCATTTGTATAACATAATTATTATCTTTACCTTTTACTTAATACTTTTGCTTTTTAGATAGAGCTCATATTCAACTCTGCCCTAATCTTTCTTTTGAGCAACATTACTGACATTAATCTTAAACACGTGATATACATTTCCATGTAAAAACCAATTTGTCCATGTTAAGTTCATTGAAATTAATCTTTGATATTGGATCTTATGTGTTAATTTTCTAATAAGTTCAGATTTGGTTGAGACAAAATCCTGAAAAATCTGCAAGTTCATTGAATGCCCATTTATTTTTCATTCAATATTATGGATAATTTTGCTGAACGTGATATTTTTGGCTGTAAGGTAGTATTTTTGATTGCCAGTTTATATGATTCTAGGATCTATAGCCTTTTATTTTGGCCACTGATAAGTCCTGTACAATTCTAATTATAGGTCCAGCATGTTTGAATTATTTGAATTGTTTTTCTTTTTGTTTTGTTTTGTTTTATCAATTTATTTTTACTCAGGCAATTGGGGGTGACTTGCTCATGGTTATACAGCTAGGAAGTGTTAAATGGTCTCAGGTCACATTGGAACTCAGGTCCTCCTGACTTCAGGGCTGATACTCCAACCATTGTGCCACCTAGCTGCCTTTTCTAGCTAGCTGCCTAGCTTTTCTTTTCAAAAGAAATTTTCTTTTTTTTTTCCTTTTGCTTTTGTTTTATTTCTTGCAAAATTCTTCCTTTGATCTGGATGTTTCAAAATTTGATAAATAATATTTGTAATGTGTGTTTTCCACAAAAGGTCTCTTTGAGGTGGTGATCAGTGCATTTTTTTCTATTTTTATTTTCCTCTCATGTTTTATCACTCGAGCACAATTTTCTTATGTTATTTCTTGCATGATTGTGTCAAAGTTCTTTCAGCTAGCTTTCAAGTAGTCCACTTTATCTTAATTTTTCTCTTATTGATCTGTTCTTCAAATCTGTTATTTATCTTATGTTTCACAATCTGTTCTATTTTTTCATTCTTTATATTCTGTTTTGTTGTTTCTTGGTCTCCTGTAGCTTCATTGGCTTCCCCCTTGCCCAATTCTAATTTTCCAAGGATTATCTTTTATTTTAAATTGGTTAACTTTTTTTTATAATCTTTTTGTTTTTCTTGTATTATTTTTAAAGTTTTTCTTCCATGTCTCTCATTTTATTTTTTAAAATATTTGAGTGCTTCTATAAATTCTCTCTAGGTAGAAAATATTTAATGTTACTCTTTAGGGTGGTATAGGCTTTTTATTTCACTGTTCTCCTCTGAATATAAACCCTGGTCTTCTCTATTCCCATAGTCAGTTTCTATGGTTGAATTCTTTTTTATTATTTTATTTGAATGACAAATATTAGTGTAAGCACTTATAATCATGTTATGGGGAATGGTGTCTCTGGTTTTACTTCAACTCTCCCTTCTGACCTGAAACCACAGACCAAGAGCTGCTGTAATGTTCGGGCTAGCTTTCTGGAAGTCTTCAGGATCAACCCAAGTCTTTGGTCTTAGTGGAGAAGTGATGAAGGAAGGATAGCCTACAAGGCTGGTGAAAAATGGGACATGGAATAAATTTTTAAGTCCTCAGACTGAAAATGAGAGATTGGATTAGGCGGTTTTATTTATCACCTCTACAATCCATTTTCTATGCAGTTGCAAAAATGATATTCCAAACAAAGTACAAAATCTTCCATACCACTCTTCTGCTCAAGATATTTCAGTGTTCATTATTGCTTTTGAGATAAAGTGCAAACCTTTCTAGCATTTGCAAATCATCACACTTTGACTCTAGTCTATCTTTCTGGACAAACTACAAATGACTCTTCCTTACGTCCTTATATTTTCTATATGTAAAACAAACAGACCTATATGCTGTTTATCATATTTGATATCCCTTTCCTTTCTCTGTGCTTTTATTTTGTGGCACTCCATGATTGGAAGTCTCTCTTCTCTCCCTTTCCCCCCTCCCACTCTCTCTTTCATCTCTCTCATCCCTGCTTCATCACTGTCTCTCTGTCTCTCTGAATGTCTGTGTCTGTGACTGTGTCTGTTTGTCTGTCTGTATGTCTCTGTTTTTTTCTGTCTGTCTCTCTCCTCTTAGTCCTTCCTTTTTAAACCTGAACTCCCTTCAAAACTCTGTTTGAATATAATATTTAGGGGACACATATAAAATCTAGTGCATTGAAGTTGAAGGGAACCTGTGAATATAATCCAATAAATCCATAATTTATGGAGCATATACAAAAATAAAGATTATCTCAAGTCCCAAGTGTGTGAAATTTCTATATTTTAAATAGAAATATATCTAAAATACACTTATAATCTACTATTTAAGTATCTCTACTGAATATTAATTATTTGTTTGATTAATGGCTCAGAATCAATATTAAAAACATCTGTTTTGTTGATGTGGAAATACAGATGTAATTTAATTGTAGGTATAGTTGACATAAAGGATAGTGACTTGTAGATTGAGAGCTGAGAACAACTTCTGAGAACTTGTAGTCTAATTCCCTCATTCTAAAATTGAGAAAACTGAACCCTAAAGAGGATAAAACAATTTGTCCAAAATCAGAGAAGTAGGAAGTGTTAGAACTGGGTTATCAGGTTATCTGACTTCAAAACAAGTGCTTTTTTTTTTTTTTTTACTGTGCCATGCTGAGAAAAAAACTAAGTAGTGCTCGTGGTGCTCTGATTTCCTTTATGTCTGATAATTATGATCATTGTGATCATGATAGTTGATACTTCCATATAATGCTATAAAACTCACAATGTAAACCGGGAGGTTGATACTATGTTTATATGCCCGTTTTAGAGATGAAGAAAGTAGAGGTTGTAGAAAGGTAGTTTCTTTTTCAAGTAAGGCAAGGATATCTTCTCCCAGCTCAGTAGATGCAGTAATATGATGTGGCCACAAATGAGGGATCAATGTGTTAGAAATGTGCCCATACACAATAAAGGAGCAATGGCATGTTTCAATGCCTCATCATCTGTGATCACATCCCAAGAGTACTAACTTGCTTTTGGGAAGGGAGGGAAGAAGAGTAAAACAGAGTCAGCTGCATGGTTTACTGAGAAATTTAATATAGTTGCCTTTCTGTAAAATCGAGTAGCAAATCAGAAGCTAAAGTGTAGTTCTGGATAATTTTCCTAACTAGCACCTCATTATCTCTTGCTATAAGTATTCTTTGTTTTGTCAAGACCATTTAAAACATTACTTATTCTATTTCTATTTAGTCTTGAGAAGACAATTGCCTTCCTGTGAACTACTTATTCTCTATCATTTGAAATAAAGTTTTTGATTGACTATAAAGAACTATTTTTCATATTCAATTATTTGGAGTAAGGAGTTTTAGGGGTGCACTCCTTTATTACTCCCTCAGAAGAGGAGACTTCAACTTCCAAAATATTAAGTCAAAGCTATCACTAAGATATCCTTAATGATTTACTTTTAACAAGATTCAAGATATAGGTAATATTCACATTTGCATTTTAAATGTTGAACACAGATTGAGAATCTTTATAATGACTCCTTGATGGATTAACTTTCTCATGAAATTTCTTCTAAAATAACATGTCATTACATATAAAAGTCTGGTTGACACAACAAGGGAAAAATTAAGGACTGAACAATGTTTACAAAATTCCCAGATATCCTTCTTGTTCAACATGAAATCTATCATTTCCTCTCAATAAAATGACTTTTTTATCCTTAATTAAAGCTAGGAGTCTGGGATTTGAAGGAACCAGATTGGGAAAAAAGTGTTTGTTCATTCATGTGTAGTTTGTATTCTGTAAATGACTGATAAATTCCCACAAATTCTCAACAAATGCTCAAATTTTTGAAAATTTTAGGCTGACAAGAGAAATTTTAGTCACCAAAGGTTTTATTATATGGAGGCTCATAGAATTAGCACATGTAAGAACAGTCAACCTGTTTGTAGTCTGCTTAAAGTCAGTGGGATTTGATTCATTGCCATCTACCAGGACATAAATTGACAGGCACTCCCTATGACAACTGGTTCCATCACAAAAGTGTTCATGGGATGGAATAATTTCTCTGGTAGCATTGTGCTTTTTGAATAGTTTTTCAACAAGCAATCACTAGTCAAAAATGCCATTTAAAAAAATTTCTGTATGAAAAAAGTCTTTTCGCTAAGCATTAGGCCAAACAGATCTTGTTATTAGTAGCTATCCATAGGGAATAGGTTGGGTACTCTAATTTAGCCAGGACTATCTTATGGCACTCCTCCATAACTTTGCATGGTTTAGAATTTAGCTCTAATATAACATAATAGAGTAAATGTGCTATTATTATAATAATCTGTGAACATCATCCTACATTCTGTGTTTTCAAATCTCATTCAATGCTGCCTGTCAAGTAAGGTACCGCATGAATGATCTATGCTGATTAGTATCATTAGAGAAGTGTGAAATTCCTAACATAGGAGATACATAGGGGATCTTCAAGTGTTTATCAAAGAAATCACAGACCCCTAAGAAGAGAGACAGAACAGTCCTGTTCAAAGATTAGGGTCTAAGCCCTAGCATCTGGGTAGGGCCCTTAGGCTTATATATAGGAACGAAACAGGCATAGGATGCTAAGCAATCAAAGGAGAGAAGGTTATTAAACTTATAATTAAAAAAAACACACAATTACTGACAAAACTAAGGCTAAGGCTCAGTGTACTGGCTAGAGGAATAACCCAGGCGACTGGAAGTAGGGGGGTAGATATCACAAAGATAATATCTAGTGATAGTCAGACAACTCCAATAATTACTTATATTACCAATAGTCAAGTAGCAGCCACCACTTTTTACCATCACAGCTGCTCCACATATGATCCATTGCCTAGAGACTGAGCTCTAATATAACATCTAGCCAGCTGTCTCTAAATATGAGATCTGAGAAGAAGGGTCAGCAACTGGGAAGGAGGAGGAACCAAGACAGAGGATTGACTAGAACCCTGTAAATGTGCCTAGAAGTCTAAAAAGGGTTGACTGAAAAAAACCCTCCATAATTTTATAACTTTTCCTGCTTAAATGCATGAACTCTGGTAGGTACTTATTGTCTGACAGTCAGTCTGCTATAGAAGTTGGATTTTGGGCTTCAGATCAAGAAGAAATGGGTTCAAATCTCTCTTCAAACATGTACTAGCAATGTGATCTCGGACCAGCTCTTCCTTGGGGCTCAGTTTTTTCATCTACAAAATAAGATTCTTGGATTCAAGGATCTCTTAAGATCTTATCCAACTTTTATGACTTCTAGGATCAGACATATTAATATATAACATTTATATGGTGTTTTAAGGTTTTCCAAATGCTTTACAAATTTGATGTCATTTGATCCTTGCAATAAGCCTCTGAGGTAGGTTGTATTTTATCTCCATTTTACAGATGAAGAAACTGAGGGAGATAGATGGACTCCAAGTCCAGGATTCTATCGACAGTATTACCTTACTGTCTCAGACAAACTTTTCTGACATTTAAAGCCTTTTCACACTTACCTGTTATTCCTTGTTACAACTCTAGAGCTCAGACAAACTGGACATTTGCTCTTCCTCTTTTATGTCATTTCATCTTCTATCTCTGTACCTTCTCACAACCCTGGAAAACAGTCCCAATTGTCTCCATATTTTGGAATCCAAGTTTTCTTTTAAAGGTCTTTTTAAGGGTCAATTCTCATATGAGATCTTTCCTGAATCATTCACTTCCTCCCCTGCTCTCTAGTATTATCTTGTTTTTATTTTCAATATACTTATGTGTGAAAATGTAGAACAACCAAGACATGTTTGTTTGTTGTTGCTGTTTTTTTGCCAGTAGAAGGTAAACTCCTTGAAGGAAAGAATTGTTTCATTTTTAACTTTGTATCTTCAGTTCTTAGAACCCAGAAAGTCCTTAATAAAGTCGTTGATTACTTGATTACTAGTTCACATGTAACCTAGTGTGTTTTCATGTAATATTTGATATTAAACCCTTTAAAATACCTAAACATACCACACTTAGGAAGATATGAAAAATAATATTTATGCTCTTCCATATAAGTTGATCTGTGTGTCAAGTGATATCAATCCAAAGAATATAGTAGCAACTAGAAATCAGCAAGAGCCTTCAGTGAGTCAAGCAAAAAGCCATGTTTATAAGAAGAAAAGTGGGGCATAAAAAATGGAGACTTCTGATACAGTAGTAAAGATAGTTCATTATTAAGCAATATGAAGGGTATAAGATTCAAATAGAGAAAAAAAATTAGAGGTCATCTAGTCCAAACCCTACCTTTTACAAACAAGGAAACTAAGGTACAAAGAGGTTAAGTAATTATCACAGGCAGGATTTGAATCCTAATTTTTCTAATATCATGGCTAGTGACCTAGTGACTAGATCATTACTCCAATCTCTGAAAACCTTGAAGGACCAAGATGTTACAAAATGAAAAGCATAAACCTTACTTTGATAGATCCATCCACTATTCTTCTTTTTATATAATGATGCAGATAAGTTAAACAGTTTGTAGTTTAAATCAATCAATTACCCAACAAGTATTTAAGAAACAAGAACCTATTATGTGTCAGGCTCCATGCTAGGTGCACAGGGAACAAGTACAAAATATATTTTTAAAAATGAACCCTACTTGAAATGAGCTTTCATTACTTTAGTAATAATTAACATAGCAAGGAAAATGTATGGTGAAAAACTTTATGATATTTTTTTACAGTTACATATTGTTGTATTAACCCACTTTATTTATATGATTGTATATGCTGATGTGTTTCAAGAAATATTTGACTCATAATATACCCATGTTATCATGCATTGTGTTAGAGTAAGATTCTGATATACTTGAAATAACATTTAGCTTCAACACTTTTCAACCACTTTCTGAATGCTAACTTCTTAGATTAAATTACAAAAGTAAGTCTATAAATTGTTTTTGTAACATAACACCAGTTTATTAATTTAGAAATAGCAAGTGGATTTATCTATATCGCAGTTTCAGTTTTTAGGAAGAAAAAGTGAACATTTAAAAAATAACCACAAGATACAAAGGGAGCTTTCTTCAAAGAAAAGGAAAATATGAATAGTAAGAATTATTTTAATGAAATATACTTTAAAATCTAAAAGCTGTGTCTGATGTTCATGAATGGTCAACAAAGAAATAATAGATAATTCTGCACTTCCAGCTGGTATTAGAAAACATCTTTTACCATGCTTCACTAAAAAATAGGGAGGAGAGATATTCATGTTTTTAAAATCAGCAACATCATAAACCATTTTCTTTTGACAATGTCTTTACAATAAAAATGCTGTTCTAATAAATTCATTGCTGGGATGTGTTTTTATCACCGCAGTCTCTTCTCCATGAGCTCTCAGAGCCAAAACATTCTGGGGGAGGCAGAATAATATTATTTGAGTCAGAACATAATTTTCCAGCTGCTGAAAAAGGCATTCAGCTTGTGACATGTATTTTCCTATTTTTAAGATTAAAATATAAGCTTATAACTACTTTTTTAATACATGGAAATAAGATTATTACATTATTATGGAGGCAATAATAGACATCACTTTTGAGGTGCTTTTATGTGACTCTGCCTGCAAAGCATCTATTGAAAGAAAAGAAAACACATGAATCTCAATCCTATAACAAGTGAGATGAAAGAATGATGCTGAAATCATTTTCTGAATTTGTAGCTATTGTGGTAGTCATATTTTGTATTCTTATCATATAAATAAAAGGTATATTTTAATTCATTGTCTCATACTCAGCCTATATAACTTTTGAAAATGAGGTAAATATACTCTTCAACTTCTTTTTACCTTTGAAGAACATTAATGCTGTGGTTATGTTATCAGTTCTTAAAATTCTTCCAATTCACAATTACCTTTGAAATTCCTATAATGCTATTTCTTGCGGACCTAATTTACAATCAGGCCCATAAAAGTCTGCTCAAATTCAATCTGACCTGTCCGTTTGCAAAGGGAAAAACTTGTCAGGCCACACTGAAGGAAGAAATTTAAATTAGTCTGCATGATAGATTAGTCATGACTACATGTTAAATAGCTAAGATGAACTATTAGTATTTTAATCATATTCAATGATCTATAAATATATTTTCTTCCAAACATCCATTATCTGAGAATTAAAATATCCCTTACTTAAGTTAGTATTCAGCTGCTGCAAACAGCTGCTGCAAACAGCTGCTGAAATATCATTATGTCACCTCAGTTAGGGTGAACTGGAAATTAACTCAAAAGTTGTTGGTGTGAAGTAACTGGGATGGATGTGTAAAGTACTTCAAAGACTGTTGCATCAAATATCATTATGGACGTGGAAAAAGTGTTAACATGTTTTCCCTGTTTTTTTCTAAAGTAGTCATACACTAACAAGCTATGCCTCACAGGGAAAAATTACTTTTTCCTTTTCCTCCTCACTCTTTGAAATTATAGAATATGAACAATAGCTTTCTTTAATGACCTATTTTAAGAATATTTTAATATGAATAGAAAATAGAGGCATGTATATATTTAAATGACAGGGAACATAAAGTTTAATTGTATTTAAATATAAAATTTAAATTAGCAAATTATTTTTAAAGTAGTAAAAAGAGTTAAAAAGAAGTTAAAGTTAGTCAATAAAAAGGCATTATCTATGATTCAAGGACTGGTATTAAGTGCTAGGGATAAAAAGGAAGGCAAAAAAGTCAGTCTTAAAACAAATTCTTATCTTTGTTACAAAATTCCTTGGTCTCTCTTCCATCCAAGTTACCTAATTTACTGACTCTTCCCCCCATTCTCTTTCTCTCAAAAGTATCTCATATTTTATTTAAAAGACTATACTTTTAGCTCTTTCTTTTTTCCAGTTGCACACTTTAAGTAATTTAAGTCACCTCAATATCTTTTCCTTATTTTCTCCTTTGTTCCAGTCATGAAGGAAGAGGTGCCCCTTCTCCCTGCCAATACCAACCTTTCTTCTTGTATCGCTGTTTCCTTTCCCCCAGGTCTCTTCTGGGAGCTTTCATTGTGAATTATTTTCTATTACTAATTAATTAATTTTCCATCTCTTCTCATTGACAATCCTTTCCTATTGTCTATAAAAATGGCCAGACCACTACTATCCCTTTCTTCTAAAATTATCTTCCATTTGTACCGTATATATCTAGAATTTGTATGCTGTATCTTTCTTTAGAATGTGATGTACTTGATAATGCAGCAGTGTTTTTGCTTTTCTTCATATGCTTGATAATCAACAAAGTGCCTATATATAGTAAATGCTTAATAAAAAATTCTTGATAAGCTTTTGAAAATTCATTTCACTTGATCATTTTCTTAACCTGTCACCATAAAACTCTCCTCATTATGATTCCTAAATCCTAGAGAAGATCTGCCTTCTTTCATTTATACTTCATCATGTATTGATTTGTAAACCAGCTGCTGCCTGATTTCTACTGTCAAATGAAACAGCTCACCTCAGTTGCTAAAATGAATAGTGGATAGAGTGCTGGTCTAGGAATAAAGAAGACCTGAAATAAAATCTAACCTCAGACACCTGCCCTGAGTGACCTTGGGCAAATCACTTAATTTTTGACTTAGTTTTCTCATCTATAAAATGGGATTAACAATATATTAACCTCTCAGAGTTGTGAAAATCAAATGAGGTGATATTTGTGAAGCAATTAGAACAGTGCTTGAACCATAGTAAGTACTATATAAATGCTATCATCATCATCATCATCTTCTTCTTCTTCTTCATCATCATCATGTTTATCAAAATGATGTTAAATTTCACATTGATCTCTTGCTTGCTCAGTCAAATGAACTTTTCTGTCTTTATCTTTCTTGACATCTTTCTAGTGTGCTGATACTACTGATACTCATCCCTACTGCCTAGATATTTTCTCCCTTCCTGAGACTGTGAAAGAGCTCCATGTTGGTTTTCTCTCCAACTATATGACTGGTCCTGCTCATTTTCTTATTCTGTCATCTATATTCTGACCTCTATATATGATTCTAATATGTGTCTCTTTTCTTCTCTTTATTAATGTTCTCACCAACTATAATGTGTTCTGATACTATCTTTGTGGTGATGACTCTCATATCTGCATATCTCATTTCCCTCAAAAACTGCAGTCACCCACCTTCAGCTTCCTGAGGAACAGTTCCACCTAGATCTTCCATAAGATGTCTCTTAGCATGGTCCCATCTTATTGCCACCTCTTAGTATTAATAACTGCCTTTGATTTTCAGCTCAAGGACTTTTTTCTTTATTGAGTCTATCTTGATCCCCAAAATACTTTAGTGTATAAATTTCTTCAGGTAGCAGACTATCTTCCTTTTCTTTTTATATATTTATCATATACATGAATGAATGAAAGAGAACTTACTTTAGTAATAATGCTTACTATTTACCCAGCTCTGTGAATAAAAATAGGAAAAATAAAATATCTCTTCTTCAAGGTATTCACATTCTTACTGAGGGAGACAGCATATAAAATAAAGTTTAGCGAAAGGACAAATGAAAGGGGTAAAAAGTTCAGTCTCTAGAACAAAGGATTGTTGAATTACTGAGCATCTTGCTCTATCTGAAGTAATTCAGAGTTGTGAAAGTAAGACCAGCTTCTAGGTTCTTTTGCCAGCTAATGTCGTTCCTGCTCTACTAAATACTGTATATGGTCTTAGATGATGAGAAGTTTTTTGTATTAATTTTTCTTTTTGAGATAAGATGTTTATGGCTTATGATTCTTCTTGATCCCCCTCCTTGCCAGTAATACCCCAGTAGGTAAGGATTCAGATCTAAATCCATGTATATGTGACTACAAAGTCATGAAATAATAGATGAATAATCATTGTGGCCATGAGCTACCATGAGTTTACAATTGGCTTTTGTGCTCAAGTTGTACCAAAATAACACCACTATGTTGGAATCAAGGTAGAGAATGTTTGACAGTGACTGATTAGAACAATATTAGCTCAAGGTTTTACCACAGGTTGCGCATAAATCATTCACATGAACATTCAGAGTGAAGATGTCTCTAAATTTTTGCATTTAACATGTCATTTGAGCTTTTGCAGTTTTTCATTGCTCAAAGAGCACATTTTCTTTGGACCCACTATGCTGGCTAATCCTATGCCAGGGACTCCTTTGTTTTACAATCAATTCCAAAATTCTGCACAAAAATCTTGAGAGAGTCCTTGCATCACTTTTTCTGACCTCTATATAATTGTTTGACTTGTGTGAGTTCTCTATAAAATAGAACAATGCAACCAGCCTATTAGAGTTATGTTCTCTGAAGTAGAGTTTGAATGCTTGGCAGTTTAGCTCAAGTAAGGACTTCAGTGTCCAGTACTTTCTCTTGCCAAGTAATTTTCAGAATTTTCCTAAAACAATTTAATTGTTACCATAAATATGTCGCCAGAAATGTACACTATGGCTCAGTTTGACAGTGTCTTTGAAGGACCATCTATATAGAATTCCAAATTCTTAGCCATATTTAGTCTCTTACAAACAGAGATGCTGTAAAATTTAATAACAGTTTGCTTGCCTTAATAGAGTCTTCTTTAACCACTGACAAACTATAAATTGGTCTGAACTCAATTAGTCTATGTGACTTTGTTATGCATTCTAACATCTATTTGAATGACCTCTATTTTCCCTAGCCACTGCAGCCAAGTTCTCTCAACAATCCAATTTTGCTATGCTCTTTGGCATTTCTGTTCATGATCAATAAGCTTCCCTATGTCCTCAAATTTTTCAGTCAATACCCAGAATTACCTAGAACAATGACTTGTCCAGGTCACATATCCATTAAGTGTTAGAAGTGGGACTTTTCCTGCTGCTATTGCTAGCTCTCTATTTACTTTGCTGTCCTGCCTCTTGTATCTCTTTATGATTTTTTGGGGGAGAGTTGCTTGAAGGCAGGGGCCATTTTGGCTTTTTTCTTGTCATGTTCAGTCACTTACCCTGTTTCTTGAACATGTTAAGATTTAATAAATGTTTGTTGAAATGAATTTAGGTTCATTCAAACCCCAGGTAATTCTCCTAGCTTTTTGCAATGAAGTTAGCATTTTCCTCCATTTAAAACTTTACAGATACCTGCAGGGACATTCATCTTAATGACCCCAAAAAACTTACTACAAAATTCATCAACCTTCTCAAGCACAATAACTTTTTGTTGCATCTCATTTAAACTAAAAGAACAACAAAAAGATGAGACAATTATATAGTAAGAACAAGGTACCAGATGGATAGCTTTCATGTTCCTTTAGCATTTCTTAAATTTTAGAATTTCTGTAAAAGGACCCATTATAGTACAACAGAAAGACCATGAGGTCAAAGCATCTTTATCAATTTTAGTTAATACACATCTGAGAAGAGTAGCTACCCTGTTGAATGACAGGCTATCTAAAGATATTAATAGGCAAAGATAATAGTTGATATATAATAAGATTAATTGAATAGGTATAAATATAAATCTCCAAATGAATTTAAAATCCAACTGTACTAGTACAATTTATGCAGAAAAGCTTTAAAGTTTTTAATGGACTACAAACTTAATGTGAATCAATTGTGTAACAAAATAGCAAAAAATGACAAAATAATATTTGGATGTATTGTTAGGGGCATAATATCCAGAAGGAAGGAGATAAAGTCCTTCTGTGTTTAGCCAGAGTTACAGAGTACATCTGTACAGCTAAAATATCATATTATGTTTTGGGTATCATATTATATGACAGACATTCACAAAATAGAGCATATCTAAAGGAAGAGAGTAAGAAGATGGTAAGAATATAAGAAGGTTTGTTATTTAAGGTTACTATTGAGGATGTTTAGACTTGGAAAAAATTGGTTTAGTGGGAGAGGCATATAATTATCTTCAAATATTTGAAAGGCTAAAGCGTGAAGAGACATTAAAGTTGTTTTGCATGGTCTTAGAGGGGAGAACTGGAAACAATGGGTAGAAATTGGAAAGGGTCAAATTTATCGTTGATGTGACATCTGCCTTCCTAATCCTTGAAGTTGTCCAAAAGTATAGTGGACCTCCACTTAAGGGAATGAGGGCCTATCATTAGAGATCTTCAAATAAAGATCTGGATTTATTGAATGATGATTTATTGAAAATCTAGTAGAAGCAATTGTGCTTGTTCAGGTATGAATTCTATAAAATTATCTCAAAGGTACCTTCCAACTCTAGAAAAAAGACCTTGAAGATATTTAGTGTACTCCCATAGCAAATTTCTGGGAAGACTCAGGAAAGAGTTTTCAAGATGGAGGGGCATGGATGAGTTGTTTAGTATATTTTTATAGATCAAACAAATAAAATCACAGCTCAATGAAAGTAGGTGATATTTAACAAAAAGACTGAAAAAATATATTGAACTGAATAGAGATATCTAAGGCTCAGAATTATTGGAGAAATAAATTATTCTTTTAAAAAACATCATTTGCAAAATTAAAGAGTGGCATGGAAAAGTATATCTTACACCATAAAGTGAATTCTAATTGGATTAAGGATTTGATTATGGAAAGAAGCCATTAAAAAGTTAGACTATAGTCTATCAGTGGGATATAATATATATACATGTAAGTATATACATGATAATGTGATAAAAGAGAGGGCCAACAATTTCAGCAGGAGTGGAAGATCATGACAGGCTTTCTTATGAGATGGTATGTGATTTGAGATTTAAAGGAAGACAGGGATTTTAAGAGCCAGAACATTTTAGGAATGAGGTTCAATTTGTTCAAAGGCATGGTGAAGGAAATATGAAATGCTGAGTTTAGGAAACTGCATAGCAAGTGAGTTTAGCTGAAACAGGGTATCTAGGAAGAGAAGTAATATGAAAAAATGCACGAAAAAGCAGGTTAGAGCCAGGTTTTGAAACTCTATATGTAAAGCTAAGGTGATTATTATATTTCCTATTTAACAATAGGATCCAATGGGTATTTCTAAATAATGGAAAGACTTGGTCTTCTTGATGTTTTAGGAATGTTAATTTGATAAAATAAGTTGTCTCCATTATATAAAAAATGAAATGTTTTCATAGATATTAAATTAGTGCATCTAAAAGTAAAAGAAATGGTACAGCCTGGAAAATAGTTACATTAAATATCTTAGATAAAGATTGGATCTATAGGGAATTAAGTCAAATCTATAAGATTATGTATGCTTTTGCCTGGAGAGACTTACATGAACTGATGCTGAGTGAAACAAGCAGGGCCAAGAGATCATTATATACTTCAACAACAATACTATATGTTGACCAATTTTTATGGACTTGGCCATCCTCAGCAATGAGATCAACCAAATCATTTCCAATGGAGCAGTAATGAACTGAACCAGCTACGCCCAAAGAAAGAACTCTGGGAGATGACTAAGAACCATTACATTGAATTCCCAATCCCCATATTTTTGCCCACCTGCATTTTTAATTTCCTTCACAGGCTAATTGTACAATATTTCAGAGTCTGATTCTTTTTGTACAGCAAAATAATGGTTTGATCATGTAAAAAAAAAAGATTATGTATGTTTTCTCCACATACAAGTAACCAAACTATTAAATTTTCAAAGAAATAGATACTATTGCTTCACAGTTATTAAATTAATAAAGATGATTAAATTAGTAAATATGTAAAAAATGATGTTTGAAGGCTGTGGGAATATTGACATGCTAAAACACAACTGATTGAAATGTGAGTTAACCATTATGACAAAAAAATAGAATTATCCAAGAAATATTACTAATTTGAGTAACAATCCCATGACTGTTATTATACTCCAAGGATGTTAGTAACAGTAAAAAAAAAATCCTTATTTAGAAAAATACTTATCATAGAATTATTTGTGTTAATAAAAATCTAAGAACAAAATATGGGTTAAATGTTTGGGGGACTAACTGAATAAACTACTATATATGAAGATAAAGGAATGTTATTGTACAATGGGGAATGATAAATATGCAGAGAAATATGGAAAGATTTGTAATAAATGATGATTGGAGAAAACAGATTCAAAATCAATCATTTAGTCCTGTCTAATTCTTCATGACCCTGTGTTCTGTAGTCTACCAATATTTTCTATGGCATTTTCTTGGCGAAGATACTGGAGTGGTTTGTCAATTCCTTCTTCGGTAGATTAAGGCAAACAGAGGTTAAGTGCCTTGTCCAGGATGACATGGCTAGTAATATCTGAGACTACTTTTGAATTTAGGTCTTCCTGACTCTAGGTCAGTGTTCTAACCACTGCATCATTTATAGCTGCACCTTAGCTTATGATTATTTACACTGTTTTAGTAGTGAATAGCGGTGTGACTGAGCAAGTCACTTGACTCTTTTTTGCCTCGATTTTCCCATCTATAAAATCAGCCGGGGAAGGAAATATCAACCACATTGGTATCTTTGCCAAGAAAAACTGAAAAGGGGTCATAGGGTTTCAGAAACAATGGAAATGACTGAAACTACTGAACAACAAGTCAATAAAATTGATATTAAATATGTTGGCTAAAGTAAACATCTCTTTCATCACTAATGGGTAAACTACAAACATGTACAATGATATATATTATCAGTTATAATTATGCTATTAGGTGATTTTGCTTAATTGTTTTCAGAAAATCTTTTTTGAATGTTGATTGGAAAATATTCTGTCAAAAATGTTTCCAATTATATGTATGTATGTTTACATATGTAGGTATATGTATGTACATGTATATATGGCAGAGGCAAATGTAGGAAAAGGAATGGTCTTAGAGGCAAAAATACCTGGAGTCCAGCCTCACCTCTGACACATACTTGATATGTGATTCTGGACAAGACAGTTAACTTTTCATTGCCCCAGACTACTACTCTCAAAGGCTATATGCTTTAGAAGAAGTGACAATCTTAATTTATAGTTACAGAGGAAGGAAGCAGGGTTTTCTCCAGCAGAAGTTTCCTAGGCCTATTAAATTTTTAACCTGATTCATAAATTTACATATACATATGCATATGTTTGTAATGCATATATACATATGCATATAAAATTGCATTACATATAAAAACTTCATAAACCTAATATTGGCCTTATTCCTATAGCATTTAAGCTCTTCAGTAAGGAAAATATCTATTTAATCTTTTGATAATAAAACCAATTCATTGTAAACGGGAATAAACATTTAGAGGTATGTCAGGAGTGCTAATATAATGAATGGTTTTCTTTTATATTACTTAGTGGAAAATTCTTCTAATATTATAAATTCCACCTCTAATATTTCATTGTATCAGGAATTGTGTCACTGGATTCTTGAAGATTATGTAGTTGACGGAAAGTTCCAGCAGGTCCTTAGACAGTAAAAAGCTTAGAATATGGGCCCTGGATTGAACTTTCTGTCATTCAAGACTGAGACGGGCAAAATTTGGAGAACCTCATTTCAATAAGTTGGCCTTTAAGTTTTACATTTTTTCAGGTAGTGTTTCATGCAAACATGGAATACAATAGTTAATAACCGAATAGGTACAGGAATCATGCACAGGGATGAAATATGTATTCTTAAAATATTAATGAGATACATAACTGGGATGCTATTCTGAACAAAATTCTTAGGCTGAGATTTAAAGTCTTTCAGAATCTGGCTTCCAGCTAATATTCCAGCTGAGTCATATTTAATTTCTAAATTCACTTCTGTTTTAAGTGATTAGTTGTATTAGTTGGCCTCCATACATAACTGTTTCACACTTATCTGTTTTGGTGACAGTGATATCTTTTATCTGAAATGCATGCCCTTTTTATCATCTCTTAGCAACTGATTTTCTTCAAAGCATAGTCTAAGTAACTTTCCTAAATATCAATTTGGGGGCTTCTTTCTTTCTCCCCCCTCTTAAAATGTCTTTTTATAGCTACGTTTATCTCTCTTTTTACATGTCCTAGTAGAATGTAGAGTCCTAAAGGGAAGGGACTATTTTTATACTCACAGCATAGTGTCTTGTATATGGTAAGGACTTAATAAATGTATATTGAGGTTAATTGAATTGTTGGTTACATTTTATTTTGAGTTTTAAGACAATTCCTAAAAATTCCTTAAGGAAAATCTCAGCTGAAATCAGTGAGGTTGTGAGGAAATTTTGTTTATGCAAATACAAGGTAATTTGTTGAATAGAATCAAAATCTAATCCAAAACAACATTAATGTACATATAACTCATGATTCAAAATTATTTAGGTTTTCTTTTTCTTTTTCTATTGAGGCAAATTCAGTATTTTAAATGGGAAGGTAAAATAAGGCTCTGGAGGCCTTAACAAATGATAGTTTAATTTTCTGAATATATAGACAGGAGCTTAGAAGGAAGTCTTCCCAGCCGTAAATCCCAAACTAAGTAATAATATCTGAAAAAGTGTAAAGAAAAAGATAAACTAGTCAGTTATCTTGTCAAATATCTTGAATCAAGTGTTTTGGGACCTTTTGATAGTGGTTCCCATAGGAGAGGACAGGGTTTTTATACAAGATTGTATTTCATAGTTGTAATTAACCAAAAAAGTAGATGATATAGAAACAGTATTATGCAGGAAGTAATACAAATTGAATATTAATAACTTCTCATGCAAAATAAAATGTGAGCAAATCAGGAGTACAAAAAATGTCATTTAAAGCAAGTTGCTACTGAAGAGATAAACACTATATCAACAGAGTTGCTCTAACAATTTTCTAACTCTCTTTTCCTTTACTGAATTGTATAGGTTACACAGCTTGTCAGGTTTTGTTTTTTTTTTTTTTTTTTTTTTTTTTTTTTTGATAAGACCAGCATACTGTGTATTCAGTTAAGTAGACTTGGAGGATTTAAAAGATATAACCAGATTGCTCTTCTACAGCTCCTTTTGCTAATCCCTCAAAGTTGATTTAATAGAAAGGAGATGGAATATTAATTTTTTAGAAATGCTGTTTGGTTAAATGACCTTGGTAAAAGCAAGTAGGTGAATTTAGAAATTAGTTTAATTAGCTGATATTAAAATTCTGCAATCTTATTGAAATAATTCATTGGCCATTCAAGTTGATTTCACTAATGGAGAGAGAAGATAACAAAGTATGTAGGACAACACAGTGCAGTAATATAATTCAATAATTTCCCTTAAAACCCCATGGCAAATTGCATATCTTAAAATGGAATTTCATTTACTTCCTCATAACATTCAATAAGTCAAAAACTGAGGCTATCAATGGGCTATTTGCATAAAACAGAATCTGCAAAAATATTCAGCCTTAGAATTTTGAAAAACATCTGATTTTTTTAGATACCCACAAAGCTTTCTAGATCAAGCAACATAAAAAGCTAGTAAGGTGAATACAGTATTCTGTATACAGTAGAAACTCAATAAACTCAACTGTTTTATAGATTCTAGTATAGTTGAAAAATGTTATGCTGAAGTCAGGAGGTGTATAGTTTATGATCTCATACTTCACTAGCTTTCTAACCTTTGTTGATTATAATTTTTCTGAGCCTTAGCTTTTCATTTCACGGGTCATGTTCCCCCACTCCCACCATTTATATTTTATTTTTATATATTGTGTGTACAACATTTATATATGTACATAAATATGTAATTATATATATGGCATGCATATTATATATGCAATATATGTATCCTACATATAATGTTGTTGCATATATAAAATATATAAATATTTCATATAAATGATTATACACATTTATAAACTTAAATAACATGGTATGTCCCTTCATAGTCCAGAAACTTCTTGGGTAGCAGTTCTGGTGCTTAAAGTTGTACATGACACGTAGTTAATGATTAATGAATGCTTGTTGATTGATTGATAACAAGATAGAAATAAATGTCTAAAGTAATTTCTGGTTCTAAATTCTGGGATTCTATGATTTTTGACTTAATAAAAATGTAT
Organism: Sarcophilus harrisii; assembly: GCF_902635505.1. Taxonomy (NCBI): domain Eukaryota; kingdom Metazoa; phylum Chordata; class Mammalia; order Dasyuromorphia; family Dasyuridae; genus Sarcophilus; species Sarcophilus harrisii. The sequence continues at coordinate 141,266,622 of NC_045428.1, read as the reverse complement.
TCAATGAATAACATTCTTTATTTTCTGTTATCTTTAAATCCTTGGCAAAGTTAGATAGAAAATTATCTTGATTGGGGAGGAGGGTTTTAAAAAACATGGAAAAAGTACAAGAGAACAACAGCCAAAAAAAAAAAAAAAAAAGAAAAGAAAAGATAAAACCCTCAATAGCTGAACAATTTGAAGACTACTGATAAACATCCTCCAATAACATAATAAAAAGTTTGTCCATCAATAGCCTTCCAAGAAGTACCTAAAATGTCTTTTTATTGGAGTAACTTTGATCTACTATAATTTCCAAAACTCAGAATCAAGGATGTTGAAAGACAATTGCTAAAATCCAGAGGATATTTATCCAATGAACAAAAATCTCTCCTACAATGGCTTTAATGTCTTTAATAAAGTTTCTGTTTGACGACCTCCATAAAGGGCACCAAAAGTATCCCAACCCATATTGGAACAGCTGTATTTTTGTGATAGTGAATAAAATTCTGCTTGTCTGATAACTATACTTTTTCTTCTTTATTCTGCCATCTGGTATCAAGCAAAACAAGGTTTATTTTCCCTTTAAAATGGCAAATAAGATATTTGAAGATAGCTAACATGAATAAAGAAGACCTCATCTCCCACCTAAACATTGATTCCTTCTATCAATCTTCCTTAGTCAGCCTATCTTCTTAGAAAAGATGTTTGCTAGGTGTTAGGGCTTTGTTCCTGTTCAAACTATCTCACATTTTCTTCTCTCTTTACCTGTTTCAAACTTGGCTGTAGAAGAATTTAAACTTTATAAAGATTATTATTATTATTTACATCTTCTTATCCTACTTAACTTTTATCCACATAATACAGTGGTACTTCTTGGTTGAGGACACATAAGCTGTTGGTCTTCACTGGTCTCCTTTGCCCTTTACCTATCATCAAGATTTGTCTTACGCTCATTGCTGTGGTGCCTTTGGCTTCTCATTGGGTTTCACAGTTTTCATATTTATTGGCTCTTCACTCAAACCCAGGATCCTCTGGGAGTAAGTTGCTACTGATTAAAAATGATTATGAGTTTGAATACATGTTGTTTATATAAAACAATAAAAACTAAGGAATAAAGTATGAAGATCGTGTATTTTTAAAATCAGCAGGAGTCAGGAATTCAGGTTAGGGGAAAATCATCAGTCTTTATTCTCAGTGAAGAAGGATCGGAGGCGGAAGAGAATCGGCGATAGCAATATGTGCAGCTGAGTCAAGAAGCTAGCTAGACCAGCAGCCACACGACCAGCAGCTAGGAGTATGGAACCCAGGCCCAATCTCTCCCAGCTTCTCTTCCTGTTCCTGTCTCTGCCTCCACCCACCAAAATCGTCATTTCCTGTACAACACATCAGGACTTGCACAGAAGAGTGGGCAGGACCATTCTTTATCAATCATGTATAGAAGTATAGTCCAATTACTATTTAGCCTCATGTACTTGGGACCTCAGTGCATCAACTCAAACCTCAGCCCATTCATCTCCCTTTCTTTATTTTAGAACACAGGTGGTCATGCCATCCCTGACTCCTCAGGGAGGTCAGAACCCCCAAGGGAGTGATCACAGCCTCCTAACTTTTCAGGAAGGAGGGTGAAAGCACCGAAAAGGAGGTGATCACAGCCTCCTGACTTCTCAGGAAGGGAGATGAAAAGCACCAAAGGGAAGTGGGGGTTGCTAGCAGGTTTCTGGGCTGAAGGGTCTTATATGCAAACCCATCAGCTGGGGAGATATTACACAAGCCCAAATAAAGAGGCTATTGGGATGACTCTCCCCACATCATGCAGGCTCATTGGTGTAACAAACATGAATTGTACATGAAAGGGAATAGCAAACAAATAAATCAACATGGTATTGGAAGAGATCACCAAAGTCCTAGAAGGAGGGTTTTAAACAACATCCACACATACCCTTCTTCCCCAAGAAATAGTCAAAACCAATCTATTGTCCATTGTTTCACATTCAGGGAATCCAATATTCCCCTAAGGTTTGAAGTCCTCAAAAGTCTTTTTTATTTTGGGAATCCAATGTTCCAGGTTTTGAAGTCCTTAACAGTCTTATCATTTCTCAGAGAAATCCAATGATTCCGAATTTCAAATCTATGTCCAGAGAATCAATGATTCCAGGGTTTCAATCCTATGTCTCAGAGTAATGATTCCTGAGGGGTTTTCGTCCCTATGTGTCAAGTCCAATGATTCTGGGTTTTAATCCTACAACAATCTTATGTCTAGAATCAATGATTCCTGGGGTTTTGAAGTCCAACAATCTTTGATGTCTATGGTCAAACACCATAACTGCCACGCTCTTTCAATGGTAAGCACAATCACAACAGAACCACCATTTTCTTGGGGCTCTCCTTTGTTTCAAGGGGTCTGCTCGTCTCTTGGGACAAAGGAATATGGCTCTTTACCCATCGTTCCTTCTCCACTTGTGAGAACCAAACCCTCTCCCAAAACAGTTAGCCTATCTGGTCCTTTCCATTCACCCTTTTGGGTCTCTCCCTCCCTGGCGATTATCTAAAGATGTGCATTGCTCACACTGGACCTGCCCTTCTTGGGTTATAAAACCTGTCTCCCGGAGCCATTGCATCTTTGTCAAAATCAAGTAGTTAATGTAAAGAGCTGATTTAGAAGTTCTCTGGGGTTTTTGGCTCCCCTTTCTTTTGTTTTGGAAAGCATCTTAATATCTCTTTTCTCCTCTCTACTATTGCCTGTCCTTGAGGATTAAAAGGTATCCTGTGGTGTAAAATCTTATACTGTCACAAAAGTGTCAAAATGTTTTGAAATATAACGGACCATTGTCTGTTTTTTATTTTTTGGGCACACCATAATCAAATGCTTTATGAAATTCAATGACCATTGGGTTCTCTTTTTTGCTGCTGGCATTTTTAAAAAGTGAATCCCAAAAGGTGTCTACCACAACTAGAAAGACAACGACCAAAAGATTTATAATGGGTCACATCCATTTCCAGATTTCATTGGGTCTCAAACCACGAGGTTCTTCCCTGGGGCATATAGGGCGTGGAAAGGAAGGCAAGCTGCAAAACTTTTCTATGCTCCACTTCCTCTCTTGTTATTCAAATTTAAACATAAAGCTGAAGCTGATGATATTTAGAATAAAGTCCTGAGCTTCTTGGAACAAAGGGATGCCAACATAGTTAGAAGGCTATCTACCTTTGTTGCCATAAATATGGGACCTGGAAGTTCACTATGAGAATGGACATTAATATATAGATCACCTGGATGCTTTCTCACTTGCTCTTGAAGTTTCTTAAGAGCTATATATAATAGAGGCTGAAATTTTATTTGGGCTTGGCAATTCTTTGTACCCACCTACTGAATAGGCCAATAATATTATATTTATGTCTCTGGATAATAAAGTAAACTAGAATGATTGCAAAATTTTCCTTGAGTGGACGAAAAGGAGTTCCCTTTTCTCTTTATAGTTAGATCTGAAGTACACAGCACAAATATTATTTTGGATGCATCCTGAAATATTGGTCCTTTAAGAGGAACTATAAAACTTTTTCTTCAAGAATCCATAATTTTGTAAAATCTATTATCTTTAATGGAGACCCTGTAAAAATTTGGAGCCATGGTAATAAAATTTGCCACTCTGGGATGGTCTCCCAACACACTAATTTGTGTATTGGTATAAAAGGTGTATATCTTGTCTGGTTTGTCCCAGATAATTTACTTAGCTTATGGCCTTTAATAAAATTCTGGCACTGGGTGGGTTAACTTTGTTCTGGGGCCCAGGAGTTCCCTCCTTCCCCTGTCTTTGAGAAGGACTCTGTGGGTGCCTCTTTGTGGCAAAACGTATCTCAAGGGTTTTGGTGACTCTTTCCCCACATTGGAAAACAGTTCAACTTCTCTCAAACCTTTTAGCTTCTTTTGAAGCTGTGTGATGAATTTAAAAACTGTCTCCCCTTAAAATGTCATATAACAGTTGTAACTGATAGGTAGTCAAACCTAACACTGGTAAATCCATTAGATATCTCCTATCAATTTCTGAAAATCATTCAATGTTTTAGCTTTTTGTTCTTAAGGACAGTTTTTTGTACTTAAGCACCTTAGGGTATCTTTATCCTAAAATTGAAAAGGAACACGATTTTTTCTGGTGCTATATAATTTGAATTCCTTAGGTTTCTATGGTCTTTTGTAACATCTTCCATTTGTTCCTCAAACACATCCCAAAAATTCATCCATGTAATTAATGCATAACGGAATCTTTTCTTACTGGACAAAAACAGCAACAACATACATTTGACACATAGTATGGCTGTTTTCATTCCTTGGCAAAACTGTCCTTCTTCTTTTAAAGGCTCAGCTAAGTTGATGGGTACTGAAAAACTCTTTTCATATCCTCCTTATCAGAGGATAGAATGAAACAATCCTTAATATCTATAAAAGAGACCTTCTCTAAGCAACTGAGTAGGAGATGGAAGTCCAGGCGAAAGGTTCCCATAGTTTCCGTCTTTCATTCACTTTTCTTAAATCCTTAACATCCTCCATTTTTCCAATTTCTTTTCACAACAAACACTGGAAATTCAAGGACTTAAGAAGGTTTAAGTGTCCTTGGTCAAGCTGCTCCACTATATCTAATAAGGCCTGAATTTTTATCTTCAGGACTTTCTATCCACAGGTATCAGTTTTCCATTGGATAGGAACGGTGAAAGTGTTAGTAGGCCTTCAACAGCAGTCCTGCAAAAACCGAAGTCTCATTTTAACCCTAATTGCTGTAAAACTCTCTTCCCCACAGATTGATGGGATTTTTCAACTATAAAGGATAAAAACTCCTTTTTGCCTTCAAATCCTCTCATGGGGCCCTAACTTCATCTATTATTCCCTCATAACGTGGTTCTGCTTTAACTTTTTATGACTGGGCCAATTGGCACCTCTAATGGCCTCCGATCTGCCCATGCCTACCAACCCTTCAATGGAAGGCCATTTTTATATAGATTGACATTTGGGTCCAGTTTTCAGCTGCTGTCCAATATATTGCTATTTTTGATCTGAAATGGAATCTGGGTGACTATCACGCTGTTATTAAGTTCTGTATGGAGTAAACCTGATGCTACTATTTCTCCCGGGTGATAAGTCACACATTGTCTGTATTGGTGACTGGGTTTATCTACACATTCCCCAGTTTTCCCACATCGTGTGTGGATGGACACTGTTTTGGACTCTAAGGGGTGAAAGGTCAAGCCTACTGTGCCCTGGGCAAGGGATCCATAGGCTGGAGGAACAGATTTCACCTTTCAGGGGTATCTCGTTATTCACGAATACAGTGTTCTCCCTTTCTCTATTCTCCCTAATTGAATCCCTTTCTTCCATCAGGTTGCTTCCTGGCTGATTGATTGTGTCTGGGTTGGACTTTGGCCTCTGGGTCATCATTGGCTGCCATCAGCCCCAAGTGTTTTTTGCCTGGGCCCTCATCCCATTCCCTGAACCTGTCTACATTCAGGGCCCAATGGAAGCCTCTTTGATTTTGGGGGTTGCTGGGTCTTGTTCTCCCACCCTGTTTATCCCTCCTCTATCCAACATTGAGCTTTGGATGCCCTACTTTACCACACGGCTTGGCCTCTCTAGAAAGTCCCTTGCCCGGAAGGGACCCTGTCTAATTTGGGATCTTGGAAGTCTGCATCTAGTCTGGCTATAAAGGCATTTGTGCCCACTGTGGCACAGCGTCTTTGAACTCCTCAAAGGGACTTCACGTCCTAGTATAATTCTTCTGCACACCTCATTAGCATTTTTCCTTGAAGTTGCCTTATTAAAAGCATCTGTTGATGAATTTTTCCCCATTAGTTCTTGTATTGATCTGAAACGTCCCACAAATCAGCAAAGGGTTCATCTGGCCCTTGTGTTATTTTGTGAAGGCCTCAACTTTGTCATTTTTTGGAATCGAAGTCCCTTTATCTTTTAAACAATTTGCTCATATGCTTACTGGATAATTAATCTGTGTTGTGATGTTTAGGGACCTATACCTGTTGTAGGGTACAGTTGATCCCAGCATGAACAGCATTTTGACTATTTTTTTGAGCTTGTTCCTACAGAGCTCACTATATTCAGAAAAGCCACATGTAATTTTGTCAGGTTCTGGCATACTCTTGCTATAGATTTCCATTGGAGTCAAGATTTCAAAAAGGTTCTGTAAACATCTTAACATAAGTGATGTAGCCCCACAAAGGTGCAACCTTTTTGGTCTTTGATGATTTCTATATTAAAAGGCTTCTTGCTTTTTGACGGAGGCATTAAACTGGGAAATTGGGAAAGATATTGGCTGGAGCTCTCGCGTCCCCGCCCTTTTCTTTCCTTCATTGCCCTCGAATCTACTCATAATTGGATACTGGGATGCTGGGGGGGGTGCGGTGCTGTCCTGCCCCCCCCCCCCCCCCCCTCCATCCGGAGGTGGAGTTGATGGAGGAGTTTCACTTACTCCTGAGGTGGGCTAAGGCTGCCTCCTGGGTAATCACCACACCGCCCTTAAGTCTCCATACCCTGTGGAGGAAGGTAATTAATCTCTTCTTGTTTCCCCAATATCATGGCTATTCTGAGGAAGGGCAGGGCAAGTGGTTTTCTTTCTTCTAGGGATGGGGTTTCTTATGCTCGATTATATTGTATAAATAAAATGCCTAATGGAAATTGAATGAGGACCGTTTTCCTTTCGTGGAATCTTTGTCAACCAGGGACCAGTTCTCTGAGATATCTGCTCCTCTCTGAAAAGGGGAGATGTGGTTTAATGTACAAGTCTAGCCCTGTTCCCCAAGTTTAATAGCCCTTATCCTTCTATCACTTCAGCATGCTTTCTATAGCACCACTGTGGGTGGGGTTGAAGGGTTAAGGGGGGGGGATGGAAGTTTTGCTAGCATTTGTCCCATTTTAGCCAAAAAGATTACTGGTTTGTTTTTTAGAACAATACTCCCACCCAAGTTCCTGGTCACGGAACTTCCAGTCCTGGTTTACCCGTTAGGCCAAATTTGAAGAACCGTGTATTTTAAATCAGCGGGTGGAGTTCAGGTTAGGGAAAATCCCAGTCTTTATTCTCGGGAAGGATCAGGGCGTTGTTTAAAAACCCCCCAGTTGTGGGGTTTTTCAATATAAAGGAAGTAAAACTCCTGTTTGCCTTCAAAAGTCAATACAAGTTGCCGGGTCAAAACTAGCTAGATCCAACACACGACCAGCAGCTAGGAGAATCGAAGACAGGCCCCATCTCTCCCTGCTTCTCTTCCTGTTCCTGTCTCTGCCTCCACCCACCAAAATCATCATTTCCTGTACAACACATCAGGACTTGCACAGAGAGTGGGCAGGGACCATTCTTTATCCAATCATGTATAGAGTATAGTCCAATTACTATTTAGCCTCATGTGCTTGGGAAGTCAGTGCATCAACTCAAATCTCAGCCCATTACAATAAAGAAAGCAAGTGTTCCCCCATCCGAGGAAGGATTTCTTTTAAGATATCCAATGTACAAGCTAATCAATAATCATAGAATTTTTACTACAGAATGAGGTAACATTACTACTAATACAATCATTTGGAAGGTGAGTAATAAGTCTCACTGTGATGTTAGCTATTTATGCAAGCCTGCTGATGAATTAGTTTAAACTACTTCTACTGAGCATAATCTAACCAAATGCCAAGCATGGTCTCAGTCTGAATTTCTTTTCCAAAGATCATGCTGATCATTCCTTTGGTGCTGAAATTTAAGTATTCTATGTCTATGGCTTCCCTGATCCACTAGTCTTAAACATGAATGTGTGAAGGATCTGTGATTTTCTCACTGGAGAATTCCCAGTGTTGGAATATCCTCTACCAACATAGGTTACAAGCCATCTTTGACTTACTGGATAAGTCCAAGGGAATTACCTAAGACACACAGAAATAAAATATTTTGTCTAGAGTCACTCAGAGATGTCAAAGGTAGGATACGAAACTGTGACACCCAAATACAAAGCCAGCATTTTGTCCAGTATTCCATGTTAGCCTCTATATCAATTTGGTACCAAGAGTACCTTAAAGTCTTAACAACAACAAAAAAAAGTTTTTAAGAATGTATTAGAGGAGACCAATTCTCTTATTATTTCTTATAAAATTACCATTAAAGGAAGTCAGTAATTTATTAGCTTCTCTGTTCATGGTTGAAAAAAAATCCAGGAGATGTCTGTATATTTTGAGAACCCTCTTCCCATTTCAATTATTTTTATTTGTTTATTTACTTTTTTTTTGCTGAGACAATTGGGGTAAAGTTACTTGACCAGGGTTACACAGCTAGAAAGTATTAAGTGTCTGATATCAGATTTGAACTCAGGTCTTCCTAACTTCAAGGTTGGTGCTCTATCCACTGCACCAACTAGCTGCCCCTCCCATTTCCACTATTATGATAGCATGCCTCTGTTTCAGGTTTGTAGTTATACTCATTATATAATATTTACTTCTGTCTGAGTGGTCTGTAATTTACTCCCCCTATTGATTCACATTCAGATGCCACTTTAGACTCCTGCATTTTCTCATGAAAGTACATCTTCTTAATAAGTACTATGTCATCTTCCCCTCAACTTATCATTTATTTTATTAATTTAGCATTTTAGTCCACCTCTAAATACTTTCTGATTTTCTAGGGTCATTTGCTCCATTTTGTTAATATTATCATTTTACTTTGAGACATCTAAATTGTGTGTGTGTATAATATTTACACACACATACACACACACACACACACACACATACACACACACAGTGTTTTTAAATTTCTGATTTTTACCTGTTTTGTGCTGTATGGTTTTAACAGTCTCTTTGCCAATATTTGTTTTCCTATATTGTACCTGGCCTGTCAGATATATGTGATGAGTATTTTTCTTCTTCCTTTTCACTTTAAACCTTCTTTGATAAGATCCACAGAAGTTCTGGAAAATATATATTTATTGAATGTTATCAGGTGATTCTGTCTCTCTCTGTTTAGGATTCATTTATCTCCTTCAATATTCCCTAGAAAGGAGTTTCCATCACTATTTTTCCTCTTCTGATCTACTAATAGCTATAGACCTACAGAGTCTTTTCTCAGGACACATAAGACTAATTTCTCCTTAGATGGCCCAGATCCATTCTCCAAAATTTTCTTATTTTGATCTAAACCTAAAATCCTTGAAACAAGTAACACCTGGTATAGAAATTCTTTTACAATGTAGATCATCATGTTATATCATGTTACAGTGTATTCATAGAAAACTGCGTAGAACACTGAGAGATTAACTTGTTTGTGGTCACACAATTAGCATAGGTTAAAGGAAGACTCTGAATCCAAGATCCTCATACTTATTACATTTCTTCAAATATTCAGTGGTGTTTCAATCCATTTCACTCTCTCCAGCATATTCTCTTACTCTTCAACTCACTGACATGAGTGAAAATTTTCCTCAAACTTATTTGATTATTTTTCTTCTGTGTTTTTCTTCTTTTCTTGGTCTCACTTCTATTCATTTGGGGAATACTTAATTCTCCCTAAAGACTTGAAAAATAATTTTCTTCTGACAGAAAGATCAACCTGCACTTTCTATGTTATTTTCAATTTCCACTGATAGAAACACAGAGGTAGGATTTTCTTTGCAGAATTTAAATTCCTTTTTATTGCTGAAAACCTCAGTCCTCTGTCAGTGATGTTGGTACCTCTTTGACTAATCTTCAGAGAAAACTATTTGTTACTACTTTTCATCACACAAGGGGCTTAGTAATTAGGGTTCTTGAGTGAGGCTTTGTTTATTTAGCAAAGCAATGGGGATTAATGTATCAGATTAATGTTTAATATTTCTCATTTTATGTATTTTTATTTTAGAAATCAGAGCTTTAAGGGAATGAGAGCCAGGAAGGCTAATAGGATAAAGACTAGTAAAAATACCTAGTATTTGTCTAAAACTTTAAGGCTTGCAAAGAACTTTACATATATCTTTTTACTTAATCTTCACAATAACCCAGTGAGCTAGGTTATTATCTGCATTTTACAGATGAAGAAACTAAAATTGAAGGTAATTAAGTGACTTAGGGTTAAAATAGCTAGTAAATGTCTGATATCAGATTTGAAATTAGGTCTTCCTAACACCAACAGGCAACTAGATGATGTAATAAATAGAGTGACCAATGTGTAGATAAGAAGACATATTTTTCTGAGTTCAAATCTTACCTTAGATATTTACTAGCTCTTTGATCTTGGGCAAATCACTTAATTCCATTTGCCCCAATTTCTTCTTCTGTAAAATAGGCTAGAGAAGAAAATGGCAAATCATTCCATATTTTTGTTAATAATAACTTTAAAAGGTGGTCACAAATAGGTGGACATGATTGAAAGGCAATAAAAAAATTTCCTGTCTCCAAAAGGTTAAATTGCCAAAAAAAAAAAAAAGAGTAGACAGTGAATGTGGACTAAACATATGTTTTTCCATAAATACTCTTTTCCCCAAATCCAGTTGGCCCTGTTCCCAGTCTAAATTTTTCTTCAATTATTTCCTTAGTGGCAGTCATTTTGATTTTTTTAAAGAACTTCAGGACAAATTCAATTTTTGCCACAATATCAAACCAAATGGTTGAAAATTGAACATTTTAGTCCTTCAGTGTATCATTTGCCAAATAATTGCTTTCACTGTTTTCTGTAATAACTGGTTACTCTGCTATAAACTACAGTAAACTAAAGGTACTAATTAATATTAGGAATCCTTTCCCCCCCATCTAGTCAGTTAAGGAGCAAGGTCATTTTTCAAAACAGCTATACAAATCTTGAAAATACTGAATTTAGACGTTCAGATTTATATCATAATTTGAAAATATAGCTAAGGATTCTTTTCCCCTTACCATTATACATGTTTTCTTGTTTGATTCTTTTATTTCTAATTACTACGTACACATGGGGCATTCTTTAAAGACAAATCATTTCCCACAGAGTGCACTTTTTAAGCACAAACAGGCATTATAAACCAAATTTACATTTGCATAAAGTTTACTATTTTCTGTGTTACCTACCCAATAAGGTACTGATAGGTGAAAAGCTGAAGTCTCATTTCTGTCAAGATACTCAGACATCACTCAGAAGTGATGCTGAGAAGGAAGACACATAGATGTCAAAACACATCCATTGTCCAAAAGGGCAATCTTTTCAAAAATGTCAAGAGGAGAAATATTTCTAAATATCTAGTCTACCTCTTTCCCTCACCTTTTCACCAGATTAAATGATACATTGCTCTCATAACTCAGCATAGCTAGGGCACATATGTGTATGGGATGTATATATATATATATATATATATATATATATATATACACACACACATATATATGTTCATACATATCCTTGAACATGGATTTTTACATTTTTGTTGGACTGATAGATAAGTTGAATAAATATTAATAAGCTTTGAGGTAATAAAGAAAAGTTCTCCTCCTTGCTTCCAAAATAACTCCCTTAATTGTCCTCCTATGTTCCTGACATTCTGCTTACTTCTCTGAGTTAACTGTTAAAGTGCAAATATAATCTATAATAGATAATGAGTTAAGTTGCTGTTGTATCATTTCTATTACTTTCCATGTTGTGCTCTAGATTCCTTCCCTTCCCTTTCAATCTCTTGTTTGTTTGTTGTCTTCTCACATTTGAATCTAAGCTCTTTGAACTGTCTGTATTTCTGCTGAGTTTTGAATTCTCAGTACTTAGCATAGTGCCTGGCACTGGGTAAGTTTATTAATTTATCAGTCATTAATTCTATTCCTACCATGCTTTTCTGATTAACATTAGCAAAACAGAGCAATGTTGAAATTCATGGACAGTCCAGTATTGAAATGGAGAGTTAGTATAAAGAAGTATGGGGGGAAAAAGTGGCTTCAGGAAATAAGGATGGGAGCAAGGTTATAAAAATATAAATTCTTATAATTATAACAGAATAATATAATAATAGCTTATACTAACAATTAATATTTTGTTTCATGACTTACAAAATGTTTTGCCTACAAGATCTTATTTGCTACTTAGAAAAACTTTTCAAAATAGTTGCAGTTATGAGAACAAGGTATATTGTAGTATTTTCTCTGGAAGAATTCAGGCTCAGACAGTCTCCAACCCAAGCAAAGGCATTTTAATGAGACTTACATACTCCATGGGTGGCCTGAGCTCCTTGAAACAGTCAGTACCCCCACAAAGCAAGACAAGGATTTTAATAGAGGAAAGGATAATAGTTACATCACACAATATGGATATAGGAAGGTCCTAAATCCTGGGAAGTATGCATGAGACTACCCAGAATGTATTCCAAAAAGCCAACTGGTGGTGTGTGTGTGTGTTGTGTGTGTGTGTGTATGTGTGTGTATTATTTTGATATTAGCATATTATTATTATTATTATTTAATTAGTCTAAGCTTTTCCAAGGACAGCAAAGTAAGGAAAGTTTGCAAACATTATATTGGGGAAATTACCTTTTGTGCTTTGTAGGCTAGTATTCTGCTCTGAATCCTGTTGCTGCTACTTTCTTATTGGCTAATTTCTAAGGTATATCTAAACCAGAGGATGTGGTTACAAAGCAAATTGGCCTACTTGTTAGTGAGTAATTAAGGATTTCTGTGGAGTTTGGGAAGGGGACAGATTTGGACTGGGTTGCTCTGGGGGCAACAGTCAGATAATCTTCATTTTACAACTGAGGGAATGGAGACAGAGAAGTTAAGTGACTTATTTATAGTTACACAGCTGGTAAATTATGACAGGGAGAACTTGAACTCAGGATGAAAAGATTGTTAAATTTTTCACTAAATTATACTAATATCTCTAAAGCTAAATGCAGAGGAAGAATTGCAGGAAGGAAAGGGAAACAGAAATATCCAGGAAGAAATAATAAGTAATAATTATTATCATAATAACTAACATTTATTAAGCACCTGTTTGTTATATGACAGGAACTAAGATAAGTGTTTTATAAATATTATCTAAGAGATAGACTAATACTGTTAACCTAGGCTAGGAAAATTGAGTAGCAGGAAGAATTATACTGCATAAAGTTCATAGATCTGGAGATATTAAAAAAAAATTAGGAATCATTTAATCCAACGTGTGGATTGGCTCATAAAGATTAAATGACTTACCTAAATTCACACAGGTAGTATCAGAGATAAGATCTAAATTGAACTTCTCCAAGTCCAGAGCTAATAGCTTCTGCTGAATTGTACAAATATACATTATTTCAGAGTCAAAGGCATGATGGCTACTGCCAGATAGAAGGAAGGGGTAATACCTGGCAATTCTAAGGATTAAATATTTAGAGTGAAATGTTTGGACCCTCAAAGAAGTGACAGTAGAACTCTGAAGGGGAGAGTTGCAAGTTTATGGGACTGCTTATTTTCCTTCAAATGCAGAAAATTCCTAGGCTCAATAGGGACATTAAAGAAAAAAAAATTACCTTGCTTACAGCTTCCCTTAGGATTAGACTTGATGAGTAATGCAGACCTTTGGAAAGGGGGCAAGGAAAGGGCAAGAGACTGATCTTAACATTATTGTCCAATAAATCTAATTTGAATCCTTAATAGAATTCTACTAGGAATCTCTTTTTTTATTCCTTTCTTTGTTTTTTTTTTCTTTTTCTTTTTAAATAGGACTACTAGATCATTAGACAAATAACTGTAAGCAATAAGCTTGTCTTTTACTGAGGACAGTGTTTCACATCTAATATCCTTATGTTTTTGGAACACTATCATCCTTCTGGTTACTTAAGCTTACAAAGTTGGAGTGATCCCTAACTCATATTTGCTCACCTTACAGATCTAAGGTCTCATAACCCACATAATCATCAATCCCCAGAGAGATATATTTAGGACATTTGAAAGATCTTTGCCTCTTTGTTGCTCAGTCATTTAAATCATGCCCAACTCTTCATGGCTCCATTTGGGTTTCCCTTGGTAAAGATACTGGTACAGTTTACCATTTCATTCTTCTTCCTTGATTTTATAGATGAAGAATTGGGGCAAACAGGGTTAATTGATTTGCTCAGGATCATACAGCTAATAAGTGTCTGAGAACAGATTTGAACTCAGGAAGATGGGATTTCCTGCCTGGAACTCTATCCAATGTACCCCCTCATTGCCCGAAATTAGCCTTGCTTCTAGACAGTTCAGTTATGTTCTTTTCACTGAATGAAACAAAAGATATATATCAGTAGGTGGGAAGAGATCTATGTACTTATCTGTGGGAACTATAGAGAACTTAATATTTGCCTTAGAGAAGACAAGCCAGAGTTTCATCTCCGAGATACCTCAAGAGTTCCTTTATTGAACAAAGGATTTTGTGGACAATATAGTAGAAATAATATTTACAATAAAAAGTAGGCTTTTCAAGATTTTTTGAGCAGAGAGGAGATAATTAAAACCTTGGAAAAACTTGATGTGGGAATTGATAATAGGCATGACCAATGGGAACAGTCATCTACAACAGATTTTTGATGGAGAGAATTTGAAATCTCCTTGCCTTTTTTGCACATCTCAGCCTTAGTTCCTGAAGTAATTTTTTGAAAAATGTTAAGCCACTATTATTATTTTAAATAAAACTACCACAAATATTCTTTTAAAATATGTCTAAATAATTGACACATATACGTGAGATTAATAATACATGTTCATACTATTCATTTCCCTTTAAGCCCATCATTCTTCTAAACTTTCTTGTTTCTATTGAGGATACTATTATTCTTTACTTACGCAGATGGAACCTTGAAGTGATCTTTAATTCATATTTGTTCACTTTACACATCTAACAATTGCCAAGTCTTGTTAGTTCTTTCTCCACAACATTTTTCAGTCTGTAAAAGATGTCAGCAAAAGCATGTAGGAGGAAGAAAATATTAATTGGTCATGTGTCAAGGTCAAGGTATGACAGGTAGACAGCTCTAATATTCTATTGGTATCTTCATAAAGTCAGGAAAAATAAAAAAAAATTCCTCCAGCAAATTAGGTGCATTCTTTTACAAACATTTGAGAGTACATGGATAATATAAGAATAGGAAGGGGAGATATAAGGGAATTGAACTCTATATAGCTGGAGGAGATATTAAAATCAGTGAGATCACAGATCTATTTGAATAATGAAAAGGAATAACATGCTACCAAAATGTTTCCTTCTGAATGACCCAAATTTTAATATCAATATTTTCATTGATATTGTGATATACTTCTAGGTTATAGAATATTGGTCTCTGAAGTTTTAAAACTTAATTGAAGGTAACAGAAAAGCACATGGTGTGTGTGAGTAGGAAACAAATAACAGCAAATGAAAACTTCAGAAATTCAGCATAAGGATGACATCAGAGATTTGCATTATTAGAAAAAAAAATATGCTTGACATTCCACTTGCTCTACTGGTACCTATGGGAATATTAAGGGAAACTGATGAAAAGCTTCAGCAACTTGTGGTGACCCTATGGAACATATAAATGTGAATTTTGTAAGGTGGGCAGAAATAGATGGATTGCGATATTCATCATTGCAGAGGATATCTAAAGTAATCAACTTCTCTTTTTTTAAGTATTTGAGTATTTGAGATATTTAAATATTAGTAAATGGTAAATATGAAACATATAAAAACTGGGTAGACATCTGAAAAACAGGATTAAACTGACTAAACCAGAATTGTATACATAATTACTGTATCAGCATTTAAATGAATAAGAGAATAAAAGGATAGAATAAAAAAAAGAATGGAAAACAGGTAAAAGAATAGGCCTATATGGGGACACAGAATAAAATTGTGTTCTTTTATTGCACATGTTTAACATATATTGGATTACTTGTTGTCTAGGGGAAGGAGTGGGAGGAAGGAAGGTAGAAAAATTTAGAACACAAGGTTTTGCTAGGGTGAATGTTGAAACTATCTTTGCATATATTTTGAATAAAGACTTATTATTTAAAAAACCCCAAAATTATCTTTAACTCTTTGTTGTTTGTTAACTCACCTAGTTTGTCATTTTTATATGTTGATTTGGGTTAAAATTTGTCCTTTGTTTACTACAGTGGAGAGATAACCTTACCTTTAAGTGTGGGGAATTGTGAACACTTTAGGATGTTATTATCAACAAACAATTTGAAAATAAAGTAGTCAAAATTACCCTCAGATATTCCACAAAGTAGAGTTATTTTTGGCCCCTCAGGGCATTCATCTCCAACACTATATGGAGAGACCCATGCCGATAGCCTGGGAACAGGGATTATACATAAGAGCCAGAAATCTGGCTTCACACTCAAGAACATATATATGTTCAAATCCTGCCTCTGACATATAATATTGCAATATCCTTAGCAGGTCACAACATCTCAGTATACCTTAGTCAACTCTCATAACTTGTGGTAAAATTTTTTATTTGCATTCAATTTATATTCCTAAAGAATACATAGAGAATTCTTCATGTTGATAAAATTATATGTACAAACTAAAAAGAAGTTTATATTGAAAACAAATGATGTAAGAAGTCTATCCTTGAAAATGGTGCTGAGTGGCAGTAAGAGATTTGGATTCAATAGACACAAATATTTTCTTAGCAAAAAATCCCAAACATTATGGAAGTAAAGAAAAATGTTAATTTAGCTCTTTGGTGGTTTAGATGCCCAAAATATTTTAATAAAACTTGAGTATTCAATGATATTGACAGCTGAACCAGCCTGCTGTCATAGTGGCAGGAACTGAATAATGGACATGCCAATGTAAATACAAACCCTAGGAAACTCCACCAGGGCAGTTAGATCTTTATAAAGGAAATTGATGGCAATACAGATGTATTACTTATTACAAGTAGTTGGGCTTAAGAGCCCTCAAGATATCTCTGCAAATGTTATTGCTGCTGTTAAAGATTTTGACCAAAACTTATGCATCAGCATCTTTTCAAAGATGCAGCCTTAATACACTGTCCCAGGGGGGGTTACTTTTATTCTTACTTTTGTGAATCCTACATATGCATAACAGACATATACACAAGACACAGAGAAATATTAAAAACAGCAGAAAGTTTTACTTATAAGGATTACAGGAGGGTTTTTTCCTGATATTGCACAAGCTAAATCTCAAAATATTTTTTCTTATAAATCTCAAAACATTTTTGTTATAAATAGGGACATAATGTTTTTTTCTTTAATGTTTTCTTTTCATGAATATGCAGGTGCCCAAGGATTTGTATTTCATATATGTGTGTTTATGTACACATACTTACATATGATGTATATGTATATGCATGTACATATACATATATGCAGACCTATATACTCACATATATGTAGATATGCATGTGTATATACAGATGTGTATGTATATATATACACACATAAATGTATGTATAATTATAGATATATCAATAAAGGAGGCCTTTCCTAAACACTCAATTCTAGTACTTAACTTCTGTTAATTATTTTCTATTTATCTTATATGTAACTTGCTTTGTACATATTTATTTGCATATTGTTTTCCTCCTTTAGACTGTTAGTTCTTTCAGGGCAGAGATTGTCTATTGCCCCTTTTTTATTGGTAACTGATAAATAATTATTGGTAAAAATTGGTAAATATATAGGAGGAACTTAATAAATGTTTATTGATTGATCAGTTGATTTGTTTCTGTTAATTCCCTTTCATACACTTGCATGCGCGCACGCACACACACACACACACACACACACATACAGACACATGCACACATATATACATACTTTTTTTCTCATACCACAAGAATTATTTTCTGAGGGCCTGATACTTAAATTTTTTATATATGAAACTCTTTACTGAGTTATGAAGACACTGAGTAATTAAAACTAGGAAATTTAACATCTAAGATTTAATTCTTTCTAATTCTAGATGACTTTCCTTGATTCTATGAGGTATTTCTCATGGATAAGGAAACTGAACAGAATAAATTTTCTCCTGTAGAGAACTTCTAAAATTGCAAAGTTAAAAACCTCAATATATTAAATTTTAGAATACACAGTCCTCTGCAGCTATTTTTTTTACTCTTTTGAAAAATTTGGGCAATATAGTTGCTTCGTTCTGAAAAATAAATAATTTAATTTCCCTAAAAGTGCTTCAGGGAGTTACTTTGAATACCAATGATACAAACATTACTAGCTCTATCCCTATGGAAAAGGCTTAGACACTATTTGTTATTTTTTGCATATTGATGTTAACATGTGTGATTGGTACTATTAATTCTCCTCAAATAATTATAAATTTATTCCAGAAATTAACACCATCTTCTGCCATCTTGATAATCTTGCTAGTCATCACTCCCTCTTCTCTTACTCTACCATGTTTAGAAATTCTTATTTTTATGTTATTTCCATTCTTCATAATGTAAAGGAAATTCCTTTCATATTTTTAATTCAGTATAGAATAACTTATAAATTATAAGTAATACTCTAAGAAACTTTAAGGTTTATAAAGGACTATGCTCATTTTTTTCACATACTTCTCATAACCTTTTCTCTATGTCCAGGTAAAAATAATTTTATTCTCTCCATCTTACAAGTTAGAAAACTGAGGATCATTCTGGTTAAGTGGCTGCCAATGACGACATGGTTATTATATCTCAGAGGTGGGATTTCAACCCATCTTACCTGACTTCGCATCTAGCATCCTATCTATTATTTATATCAATTAATCATTTGTTACTTCATAGCTTGGTCAAATCTATTATCTTATTAGAAAGCAAGAAAATGGTCTTATGTAGGATAATTTGACAAAACTGGGAATAAAGAAGTTACACACACACACACACACACACACACACACAGACACACACACTCATGTATACACATACACAGATATACACACATATCTATTATATAATCTTCATATTCTAATGTCTACTTCTTTAAAAAAAAAAAAGCTGACAGTCTATGTTCATTTTTTTTCACAAGCTCCAGAAAAAATTTTATGAATAATTGCTTTGGTTTTTTCAACTTGTCCTTCCCTTGCCATTTTTTTTTACCTTTTCTACCCCACCCTTTGCTTCCATTTATATTTATTTACTTTGCCAAGTACATCCCATACTGTTCTTCCCATATATAGTGTCTATTTAAAAAAAAATTAATCTCTTTAGGACCTCTCAACATTTTAAGTCTTAGGTCAAATTTTAACTCTTCTTCAAATCATCTTCACTTTTTTGCAGTGATCTCCTCAATTTTCTGAATTTGGGTAACACATTATCTAACCTTATTTTTGGCACTTATTTATATATAATCTTGCATTATTATTTAACTGTCATATTCAAATACTAGGATGTACATTCTTGGAAGGAAAGAAGGATATTTCAAAAAAATTTTTTTTTATAAATCCTGCCTCAGTATCTAATATATTGTGGATTTCACAGTCACTTAATACATAGTTCTTTAGTGAACCAATAAATTTTAAAAAGATATACTCACTCTTTAAGGCCTACAAGAATATTGTATTTCTTTTTAAAAAATATTTCATAATACTTACATTAGTTTCAGTGATCTACTTACTTCTTTGGTGGGAAGGTAAGAAAGGACAGGAAAAACTCAACATGAGTAGGAAAACTAAACATTAAGTGGAAAACCATAGAAACCATAGAGTTAGGGAAAAGGTAGAACATGACTTTGTAGTTAAGAGAAAATCTCCCTGTCATTGAGTAATGCATTTCCTAAAACTTTCCTGTGTAGGAAGTTAATCAGGAAAAATCCATGAATGAAAAATATTACATAAGAGTATCATTATTATTTAATTTAATGCATAGTATAAAATTCATGTTGTATCTTAATAAGCATGACAGCATTTTTTATAGCTAAGCGAGGGAAAAAATAAAAATAGGCCTTGGCAATTAACCTTATCCACATGTAAATGAGATTAATTAGTAGTTTTCCCTCTTAATCTTTTGGGAAAGCTGATAATTGTAATTATACTGTTTATGCAAATTGTATCCAAATATGCAAAAGGACAGAACAGTTTGCAAATGAAAGTTCAACCAAATAATAATTTCAGCTTTTGCCTTTAGAATAATAGGTAAGCCAATTAATGCATGAAGTTGACATATCTTAAACAAACATGAACATTTTTTCCAGAAGATAGAGTCTCTTATTTACCTTTACCAATATGTATATTGTCATGCTAGCACAATCCCAGGAGAATGAGCGGGTGGGACAAATCAATTGTAACTTTTTTTTTATTGACTTGTAACACATTTTTTAAAAACAAGTGTATTCTTTTCCCCAAAGTTTTAACATGAAGTAATAGAAGTAATCACTGGCTTGACAATGACCTTACCTTCTCCTTCCTTTAAAGTATAACCTAGGTTTCCAAAATTATATAATGTATCCACACATACATATGTACACACACCGTTGTATATACATTTGTGTATACATATATGAATGTGCATATGTCACAGTTTCTGTAATTCATTGAATCTTGTTGCTCACAATGATAAGTGAGAATGAAATTTCAAATTATAATATCCATCTGTCTTTTGAGTCTGTGTTCTCAATTTGGATGAGAGATGTTGAGGTACAAATTTTACTGTAAAACATCTCCAGATAAACTTCTGCTCAATTATCCTGGAACTTGAATTAGTGCTATCATAGAAATGGAGAAAGATAATCTAAGAATGCCTTAAATTTGTATAATGCTTTTAAATTTTTTTATATAAAAGTTTTTATTTTCAAAACACATGCATAACTAGTTTCAGCATTCACCCTTGCAAAACCTAATGTTTCTATTTTTTCTCCCTCCCTTCTCTTCACCCTTTCCCTTAGATGGCAAGTAATCCAATATATGTTAAACTTGTGTAATACTACACTAACCTTAAATGTTCACTTAAAAAAAAAACATTTTATACATTGGATTTTCATAGAGTTAGATCAGAAGTAATAAAGATGTTATAACTTTGGATTGCATAGGGGCAATTGACACATCTTTCATGATATGTTTGTGAGCAAAACAAAGAATGTCATCTGAATCAAAGAAGAAAGTTGGTAGATTTTAATTATTATAATATTATAGACAACTTGGTGGTACAGTGGATAGAAGATTGGACCTGGAATCATGAAGACTTGAGTCCAAATCGGATCTCAAACACTAGCTCAAACAAATCATTTACTCTCTGTTTCCTTCACTTTCTTCCATTATAGAATAGGGATAATAATAGCACCTACTTCTCAGGGCTATTGTAAAGCTCAAATAAGAGAATAATTGTAAAGTGCTTAGTTCAGTGTCTGGCATATAATTGACTCAATGTAAATGTTATTATCATCATTATTAACTAGACTCAATGATTTGATTAATAGTCAAGTTAACTTGACTAAAGGTTCTGAGTGGTATGATTTAATATTCATTTCTGAGCTCTGCTTTGTTTAATATGCTTTAACAATGACTTAGATAAAGACATAAGTGACATACCTTTGAATTTTACAAATGATATCAAACTAAAACAAAATAATATCAAATTGGGAAGAAAACACTGGATAATAACATTGGGATGCAAAAAAAAATTTTTTAACAGATTGTAATAATAGGACTCCAACAAAATAAAATTTAATATGAATAATTATAAACTCTTTTACCCAAATTAAGACAAAAAACCAACTATTTTAAGTCCAGGACAATTCCACTGACTTTGCATTGGTCAGACAGACTATTACACTTGGAATGTTGTATTCATTCATGGGCACAATATTGTATGAGGGTCATAAACAAAATGTGATGCAATTAGAGAAAAGTGAATGGAATGGTAGAAATATTCAAAACCATCTCCTAATATAATATAAAATAAAATAATTAGAAAGGTTTGGATTAGAGAAGAGAATACATATTGGGAATATAACTGTCTTCAAATATTTGAAAAGTTGACAATTAGAAAATTGATTCAAATTCCTTTAAGGAAATTGAGGGTAAAAACAGGAAAAATATGAGTGCAATTTATAGGGAGAGAGTTTTCATCTTGGATAAAGACTTTTATGAAGTCTTTTGCTCCAAAGACATATCATAGCATGAGGTTGACCATCATTTCTTTGTGTTAAATCAGCAAAGATTAATCCTGGTAGGATGTGTAGGATGTGTTATGTTGAAAAGCCTCCACACCATACCAATAGCCTGACAACTTCCCAAAGACCAGAGGTTCACCACCATCAGGCTGACCACAAACTGATCAATTATTTTTCTATGGCAACCCATGAAAGTAAATATAATAAAACATAAAATCAAAACAATTCTTAGTCCTGGGTAGTTTCTTTCTGCTTTTTATTGTTATACCAAAACACATAGAAGAGTACTTAGCAAAGAACAGACATTGAGTAAACATTTTTTGATTGCTTTATAAATTTTATAAAGTAGAGCAGCAGCATAGAATAATTGATTTTGATCGGGGTTCAGATTTGCTTTTGACAAAACTGGCTATGAGACCTCACAAATCACTTCATTTATCTAGGCAACTCTAATATTCTATTCCCCAGCTTCTTAAAATGTAGGTCATGACCCCATGTGGGGTCAAGTGATTGAATGAGGGTCATGAAATTATAATTTATTATAGTAAATGTTTGATTTGTATGCATATTTTATATTCCTATACCTGGGGTCATGCAAAAATTTCTTGGACAAAAAAGCAGTTATGAGTGGAAAGTTTAAAAAGGCCTGCTCTAGGTAACTCTAACACCAAAAATTGCAGAGAAGGTGCTGATGGTAGAGGGAATTACTCATCAGGCATTTCCACTATTGATAAAATCAATGCCTGGAAAAACTATTTGACTATACTCAATGACTACAATACAAAAGTGAGCATAGGGCAGGCCAGAAAAAACTATTTTGGAAAACCATTTCCGAAGTAAAAAAATAAAAAAAAAATTGTAGGCTTATGCCTACATATGTGAGATATAATACCAATAAATATCAGACACCAAGGTCCTTTCTTGAACTCTACTGCCAAGCATTCTACCTCTTCTGCAGAGAGCACAACTCCATTGGGTTGGCCACTTTGTGCTCAAATGTACACTTGCCAAAAAATCACTAT
The DNA here is from genome assembly GCF_902635505.1 of Sarcophilus harrisii. Lineage (NCBI taxonomy): Eukaryota > Metazoa > Chordata > Mammalia > Dasyuromorphia > Dasyuridae > Sarcophilus > Sarcophilus harrisii. Next base: position 141,243,603 of record NC_045428.1, on the reverse strand, counting down.
TTTATGGAGAACTCACACAGGACAAGCACTCACATGGTGGTCAGAAAAAGTGATACAAGGATCTCAATGTATTTCTTAAGAACTTTAGAACTGATTTTATGACATGGGAGATACTGTCATGGGGCTGCCCAGCATGGTGTGCCCTCATTAGAGAAGTTGTTGTGCTCTATGAGCGAAGCAGAATTGAATTAACCCAAAGGAAATGGGAAATGTGCAAAATTAGAGAAGCTTTTTGTGTTTGACCTATGGCAGAGTATTCCAAGGTCAGCCAGTCAGACACACAGTAATGACACAGTGAAGTCATTTTGGCCATCTTCAAGAACAAAAGGCAATAATCAACCAACCATCATATATGTATTCATACATATGATTTGTGTGTATATATTCATCTTGAAAACTAGAGAAGAGAGATGAAGTGTTAAACAGTTCAACATGACACTTAACCCTATTATGCTATCTCTGTTTCTGTCTTTCAAACCTTTGATTAGGATCACTTACACCAGTTACCATCTACTCCTATTCTAAGACTGGATGGGTGCATAATTGTGTTTCTGGGTCCATGATAAATTTGTATTATTCAGTCTTAAATGATTTCTCACAACTTTTGTGTATTTTTTTCTCTTGCCTTATCAACTTTCTTGTTCACTAAGTCTTTTTTGCCCAGGCTTTCTCCTATCCCTAGAATGAAATCCATTTTTAAAACCCTAGCTCCTTTCTAGTATCAACTCCTTGAAGAATTTTTATCTTTACTTTCTTTAATTTTTTGTACTTTCTCAGTTGAAATACTTTTTTATGGTTTCTATATTCTTATCTATGAAAATCCTTCTAGTAGGATACAAACTACTTGAGTTTAAGATTTATGCTACTTTTGTATTTATGTCTCTGTCACCTAGTGCAAGGTATGTTAATTTTTATATGTTCATTGACTGAATAACATCAGTGTAGGAAGAACACCACAAAAATGAAATATATCATATTTGGATGGAAACTGACTCATTATCAAGAAAAGATTCTCTCTTAAATCAGTTACTCATGTATAGTCAGACCATTTATCTTAGACCAATATTTAAAATCCTAAATCAATATTTGAGAGAAGAAAAGAGTACAAGTGAGAATAAATGGATCACAACTGACACAGTGCTGCCCTATTTTAAACAAACTTTTGATACAGTGGTCAGTTCTCTCTCAAAAACAAAAACAAAAACAAACCTCTATTGTGTCAGTTTTTGAAATAGGTCCAGAAGAACTCTTCCTCTTTTATTATCATTTGATAGATGAAATTATTTTCAAAATAAACTAAAAATTAACTACAAAGGTTCTTAACCACAGCATCATGAACTTGTTTTTAAATATTTTGACAAGGTGCCTCAATATAACTAACCTCTTTTGTAATTGTATGCATTTGATAATTTGAAACCTTATTCTGAGAAGTTTGACCATACCACTAAAGGAATATATGGCACACAATTGTGGGAGGGTTGAGGATGAGAGAATCAGAGACACAGAAAGACAGAGACAGAAAGCCAGAGAGAAAATTATCTAGCACAGCAGTTATCCAGATAGGTCAATTAACCTATTACTAGCATCATGCTTTATCAGCATGTGATATGATTTCTGAACTCCAGTTGGGGTGAGAATGTAGATTTATTCATTTAAGCTATGTACAGAGCACTGTGGTAGATAAAAGAAGAAATTAAACTTACACTTGTAAATGTATAATTATTTGTGAGTATGGTAAAAGATTTGTTACAAAACAGCTTGAAGTTGTTAGCTAACACTGGTGTTTGGGACAACAGTCAACTTTCAATCATGTAGATATATTAGAGTTGATTCCATTAATCCACCTATATAAACAATATCATTGCTTTGCATGCCATCAAAATATGAAGTATAAGTAGAATGGAGATATTATCTCATACATTTTTTGTGGCTAGTATTAAATAACCATTGTATATTATTTTCAAAATTCCTCATTTAGCTTAATCTGTATAATAATATTAAGTCAATTCAAGGCAATAAGCATTTTTCAAGTACTGTGCTAGACATTCTTAACTTACTTTTATTGACACAGATCACTCCACCATCTAATTTATATGAGGATGCAAAACTTGATACCACTTGCACATCTACTTTAAAGTGTTTGTTTTCTAGTAGCAGTGACAGACTATCCACATTGTGTCTATTCTACCTCATGATCAAAGGCACACATTTGTGAAGTGATTATCTGAAATCAAATTTAAAATAGGCTGACTGGATTATGTAGGTATCATTTTTGTGGCGTTGGCCTTATCTTAAATGCTAAAATAAACTGAATATTTGTCTGTGCATTGTTGCCCATTTTCAGTTTTGTTGCTTTCATCCCTTGCATTAGATTCTAAGATGGTTGGCAATGTTCCATAATGTTTTCAACTTCCTTATAGATAACTACGTTGCTAGCCTATCTATATAATAGCCCCCACACCACTGACTCAACTAACTTTTAAAATAGCCAGATTTTTTTTATATTAGGCTTTTCAGGCTTATAGTTTTCCTAGTACTTTCTGTTAGTTTTACTCCAGATAAACCATTCTGTTTCTGAGAACTACATGTCAGAATTATGTCTCTTTATTTCCCTGTAGTATATAACTATACTACATCTTTTGAAGCAATATTAGATAAGGTATTTCATTATAAATGCATATTTTGATGACTTTATGGATAATTTCTACGCAAGTCTTTCAAGTAGAAATATTTTGAAAATTGAATTTTTTGCTTTGTAATATGAACATCATGCCATAAGCCATAAAGTCTAGCATAAGTCATGAAAAAAAGATTACAGTGGAAATGCTTATGAAGTACCAGAGGATCGTTTTGTGCTACACTTGATCTGTGACAGAACCTAAATTTCTAAGCCACATGCCTCAAGATGTATGTATAATGTAAATACTTATACTATCTGCTTGTGCCTTTATTAAATATTTTCAATTTTCTTTAAATGTTCCTTTCATATTTATCTTCAGGTTGCAAAACCCAAGAGGACAAAGATAACATATTTAAATTTTTCTCTAATACTATATTAAATGCAAATTGGCACAAAAACTATGTTTTAGTTGATCTGTAAATATTTCCTTTGTTTTGTTCATTTTTGACTGGGGAGGAATTAGACAATTTGATATGAGATTTGTTTCCAAATCTTGGTATTTTTTCAGGTCTTGTTATATTAATTAGTTAATCCTTCCAAATATATTTTAGGCCACAACATAGCTTGCCATTATGGTCACTCCTTCATGCATACAGGATAGAATGTTTAGTTTTCAAAGGAGTTACTATCACAAACTTTTAAAATAAAATTGTTGAAGAACACTAAGGCAATCAGACACATTGTGAAATAAGTTAAGAATTCATCTATTTTGTTCTTTCCCTCATTTATTCATTCAGTTTGGGGGATTAGCAGAGTGTCTCTGGTGTACTAAATTTGGTGAGAAAATAAAAGAACTGCGAAACACAATCCCTTCCCCAGTGAGCTTAATATCAAGTGTGGGAGACAAAATAACATACAAATTCATGAATCACTAGGGAACAAGTGCAAAACAACCCCTTGATAAGAGTGAGAAAGTATAATAATAACTGCTTGTATAGAATGGAATAAGGTTAATGAAAAAGTCTTTTTAGTGGAGATTAATTTTTAGCTAGGTCTCAAAGGAAATAATTGGGGAGAGGGAGGAAAAGAATTCCATTTGAGGTGAATGGAATGAACAAAGGTAGTGAGATGGAACAATAATCAGATTGACCTAAATGCAGCAGTGGTGGGGAGTAGTAAGAGATTAAGCCATAAAGTGAAGAGAAGCAGCTGATGGATAGCTTTTAATTGTTGGTATTCTATGCATGAATAAACTACTGCAGGTGATTTCATTATTTCCTGAGGAAAACAGTGTTTGATCTAAACTTCTCTGGCAACTATGTATAGAATGGAATACAAAAACAATGAAGGCCTTAAAATTCTTGAAGGGGTCAAGGTAAAAATTAAGGTAATGAGGACTTGAAACATGATGGTGACTATGAAAACAAAGTATACTAATGCAAATCACATCACAAAATATAGGATTAATTGAATTAGATTAGGTGATATATAAGGTCCTTTACTATTCTATCTTTCTGTGAATATGAAAATCTACTGAAAGTAATATATCAGAAATGGATAAATACAGGATTTAGAGAGCAGAAAAAAAGTAAAATTTGAAGTATACATGCAGTTTAAGGAAAAACAAGAAAAGGAGCCATTACTGTTATGAAAGTGAAGGTGGAAGAAAATTTTATAGGGGGCAGGGTATCTCAGAGTCAATTCAGTAAGAGGATAATAACTGCTATTTCAGAACCACTACTTCAGTTTGAAGATTTTTCAAAAGAAACACCTGAGGAATTCTGAAGGGAGATGTGGTCCAAAATAAAACTCCTCCCAAATCTTTTATTAATATGCTTTTTTTAGAAGGTTAGTGGCAAAGGAGAGAAAAAATAAATAAGATGATTTTCTTAACAATTACCCTTCCATTCCTCTCTCTGACCATTAAGTTGAACATCTGATCTTTACTTCTAGATTCTGGGCTGCTATTAAAGCCCAGAAATTCTGGGCTACTTAAATGCCTCCAACAAATGCTCATCTTTCTTTCTTCCAATCTTACCATCCTTTTTGGATTTAAATTTAAATTTTCCATTATATATTTCTAATCTCTTAATAGATTTTAAATTCCTTAAAGGCCAAATGGTGCCTTGATACATTTTTAATGCCCTGCACTTAGCATATATATCTATATCTATCTATCTATCTATCTATCTACACAGTGTGTATACGTGTGCGTGTGTGTGTGTGTGTGTGTGTACACTGCACATAATAGTCATTTAATAAAGATTTATTGAAAATAGCAATCAAAAGCATTTGTGATTGGGGAGTGGGTTGGAGATTTTCATCTGAACATAGATTTTAGTATTTTAAATGTCCCTTTACACTATCTTAATTTAAGTTTACAAGTCAGTGATTAAAGTTTAATATGTGAATGACAATCAAGAAATTATACATGAAAATTGCTTGTATAATCTCCTAACAGATCAAAGATTAACTGGTCAATAACCTCACCATTGATCTTTTCTTTTGACCATGAGGTACTATATGTTGGCTCCTACCAAGTTGACAGGCAAAGCACTTAGAAAAAAATGAATAGCCCTCTATTGAGCTGACCTTGCTTTTCCAAAAAAAATTTTTGAAAGCAAATATAATACCTGCATCACCTACTTCATAGGGTTACCAGGAAGAAGTCATTTGTTAAATTTAAGCAAATAACCATGGTGGAAAGAAGAGGAGGCTAGCCTTAGATGTTTTAGAGGTAGAATTGACCGGGTTCAAGATCTACCCCTGACATAAATCTTCTGTGAGACCAGGAAGAAGTTATCTTAACTTCTTGAATGCCCAGGAAATTTTCACAGATGAATTGCATCAGTGGGTGAATTTTTGACCCAGATGTTATCCTCATGAATGAAATCAGAATTCAGGGTAGGTCAACAAATAAAATGTCTGGCCAAGTTTCAATAGATATTAAGTGTCAGAGATAGGAATTGACCTGAAACTTTTTAAATTCCAAATTCAGTGTTTAAGAGATAATACATTATTGAAGCATAGAAACATCCATTGTTTTGATCAGAGGCATCAAACTCATAACCTGTGAGTTACATGTCATCTAAAATATTCTCAAGCACAGCCTGAAACACATTAAAGTGAAATTGGGAAATGTTTAAGAAAATAAATAAACATAAATATATGGATATATTAATTTGTGGTTTTCTAAGTTGATATGTGGCCTGGAAGAATCCTTTTGCATAGTTTAGTGACCTCTGTTTCTATTTGAATTTGAAATTATGGGTGCAAATGAAGTGGATTGTAGAGTTCGAAATTACATAGCTAATTCTTTGAATTATATAATGGCTCATACTACACTTATATATTCTGTATATACGGAATGTTGGAACTAGAAAGGACTCTAGACAGCATCTGGTTTTACCTTCCATTTTATAGCTGAGTGAAACTGGACTTAAAGGGTGACATACCTAGTGTCATACTACTAACAAGTTAATAGAACTGGCACACAAATAGCTTTTTCTGTTACATGATACTTCACATCTAAAGTAATTTTAATATCTATGAATGAGCATATTTATCATATATGAAAGTCAAAGTTGAGTTTTATGTTAATTTTAGGAGCAATATTAAGCTTTTCTTCCTAAATATGTTATTGAATATAACATTCTCTTGGTTTCCCATACAAAAACAAAACAAAACAAAACAAAACAAAAAAAAAAAAAACGACCCATCATCTTCTGTTATTAGAATCTTACTCATTGTTCATTTTTATTTCTGTTTCATTTAAAACCTACAGCTAACTTTGCTCTGTTTCAAATGTTCTGTAGAAGAATGACATGACATTATAGTACGTATGTACCTTCAACCTTGAATTCTAGGAGTCAGATTGACACTAGAATATTTGTTTTTCATGCAGAATTTCTGGCATGTTATTAGGTTTTGTACTTTTTCCATCTTTTCCCACTATGTCCTTGCAAGTAGTATAGTAAATTTGACACTGTCAAATAGCTGTTTTATTAGGTTTAATGCTATGGATGTGGAAGTTGAGATTTTCTATAATAAATACTGATGTCTACTTCCCACCCATTGGCAATATCTGTTGGGTGCTGGGAACTCTGTCTTTGAAACTGCAGCATCAGAGATGATGTTGTTTATTTTCTAAAATTATCATTTTAGAGTAAGGAAGAGAGTGATACTGAACTTTACTTATTGCAAACTGGTTTCATTATAATACTTTCAATATGTCATTTCCATTTCATTAGGTGAAAGTTTGAAAGTAATGATTTTCTTTTGCATTTAAAACCATATAAGTAGGGTTGGGAGCACTGTGTCCTTGAAGCCTCTTCCAGTTGATATTTGAATTTATTTAAATAAACCCATATAAAGTGCCTCCTATGTTCATTGGCAGCAACTATGTTTTAAGGCAAAGATGGAGATGTGGGGGAAATGATTTATCATAATGCTGAGAAAAAAAGCCATACTGGTTAACTCCAACTTTATGTGATTAGAACTTCCCAGCATGCAGAATATCACCTGACTTTAGTAACTCTAAAAGAATTTTGAATTCTTTTTTGAATCTACCCAAAAGATTCTTGTTTTGAGTTACCACGTGTAGGATTTATTTATGGTCTATACAAATTTGGGTTTTAGGTTTTTTTTCCATGTAATTCCTGTGTATCTTGTGTGATACACTTGGTTATATGATGATATGTATGTGACTTAGATGTGGATAATTTTGTCAAGATTTTGTACAATGTAAATCTTGCAGAACTGAGGGAGAGAGAACCTCTCCCTTTCTGACATTCACCTCTGACAAATTACCAAATTCATTTTAAAAAGTATTTTTATTTTATTAAATATTTTCCAGTAACATGTAAAAAACTTTAACAATCATTTTGGGCAATTTTGAATTCCAAATTTTCTCTCTTTCCTTCCTACCCAACTCCACTCCTTAAGAAAGCAAGCACTGATTTTGATCATGTAAATTAAGCCATGTCAATCATATTTTTATAATAGCCCCATTAAAAAGAGAATAATAAAATTAAATAAAGGGAGAAAAAGTAGGCTGCAATCTGCATTCAGAGTTCATCAATTCTTTCTCTAGAGTAGACAGCAATTTTTATCATAGTCCTTTAAAATTATTTTAGATCATTATCTTGAGGAGGGTAGCTAAATTTTTACAGGTATTTGTTGCTGTTACTATGTACAGTGTTCTCCTAGTTCTGCTCACTTCACTTTACACAATTCCATTCAAGTCTTCCCAAGATTTTCAGTAACCATCCTGTCTATCATTTCTTATGATAAAACAGTATTCCATCATTATTATATAACTTGTTCAGGTATCTCCTAGTTGATGGCATCCCTTCAATTTCCAATCTTTGCCTAGCACAAAATGAGCTGCTATAAACAATCATATACAAATAGGTCCTTTTCCTTTTCGTTTTTTTTTTTTTTTTCCTTTTGAAATAAGAGATCTAGAAGTGATGTTTTTCAGTCAAAGTATGTTACATTTATGACTTTTTGATCATAGTTTCAATTGTTCTCCAGAATGATTGAATTACTTTACAACTCCACCAACAATGCATTAATGTCCTAAATTTTTCATATTTCCTACATATGGTATTTATCATTTTCTGGTTTTTTTTTTTTTTTTTTTTTTTTTTTGCTTTTTTGGGTTTGTTTCTTTGCTTTTGGTCAAGTTACTCAATCTCATAGATGTGACATGGTATCTCAGAATTGTTTTATTTTCCATTTCTCTAATAAGTAATGATTTAGAGGTTTTTATGTGATTCTTGATAGATTTTGTTTTTTATTCTGAAAATGGTCTGTTCACATCCTTCTACCATTTATCAACTTGAGAATCCTCATTTTAATGAAACTGGGTCAGTTTCCTATATATGTTTTAGAAAGAAAGGCTTTATTAGAGAAAGATGTTATAAAATTTTTCTCCCAGTTTTCTGTTCGCCTTTGAATTTTGGCTGCATTAGTATTTTATGTGTTTTTATACATAAAAATTTAACTGCATGCAATCAAAATTATCAATTTTACCTATAATAATCTCCTTTCTCACTCTTTAGTCATAAATATCTCTTCTCTATAGATCTGATGTATACATTTGTTCATGCTCTCTATTTTAGTTATTATATCACTCTTTATGTCCAAATAATTTATTAATTTTGACCTTACCTTAGTATAAAATATGAGGTGTTTGCCTGTGCATGGTCTCTGCTAAACTACTTTCTAGTTTCTCTAGCAATTTTTGTCAAATGAGTCCTTACCCCTAAGATGTAGATCTTCTGGTTTATCAAACACTAGATTATTATGGCCATTTACTGCCATGGATTGTGTATTAATTTACTTCACTGATCTATCACTTTATCTCTTAACTGGTGCAATATGTTTTGATGATTACCGATTTGTGATAATATTTTTAATTAAATCTGGAACAGCTAGACTTCCTTCCCTGTTTTTTTTTTTTTTATTCAATCCTTTGATATTCTTAACACTTGTTCTTCCAAATGAATTTTATTGCTATTTTTTTTTCTAACTCTTAAAATACTTTCTTGGTAGCTTGACTGTCATACTACTGAATAAATGTTACTTTACATAAAATTGGCATTTTTATTATTTTGGCTTGCTCCATCCATAAGCAATTAATATTTCTCCAATTTTCTCCAATTATATGTGAAGAGACTTTTATAATTGTATTCATATAATCCCTGAGTTTGTCTTGGCAGGATTCCTAAATATTTCATATTGCCTAAGGTTACATTAAATGGAATTTCTCTTTCTATCTCTTTCTGCTGATTTTTTTTTTTTGGTAGTACATAGAACTGCTGATGATAAATGTGGTCTTATGTCACATCCTACAATTTTGCTGAAGTTGTTAATTGCTTCAGTCAATTTTAATTGATTCTCTAGGATTCTCCAAGTATACCATTATATTACCTGCAAAGAGTGATAATTTTGTTTTCTTGTTGCCTATTTTCATTCCTTCAATTTATTTTTTTAATCTTCTTGGCATAACTAACTTTTTTATTGATATCACCCTAATAATAGTGGTGATAATACACATCCTTGCTTTATTCCTGATCTTATTAAAAAGGCTTCAAGTTTGTTCCTGTTATAGATAATATTTATTCTTGGTTTTAGATGGAGACTCCTTGTAATTTTAAGAAAAATCCCATTGATTCCTATGCTTTCTTGTGTTTTTTTAATACTAGTAGATTTTTTGTTTGTCAAGGATGTTTTCTACAATTATTTATATAATGTGATTTTTGTGGTCCTTTTTATTGATATGGTCGATTATTCTAATAGTTTTCCAAATACTGAACTTGTGTAGCATTCCTGGTATAAATTCTATCTGGTTATACTAGATGATCTTTGTGATATTTTAATGTAATCTCCTTGCTGTCATTCTATCTTTTTTTTTTTTTTTTTTTGGTATTTTTGCATTTTAAAGAATGACTCTGAGAGAATGTTTTATTACTTATAAATATCCAAATTAACTATAAAGGACATATGAAGAAAGATGCTATATCTGCACCTAGAGAAATACATATGTAAAAAGTATATATATAGAAATGTTTTACATATATATGTGTATGTATATACATATACATACACAAAAAAATATAGATACCTATTTTTGTCTAATGGTAGCATCTCTAGGGTGGGTGGGGGAAAGAAAAAAGAGGAAGAAAAAATAAAACTATATGATAACTTTATTATTGATTTAAAAAGCATAGCAAGTTGTAAATAATAGAATTGCAATTTCACATGCAATAATATTTTTGTCATACTATGTTATTGAAATGTTTATTTTATTCTATAAATTAAAATAAATAAATAGGAAAATTTTTGCATCAATATTTATTAAAAAATTGGTAAATGATTTTCTTTCTCTGTTTTTGATCTCCCTAGTTTAGGTATCAAAACCAAATTTATGTCATGAAAGGAATTATCAATTTTTTTTTACAAATAGTTTGTATAGTATTTGGATTGTTTCTTCAATTTTTGATAGAATTCACTAATAAATACATGTGGTTTTGTTTTTTCTGGGGGAGTTCATTTATGACTTGTTCAATTACTTTTTCTAATGCTTTTCTAATTTCTTATTGTTGATCTAGATAGATTTTGTTTTTGTAAATGTTAATTCATTTCGTTTAAATTGTCAGTGTTATTGGTATATAGTTGGGAAACAACTATTAGTAATTTTAATTTCATTTTCACATATATAATTATAATTTAAATTATTATATTATTAATTATAATAAATTATATAAATATAATACAATATAAATATATAGTAATAAACATAATATATAGAAATTATATTATAAATTATAATTATAATTTCATATATAATTACAATTAATTCATATATGATTATAATTTCATTTTCATTTACGATATTAGTATGTCATTTATTATTAGTGGTATATTAGTACTTCATTTATGATATTAGTAAATTAGTTTTTTCTTCTTTTAAATTGAATTGACCAAAGGTTTATTTTATGATATTTTAAAATAAAAACAAATTTTAGTTTTATTTACTTCATCCATTTTCTTACTTTTAATTTTATTAATCTCTCCTTTGAGTTTCAAGATTTTTATTTTACTGTTTAATTGAGGATTTAATTTTTGTTCTTTCTATAATTTTTTTAGTTTATGTCCATATCATCAACCTGCTCATTCTCTCTTTCATTGATATATACCTATGTAGATATTCATTTTCCCCTAAGAACTGCTTTGGGTACATCCTAAAAATTTTAGACTGTTGTTTCATTGTTGTCATTTTCTTTAATGAAATTGTTTATAGTTCCTATGATTTGTTCTATGATCAATTCATTCTTAGGATTAGTTTATTTAATCCCCCGTTAAATTAGAAAAAAACATATTTATTAAATGTAATTTTTGTTGCATTATGATCTGAAAAGAACACATTTATTATTTCTTCTTTTTTGCATTTGGTTGTGAGGTTTTTGTACTTTAATTTTATATCATGATAATTGTACCGTAAAGTAAATTTTTTTGAAGATGACATATACAACTGAGAAAAAAGACATTCTTTTCTATTTCCATTTAGTTTTCTTCAGAGATCATATTTAACTTTTCTTTAATTTTGTTTATCTCCTTGATTTCTCCTTCACAAGTTCTAAGATGGATAGGTTAAGTGCTCCATTGTATTTCATTCTGTAATTCATTTAATTTTTTCTTTAATAATTTGTATGCTATTCATTTGGTACATGTGTTTAATATTTATAGTACTCCATTATCCTTATCCTGTCTTAGTAATATAGAGCTTCCCTGCTTATCCATTTTAATTAGATATATTTTTTCTTTATTTGGTATAATTACTATCACTTACTTTTTTACTTCTGTTTTACTTTTTTTTTTTTTAACTTGAACTACAATTGTGTCTGCTTCAATCTCTTATTTTAGTTCTGTCTGTGTCCCTCTGGATCAAATGTGTTTCTTGTAAAAAGTGCATTGTTAGATTCTGATTTCTAATCCATTCTATTATTCCCATTTTATAGGTAACATTCATGGTTATGAATGCTAACTCTATATTTTTCTCCATCTTGTTTTCTTCTATTTACTCTTATTTTTCTTTCTTTATCCTATTTCTCCTCCAAAGTCTGCTTTCCTTTTGACCAGTGCCTTTTTTTCCCATTTCTTTGTATCCCTTGTTTTTCTATTTCCTGTTAAATAAAATAGATTTCTATTTCTAGTTGAGTATATGTATATGTATTATCTTTTGGAATCAATTTAAATGTGAGTGAGGTTTATGCATTGCCTAACCCCACCACCACCACCACCACCACTTCATTTCTTCCTCTATCATAGAAATTCTTCCTTATGTGCCTCTTTCAACTGAGATAATTTTCTTCATTCTTCCTTTCCTTTCCATTTTGTTCCAGGACATCTCTCTTGCTTTTCTTTCCATTTTTAACTTCATAACAATATAATCAAATTTCTCCTATATCCTCATTCTATGTAGAAGCCTTCTAGCAGTCCCAATAATGATAAAGTTCTTGGAAGATATATGTAATATCACCCCATATAGAAAGTACACTATTTAACCATATTGATTCCCTTATTATATTGTTTTATTGTTTAACTTTTCATGCTTCTCTTGAATAATTTATTAGGTCATATTTTATATTCTATTCAGATGTTTTCCTTAGGATTGTTTGAAAGTACTCTATTTCACTAAATCCATTTTTTCCCTTGAAGGATTATGCTCAATCATGCTAGCAATACTATTCTTGTTTATAATCCTGGCTCCTTTAACTTCATGGAATATTATATTCCAAGGCTGGTCTTATAATGTAGAAGTTATTAAATGTTTTATGATCTTGACTTTTGGTCCACAGTATTTGAATAATTTCTATCTGGTTGCCTAAACTATTTTCTCTGACCTGAGAGCTTTAGTATTTGGTTACATTTCTGACATCTTTTGTTTTGAGGTCTCTTTCAAGAGGCAATGAGCATAGTCTTTCAATTTCTATTTTACTTTCTGGTTCAAGAATATCAGGGCAGTTTTGCTGGATAGTTTCTTTAAATAAAATGTCTAAGTTCTTTCTTTGATCACATTTTTAAGGTAGTCCTATAATTCTTAAACAAACTCTCCTTGAGCTATTTAACAGGTTAGTTGGATTTTTTTCAATAAGATATTTCACATTTTATTTTATTCTGTTTCCTAATGTCTCATAGTCATTAGTTTTTAATTGCCCAATTATAATTTTTAATAAATTATTTTCTTTAGTGAACTTTTGTATCCCCTTTTTCCATTTTAATAAGTTATTTTCCTCAGTATTTTTGAGACTTTTACTAAGCTATTAATCATCTTTTCATGAAATCCTTCTTTCACTTTTATGTCTTTGCCTAATTTTTCCTCTACCACTTTTATTTGTTGGGACTGTGTCCAAATCACATTATTCTTTTATGTTTTGCTTGTGTCTATTTTGACTTTGTTGTCCTCTGAATTTGTGTCTTGATAATCCTTGTCACAGTAGTGGTTTTTTATGGTAAGGTTATTTATGGTTATAATTTTTATTCATTTTCTACCCTATTTCTAAATTTGACCTTTTTCTTAATGTTGGGCTCTATTCCCAGTGTTGGGATGGGAGACTCTGTATCAATCTTCAAGCATTTTTACATTGTTATTTTAAGAGCTATTTCTGGGGTTTTGAAAGTTTTTAGTGCTTTCAATGGTATGGTCATATTTGACTTGATGGCTTATGAAGCTGCTGCTGTTTCTGCCACCATTGTCCAGTTCCATCAATAGTGTTTCATCTATGTGGACTCTAAGTCAGCTTCCTCCTCTGTGTCACAAATCTCTTTTTCTGATTCCCTAATTGCCATGGGTTGGCAGAATATCTCACGCTGATGTTTTCTTAACTTTGCCATTCTAGAATTTGATTTGAGGCATTATTTTAAAGCAGTTTGAAGTGGAATGTTAGGAAAGATTGCATGTGTGTTTCCCTACTTCACCATCTTGACTCAATCTGCAGAAGTCTAAATTTTTCTTTAAATATTTTTCATTTTGAAGGTCTGTTCTTGCAAATTATGGCAAATTAATATGTTACATGTGAAATATTGGGTATGATGATTATTTGTAGTTTGATTTTTAGCAGAAAAGTATTTTCACATTTTAGTGCTAATTTTTTTTTCTTTTTAGGAAATATCTCATTTTTTTCTTTTTTTCATTATTAATAACATTACATAATGAATAGAGATACAACCATATATTATCAATGGTAGAAAGGGTGGAGAAATCAAAGCTGCAAAAAAAAGGCAATGAGGTGGTACAGTGAATAGTAGATGATACCTGGAGTCAAGAACACAGGAGTTCCAATTTCCAATTCTGTCTGAGGCTACTATAAGTTTTTGACCCTGGCCAAGTCATTTAACTACTCTCTTTCTTAGTTTCTTCAATTGTAAAATAGAGGTAATAATAACTCCTATCTAACAAGGTTGTGGTGAGGATCAAATGAGGTATTTACAAAACTCTGAGCAAAGTGATTTAGTTGTGAAGGTAATTAGTAGAAGAACCAAAAATGGAATCAGATCTCCATTCGAAGTGTTGATCTAGTCCAAATTGTAATCATATAGGAATCTCATCTACAACAACCCTAATAAATGATTATTTAATCTTAAAGATCCCTAGATAAGGAGGTGCCCATAACCTACAGAAGCTTGTTCATTTTGGTTTTGAATAGCTCTAATTTTAAGGAAGTTTTTCTTTACCTGGAGATAAAACTTGCCTCCTGGAAACTTGCTAACATTCTTCCTGTTTCTGCCCTTTGAGGTCAAGTATAAGAAGTTTAATAACTTCCTTTTCACAATAGCCTTGTAAATACTTAATTACTGACTTCTTTGTAAGACTCCTCTCCAGGCTAAATATTCCCAGTACCTTTGACTTAATAAATGATAGGTCAAACCTATGGAGGCAGAGTCTTTCTCTGAATAACAATCTATCATTAAGCATTATATTATTATTTGGCCCAGAGCTTTCTTAATCTTATAATCATTGTTGATACCTTCTCACTAACAGTCCTATACATGCATCATTTGATTGTGGACCTTGTCCTGAATTCTTTTAAACTCTAGAATTCTCACTTTTGTGACTCTCTGTCCTGCCATTTTCTCACAAACTATCTTCCTGTGAGGACATAGGCTCTATTACACTGCAACATTGGCTTTACAGTTATGGAAATATCATTAAATCAAAACTGTCATTGTTGTGGGAAAGGACATGTCATTATTCTTCTCTTTGATTCCATTTACTATTCCTGGGACTGTTCTAACCAAAATACCTCTTTTTGATTCCCACTCCTCTAAATGTTTTGTCTTCCTTTATTAAAACATAAATTCCAAGAAGTTTTGTACTCTTTTCATTTGCGTATTTATATTTGTGTCTGCAGTTCTTAGAACAGTAATTGTAATACTAATTAGTACCATAATTTATAAGTGCTTAATAAATGATCATTCATTTATTCATTCATTCAGTAGCCTAGTCACTGGGTTCATTTTTTTCTTTTATTAATTGTTTTATGTTTTCTGGCTGTACATATGTTAACTTTCTAAATATACATTCTTTATGAATCATTTTGGGAGAGAAAAATCTGAAGAAATGGGAAAAAATATGGAGAAGAAAAAGAAAAATAGAAAAAAGAAGTGAACATAGCATGTGGTGATTTACATTTAATCTCCATAGTTCTTCTGGAGACAATTGGCATTTTCTATCCAAAGTTTATTGGAATTACCTTGGATCACTAAACCACTGGGAAGAACTAAGTTTGTCATAGTTGATCATTGCACAATGTTGCTGTTATTGTGTACAATGTATTCCTGGCTCTGTTTGTTTCACTTAGCATAGGTTTATGTGGGCTCACTCTTGATAAAAGCAAAAGAGTCTCTGATTCAAAAAAGTTTACATGCTCATGCACAAGCACATGCATATCACATGCATATATATATATATATATATATGTATGTATGTATATACATGTGATTTAGAGTATATCTTTTTAAACTATGGCTCACAACCCAACAAGGGTTCTTGAAATTGAATGTGGTTGTGAAATTATGATTTAATTTAATATCAGTTTTTGTTTGACTTGTATATCTACATTATATACCTATATATTGAATCACAGCAGATGCCATTTATTATGTAAAATGGGTTACATAACCTATGTTATTAAATACTGCCGTCTTTGTAAGTCTCTCCAGGCTAAATATTCCCAATACCTTTGACTTAATAAATGAAAGGTCAATTCTATGGAGGCAAGTCTTTCTCTGGATAACAATCTACCATGAAGCATTACCATTATATTATTTATTTGGCCCAAAGTTTTCTTACTCTTATAACCATTGTTGATACCTTCTCACCAACAGGCCTATTGGGCTACATCAAATATTACTAAGCAAAACTGAATCAGTTAGGACTGAACAAACTGCTTTTGGGATGTTTAAAGTTACAAAGAAGAGGGGGAGGTCTAGGGAGAGAGGGAGGAAGCAGGAAGAAACTGTAAGTAGGGAGGAAAGGTCCTACTGAAGAGCAAATTCTCATGGGCATCACACAGTGAAATAGGAGGAATTAGAGTTTTCATTTTATATTTGGTAACAAGACAGTCTAAAGGATTTAGTATACCTTTAAGTGTGAAAACGAAACAAGATGAATGGATTAAAGTTCTGATAATGGACTGATTAATGTTCCTAATCCATATTATATGCAGACATGCATATATCCATAACAGTAATTGGTGGAGTAAATATTTTCTTCAGCTAGCTTTCATATCTCTTTTTCCATTTGGTTAATTCTACTTCTTAAAGAGTTGTTTTCTTCAGACAATTGTTTTTTCCTTTCTCTTCCAAGCTTTTGACTCTTTGATGCATATGTCTTCTTTCTTTCTTTATATTTTATTCTACCTCTCTTATTTGCCTTTAAAGTCTTTTATGAACAATTCCAAGAACCTTTTCTGAGCTTCTGAGCTTGAGAACAATTTACACACACACACACACACACACACATATATATATATATATATAATATAGTGTTTTTCTTAAAATGTGCTACCCAGAATAAATATAATATCCAAATATTATCTGACCAAGGCAGAAAACAGAAGTATCACCTTTTACATTCTGAATATTATACCTCTCAGTGCAATCTAAGATTATATTAGTCTATGATGACAATCATTACAATGCTCTTTAGACGGAGCATTTGCTGATACCTTTATGTCAAGAGAAAGTTTAAAAAGACCATAAGAACATTGAGTTATCATTCTGTGATAACTTATGTCAAGTTCTAGACAGGAGTCATTTAGAAAAGACAGTCATGGGTACATTATGAGCTAAAGTGAAGTGAACCTCTGAATTTATGAGATCACAAATACGAATATGTTTGAGCATCTAAATATCTATACCATCATAGTTTCCCCCATAATTCTTAAGTCTTTTTTTTTAATGAATGAAAATGAAGAACAAAATTCTGGCTCTGGTTAGCTACAATAATATATGGTCCTGCCATTATTCTGATTTTTTTTATTGGTATACTTTTCTTATTTCTTTAAACAGGCATTCTCCATTATACTTAATCCTACTACCATTCATCTTCTAATAAAAAAAAAAACGGTTAAAATGAGGCAATTGACATGGTAGCAATATTTATCCATAATTGTAGTGTTCTGCTTGGTTTTCTGCAGGTCTTTGGGCCAGCCTTTGTTTCAGCTAAGTAATCAACACGAGAATAGCCAGGGATAAAGTTCAGATTCTTTATCATCTCCTTCAAAGTCTATCTCCTTCACTTGGGGCTTGGCTAGCTTTCTGGAGGGCTTTCAGACAGGACTTGGTTGCAATTCAGAAATGAAGGAGAGCCAGGAGGAGCCTAATCAAAGATGGAATGTCAGGATGAGTCCAAGGGCTTGTGCTTCGGCCTTCAGCCACCACAAAGGTGGGAGATGGAATGAATGTCTCTAGTCCAGTCCTTGGTGGCTGTTATATACTCTAGTATAATTACATCATCATAGGTGTGAATCTTGTAGAATAGGTTTCAATTTTGTAGAACTATATTAAGTACTAAGTACATGTACTGAACTAGAGAACTATTAATCACTATGCTAAACTAGATAATGATTGTCATGTCAATTCCACTGAATTAACACCTTGTAAGAATCCTTGTTTCAGAGTTCTGGCCCATTACACACAATATCATCCTTTATTGGAAAGAGGAAGGTGTATATGTTTATTTCCTCTCTAGGATCAATATTTTTCTTTATAATTACATAGTGTTTTATGTTATTTTTCCTTTCATTTCTATTATTGTTGTCATTATGTATAGTTTTCAGGTTCTGCTTATTTCACTCTGCATTGATTCATATAAATTTTTCCTTGTTTCTATGAATTTCTCATATTCTGCATTTCTTATGGCCTCATAGTATTTCATTGTATTCAATTACCATAAAAATTTATTTAACTATTCTCCAATTTATAAGTATCTATTTTGTTTTTACTTTTTTTTTCTGCCAGCACAAAATGCATTGCTATGAATACCTTGGAATACATAGGACCTTTGCTTTTGTATTTATTTTGTATCCTTGAGTTATATGTATAAAGTATCATTGGATTCATGACATCATTCACAATTCCAATTGTTTTTAAGAATGGTTGAACTAATTTATAGCTTCAGTGTCTTCTTCTGAAGATGAATCCCAGTCTTTCCTATTCCATAATAAGTTTCTTTGATTGGGTTCTTTCTTCTTTGCTGGTCTTTTTAAAATAGAAATATTATTGCAAGCACCTTGAATCATGGGGTGGGGCGATGGTGCCTGTAACCTCACTTCAGCTCTCTAGGTGACCTGGAATAGTAAAGGAAAAGCTCTGAACTCCTGCAAATGTTCACAGTCAGCAGCGATCTTGTCCCACTGCTTTTTCTCTCACTGGATATGCTAGTTCTTTGTCACCCAAGGCTTTTATTCTGCAGCACAGCTGGGCCTAGAGTACCTAATCAGAAAAGGGTTCCTCAGTCTCCCAGACTCAGAGACCTATCTCCTAAAATGTCTGGGAGGTAAAAGTTCCCAAGATTCTGGTTGAGGCTCCAGCTAAACTCAGCTAACTCTAGGTTACCCCGTTGGCTATTTTTTATGGAGCTAGCCTGAAAGTGTTTGTATTTTACAACAGTTAAACCCCATCCTAAGTGGTTGTCTCTGAAGGCCTCCTGTTCTGTCCTGTCTTCTAATTTTTTTTTCTCACCAATTTATGTTTACCCTGAGGAGAAAATGTGTTTTGTTTGTGAGGGAAGTCTGGAGAGCTTGAAATTTTCCAATCTATTTCCAGAATGCTCTATTTATAATCTTGTAGTGTGCCAAGAAGGAATACACAAACACACACACACACACACACACACACACACACAACACACACGCACATATTTGTATATATATTCTTTTAATATTCCATCATATAGATGTTATTGACTATCTTCTTTTCTATTATATACATATATATACATATATATATATTCTTGAATCATATCTGTAAGTTTTGTAAGAATCTGTAAGAATATATACATAAACATATATTCTTGAGCTTTCTTTCATATATTCATATAGAGTACAAAATATGATAAAATGGAGGGAGGAGAAAAAGTAAAAAGAGAGAAGGAGGGAGGGAGAGTGAGAGGAAGAGCTAGCAAGAATGGCATATTTTATACCAGTCTTAATTAACGGGCTGAAGAAAAAGGGAAGTCAGCAAAAGACATCTAAAAGAGTGATCAGAGTAGGAGAAGAAATTGAAATTTATACTTTCACAGAATCTGAAGAGGAGGATGGCCAAAGTAGCAAGTGGTCAAATGTAACAAAGATGATTTGAATTCAACTCAACAAGTTTTTATTAAGCCTACCAGTAGTTGCCTACTATGATCTCAGTACTTAGTATGCAGAACAAAAAGGAATGTTACCTCAAAAAGCTTACATTCTATTGTAGGAGATCAAATAGGAGAATTCAAGGAAAATAAGAATGAAAATAGAACCAAATAGACATTGTTCTTGTTGATTAGGATATTATTAGTTCTGGGAGTGGAGCAAAGATGGTAGAGTAAAGCCAGAAAGTTACTTGAGCTACCCCAGTTTCCCTCAAAAACTACATGAAACCAAGACACTGAAGAGAGTCTGATGGAATGAAACTAATTTCCAGCTCAAGATGGGAAATACAAAGGATGCCCTGTGCTCAAAGCCAAGGTTCAGAGCTGGACAGGAAGGGACAATGTCCCCTTTATTCCAGGAGCAGAGCTCAATAACAAACATAAAAAAAAAAGGTGGGGGGAGGGGGGAGACCAAAAGAAAAGGAAAGAAAATGAGCAAGAAACAAGAAAGAATCTTGACCATAGAAACTATTATGATGACAGGAAAGACCAAACAACTCAGAAGAGGACAAAATGTCCACAGAGGAAATCTCAAAGTGTGATATGAATTTGTCTTAAGCCCAAAGAGAATTCTTGAAAAGATCCATAAAAGACTTTAAAAGGCAAATAAGAGAGGTAGAAGAAAAAATGAGAAAGGAAATGAGAGATATACAAGAGAGAGTCAACAGCCTGGAAAAGGAAAAAAAAAATACTGAAGAAAACAACACCTTGCAAAATACAATTGACCAAATGAAAAGAAATCCCATTAAGAAAACAACACTGTAAAAAGTAGAATTAACCAAATGGAAAAAGAGATACAAAAGCTAACTGAAGAAAATCACACATTAAAACCAGAATGTGGCAAATGGAAACTAATGATTCTATTAGACAGAAAGAATTAGTCAAACAAACTTGAAAGAATAAAAAAAAATGGAACAAAATGGGAATTACCTCATTGGAAAACAGCTGATCTAGGAAATAGATCCAGAAGAGGAAATTTAAAAATTATTGGCCTACCTGAAGACCATGTCCAAAACAAGATTTTGGATAGCATACTTCAAGAGATGATTAAGGAAAACTGCCTGTTCTAGAAACAGGGGGGGGAAATATTCATTGAAAAAAAATCCATTGATCAGATTGAGAAAAAGATCCTACAAGAAAAATCCCAAGGAACATTGTTGAGAAATTCCAGAAATATAGTCTCAAGGAAAATACTGCAGGATGCCAGACAAAAACAATTCAAATATCAAGAAGCAACAATCAGGATTACACAGGATCTGACAGTTTCTACAATAAAGGATCAGAGGTCCTGAAATACCATATTCTGGAAGGCAAAGGACTTGTGGTTACAACCAAAAATTAGCTACTCAGTAAGACTCAGTATCAACTTTTAGAGGAGACAAAGGCCTTCAATGAAGGAGGGAACTTTCAATCATTTGTATTGAAAAAACAGAACTAAACAGAAATTTAATCTACAAATATAGGACCCAAGAGAAGCATAGAAAGGTAAATGAGGGGAAAATATATACATACATATATATGAAATTAAAGCAGTAATTAGGAGCTATTTTGCTCAACTGTATGGCAGTAAATCCTACAACCTAACCAAAATCGATGAATATTTATATAAATATAAATTGTCTAGATAAAAGAAGAGAATAGGAATTACTTAAATAGCCCCACTTTTGAAAAAAAAATTGAACAAGCCATTAATGAAAACCCTAAGACAAAATCTTCAGGGTCAGATGGATTCACAAGAGAATTCTACCAAACATTTGAAGAACAATTAATTCTAATAATATGTAAACTATTTGGAAAAATATATAAAGAAAGAATCCTGCTAAAATCCTTCTATGATACAAATACTGTACTGATACCTCAGCCAAAAAGATAAAAAACAAAGAAAGATAATTACAGACCACTCTCCTAATGAATATTGATGCAAAAATTTTAAATAAAATATTAGCAAAGAGATTACAACAACTAATTAGCAGGATAATACATTATGATTAAGTAGGATTTATATCAGGATTGCAGGACAAATTCAATATAAGGAAAACTATTTGATTGTGTCAAAACCAATTGAAATCATCCAATAATCTCAATGAAGCAGAAAAAGCTTTTGACAAAATACAGAACCAATTCCTATTAAAAACACTAGAAAACATAGGTTAAAGGGAGCTTTCCTTAAAATAATAAGCAGTATCTATTTAAAACCAACAGAGAAGCTAGTCACATTCCCAATAAGATGAGGGGTGAAACAAGGATGTCCATTATCACCCCACATTGTATTAGAAATGTTGGTTTTAGCAATAAGAAAAGAAAAAGGAATTAAAGGAATTATAATAGGAAACAAGGAAATAAAACTCTTACTCTTTGCAGATGATATGATGATATACTTAGAGAATCCTAGAAAACCATCCAACAACCTACTCAAGATAATTCATAACTTTAGCAGAGTTGCAGGATATAAAATAAGCCCACATAAATCATCAGCATTGATATATATTACTGACAAAGCCCATCATCAAAAGATAGAAAGAGAAATTACATTTAAAATAACTATAGACAAAATAAAATATTTGAGGGTCTACGTACCAAGACAAACCCAAGAATGATATGAACACAATTATAAAATACTTCTTTTTCTTGGCATGAATAAAATAAAATCAGATCTAAACAACTGAAAAAATATCAATTGCAAATGGGTAGGTCAAGGTAATATAATAAAAATGACAATTCTGCCTAAACTGGTCTGCTTGTTTAGTGTCATACCAGTGCCAAAAAATATTTTATAGAAGTAGAAAAATAATTTAAAAATTAATCTGGAAAAACAAAAGATCAAGAATATCAAGGGAATTAATGGGACAAAAAAGGTTGGTGGTTTGGTAGCACCATAGTTAAAACTATATTTTAAAGAAGCAGTCATTAAAACCATTTGATGCTGGCTAAGAAATAGAGTGGTGGACCAGTGTAATAGATCATATACATATGATTCCATAATCAAGGCCTATAGAAATCTAATATTTGATAAACTCCCAAATTCTAGCTTCTGGAATAAGAACTCATTATTTAACAAAATTTGCTTAGAAAACTGCAAAATAATTATTCAGAAACTTGACATAGACCTACATCTCACTCCCCATACCAAAATAAGGCCAAAATGGATACGTGATCTGGGCATAAAAGATAATACTATAAACAAATAAGGAGAGCAATGCATAATTTATCTATCAGATCTTTGGAGAAGAGAGGAATTTATGACCAAAGAAGAATTTGAGAACACTATGAAAGGCAAAATGGACAACTTTGATTACTTTAAATTAAAAAAAAAAAAAAGGTTTTCCACAAACAAAACCAACAGAAACAAAATTAAAAGGGAAGTACAAAGCTGGGGGAAAAAAATCTTTATAGTCAGTGTTTCTGATAAAGATCTCAAAGAACTGTGTCAAAATTTAAAAAATGTAAGTCATTCCCCAATTGATAAATGGTCAAAGGATAAGAATAGACAATTCTCAGATGACAAAATTTAAGCCATCTATACTCATATAAAAAATGCTCAAACTCAGTATTGATTATAAAAATGCAAATTAAAACAACTCAGGTATCACCTCACATCTCTCAGATTGGCTAAGATGACAGGAAAAAAATAATGATAAATGTGGGAAAACAGGGACACTAATGCATTGTTGTTGGTGGTGTAAAATGATCTAACCATTCTACAGAATAATTTGGAACTATGCCGAGAGGTCTATCAACCTGTGTGTACCCTTTGAACCAGCAATGCCATTGCTGGGTCTGTATCCCAAGGAAATCATAAAGAAGGGAAAAGCACCCAAGTGAAAAAATGTTTGCAGCAGCCCTTTTTGTGCTAGCAAAGAATTAGAAAAATGAGTAGATGACCATCAATTTGGGAATGGCTGAATAAGCAATGGTACATGAAAATATCGTTGTTTTATATTTTTAAAAAAATGATGAACAAGCTGACTTTAGAAAGGCCTGGAAAGATTTATACTAACTGATGCTGAGCAAAACTTATGCTGAAGCAAAACCAGGAATACATTTTACACAATAACAGCAAGAATGTAAAATTATCAACTATGAAAGACTTGTTTTTTCTCAGTGGTTCAGTGATCCAAAACAATCCCAATAGATCTTAGACAGAAAATGCCATCTACAGCCAGAAAAAGAACTAAAGAAATTGAATGTAAATCAAGACATGCTATGTTCACTTCTTTTTTCTGATTTATTTATTTATTTATTTTGAGGCAATTGGGGTTAAGCGACTTGCCCAGAGTCACATAGCAAAGGAAGTGTTAAGTGTCTGAGACCAGAGTTGAACTCAGGTCCTCCTGACTTCAGGGCTGGTGCTCTATTGACTGCGCCACCTAGCTATCTCATTCTGATTTTTTTTTCCTCTCCCAAAATTTCTCCTTTTTGCTCTTATTTTTCTTTTCCAACATTATTCATAATGTAATGTATTTTAAAATAAATTAATTAAGAAAGAAAATATATATATATATATATATATATTATTGATAGCTTTTTTCACATTTATACAGGATATATAATAGGTTAGCTTGTCTTTTTTTTCTTATCCCTACAGTAGTACACTGTCTCATTTAGTTTTCACTTGTCCTGAGATCTTAATAAGTTATCTTTTTTTTTTCTTACCAGTTCATTCACTTATGTTACAAACAGTGATTTAGGACCTATTATACACACACCTCTATGTAGGGAACTGAGTAATAGAAACCTGGGTGAGACAGAGCCCCTCCTTTCTAATTTTGTTGTTCTTGTTATTTTTCATTTGTTTAATTATGTCCGTTTCTTCATGACTCTATGAACCGTACTGTCTGTGGTGTTTTCTTGGCAAATACTGGAGTGATTTGTTATTTCTTTCTCCAGTGGATTAAGGCAAACAAAGCTTAACTCAAACTTATCCAACTTACATGATTAATAAAGAGACTGAGACTGGATTTAAACTCAGGTCTTGCTGACTCCTGGCCCCAGTGCTCAATCCGCTGAATCACCTCCCTCCCTCCAATTTCTAGTTAAATTTTTTATAATATAGTAAAGACAGAAGGCAAAGGGGAGGGAAGAGACATGCTTGGGATATGTACGTTTGGGTGATGATGATAATAATAGTTCATGTTTATGTAACATCTTAGGATTGACAAAGTCTTTTCTACATCTTCCTTTATTTGATCATCATTAGAGTTTTAAATTCTGACTCTATTACTTCCTGCTTTTACAATCAAAGATACTGAGGTTGAGAGAATTTAAGGGTCTAACAAGGGCTCACCAGTTAGAGAGTTAGTTAGTAGAGTTTGGAGTCATGGTAGAGACTTTAAGAACCTGTCCAATTACTTCATTTTAGAGATAAAAGAATCTGAGGTCCCCAAACCTTGAGTGAATTGCCCAAATGACAGTAGTGAGAGAGCCAGGATTAAAATCTAGGTACTCTCATACCAAAACCATTGTTCCCACACCCTACTATTTCATGATATTGTCTTATCTTGTGAATTCAAAAGCAGCAAGCTTAGATAAATGAAGGAAAGCACTTCAAAACAATTCTTTCTATATATGTTTGACTATCTGAGTTTCAGAACCTGCAGGACTCAAAATATGACCACATTACCCCTTAGTGATAAGTGTGTCTATTCTATTTAGAAAATCCAAATAAGAATCAGCAGGAGAGCTCTGGAATGAAAATTCAAAGAAACCCTTTTAGAACAAGGATGATAAAACTTTATGGTTCAAGAAATCATGAGGATCCTGTGTTAGAAAGAGATAAGAAAGGAATGTGCAGGTGCTCCTATTTTACAACTAGAGAGTTCAGCTTTCAGTTGAATCAAGATGGGACCATTTTATAAGATGTGCAACTTATGCCAAGAACTTGTTTTAAGTGAGGCAACATTTCACATGTTTGAACTAATCTTGACCTGTTCTTGTAATAATTGGTAGCATCCAAATTTTTGGGTTCACTGGAAAATCTTGTTGAAGAAGTGCATTTAACATTACAAAAACATTACAAAAAACACCAGCAGGAATTTCTGGGAAACAGATAGATAACAGACTAGTGTCTGGTTTCCTAGGCTTCTGGCCCAGGTCCAGTTTTGGTACTAAGTCTAATTACTCTAAAAGTTTTATAATGGAGTAGATTGCAGTGCAAATTACACAGATTCTTCTAGTTTCCAAAAAAGGCATTGGACAATATTACAGTAATATAGAGATTGAGATACTTCCACTGAGTACAAATTGTGATATATCATGCAAACTCGTGTGAAATCAGGTAAGCCAGAAAGTCCTTAATCCTTATTTTCTTCCTGAATGAAATATTTTCAAGAGGATTTTTTTTGGTGTTTTATGAAATTCTTAGTCTGTGAAATTCAACTGAAATTGAATTATTGATGATTGAATATTTTACTTACTCAATTCATGTCTAATAAAAATGTATAAGACATTTAGATATGTTGTTTTATTAAGTTTGAATATCTTTTGATTCCAAACATAATTTTATGAGTGGTATTGATGACATTTTTCAAATAGTTAGAGATAATTAGACACATATCATGCAACTTGGATAGTTAGGAAAATATACAGAAACATAGCCATTCAAGGAACAAAGGGAGGAAAGAATCGGGCTAATAGTTTTGTCTCATATGAAAATAGTGTCTGAAGAATTAGTGTGCTATGGTAAATAGAAAGTCTCTCTCTAAAACATGCTTTTTGTACAACCATGGACAAATTATTAACCTCTTAGTCCTCTAGGTGAGATTCCTAAGTCTTTATAAGTACTAATGGAGGCATTTTTTTTTCACCTGCAGCTACGATGAAATCACAAAATATTAGAGCTAAAAGGAATATGTGTTAAAAAAAAATCTTTGAAGCTTATGATCAGAATATCCAATCTTCTCATCTTAGAGATGAGAAAACTAAGACCTAGAAAATTTACATGTTTTACCCAAGGTTCACACTGTTATTAATAGATCAGGAAGAGAAGTCTGACTCCTGTTCTTGAGCTTTAAAGAATTGTAGTGAGAAAAAAGTTTTAGTACTCATTAAGATATTGCAGTAAGTTTCAAAATTTAGTTTATTAGATAATAAGTTCTATTATTTTATAATTATTGTTAAAGTAGCCGAATTTGATTCCATTTATCTTTAAATCTCTATTTTGTGACTAAAGTGTCTGGTTTTCTATAAAGTATTTTATTTTTCAATAATAAGATAAGTACTTATGTGGTATGATATAAGGAACATGTACATGATCTTTTTTTTTTCCAGATTATGTACTTTGTTTTTTCCCCTTTTTAAAAAAATAGTATTTTATTTTTTCCAAATTCTTGCAAAAATAGCTTTCAACATTCACCTCTGTAAAACCTTGTGATCCAAATTTTTTTTTCCTTCCTTCCCTCTCTACTCCCTTCCCAAGATAGCAAATAATCCTATACAGATAAAACATGTAGGAATTCTTTTTTTAATGACAAGGAAAGAGGAAGTTTATTAAGAAGAGTTACATGAAATTCAGCAATCAATTTAGATTTTGTTAAAGACATACAGAAGATGCAAGAAAAATCAGATAATAGAGGTTGTATACTAAATAATGGCACATCCTGTAAAAAAAAAAAGCCAATTTCATGAATTATGATCTGGAGAATATCAAAGACAGTTAGAAAACATATAGGTAGTCTTAAAAAACAAAACAAAACCAAAAAAATCTGATAAAAATATGTAGGTACTCTGGTAAGACAGACCACCAATGGGAAAAAAAATGCTATAAACAGCTATTAGTAATTTTGAAAGAAACTATCAACCAAATTATGTGGTAAAAGCTAAAAGCATAAAACTCACTTGAGATTCAAATCATCTATATACCTCTTCCTAAATGATGACTTGGGTGTTCCCTCACACTTAATACTCAAACTAGTTTTTGTGAGTCCTGGACAGTACTGATTAGTTGATGGACACTTGCTAGGAGACCATCTTAGGGAGACATTTGCCCTTGGCTGGTAGAGAGGGAAACTTGCAGAGTAAAATCAGGAAAAAACTATTGAAATCTCTAAAATATCACAGTGGTGGTGGTTTCTTTTTATAGGGCATTGGTGGCATGTTTTGACTAATAAAGTTTGATCATATGCACTGAGAAGTTGTTTAATTAGTATTTCCATCACACTGGTTTACATAAGTAATAGTGCCCCATAAGTTATATGAATATTCTGGGTTTTCAGACTCAATAAACAAAGGAATTTCATGGAAGCTCAAAAAAAAACAAAACAAAACAAAACAAAAAAAACCCACCTATGAAAAAAAAGGAAAGGGAAGGTACTTTAATGTTAAAAGTATAAGCCCAAGCCCTATTTTTTCCTGTCCAAGGTTCTAAAGAAATGGTGGCCATTCCAAAGCATGA
This sequence comes from Sarcophilus harrisii, assembly GCF_902635505.1. Taxonomy (NCBI): domain Eukaryota; kingdom Metazoa; phylum Chordata; class Mammalia; order Dasyuromorphia; family Dasyuridae; genus Sarcophilus; species Sarcophilus harrisii. The sequence continues at coordinate 141,215,169 of NC_045428.1, read as the reverse complement.
GGCCAGACTGGCAACTGTTCCTGCTACATCTCCATTTCCTGTCTGTAAAACGGTGAGAGATATCCTTCACCTAATGGACAAACTGCAAGGTGCTCATGAATTCTATTGTATTTTTGGTTAGGCTTTATTTACTCTGGAGCAAAAGCACAGATACAAACAAGCAGATATAGAGAAGACAAGGGAGAACCCATTCTACTCTTGCTTTTTGTGTTTTTCTTAAGCTTATTCTGTAAAATAATATACTTACAGGATTTTATAGCATTTTATCATTAATACATGTGGGCAATTCTCTCCTAATGTTGCCAGGTGTCCATTTGCTTGTGGCATGAAGATGTAGTGGGAAAAAGAGAAAGTGATACAAAGACAGACAGACAAAGACAGAGAGAGAGAGAGAGAGAGAGAGAGACAAAGACACAGAGATAGAAAGAGAGAGAGAGAGACATACAAGGAGAGAGAGAGAAAGAGAGAGAAAGAGAGAGAGAGAGAAAGAGAGAGAGAGAGAGAGAGAGAGAGAGAGAGCGCACACTTTTCTATTGCAGGATTGGAAGATCCAGTCCTAACTGATTATTATTAAATTTTGCTTTTGAACTGAGGTCACAAGCATGAAGCAAATTTTTCTTATAAATGTAGAATCACTATGAATTCAGGAATATCTTATAATGTAGTCCAATTTCAAAGTCCAATTATTTTCATTATATTTGCTACATTCCTGAATGAGTACTATGTCCTACTTCTCTTGCATTTCCTTCTTTTAGTTGGGAGGGAGAAGGGCTCAGGCTCTCCTAAACTTATTTCTTTAATGGTTATAGCTCAGCCTCTGGCTATAACTAAAATATCATCTTGGGTTGGTTGCAGAGGCTAAAGATTCAGTGAAGGGACAAGTACATGAATAGTTATTACCTGCTTCTTCAGTTGCTAGTTCCAAATTCTGCAACGTTTTTTCTCTCAACGTGACTCCTGCTCATTTCATTTTCCTGCAGTCTCAATTTACCTATTTTGGTTACTGCTTAATATTTGCCCATCACCACCCTGTCCCTGCTCATCCTTGTGTCCTTTCTGGCCTTGAGCAGGACAACAAAATGCACTATTACATGTTAAGAATAGTTCTCTGGATCTCTATGTAAGAGGAAAATTAATGATCTTTCTTAACTACAACAAGAAATATTATTCTGACCATTTCACTGTAAGGACAAACAGTGACCTCCTCAGCTTTGGCAAGAAAACAGCAAATAACAAACCGGAATCAGTCATATTGCAGAGAGGAGGGTGAATGTGACCCTCAGCATTGGAAGGAAAACGGTTTCTCTCTGTCCTTCCTTAATTCCCCTACCTATATCTCTAGTCAGTGATCCATTCTTTTTCCCAATGGCTCCTTATAAGTTGATTCTATCTATCCTTCAAAGATCTGTTGACTTGTAAAATGCAACTCAGCATATCTACATGTCTGCATCTGTTCAATTTACAATCTCCTTGAAGATATGATTTAATCTTCTTAGTATCTCCAATGATGTTTAGATTACAGTGTGGAATATTATAGGTGTTCAATAAATATTTGCTAAATGATAAATGAATCCTCAACAGATACATATTTACTGACTTTTCTCTCCAATATTGTACATGATAGATGTTCAATAAATATTTGCTAAATGGTAAATGAATTTTCAACTGAGACTTATTTACTTTTTTCTCCAATACTGTACCATAGGAAAAGGATCTAGTCCTGTGATTTTATTGACTTAACAGAATTCCTGGGTGAGGAAAATCTCTACCAGTGTGGATTGGCACTAGCTGAAACTTAGAGTCTTAGAGAGATACTTGGGAAACTGAGAAATTTAGTGACCTGCCCAGGGACACACAGCCAAAATGTATCAGACACTGGATTAGAACCCATGTCTTCCTGTCTCTAATGTGAGTTCACCAATCATTGTGCTACACTTTCTTTAAAAACTTTAAAAATATTGTTGTTCCAGGGTATAAAACTTTCTTTCAAATGACCCTGATTAATATCATGAAACAGAGCAAGGTATTATAGGGAATGTAGCTTTGGAGTAGATATCTCTTATATTCTTCCATTAGTACAATAGAAATTGAAATTCCCTACTAGAAGATAGACCATTGGAGAATTATGGAAATCAGTTTTCTGCTTTGGATGTGAGAGAATAAGGATCACTTATAATTTAAGGAAACTTTTTTCCTAAGGAAGAAAAATTTTTTTCAGCATTTTCTAACTAACGTCTTGAGAAAATTAAGACACTGTAATGCTCAAACAGCTAATTGCATTTAGTTTATGTTCACTTTTTTATAGTCACTTAAAATAAATAATTCTCATATAGAAACTGAAGAAATAGTCATATTTTGAAAGCTTAAGTTTAGAAGGTATCAGAAAGAACTGTTATATTCTACACTCTAGACTTCATAAAATGTCATGTTCTGTCATCCTATAAGAATGTGACATTTTCATGACATTATATTTTTATATCTTCCTATTGCTTCCTTTTGCAACTGACATCTTTTTTTATGTTTTTTAAAAATTTATTTTTATGCCAACCATTTAAAAATAAAATCGATAAACCCAGAAAGGAATTTCTACCTCATTCTACATGAAATTACATGCTAGGGGCATGACAAAAAAATAACACTGTCATTTAGATTTTAAAATATGAATATTTTAAGGGTTTCATATATATATATATATATATATATATATATATGTTTGTCATATACAATCACATTTGTTATTTATTTAATTTTTATTCTTTGAGTTGGTAAGGCATAATGGTGTAATATGTTTCAAAAAACCTGATTCAAATCCTAGCTTTGCTACTTATTTCCCATCTGACCTTGAACATGAGGCTTAATATTTCTCAGTTTCTCTTTTTTTTATCTGTAGAATTTGATGGATTGGGCTAAAGAATGTACAGGCAAAATAATTTTTTTAAAAAAAATCTATGTTTCCTGTACATAGGGATATATTGATCTAGGCAATCTGCTTTTAAATATTTCAATGCTCAGATTCTGAGCATTTACATCTCAGAAATCAGCAAATGCTGTCAATCAGGACTTGACTTATTGTTTTGTTTATTACTGTGCCCCCAGAAAGCTAATTGTTAAATATTTACCACTACACCCATGCCTGTATTACACAAAGGTAAAGGAATGAGGTAAATGGTATGAACTATTTGTGTACAGCAACAGGTACTCCCAGAGACAAATATGCCATAACTTTATGTACTTAAGCATTTTTGACATATACTAATATTACATTGCTAGTTTACCATAAAGAAAAAATCAAGGGCTTTCTATCAGCAACATGGCTATAAATTAGTTTGAATTATAGAGTCATTAGAAGATGAGTGACAAAAAATAAGAGATTAAGAACCTGGAGGACATATTAATCTACTTTTCATTGATGCAAGGAGAATACTTCCTGGTTGACAGATACTGTGAAATAAAAGGCATGTTCAGCAAAAAATTGTAATCTTTTTCTATATTGTATTAAATTCTAAACTGGGTCCCTTCATTTTAAAGTGCTCCATTTAGAAGATACTTTGACTTTGCAATCAAAGTCTAAAATCTCTTTTTTAAAAGGAATTGTCATATTAGCAGACAGGTGCTAAATAATTTTATTGGCAGTAAACTTGTTTCTACAAATTAAGAACTCTTAAATAGACCAAAATATGTAATTCATTTACAATTAAATAAATTGGACAATCTGTGAACATCTTTATATTTCCCCATTTGTTTCAAAGTGTGTATTCTAACATGACAGCTTCTGGACCAATCCCATTTAATTATTTGGATCAAGTCTTCTCTACTCATCAGTGGAGATATTTAAAGAATTTCTGTAAGTACAGGATAAAAAAAAAAGCAATAAGCATCATGGTTTCTAGGTGCTAATGCAATAAAAAAAGATTTCCTAAGATTCCTCATGTGAATAGATTCGTCCTGACATTCAAATTAATAATTAAATGGAAATGATATATAAATCATAAACATAGTTGGATATTGTTTCATCATGCAATTATCCCAGGAAAATTTAATATAGCTTCCTTATTTTAGCAGAAATAAGTTTTTAATGCCATAAGGTAAAACTTTTCTAAATAATGCCAGTGCAACCCCTTTTTTTCCAATTATCCTAAACACATGGCATTCCTTATCATCCTAAATAATTAGAATTTCTATGTTTTTTATCATTTCTTTCAGTTTTCATTCATTTCTCACAGTATGTTGGTAAATATTACTGGCTTTAAAGTTAGTCCTAGAAAATAGATCCAGTTTCTATAGGAAATATTACTAAGGATTTATTCTCTTCATTCAAGAATCAAATTCCTTACTAAACTCATTTCTAAACAAGATACTAGTTAAGATCTTCAAAGTTTCCTTCTTTCCTTTAGCTTGAAGATAATTCTGAAGAGAGGAATAATAATGGCCTACCCTTTGATTGCATAAGATCAGGAGTATTTCAAATAATCACTTTAATTAATTTTGTATTATGTCATCACAATTGGTCTTAAAATATGATGAATACTATCAGAATTACAGGAGCAGCTAGATGGCATGGTGGATAGAGCACCAGCCATTAAGTCAGGAGGACCTGAGTTCAAATTTGATCTCGGACACTTAACACTTCCTAGCTGTGTGACCCTGGGCTAGTCACTAAACCCCGATTGCCTCATCAAAAAATTAAAAAAAAATATATATATATATAAGAATAATAAAATCTTGAGCTTGAAATGACTGGTGCTAAGCCCACTAGAATAGAAAACTAAGGTAGGGTGAGAGAGTGGGAAGTGGGTACTAGTGTAAAGTGGTGGTTGTTTATAATTTTGATGCTCCTTGGAATAGTGGTTCAGACCATATGATAGACATGATGATGAAGATAGGTTGATGATAGTGATGATGTGATTGATATAGAAGAATACCTGGAAGATGTCACTGAGGAAATAGAAAACTCAAAGCCTAGAGATAGTACTTCTCTTCCACCTCCATTATCAAAGGTTACCTACAAAGCCCCAGTTACAACAGGAGTTTACTTTGCAGATGCTTCTTTCTACATGGGTCGGATGGATTTTATCCAAAGTCAAGAAGGATAATACTGATGATTAGACTGCCAAATATGATGGTAAATGGGAAGTGAAAGAAATGAAGGAATCTAAACTTCCAGGAGATAAAGCACTTGTGCTATTACCATGAGCCAAACATCATGCCATCTCTGCAAGGTTAAACAAGTCCTTTATATTTGACACTAAGCCCTTTTTTCTTTGCTATAAAATAAATTTCCAAAATGTAATAAAATATGTGAAATTGTTTTCAAGAACCCCAGAATTAAATCTGGATCATTCCCATGACAAGATCCTTTGTGCGATGTTTGGTCCTGATAAATGTGGAGAGGACTTTTAACTAAGCTTCATCTGGCATAAAAAACCCACAGAGAAGCATGCTAAGAGACTAGACGCAGATCTAAAGGCCTACTTTACTGATAAGAAAACACATTTGTATACATAGTATACAAACACATTGTATACTAAAGTATTTGAAACATTAGTTGATCAAATGGTTGTGAATAGTGGGAAGTTACTGAATGATAAGATTCCTCCTGAAAATCCTTCCTGGGAAATTGAGGACCCAAATGACCAGAAGCCTCAGGATTAGGATGAGAGACCCAACATACCAGATCCTGATGCTGTCAAACCCGATAAATGTATTTGCTCCAATCTATATGAAGATGCTAAAATACCTGAAGGCTGCTTAGACGATGAGCCTGAATATGTATCTGACCCAGATGCAGAGAAGTCAGAGGGTTGGAATGAAGATATGGATAGAAAATGGGAAGTTTCCCAAATTGCAAACCCAAAATGTGAGTCAGCTCCTGGTTGTGGTGTCTGGAAAAGGCCTACCATCAACAATACCAATTACAAGGGCAAATGGAAAGCATCTATGTTTGACAGTCCTAACCACCAGGGAATCTGGAAACCCAGGAAGAATCCAGACTTTTGAAAATCTAGAGCCTTTCAAAATGATACCTTTCAGAGTTGTGTGTCTGGAGCTGTGGTCCATGACCTCAGGAATCTTTTTTTTTTTTTTTTAACATTATTATTTGTGCAGAACAAGGAGTTGCAGATGATTAAGCCAATGATGGGTTAGGGTCTTCAGAAAGCTACAGATGGGGTTGCAGACCCTGGTATCATGGGGCAAATGCTTGAAGCAGCGAAGGAACATTCATGGCTTTGGGTAGTCTATATTCTCACTGTGGCGTTGTTATTGTTCCTTGTGATTTTTGCTGTTCTGAAAAGAAACAGCCCAGCACTGCAGAGTATAGGAAGACTAATGCACTGATGCTCCTCAACCAGATAGGAAAGAAGACGAAGAGGAGAAAGAGGAAGAAATGGGGAAAAGAGATGAAGAAGGAGAAACTGAACAGAAAATTGAAGATAAAAAAGTGATACTGGAGAGGATGCAGGAACTTTTAGTTAAGAGGATGAATATAGAACACCTAAAGCAAAGGAAGAGGAAGTTTTGAACAGATCATCCAGAAAAAAAAAGCCACGAAGAGATTGAAAGAATTTGGGAACTTGATCTGTGATTTCTCCTTTTCTCCTACCCTCAATGTGATCCTAGGAGAGGAGCTGGATACATCTTGTATGCTGAAACTCAGAAAAAACTCAAAACTTTACCATCAACAACCAAATATCCAATGAAATTTTGAGCAACTAGTTGCAATTGCAATTTTGACAAAAAGAATGCCATTCTTATAGAAAGAAAGCATTTAATGTATGGTTTACAGATTCTGGGTGTAACTTGAAGCAACTAAACTTTTGAATTGTTTAGGGTCTTGTTTTTTTGGTTTGTGGTTGAAAACACTTAAGAAATAGAATGTTAGAATATTGCCAATCTTCAAGAACATTGATTTAATTTAGTGTTTTAATCTACCCAAGGAAAAACAGCAAAGTTTAGAAAAATATAGGTGATGAAATGTAATTTTTATAACATAGGTCATAAAAACCCCAAAAAAACTATGATAGTCCAAAACAAAACCAAAAGAATAGGAAACTAAGACAGAGAGAGGAAATAATCTGCTAAAAGTGCTACTATTGACCAAAACATAGGCCTTTTGACTCTACACAGTTCTATTTATATTATTCCCTGTTGTTCTATCAATGAATGTATTAAAAGGATTTCTTTGGAATTGGGAAATCTATACTTATCATACTATTTATGTGAGGCACTCACAATGAGTTCCACTCCAGAAGATCAGTAACTTATTTTAACTAATATTCTTATAGAGAAATTTAAAATTAACTGAAATAGGTCTTGCATATTTGCTTCTTTGTGTACTTCTGTTTTCATGGGTTCGACAGTCTTTTTTTATTAAAGCTTTTTATTTTCAAAACATACACATGGATAATTTTTCAACATTGACCCTTGCATAGCCTTGTGTTTCAGATTTTCCCTTCCTTCCCCTAAATGGCAAGCTATCCAATATATTTTACACATGTGAAAATATATGTTAAATCCAATATGTGTAAACATATTTATACAATTCTCTTATACAAGAAAAATCAAATCAAAAAAAAAGTAAATGAGTAAGAAAATAAAATGCAAGTGAACAACAATAAAAAGTAAGAATGTAATGTTGTGATCCTCATTCATTTCCCAGATTCCTCTCTCTTGGTGTAGATGGCTCTCTTCATCATAAGATCATTGGAACTGTATCAATCATCTCATTGTTGGAAAGAGTCACAATCATCAGAAATGATCATCATATAATATTGATTTTTCTGGGTACAATGATATCTTGGTTCTGCTCATTTCATTTAGCATTAGTTCATGTAAGTCTCTCTAGGCCTCTCTAAAATCATCCTCCTGATTGTTTCTTATAGAACAATAATATTCTATAACATTCATATACCATAACTTCTTCAGCCATTCTCGGGTTATACAGTAGTATTAGGAAGAGATGCTCCTCTGGTTTTCTAAAATTAGCAACTTTCACTTTCCCTTGACTATTGTCTCTTCCTATATTTTAAAGCAATTTGATACTACCACTAATATTCTGCTTCTCTAGATTCTTTAGTTTTTCAGCTTTTTTTTCCATTTTATTTCAATTCATGCCCATTTTCCCCCTATCTTAAAAAAATAACTTTACTTGACCTTTCTTCTCTTTGAAACTATAATTCTATTTCTTTTATTTCTTTTACATCACAATCATTGAATGAGTGGTTTACTCTTGCTGCCTCCAATTTTTCTTTTTTTTTTAAATGTTATTATTTTATATATATATATATATATATATTTATTATAGTAACTTTTTATTGACAGAATCCATGCCAGGGTAATTTTTTTTACAACATTATCCCTTGCACTCACTTTTGTTCTGATTTTTCCCTCCCACCCTCCACCCCCTCCCCTAGATGGCAAGCAGTCCTATATATGTTGAATATGTCCTAGTATATCCTAGATACAATGTATGTGTGCTGCTTCCAATTTTTCAAAACACATACCAGTCTTAACCTTTCTCTTATTGTTTACTCAATCAGATCACTGAAATAATTCTGAAAAATAACCATGACCTCTACCCTATCTGCCAGAATCCAATGGCCTCTTCTCAATGTTTGTCTTCTTTAACTTCTCTGTTCCAAATAACAGAGCTGGCTATATCCACCCCCCCCCATAAAATAATTTTGTTGCTCCCCTTGACTTCTAGTATATTAAAATCTATTGACTTTTCTTTGACTTTTGTGACCAATCCATTGCTGTGTTTGGGGTGGTTCCTTTTTTTTTTTTCCTAATTCAGATCTTTATTTTTGCATGTTATTGGAATATAACTAAAATGTAGTGGAAGGTAGGATTTGGTATCTTTTGTAAAGATCAGCTAAGGTGTCTGTGGGATGGAGAAATAAGGCAGATAATTGGTTAGGGAATGACTCAAAATGTGAGATGCAAAGACTAAAGATGAAATAGAAAGCAGAATGAAACTGATAAAAATTAAAGAAACATAACAGGGAGGGAACAGGTGAGTGAGCAAAGTAGGAACTGAGCTGTGCATGCAACTTGCTGAAGGAGAGGGTATTCCAATTTCTGACCTCTTTTTTTTTTTTTTAATGCATCCTTGTATGTATTAATCACTAACAGAATTACAGAATCTCAGAATACAAAGTAACCTCAAAGACCAATTAGTTAAGTCTGTATCAGACTTGAACAGAGTCTCTTCTACAACATACCTAATAAATGATAATCTACGTTTTGTTTGAAAACTTCAAATAATGAATACTCAGTACGTCCTGAAGCAGCCCATTCTACTTTTGAAATTATAAAAATTAAATATCAACTTCAAAATTAAAATGCTTATATTTTAGTGGACAATAAAAATTTTTTTTTCTACCGTATGAATGATTCCTGAATCAGTTGAATGCGTACAGCAATTATATCTAACTCAAATAGAAATGTGGGCCATTAAAGACTACAGAAGGATTCTTAACAACAGCATATTGACTTAAACAATACTATACTAATATTACACATCTTCCATTATATTTTTATTTATTCTGTTAAATATTTCTTAACCAAATTTAATCTTATTTAGGCCACACTTAGAAGTATTGTGGGCCACAATTCAACAGGCCATGTGTTTGACATATTGTTATAAAATCATATCTTCTTAATAGGGACAATGAAGATCAAAAATAGGGCATTTTGCAAAAAGAAAAATATATATATGAATGTAATTTTTTTTACAACATTATCCCTTGCACTCACTTCTGTTCCAACTTTTCCCCTCCTTCCCTCTACCCCCTCCCCCAGATGGCAAGCAGTGCTATACATGTTAAATGTCACAGTATATCCTAGATACAATATATGTGTGCAGAACCGAACAGTTCTCTTATTGCACAGGAAGAATTGGATTCAGAAGGTAAAAATAATCCAGGAAGAAAAACAAAAATGCAAACAGTTTACATTCATTTCCCAGTGTTCTTTCCTTTGGTGTAGCTGCTTCTGTCCATCATTGATTTAACATTAGTTATGGAAGAGCATAAATTCACTGCTTCCATCTACTATATTTTGATTTTTTTTAATCTACCATTAATCATATTATAGAATTTGGAAGGAATCATGAGATCAATTTATTAAAGTATATGAAAATGTTTGATATACAATGCTTTACTTCCACAATCAAAAACTTACATTCTTCATCCTCACATTATCTTCTATTATTCAAGTTCTCTATGTATTATGTTTCCTAGAACTAATAAAATGATGAAAAGCATCATTTTTTGAAGGCTTTAACAAAAAATGTGGAGGTCAGGTTTGTTTTTTTACTTCATAAGAGAAAGATAAGTAACTGAGTATCAGATGGTATTGTTTTGAACTATTCAAAGTGAAGTGAAGAAACTTGTTTCATGGAGAGGAAACCGGTTGGAACAATCCCAAAACAGGTTAAAGAATGGAATAAACATTTATTCAGTGTGTCTACTATGTTCTAAGTATAGTGTAAAGTTGTTAAGGACCATGCCTGGGTACAAGGGCAGGTCAATTTTCAGAGAGTCTCTGAAGCTGTGGATTGTGACACTTGAAGGAGTTTCGAGGCAACCTTTACTGACACAGGTATTGCTTGTGAACTGGGAATGAAATAAATTGGAGGCAGAGGGAAGAGGTCAGACAACGCAACTGCCTTTCAGTGGGGAGATCAGAGAACATTCTCTCTGTCTCCTTGTATCATCATCATCCACTCACAAGAAGAGATAACAATTCCAGGTACTGGTGTCTGGATTCAGGAAATCACAAGAGCAGCAGATAACATAAAGTACTTATAAAAATATCTCATTTAATCCTTTAAATGAGGATTTAAAGCACAGCCTTGTAGGTAGGTGCCCTTCTAATCTTTATTTTACATTTGAGAAAAGTGAGGAAAACAGTTCAAATGATTTGCCCCAGTCAAACAGCCATTAAACATTTATGGCCAATTTGAACTCAAGCCTTTTTGACTTCATTTAGTATTTTATCTACTATGCCATCACCTTGCCTTCAATTCAATATCTTCTCAGCTGAAAATGTTCTCCTCCTTTCTGATTTTTAGGACAGATGAATAGTTTTTCTTTGAACTATTTAGTAAACAGTAAAAAAGCCCATTTTGTTAAAGCTCTGTGAAAAGACCAAGAGAGTCAGCTGATATGAATACCTTAACTTCTAATTACTTTTTGTTGTTGGTGTTGTTGTTCCTTGTTCTCTCAAAGAGGACCAATGACTTCAAGAGGGTAAATTATATGGATTTAAGTGAGGTAGGACTTCATTTCTCCTCCAGAGTCATTGGGATCCAGTGACAAGACATAGTCTGGGAAGACTGGCCCTCTCCAGATGCCTTCTTGACTAGCAAAAGACGAATTCTTTTTGGAAAATATTATAAATTGACTTTTAGTTCAGGTTTCAGTATGAGAGGGTTATCTTCTCTCAGAAGTGTCTGTTGCTCACTGGTGCACTCTCTATTGTAAGAAACATAAAGAAAAGAGAGGGTTTCCAGCAGATTTGTATTGATTTCACTGAAAAAGAGAGACAGAGGGGGACAGAGGGAGACAGACACACACACATACATAGATGGTGAGAGACACAGAGATGGAGAGAGAGACAGAGATGGAGAGAAAAAGAGACAGAGAGAGACACACACAGAGACACAGAAATGGAAAGAGAAAGAGAGAGAGAGAGAGAGAAACACACAGAGAGAGGGAGACAGAGAGAGACAGAGGGAGACAGCGACAGAGAGAGAGACACACACAGAGAGAAATAGTCAGAGAAAGGAGGGGAGGGAGGGAGGGAAGCAGAGAGATAGGGAGAGAGAGAAACACACCCAGAGAAAGCAAGACAGAGAGAGAGCGTGCATGAGCACACAAGAGAGAGGAGCTTTGTGGTTGTCAGCCTTAAGGGAATCAAGATGATTGTTAGTTAAAAGAAGTTGTAAATGGTTCATCATTTTGAGAGTAGAAAAGAAACTGATTTGCTTGGCAAGAGAACATTGAAGACCAGAAAGGAAACAGCTTTAGAAAAGTAGTTTTTTTGATTGATTTAGATTTCATTGACAGCAACAATGGTATAGAAACCTGCAGTCCAGATTTTCAAGTCATGTCAAGTTCAAGAGATTTCTTCACTTATTTTCCTCTTTGTCAGTTTTATGTGTGTGTGTCTCCCTCAGATATTGAGTATATCGATAGGAAAATATGTGCCAGATTTATATTTCAACTATGGTATAATAATTATTCCTTCTTTTTTGTATTGATTATCTCTGATTTATTATTATTGATTTTAATTTATTGTTAAGTAAGTGGATATGTTTAAGAGCTAATGGTAATTTAATCATTGTGAGTAGCTGGTTTTATATAAATAAAAGCAGACCATTGTGAGTGATGGTTCTACTCTGGGCCCACATGATGTCAAGAGTAAGACTGGAGAGGAAGTAAGTGGCATATACCACATGCAATGCATTGTGTTTATTGTAGAGCCCTTGATTCTTAGGTGTTACATTTGTGGGAATATTATAAACATATGTAAAGATCTTTGTATTGGTGGAAATTGGAAACATTGTCCATTTGGGATATATCAGATGCCTTAATGCAGGACTTCTTAAACTTTTTTCACTCATAACCCCTTTTTGCCAGAAAAAGTTTTATGCAACATTGGTATATAGACACATAAAATACATAAACAAATCAAACATTTACTGATAATAAAGAATTTTGTTTTAGATAAAATAAAGACATTTATTTTAAAACAATTCTTTGGTATATATCCACATACACACACACACACACACACACACACATATATATATATATATATATATATATAATTTTATCACCTTAAAAATGAAACAAAATTGCTTACTAATGAGATGGAAGCCACCTGTCAGGGGCTGCTAGATGTCTAACTTAGACCTGTGAGAGGATGATGATGTTACAAGGAGATTGAGAGGCAGTTGTTGTTCTCTGACCTCACTGACTGAGAGAGGCCTTTGTGTTGTCTGACCTCTCTCCTCTTCCCCCTGCCCCCAATTTATTTCATTCCCTGTTCACAAGCAACACTTGTGTCAGCAAAGGCTGCTTTGCAACTCCTTCAGATGTTATGATCCCAAGCTGTGGAGGGTCTGAGAGAACTGACCTGTCCCTTCACCGAGGCATTGTCCTTAACATGTGCTTGCTTATTTTTATATAAAAAAAGTAACACTTGGTGAAATATATGATACATTTTTATTGTTGCCCAATTTTTGTGACCCTCCATATTCAGTTATACAACCCCATCTGAGGCAATAACCCATAGTTTAAGAAGCTTTTTGTCACAAGGATACAATACGGAAAAAAAGGAAATTTAAAAGAATTCTATTGTTTTACTTTTTTCTTTTATAAACCTATCTATTTTTATGATAGAATCCTGATTAAATAGTTAAGTACTGATATTTATTTTTAAATTTATTTATTTTTTATAAAACTTTTAATTTTCAAAACATATACATAGTTTTCAACATTCACTCTTGTAAAACCTTCTGTCCATTTTTTTCCCTCCTCTTTTCCCTACATCCTCTCCTAGATGGCAAGTAACCCAATATATATTTAACACATTCAATTCTTTTATACATATTTCCACAATTATTATGCTGCACTAGCAAAGTCAGATCAAAAATGAAAAAAGAATGAGAAAGAAAACAAAATGCAAGCAAAACAACAACGAAAACAAAATGAAAATACTATGTTGTAATCCATACTCAATCCCCACAATACTCTGTCTGGGTGTAGTTGGCTCTCTTCATCATAAGACCATTGGAACTGACCTGAATCATCTTGTTGTTGAAAAGTGTCATTGTGAATCAGAGTTGATCATTATATAATTTTGTTGCTGTGTATAATGTTCTCTTGGTTCTACTCACTTCACTTAGCATCAGTTCATATAAGTCTCTCCAGGCCTTTCTGAACTCATCCTACTGATCGTTTCTTATAGAACAATAATATTCCATAACATTCATATATCATAACTTACTCATCCATTCTCTAACTGTTGGACATCCACTCAGTTTCCAGTTCCTATTTATTGATTTATTGTACCAAAGATTAAGGTTCATATGAGTTCATATGTAAAACAACTAAATTACTGGCACTTATCAGTATACCACAAAGAGCTTTTAAAGGAATATCACTGGCTTGACCAAAGAAACAAAGGTATTGAATATTTTTTTAATAATATATTACTGAAAATATTGGGAAATATGAAATGTTAACTAAGAGGTATGAAAAGGAAAAAATACAATTTTGTCTATTTTATAGAAATGATACAAGTTATTATAAAATTCCTAAGATATAGATTTCAGGAAATGGATGAAGTTTGATATAAAACCTATTACATGAAAAGACAGCATAAGAGGTAAAATGATACTGATTAGTAAGGGTATATGTGGAGATAAATTATTTTAATTAAATTTGAATAATAGGAACTCCCAAACCATAAAGTATATCATCATCCACAACAACAACTATAAAGACTTTTATATACTGCTTTAAGGTTTGCAAAGGATTTTACATATGTCGATTTATTTGAACTTCACAACTCTGAGAAGTAGCTATTTCCTATACTTATTATACAGATAATAAAACTAAAGCTAAAAAGAAATCAGTGGAACCATAGACCTAAGTTAAGATTTTTCTCAGTGAAAGAAAAATGTTCCTGCATGCAAAAATCATGGAATATTTGCCTTATAAATTTAGCTGAAACCTTACAAACTCTCAGGTCCCCAAACTAGAGAAAATAGGTACTTTGTTCTAAAATCTTAAATGTTCTATGTGGAAAACTTTAAAGTAAAATCACTTGGCAAGAAAGAAAATTTAGTGTTGTTGGGACATCTTGATAAATACATGCCAATTCCATTCAAGAACGATCCAGCAGATAGATGAAAGACTTTGTGAATTTTTAACTTACAGGCAAACACTGATAGCAAAAGGAGGCATAAAATCTGAAGGACTGGAAGCAATTTGAATGGAAAAAAAAATGCTATATTATGGTGTGTTGCTAAATCCTAAAAGTTTATTAGTTTGGTTTTGGTTATAAAAATTAAAAGACAAATTTAGACAAGTTGTAAGAAGCAGTTAATTAGCTAGAATGTATTAGAAACTTTAGAAATAATATTCCAAGAACTTTTTCTTTCCATCTTTCTTTCAGTGGGTACTTGGTATATTCTTTCTATATTTACTTTGCACTCTGTTTTTTAGCAAATCTGAGGAATTTTCTTTTATGATTTTTAGAACTAAAAGTTCAGGAATCCATTACTTAAGAGAGCCAAGATGGGGGGAGTAAAGCCGGGAAGCTGCTCTGAGCTCTCCCAGTTTCCCTGGAAAACCACATGAAACCAAGCCTCTGAACAGAGACTGATGGAATGAAGTCACTCTTCAGGTCAAGATAGACTGGAAAAATTTTAAGAAAGCTCAGTCTCACTGAGATGAAAAGGTTGTTCATCCCCTCTGAGGCTTGATGAAAGCTGTTGAGAGAGTCTTAATGATAGCCAATCAGCAACTGAGACCCTCAGTCCTGGCTCAGTAGAGGAGCAAATCAGTGGGGCAGCTTCCAGTCTCAGGTCAAAAGAAAAACTCTGGGAAACCAGACTGTTTCTTTAAAAGAGCAAGCAAAACTATGCCCTGTAAACACAAGGGGCTCCTGTGCTCAAAGCCAAGGTTCAGAGATGCAGAGGAAACTTGGGAGAGCACCCCCTTTGCCCTAGGACCATAAAAGTTAAAAAAAAAAGAAGAAGAAATATCAAACGAAAATGAACAAGAAACAGAAAAGAATCTTGATGATAAAAAACTACTATGATGACAGGGCAGACCAAAAACACTAACTCTCAAAAGAACAAAATGTCCATAGAGTAAATCTCAAAAAGTGATATGAATTTGTCTTAAGCCAAAAGAGGTTTCTTATAAGTGCTCATAAAAAACTTTAAAAGGCAAATAAGAGAGATAGAAGAAAAAATGAGAAAAGAAATGAGAGTTATGCAAGAGAAAGGAAAAAAATTGTCTGATGAAAACAACTCCTTAAAGAGTAGAATTGGGCAGCTAGGTGGCACAGTGGATAGAGCACCAGCCCTGAAGTCAGGAGGACCTGATTTCAAATGTGACCTCAGACACTTAACACTTCCTAGCTGTGTGACCCTGGGCAAGTCACTTAGCCCCAATTGCCTCAGCAAAAAGCAAAAACAAAACAAAACAAAAAGTAGAATTAACCAAATGGAAAAAGAGATATGAAAACCAACTAAAGAAAACCACACATTTAAAAACTAGAAGTGTAAATGGAAATTAATGGCTCTGTGAGACTGCAAGAATCAGTCAAAAACAAACCAAACCAAACCAAAACAACAACAACCTAAAAAAGAATGAAAAAATGGAAGAAAATGTGAAATACCTCATTAGACAAACAGCCAACCTGGAAAGTAAATCCATAAGAGACAATTAAAAAATGATTGGCCTACCTGAAGGACATGACCAAAAAAAAAAAAAAAAAAAAAAAAAAAAGAGCCTTGATAGCATTCTTTAAGAAATAATTAACAAAAATTGCAGCAATATTCTAGAAACAGAGGGGAAAATACTCATTGAAAGAATCCATCATTTACCTTTTGAAAACATATCTCACAAGGAAAACCCCAAAGAACACTGCTGCAAAACTCCAGAACTACAATCTCAAGAAAAAAATACTGCAAGTTGCCAGACAAAAGACAATTCAAATATCAAGTACCAATTGTGAGGATTACCCAGGATCTGGCAGCTTCTACAACAAAGAATTGGAGGGCCTGGAATAATACCATATTCTGGAAGGCAAGGTCCTGGGATTACAATCAAGAATTGACTATGTAGCAAGACTGAGCATCATCTTTCAGGGGAGAAGATGGAGCTTCAATGAAGTAAGAGACTTTTAGTCACTTCTACTGGAAAAAAAAAAAACAACTAAATAGAAAATTTTATCTATAAACACAGGACTCAAGAGAAGTATAGAAAGGTTAATGGGGAAATATATATATATATATATATATATTATATATATATATTATTTAAAGATTAAATTGTTTATATCCCTAGATGGGAAAGCAATATCTATAACTCTTGAAAATGGTATCTATCACTGAGGCAGAGAGAGGAGGGTCAAATGGATAGAGGTTGTGGTTCTGAATGGACTCTGATGTGTTGATTTCAAATAAAAAGCCATTAAGTGGTGGGAAAAGGACTGTACTGGAAAAAAGAGGAAAGGGCAGGTATAATGGATCAATTAGTTAACACCAAGAGGCTCAAAAGGCATTACAGTCACTGGGGGGAAAAGGGAGGGGGATGAGCATTGTCTGAAACTTGATCTCATGTTTTGGCTCTATGAGGACAAAACTTAATCATCTAACCCTATAAAGAAGTAGGAGGAGAAAAAAGAAAGAAGGGAGGACAGAAACACTAGAGAAAAAGGGGGAAGGAGTGATAGAAGATAAGGCAGTGGGTGGGGATAAAAAAAAACCCACTACCAAGAAAAGGGGGAGAGGGATAATCTGAGATAAGGTAGTAGGTAGGGTGGGTAAAAAACAAAAAAACACTACTAAGGAATCCATTCCTTAGTTAAATTTTATCATTTTCTTTTCTAAGCTATTTGTCCTGCTTCTAATTCTTTCCTTTATTTTCATCTCTTTCTCCATTATTCCCTTCTAAATAATCATGTGGTTCTTATGGAAAAAAACATTTTTTTTTCCTATTGAATCTTTGCTTATAGTTGTGGAGCTACTTTTTCCTTCTAGGTTTGATGTTTACATATCTCTGGGTATGCAATAATTGTTTATAGTCTTTAGTATCTTCTTTTACAAATCTTTCCACCCAAATCAATATTGATTGGAGAAATATACCTTAAAACACCTCTGAGATACCACCACCTCACACATCTCAGTTTGGTTAAGATGACAGAAAAAGATAATGATAAATGTTGGAGAGGATGCGAGAAAACTGGGATACTGATACATTGTTTGGTGGAGTTGTGAAATGATCTATTTTGGAGAGCAATTTGGAACTATACCCAAATAGCTATTAAATTGTGCATATCTTTTGACCTAACAGTCCCATTACTGGGTCTATATCCCAAAGAAATCATAAAGAGGAAAAAGAAACATATGTATCAAAATGTTTGTAGCAGCTCTTTTTGTGGCAACAAAGAATTAGAAAATGAGTAGATGCCCATTGATTGGGAAATGGCTGACCAAATTAAGGTATGTGAAAGTAATGGAATATTATTTTTCTATTTAAAAAATGATGAACAAGCTGATTTTAGAAAGGTCTGAAAAGATTTACATGAACTGATGCTGAGCAAAACAAGCAGAATCAGGAATACATTGTACATAATAACATCAAGAATGTGTGATGAAAGAATGTGTTATGAAAGATTGGTTCTTCTCAGTGGTTCAGTGATTCAAAGCAAAACCAGTAAGACTTTGGAGAGAAAATGTCATCTGCATCCAGAAAATTAACTAAGGAGACTGAGGGTAAATCAATACAAACTATGTTCACTTCTTTTTTTCTGTTTTTTTTTTTTTAATTTTTCTCTCTCCCATGGTTTTTCCCTTTTGCTCTGATTTTTTCTCTCCCAACAAGATTCATAAAGCAATTGCATTAAAAAAATAATAAAAAGTAAACTTACTGGGGGAAAAAAAGGATTTTGAATTAAAGATCAAACTTCTGGAGTTAGATTCTCAAGGGACTCCTGGGGAAAACAACAACAACAACAACAAAAAAAAAAAAACCCAAATATTTCTACCCTTAATTCCTGAATTAGCACTTCTTGAAAGAGCCTGGCTCTGTTCCCTTCTACTCTTCTGATTGGTGTGATAGATTTGTTTTTCCACTTGTGTGGCATCTAACACCAAACATGATGAACACCAAATGATGCCTGCCCCTCTTTCCCTGGGATTTTCCAGCCTCTAGATCTCTAAAGTTCCTAGTGATATATCTTCAAAGTCCTATATGCTTTTCCCAAAAAGTTCTAGGAACCTCAGAGCTCCTGATAGTAAGTGATTCAGGGCTCAGACTGAAAAAGTTGCTGATGCTCTCAGGAGCTTTGTTGCTGCACAGTGTGTTTGCAAGCACCCACGGACTTTCTCTTATGATTCCTTTTTCCTCCTTGTTGCCTATAGAGACAAACCTTTGCAGGCTATGTATATCTTCAGACATTATTTCATTGTGTTGGAAGGATTCCATCTTGTTTCCTATACTTGTACTAACTTTGCTGGAGGCCACTTTTTCCATTGGGTCTATTGAAGGGTGGCTAACTGGCTAACTTTCTTTGCAGTTCTGTGGTGAAAAATTCTCTTATAATTGTTTTTCATTTTGTGGGGGAAAGGTCTAGCATGATATTTTGGCTATTTAGAGTAGTTTTCTGGAAAGAGGGCTGCATATCTCTCTTCAGGCAGACATCTTGGAAAGGAGTCCTCTTCGAAGTATAAATGTAATAGCTTTTTCACATATTTGAAGATAATTATAGTGTTCCTCATGCTACATTTCTTCTTTTCTCAAGGCAAATCATTCCCTGTTCCAAATGTTTTTTATGGCATGATCAACAGGCATTTAGAATAATTCAATGTATAAAGCATATTTTAACTGAAATCACCTGGTAAAAATGCTTTCAGAAATTAAAAAGGCAATTTGTTTTTGCCTCATGATAAGAATTGGAGGCACTTTTTCCTGGTTATTGTTCTCTAGACCAGTGGCATCAACATCAGATAGAAATGGATCCTTTCCAACTGTATATTGACTTAGAAAACCACAAATCAACAGTATAGTGAGCTGCATTTTTACTTATTTTGTTAAACATTTCCCAATTATATTCTAATCTGTTTTGTACAACACAGGAGCATATTTTGAGTTTGATACCTTTGTTCCAAATGCTTTCAAATTTGTAAGACCAGGTTCCTGAACACAGTATATTAGAAGTGGTCTAAAGAAAGCAGCATGTATAAGTGAAATGAGCAGAACCAGGAGATCATTATACACTTCAACAATGATACTGTATGAGGATGTATTCTGATGGAAGTGGATTTTTTCGACAAAGAGAAGGTCTAACTCAGTTTCAATTGATCAATGATGGACAGAAGCAGCTACACCCAGAGAAGGAACATTGGAAATGATTGCAAACTGTTTGCATTTTTGTTTTTCTTCCCAAGTTATTTTTACCTTTTGAATCCATCTCTTCCTGTGCAACAAGAGAACTGTTCGGTTCTGCACACATATATTGTATCTAGGATATACTATGACATTTAACATGTATAGGACTGCCAGCTATCTAGGGGAGGGGGTGGAGGGAGGGAGGGGAAAAGTCACAACAGAAGTGAGTGCAAGGGATAATGTAAAAAATTACTCAGGCATGGGCTCTGTTAATAAAAAGTTATAATTATTTTTTAAAAAAAGGATAATCTAAAAAAAGAAAAAAGCAGCATGTAGTAGAATTATTTTCTCCTTTGTCCTGAGCATTATATTATTCTATTGTGTACTTATCATATTGTTGACTATTACTAAATTTATAATCTACTAAAACTAGTATTTCTTTTTTACAGAAGAAAAGTTGCCTTATCATGTCTTCTGTATCTAATACCTGTGAAATGACTTGTTTTAATCCAATTTTAAAATTTTGTAAATGACCCAGCTTGTCAATATATTTGTGAGTGCTAACTTTCTAATCTAATATGTTAACTATTTTAATTTTGTGTTATAGGCAAATTTAACAACCATGATTTTAATCAAATTAATCACAAAATTACAATAGAGCACCATGGGACATATCCTTAGGAAATTCCAATGATGATCTCCTTATAAGATAAGATACAAATCACTTCTATCCAACATTTGCCTTTCTCTAATTCTCCCATGGTTCTCTAGTTGTAATTCATTTTTTTAAAAGATGATGATGACTCAGTAATCACATTCACTACTCTTTCAGTACCTGAGGATGCATTTTATTTGAGTCATGTTATTATAACTCTCTTATATCCTTGCTTAGTTCTTAATTCTTTAGAGTCTTTTTTTCTCTTTCATTTTATAGTAAATAGTAACTACTTTTTGAGTACCAACATTTAACTTGTTCCTGAATATACCTAACTATACTATTATCCACTCCATAAATAGTCATAAGGATAATATATGAGATCAACAAATACTTTATAAAACCTATTTTAAAAATATCTGTAATAAGACATTGATTTTCAGATGTATCCAATGTAAGAATTTGTTCTGCTTTACTATGCATATTTGTTAGAAGATCTTTATATTGATTTTAAAACATAGGGCTAGGAAGGAAAGAATGGAGATCAGAGAAACAAAAAAATAAAAAAATAAAATAGGGTAACAGACAAATAGGATGAATTTGAAAACATGTTGAATTTGTCAGGTTAAGATTTTACATTTAAATAAAGCCAACTTATGTTTATTAGAGATTTAAAGTTTCAAATACAATTATCTTTTGTTATAATAGTTATAGGAAAATGCCCATTTTATTTAATATCTAAGTTCAGAATTATAAAACTTGTTCATAATGAACAATATTTGATATATTAAATAAATCTTTATAAATATTTTGTTTAATATCAATATTAGTATCAGTCAGTATTAAAATCAATATAAATGATATTGAACTATAATTATATTTTTCTCTTTTATCATTTCCTAGTTTCGATAATAGGATTATATTCATAGTCAATAGATTACGTTTTTTGTCTATTTAAAAAAAATATCTTTATTACTGCTTTCTTTAGTGTTATTTCAGGAAATATTCCTTCCCTCTCTATTCACCCTAACCGGAATCTTTCTGTGTAGCATTTTAACAAAGAAAAATATGGCTAAAGTACTCATGTTTGTCTGTGTGTATACACACACACACACACACACACACACACACACAATATTCAGTCCTAGTATGGTTTTTTAAATGAATCAAGAAGAGAATTATAGAAAAAGAGAATTGTTGCAAGAATGTTTTGTAATTTTATTCTATAATTATTGCATTTTTTAAGCTTTCAAGTATTTTATTCATTTTATGATCGTTCTGAATGAATTTTCTATCATAACATTCTATTTTACTGGTATTATATAAATTTTTTAAAACTTTGTTAAATTTATTAATAATCTTAATTAGTGGTTCATTGGTTTTCTGGGACTATCATGTCATATGTAAATTGATATAATTTTGTCCCTTTACCAATGTTTACATCATTAATTTTGTTCTCTTATCTTATTGCTATAGCTTAGAATTTTGGTAAATAATACCAAGAAGAGTTTAGTACTGAAAAATTTCTAACAAATACATCAATGAACATTTATTAAGTGCTTATTATTTTCGAAGCACTCTACTAAGAGGTAGAAATTTTTAAAAAGAAAAAAACTGTCTTTGCAAGCAAAGACCTTATATTCTAATTTAGAAAAATAATATATAAATACATAGATAAATAGAAGAAACAGAGGATATATCAGGTAACCTTAGAGAGGAAAAAGGCTTTTTTTTGGTAAAATATAATAGAGGGAGAGGGACATGTTGTGCTTAACACAACTTTGCTATATTCACTTTATAAAATGTCTAAAAGTCAGGTGGTGATGTGTGGCTAGTGGTCAGAAGAAGAGAAACTAGGGCTGAATCTATAGATTTAGGAATCCTCAACATAGAGATGATCATTGAACCCATAGTATTCAATGAGATCAAGTGACATAGCATAGGAGGAAAACATGCGAGGTCCCACAGTGGAGCCTTATGAGATACCTTGCATTAGGGTATATAATATGGAGATCCAAGAAAAGAATCTGAGAAAAAAGTCAGACAGGTAGGATTTGGTAGGATTTGCAGCAGTCATGAACATCTATAGAGGGAAGAGTATCCAAGAGGAGAACATGATCAAATATCTAAGAGGATTCAAAAAGAATGAAGATCGAGAAAAAGAAATTAAACTTGCAATTAGAAATTGTAATTGATAACTTGAAAGAAAACATTTTCAGTCAATTGATCAGGTTAAAAGTTACACTCTAGAAAATTTAGAATAGAAAAGCTGAGCAACTGTAATCACATTTTCAAGAAGTTTAAATAAGAAAAATAAAGAAAGAGAGAATGATAGCTAGAGTGAATGCTAAGATCTGGTGAGGATTTTTTAAGGAACAGGAGACTTTTATTTGCTGTTAGGAAGCAGAAAAGGAAATAATAGGCAGGGAAAGAGTAGCAGTATCAAAGGAAGTTTGTTGAAAAACAATGATAAGATTAAATGTGGGTGTGGAAGGATTGATCTTGTGAAAAGGAAAGACACTTCATTTCTGAGACTGGAGTAAAGGATTAGGAAAGAGGAGATCATAGAGAGGGATGCAAAAGGAAAAGAAAGGTAGAAAGGGGAACCTCTTGGTGACTGGTCTCGATATTTTTGGTGAATATGAGGAGAGAACCTCAACTGAGGGAGAAGAGGAGGAGGTGCCATCAGAATCTTGAGAACAGAAGTTTTATAACAGATTCTGTGGTGTGATTGTGAAGAATTGATTGAGGTCAAATAAAAACAATTGTTTTGATATAAAAGAGGCCCAGTTTAGATTAGATAATGTAAATTTGTAGTGAAAACAGTTAGTTTGGTTTGTTACTTCCTTCATATATATTCAACAGCACAAGAATAAATGGGAACATAGGAGGTAGATGGTGGGAATAATATAGGTCTCTTTAAGTCAGCTACATGACAGAGGAGTATTGGACCTGGAGTCAGAAACCTGGTCTTACACATTAATAAATGATCCACTCTAATAGGTGTGGTTCTTTTCAACAATGAGGTGATTAAGGCCAGTTGCAATAGACTTGTGATGTAGAGAGCCATCTGCATCCAGAAAGAAAGGATCACAACATAGTATTTTCACCTTTTTTTTGTTGTTGTTTACTTGTTTTTTTCTTTCTTTCTAATTTTTTTCCTTTTTTGATAAATGTGGAAATATACTTAGAAGAATTGCACATGTTTAACTTATATTGGATTATTTTTTGTCTAGCACAGGAGGATGGGGGAAAAGGAGGGAGAAAAATTTAGAACGTGAGGTTTTGCAAGGGTAAATATTGAAAATTATTTTTGAATGCATTTTGAAAATAAAAACTATTATTAAAAAATATATAATCCTGGTCAAATTTCAACTTTGACTTCAATTCCTTGATTTAATAATTTAAATTGTTGGCTGTCCCACCAAAGTGTTCCATAATAACAACACACTTTAAGATTAAATGCATCATTTGCATTTTCTCATCATTTTCTTGAGTTGTAACAATCAAAATATAAAAATCAAGCTCTGATTTGTAGCTCACATGAACATTTAACAATTGGCTTGTAAGCTGAGTTATCTCTAGCATAACCTCTGCTATTTTCTTATTTTCTATTTTATTCTAAATTCTAAAATACTAAAAAAAACTAAAAATATAAATATTATTTTATTTTTTAAAAAAAGAAAATATGAGGAGCATATGGGGCATATGAGGGACACTCTTGCTTTCTCATTCTGTGGTGTGTGTGTGTGTGTGTGTGTGTGTATGTGTGTGTGTGTGTGTGTTCATAAGCTAGATTCTTATGGGTGTGTTCAATTTGTTTCTTAACACTACTGGGTTTTGGCTGTATGTATGTGCAGTTTTTTTTTTTTTTTTTTAATGTGCAGAGGAGGACGCTTCACCTCTCACTTTCAATCTGCTGTCTTCCCAGCATTCATATTCTAGACCTCTTTATCTATTTTTGGGAATAACCTATGTACTACAGAGATTATTTGTTCTTTAAATGTTTAATAGAATTCACTTATAAAACCATCTGGTCTGTGTTCCTCTCCTCCTCCTTGGGAGTTTATGACTTGTTCAATTTGTTTTCTGAGATCAAGTTTCTATTTCCTATTTTGTTATTTTGAGCATTATATATTTTTGTTAACATTCAGCCATTCTATTGGATTTTTAAAGTTTTTATGGAATATTATTCCATATAATCTATGTTTAGAAGAAAGTTGTTTCTCTTTGTCCAAATAACACTACCTTGTTATGGTTAATTCCTGGATTACATAGGGCCCTGACATGGTTATTTTCTTGTGCTGGCTACTTCTTAGCTGTCATTATTATTACATTACAGATGGTTAATTAATTCAAAGTCATTTCATATCCTAGTCTCCAAGCTCTTGGATGTAGTCTTTTAAGAGAGTGAGAAGAGACTGACAAAGACATTTATTTAAAACTAGAGCTGAATTTTCACTCTTTTTGTTGTTGCTTGCTTGCATTTTATTTTGCTTCTCTCTCTCTTGTTTTTTAAATTGGTTTGATTTGATTTTTCTTGTGCAGCATGCTAATTGTATAAATATGTATATATATGTTGGATTTAACATATATTTCTACCATGTTTAACATATATTAGACTACTTGCAATCTAGGGGAGGGCTTGGGGCAAGGAGGGGAAATTGGAATACAAGGTTTTGCAAGGGCTAATATTGAAAAATTGTCCACATATATGTTTTGAAAAAAAAAAAACTTTAATAAAGAAAAAAAAATAAAAGGATCTGAGAGACATAGAGAGGAGAGCAGATACACACAAAGACTTGGATTTGATCTCCATGTGTTAGCTCTTATTAGTCTGCCCTTGCTAAAATTACTTCTCTGGTTTTTTTTTTCCTGACAATTCAAATTCTCTGTTTCCTTTAAAAACTCATTTCAAATGCCACATCTTCTAAAAGCCTTACGTATTTATGTTCACAAAGATATCTTTTTCTAAAGTACATTTTTATGTTACTATTATTTTTATTATGTATTATTGTCTATGAACATCTAAATCAACCCATAATTAAGTATTTATGCACTATATTATACACTTTTCATTGAAATTGCAAATCTCAGTAGAGTAGTGATTATATCTTCAATTTTTTTCCCATTCTGTATTTTCCCAGTTCATTTCAAGTATTCATTTATTGAACAGTTCCTATATGCTTAATATTGTTATACCACCCAAATGCAATATTGGCCACAGCAAAGTAGAGTAGTCAATTTTACTGACTTGATATGGTTTAGAAGATAGAGACAGAATATATTAAATTATTTAGGTCTACCTTATAATTTCTTCTCTTTGTATATACATACATACACGTGTTAATATTTGCAAGAAAAATTTAACTGTTCATATGGCCTACATAGGCATAGACAACACATCATTCAAAATTATCATTTTTAGAAACTTTTCATTGCAAAATATAAAACAGAGCTCCATTATCAATAGTACTCTGCACATGGCAAACTCCTAATAAATGTTTTCTCAGCTGCATTGTTGGACTTCAAATATAGGAATTCACTGATGTGCTCAAAGTCACAAAAATATGTAGCATGAGGTTTCTTCCCCTTGCTCTCTTGAAACAACAGTCTGTTCATAAAATTCATGACTGGGACACCTTTAACATTTAAAAAATATTCTCAGAGTGAACCTACTTTGTTGAATATCAATGTGAGTCATGGAAATTAAACTTTTTAAAAAGTTAGAATTCCAGTAGAATCTTATAAAAGTCAAAGTTGACCTTTGGAAAACACACACACATACAGCTATTTAACTAGCTCATTTTAATATAAGCAAATTACAATCAATCAACAAATTTTTTATATGTCAAGTACTGTGCAATAGATCCTGAGGGATATGGATGTAAAATTGTGACAGTGCCTGTCCTCAAAAAGTTTACATTCCATTCAGATCCTGTGGTATATATTCCAGATCTATCAGAAGTCCTTTTTTTTTTTTAAATGAAAAATTGTCTTTGCAAATAAAACATTTTTAAGTGAAAGAAGAGAGAAGATATTGATTCATTATTTCATGTAAGTCTTTTATGATTTTTTTAAAAAAATCATTTAGTTTATCATTTCTTATAGCACGATAGTATTTAAAATAGTACTTAAAAGTCAATCCAGATTTTAGGTAGCATAATTTAATGGTGAGCTATAAAGTTCAGAAAAAAATATGATAGACTGTTGTACTAACATAAAAGGACCAGTGCTCTTAAAATCTAAATTCAGAACTTAATATATTAAAATGTTAGTTTAGTGGTTCTTTTCAACAATGAGGTGATTCAAGGCAATTTCAGGACAATTGTGGTGGAAAGTGCTATCTGCACCCAGAGAGAGAACAATGGAGTTGAACATGGATCAAACATAGTATTTTCACCTTTAGTTGTTGTTATTATTATTGAATGCTTGTTTTTTTCTTTCTCATGTTTTCCCCCTTTTCATCTAGTTTTCTTATACAGCATGATGAATATAATAATATGTTTAGATGATTGCACATATTTAACCTATTTTGGATTACTTGCTGTCTTGAAGTGGGGGGAGGGGCAAGAGGGAGAACAAATTAGGAACACAAGGTTTTGCAAAGGTGACTGCTGAAAACTATATTTGCATGTATTGGAAAAATAAAATATAGAAAGAAATAATTATAATTAAAGAAATAGTATATATTAATAATATACTTATTATATTATATATATTATATATACTTATAATATTAATAATAATAATTAAAGAACTAAATAAAATAAATAAAGAAATAATTAAAATAAAAAAGAAAGAAATAAAATGTCAAGGTAGAAGATTTCTGTTTTGATGCTTGGAGATGGAACTTCAACCTCTCACAGTCACTCAACCAAATAATTGTGTTATCATTTTAAACAGATTTAATTTTCCTTATTGTTTCTATTGGGATGAATATATAAGGTACTTTCCTTTTTTTCCATGGCTCTGTGATAAGTTCCATTTGCATCAGATATTGCCAGAAACCTCAAAAGAACTCTTGCACATGAGTACTTCTATGGTTTTTCCAGATTGAACATGCTGCCTTAAAATAATCTGGGCACTTGCACTATTTTAGTAAGATTCCAAACTTTATAGGCCAAAAGTAATAGCCAATGGACTAAATAGGATTCTGTTTTCTGTTGCTTAAAACCAGTAATATGTGGATGATGATATTTATAGATAAGTCTAAAATAATAGAATGCTATTTTGTCACAATCATAGAATGTCACTAAGATGATATATAGGGAGATAAGCCCAAAAGTGCTGTTAAGACTTTACTAGTATTTTATTTTTAAATTAATAGTTTTGATTTGCCTGATTCTCAAAAAAAAAAAAAAAAAAAAAGGTTAAAACACTTACTGTAACTTTGGGCAAGTAACCTCCTCCATGGGCCTCTGTTTGAGATAGAGAGATACGAGTTTGAGATATGAGATAAAGAGTTTGGTTGAGGTAACTGCTGAAGTCCCTTTTGTAAATCTGTGGTTTCTTCACTTTTGCTGTTATGTGAAGAATTAAAATAACAAAATAACAAAAGGTTTTGCAATTGTCAATGCTGAAAAATTACCCATGCATATATCCTGCAAATAAAAAGCTATAATAAAAAAGTCTCATATCTAATATGTGTAAAAAAAAATTTCTCATATCTGTAAGAATATAAATCATTTCCCAGTTTATAAATGGTTAAAAGATGTGAATAAACAGCTTTCTAATGCAGAAATCAAAATAAATTATAATCGTATAAAAATGTTCTAACCTATTGGTTCCAACTTTTCCCCTCCTTCCCCCTCCCCCCAGATGGCAGGTAGACATATTAAATATGTTAAAATATATGTTAAATACAATATATGTATACATGTCCATACAGTTATTTTGTTGCCCAAGAAGAATTGGACTTTGAGATAGTATACAATTAACCTGTGAAGGAAATAAAAAATGCAGGTGGACAAAAATAGAGGGATTGGGAATTCTACATAGTGGTTCATACCCATTTCCCAGAGTTCTTTCGCTGAGAGTAGCTGGTTCAATTCATTACTGTTTTGTTGGAACTTATTTGTTTCATCTCATTGTTGAAGATGGCCAGGTCCATCAGAATTGATCATCATATGGTATTGTTGTTGAAGTATATAATGATCTCCTGGTCCTGCTCATTTCACTCAGCATCAGTTCATGTAAGTCTCTCCAGGCCTTTTCTGAAATCATCCTGCTGGTCATTTTTTACAGAACAATAATATTCCATAATATTCATTTACCACAATTTACTTAACCATTCTCCAATTGATGGGCATCCACTCAGTTTCCAGTTTCTGGCCACTACAAAGAGGGCTGCCACAAACATTCTTGCACATACAGATCCCTTTCCCTAGATATGAGACTTTTAACTGATAAACTGTCTATAAACAGTTTACCCCAATTTTTTGCTTTTGTTCTGATCTTGGCGATATTTCTTTTATTTGTACAAAAACTTTTTAATTGAATGTAATTGAAATTATCCCTTTTACACCTGACTTTGCTATCTCTTGTTTATACTTAAATTGTTCACCTGTCCATAAGTCTGAAAAGTAATATGTTCCACATTCTTCTAAATTTCTTGTAAAATCTCCTTTTATATCTAGGTCATGTAGTCATTTTGGCTTTACCTTAATAAATGATGTGAGATATTAGTCCATGCCTAATATCTGTCATACTGCTTTACAAATTTCTTAACTTTTTTTTTTTTTTACCAAATAACTAATTCTTATCTCAAAATTTCAGTCTTTACTCTTGTCAAATACAAGATTATCATATTTATTTGCAGCTGTAAATTATATGTCTACTTTATTTCATTGTTCTATCTTTCTATAACTTAGCCAATACCAGATAGTTTTGTTAATTACTACTTTATAATACAGTTTTGAGATCAGATACTGTTAAACCTTCTTCCTTTGCATTTCCTCCATTATTTCCTTTGATATTCTTGACTTTTTGTTTTTCCTTATGATTTTGTTTTGTAATTCATTACAAAATTTGTAATTTAATTGAGGTGGCATTGAATATATAAATTAGTTTGGGTAAAATTGTCATTTTTATATTATTGGCCCTTTTTGCCCATGAATAATTAATATTTTCCTAATAACAAATCTTATTTTATTTGTGCAAAAAACCATATTTTATGATCTTGTTTATATACTTCCTAGGTTCTTTTGACAGTTATACTTCCAAGTATTTTATACTACCTAGAATTATTTAAAATATTTTTTACTATCTTCTCTTGCAGACTTTTGCTTATGACATAGGAATGCTAATGATTTATGTGGATTTACATGTAAAATAAGAGAGACAGAGAGAGATATTTGAGTGTGGATAATAAGTCATCCATACGTTGTTTCTGTTTCTTTGTGATTAAGGTTTTTCATTTTTGAGATGATATAAGTCAAGATATAAGGCTTCAGGTTTGGTCAACTATATACTTTTTTCCCTCCTTTGTATATCAGTAAAATAAAGGGAAGCAAAGTGTATAGCATGTACAATGATGAATTTATGAACTATGGTTTGGGGAAGAAAAGGTCAGTTACTGAAGTTTTCTCAGTCTTTTCTATGGTCTATTCTTCTCTGATTCCTTCTAATCCTGGAATTAAATCTTTTTTCCCCCCTTTCCTTTTTTGTATTATTGCCCATATATTTTTTTTAACCTTGACTAAGCACTTTGATTTAGGGTTCTTTCAACAAAATGGGCTAATAGATAATTACTCTCACTTTTTATAGGATATTGTATTGGGCACTGAGGAAAAATAAAGATTATGTGAGAAATGATACTTTTACTTTTAAAGCTTTTAGTTTAGTAAAGTGGCAAAAATTAATACACGTATACACACACATACAAATATAACTATAATGCAAAATAAAAAAGTACACAGCAAAGTGGTATGCTCTTTTTTTTTTGAAGATTGCTGTGAAAAATATGACCCTTTATTCTAAATCCACTGCTATGTGGTAGATAGATGGTCCAAAGTAAATTCTATGACATATTTGTCATATGCATATTTACTTTGGAGAGACAAGAATGCCAATGCTTTTCCTTTTAGATAAAATTTTAGCTACATTTTCCTGTTATTATTCTTAGTTTTTATCCATGAATGACAAAATATTTATCATGGGATTACATTTCTAATGTAAGCTAATGACAATAGAACAAAATAATGAAAAATTCAAATTTCAAATAAAGTGTTTATAGTCAATGCAAATCTAATAGTCCCAAATAATATCAAAATAGTCCCAATTCATAATACAGTGATGATATAGAATACATTTTCTGAATTTACATGATAGTAATGATTTGGAGTAATAAATACCCAAGCTTTTATTTATTTAAAAGCGAGGAAAAATGTTATACCAATCTTGGTATAGATCATTAAAGAAAATTTGTGTATTGGAAAGACAATTTGATTTAGAACTCAAAGACTTGGATACAAATTCTGGCTTTGCTACTAAAGCATCATATAATATTTAACAAGTAACATATCTCCATTTTCTCAGTGTCTTCATTTTTAATAGGGATTGTAATGCGCACATTACCTAAATTGTAGTCTTCTTCTTGTTGTTCTGTTCTTTTTCTCCTCCTTCTTTTTCTCTTTCTTCTTCTTCTACATCTTTCTTCTCCTCCTCCTCCTCCTGCTTCACCTCTTCCTCATTATTAGTTATGACCTACTGAGACTTTCAAGTGAAATAATCTGTAGTTAGGCTAGGTTCCAGCTCAGAACAGTAAGAAATGACAGTGAAAACTTAGTGGTGGAGTTCCATTAGAAAAATGGTAGAAAACTAGTCTTTAACTAGTGAATAAAAAAGTAAAAAGAATGGCAGGAAAAGCCAGAGAAGAAAAGGACAGGTCAGAAAGAATATAGGAGGAAAGTGAATTATGAAAAGAGAAGGAATAGAAAGTAAAGGGAAGAACAGAATTAGGCATGAAAGGAAAGGATGATAAAGAAAGCAGCCATTGAAGTAATGAAGGGAAAAAAAAGTTAAGTAAAAGAAAAAAATGGGAATTTCCTCAGGATAAAATGAGGTAGACTGTTCTTAAGGATAATTGCTACTGATGTAATAGCCATTCATAGAGGATGGTTAATTTATGAGACCTCACACCAGATCCAGCTGGGATAGGGTAGGTAAGATTTCTCAGGCTATTTTAAAACCTAGACAATTGGGATGATAGTGATCATCTGACATGGACTCAAAATGCCAGGGAAGAGTAGTTAATTATCTACTAAGTTTTGAAACTCTACCCTGGAGTTTAGCTGTCCTGATTATTACATATATGAGTAAAAACTTATCTAACATCTATATTTCACTAATCTCAGGCAATGCTTTATGTCCTATTCAACTCTCTCTCAAGGATGCTGCAACCTATCTAGTTTAATCTTGTCATATTCTGTAAAATGGGGTTACAATCCCAGTAAATAGAAACAGATTTCTATGAGGTCTATAAAATATTACATAAACATCAGTTTTAATTTTATTTTGCTTCTGAAAACTCTCTCAGGGAGAATGGATAAGAAAATACAAGAATAGTTAAGAAGAAATAATGTAACTTTGCAGATAAGAGACCACTTAACTACTACCAGCTATCCATTTAGTCATAACGACTTAAGCCCTTAGGGTGATGAAAGAATTTGCCTGTATTTGATTGCAAAACCACTGTCAGTGATCTTTGATGACACATAGAGAACCAGAGATGTGCCCTATGACTAAAGAAGGGCAAATGTTGTTCTAATTTTCAAAAATGTAAAGATGATGGATTTTTCTAATTATAAGCTGGTGAGCTTGATGTCGGTTCCTGGAAAAATTACCATGAACCAGTATGGGTTAATTAAGAACAAGTCATGCTAGACTAACCTCATTTCCTTTTTGACAGGGTGAGGAGACTGGAAGTTCACAGGGATACTGTAAACACAGTATACATGGATTTCATCAAAGTTTTTGACAGTTTATTTCAGTATCCTCAGGGACAAAATGGAAAGATGTGGACTAGATGGCAATACAGATAAATACTTTGGAAATAGTTTGAATAATGTTTGATTAAATTCTACCAGTTTACTGTGTGTAGAACACTATACTTACTATATATTGAGAGGGTTACTGTATAAGAAAGGAACAAACAATTTTAGCATTCTCTTCACCATTCTAAATTTCTTCCACTACTTGAACTACATTTAGCCATTGTCCTTAAAAATCTTAGATCTAGAGAGAATATGATATTCCATATGTGATTTTGTTAAGGCAGAGTACAATCAGGCTGCCATCTCTCTTGCTCTTAAAACTATATTCTTATCTCATATCATAAGATTACAATGAGGCAGAACAGAGTAGTGGCTAGGTAATTTGATTCTTTCTTCCCATTTTTAAATAGTATTTTATTTTTCTAATACATAGAAAGATAGTTTTCAATATACATCTCTGCAAAACCTTCTGTTTTAAATTTGTCTCCCTTTCCTCATGCTTTTTCCCTTCCCAAGATAGTAATTAATCTGATATAGATTAAAGTGCAGTGCTTCTAAACATATTTCCATACTCATAATGCTACGTACACACAAAAAGTCAGATTAAAAGGGAAAAAACACAAGGAAAAGAATAAGAAAACAACAACAACAAAATACTATGCTTTGATCAACATTCAGTCTCCATAGTTCTCTCTCTTGATGTGGATGATATTTTCCATCACAAGTCTCTTGGAATTGCCTTGAATCACTTCATTGTTGAAAAGCACGAAGTTCATCACAGTTGATCATCACATAATCTTGTACTGTGTACAGTTTTTTCTTGGTTCTGCTCACTTTTTAGCTTCAGTTCATGTAAGTTTATCCAGCCTGTTCATTATTTCTTACAGAAATTTCCATTACATTCATATACCATAACATATTGATTGATTGGTTCTACAGTGATAGGATAGAGCCAATATATGTAACAAATATAGATCTGTCCTTAGATTCAAAAAGCCTGTCAGATGCTGGACCAATGGCTTGACTTCTCAGGATTGTGGGGAATACTCAGATTATGAAATATAGAGAAGTTGCTAACAAGGAATTTACTGTGCATTTACTATGTGCATTGGAATCATAGTTCTAGTCTCTTTCACTAAGATCTCAGTCCCTTTCACTAAAATCACAGTAGAATTTTGGTCAAAGTTAGTTAGATGGTCTAGTGGATAGAACACTAGGTCTGAGGTCAGGAAAACTTAAGGTCAAATTTCACCCTAGACCTTATTATCTGTGTGACCTGGGCAAATGACAACCTCTATTTGCCTCAATTGCCTCAGCTGTAAATTGGGAGACAATAATGACACCTCTGTCACAGGGGTCATTGTGAGTCTCAAAGAAGATAATATTTATAAAGTGTCATGCAATTTGTCTTTGTTTATATGTTGCAGACTGTTTATGTAGACCTTGCATCTTTTCATTGACTTTTGGTTTTCCTACAATTGTGATTCTTCATAGACTGTGGCATTCTATGACTTATAATCCTAAAGCATAATTGGAAGAATATTAGAGTTAAAAATGGGAAGATTCTTGGTATTACTGAAAACTTTGCACAGTTCTTGGCTCAGCTCACTGTCTAAACATTGACAGACTACCTCTGTAAACTATCCACTCAATTGCAACTCACAGTCTAAATAATAATAGGCAATCTTTACTCCATTTTTCTCTTTTTTGGATGGTAAAGCTTTATTTTTGAATAACTATATCATAATTAGGCAATTGAATAGTTGTAATACTAGTTTAATCAGCATAAAATCATTTGTAAACCAGATCATCTTGAGAATCATTTAGTTTTGGGTGGATCTTTCCATTTAGACCATGGACTGACTTCTAAGACAAAAATGTACATCTTTAGTCAGCATACAGAAGCAGAGGGTTACCACATTTTAGTGTTTAATTTGGATTTCAACTAATACTGGTGGGGAAAAAGTCCTGGCTATGATATAAGTTGCAAGCCCTTCTCAAAAACTTCCAATAAGAATCAAACTACTACTTCTTAAAAAAGCATATTATATACTTTTGAAGATTTTTAATTGTTAAGGTTTTCCTTTCATAAAGTTTAAATTTGCCTTTTTAATAGTTTCTACCCATAGATCCTGTTTTTAGAGCCAAATATAATAAGCTTTAATTTGCTTCCACATGACAGTCTTCCAAGAGCTTGAAGACAGCTATCATGCTCCTTCCAAGTTTTTTCTTCTTCAGGATGATCATCACTATATTTTCCACCAGTCATCATCTAGGATGGATTTAAGGCTTTTGACCATTAAACTAACCCCTTGAACATCGTCCAACTTATCTAGTCTCCTTCCTAACCTATGACAACCAGAAATGAACACAGTACTTGAGATGTATTCTTATTAGAGCAGAATACAATAGAATGATCAATTCCTGATTCCTGGGATTTCTATTTCTCTGAATGTAATTCAAAAGAACATTTGATTTTATTTTTTGGCTGCCACATTTCAATGTCAAGTCATATTGAATTAATAGTTTACTAAAATTTCCAGATTTCCTTTTACAGATAGAGGATTGTTTAACCATGCTTTTCCCATATTGTACTTATAAAGTTTATTTTTTTGAATCCAAACATAAAACTTTATTATTGTTATATAAAATTTCATCCAATTATGTTCATTTCAATTTCTTTTTGGAGCCTGACTCAGTCATTTGGTATGTAATCTAACCATTTAATTTTGTGTAATGTGAAAATTTGATAGGGATGCCATCTTTCCATTTTCCAAGTCATAGATAAAAATGCTAAATTTCATAATTCCTTTTAACATTCCATAAGAGGCCTTCCAAATTAAGGTCAACTCCAAATAGTTTGATCATTCAGTATATATTTGTTATACAAATGAATGGATTAATGAAAGAATGAAAAAAGAAGAATTTATTAATGTTGTACTATATTAAACACTGGATTGTGGACTCTTTGATAGTCTTTGCTCATAGAGAAAGTAGTAGAGAAATAGTAGAGAAAATGAATACAGAATACTGATGATAGGGAAATCATATAGTTACAGAAATGTTGGGAGTAGCTATAGCATAATCAAATGTCTTGATTTTTCCAAGAATTAATGCTATCATTGATTTAATTACTATTTAGATGGAGAATGTGACAGGGGAGAGGGTTTATGTACAGTAGACAGTGTTTTTTCATTGTTTGGAGACTATTAGAAATACTGAACTTTTACTTAACAGTATGAGGATTAAAAACTGGAGATTCAAATGAAGAAGACATAAAAGAGAAGCAGCCTGAAAATATTAAACATTTTGCTAAAATTTAGATAATATGCATCTCTAAGATTATCTTGATCTATTAGTTTGTAACCATGTCAAAAAAGTAATGTAGAAGAGAACAGCATTACTTGTTCTTCATGAAGCCAGGCTGGCTTTATGTAATCACCACTTCCTTTTCTATATTTTCACCAACCATTTTTATTAAAAATAATATAAAGAATTGTCCTTTTTAGATATGAGAATTCTTATTAGCATGATAGTCAGAAAATCATTTTTGTGTAAAGAAAAAAAAAAGAATTAAATAAAGTTATAAAGATATATAGTCTCTCAGGTAAAATGTTGAGGAGAGAAATGGACTATTAGGATGAAATAATTGACCCTCAGATGAATGTACTGATAAAGGATCTATTTAAAAGCAGAGAAGTGATTGAGGTAAGAATGGCTGTCAGGCATTGTAATCCATCATTTTATTTCCTTGTCACTTTTTTCCGGAAATGAAGTTTGCTTCCCTAATTTATCGTTTGTTTCTTTTGGCATTTTAAAAGAAATTATGAATTCTAAATGTTCTAATTCTCATCCACACCCTTCACCTATTGAGAAGGCAAGGAATATATCAATTATGTGAGTAAAATTATGCAAACCATTTGTATATTATCAATATCACATAAAATTCAATATGCACACAGAATCTATCAGTTCTCTCTCTGGAGATGGATAGTACATTTCATCATTAGTCATTTGAAATTGTCTTAAATCATTGTATAAATCAGAGCAGTTAAGTCATTAACAATTAAATATTTTAATAATATTACTGTTATTATATAAAATAATCTCATGGTTCTGCTCACTTAATTTTGCATCAGTTCATATAAGTCTTACTATTTTTATTGAAACCATTCCTCATCATTTCTTATAGAAAAATAGTACTTTATAACAATCATATACTATGACATTTTTAGCAGTTCATCAAGTGATAGACATCCCTTCAATTTCCATCACTATTTGCCATCACTAAAAGTGTTATTATAAATATTTTTGTACATAAAGATTCTTTCCCTTTTAATTTGATTTTTTTGGTACACACCTAATAGTTGTATTTATGAGTTAACAGGTCTGAACAGTTTTAAAGCCCTTTGGCCATAGTTCCAAATTGTTCTCCAGTATGATTTTACCATTTTATACCTCTACCAACAGTTTGTTAGTGTACCTATTTTTCCTTATCTCCTCCAACATTTGTCATTTTTGAAAAGATGTGAGAGGGACTTTCAGGTATTTTAATTTGTATTTATCTAATAACTAGTGATTTAAATAATTATTTTCATATGACTAGAAATAGCTTTGATTTTTTTTTCTGGAAACAACCTGTTTATATCCTTTGATCAATTATTAATTGGAGAATGACTTGTATTCTTATAATTTTGACTCACTTTCCTACAAATTTGAGTACTATAGCCCTTATCAGAGAAACTGGCTGTAAACATTTTGCTATCACTTAATTATCTGTTATATTTTAATAAAATGTTTTCCTGATCTCCTCCTTTAGTTAGGTCTTTGTCTGCTTCTGCTTTGTTTGAGATAATGATTGCTACTTCTGCCTTTTTTACTTCAAGTGAAATATAACAGATTCTGTTCTGATTTCTTATTTTAACCTTGTGTGTTTGTCTTTATGTTTCAAGTGTATTCCTTATAGATGACTTCTTATTGGAGTCTGGATTGTAATTCCATCTACTAACTGTTTCTCTTTCATGAGGGAGCCAATTTTATTCATATTCAGAGAATTATTAACTTTATTTTCTTCTATTATCTATCCTTCTCTTTTTTTCTTTCATCTTGCTTTTCCTCAAAAGTGTGTTTTGTTTCTCACTACTACCTCCCTTAATCTGCCCTCAATTTCATTATCTCACTTACTTTTTCTTATATCTTCCCTCCTTCTCTGTTGGATCAGATATATTTCTATTTTCTAATAAATGTATGTATGTGTGTTTATGCATAGCTATATCTATTATCTGTTTATCTACATAGATAGATAAATGTAGAAGCTGCTAAATCCTGTGGAATCCTGATTGTGTTTCCATGATATTGAATTATTTCTTTCTGGCTCCTTACAATATTTTCTTCTTGATCCTGGAGCTTTGAAATTGGACTATAATATTACTAGAAGTTTTCATTTTGGGATATTTTTCAGGAAATGGTTGGTAGATTCTTTCAATTTCTGTTTTATCTTTTTATATTGAACATATTCAGATAGGCTTTCTTTTTACAATTTTATTTTCATAGTATATATTTTCCCCATTAGCATGCAAGAATGATTTTAAACTTTTATTTTTGTAAAGAATTTTATTTTTTTGTTCTTCTCTTCCTTTGCTCCTCCTTCTCAAGACAGCAAACAATCTGATATAACTTATACATGTACAATTATTTTAAATGTATTTCTATATTAGTCATGTTGTGAAGGAAAAATCAAAATAAAAGATAAAAACCACAAGAAAGAGAAAAAAATGTGAAAATCATTTGCTTTGATCTTCATTCAGTTTCCATAATTCTTTCTCTGAATGTGGATGGTCTTTTCCATCACATATCTATTGGAATTGCCTTAGATCACTCAATTGCTTAGAAGAGCTAAGTCTATCATAGTTAATCATCACACACTCTTGCTGTTGCTATGCAAAATGTTTTCCTGGTTGTGCTCTATTTACTCAGTTTTTATTCAAGTAAGTTTTCCAGGCTTTTCTGAAATGAGCCTGCTTATTATTTTTTCTAGAACAATAAAATTCCATTATATTCATATACTATATCTTATTCAGCAATTGGTGGGCAGACACTCAATTTCTAACTTTTTTGCCACCACAAAAAAAGCTGCTACAAATATTTTTGAACAAACATAAGATACAAAAGAAACATAAAAAGAAAAACATGAAAAAGGAATCATAAGGGATTCAATAAAGTTAAACTGCTTGCATTCTTATATGGGAAGATGATTTATCTATCTCTCCAAAGAACTTTATCATTATTAGGACAATTAAGAGTTCACATACACAAAGGGCATCTGTGTGAGTTTATTATATTGAAGGAAAGGGGGAGGGAGAAGTGGAAATTACCTGACATGAAATATTCTTTTCCCTCTTTTAGGATTTCTTTGATATACATGCCCAGCAGTGACATTGCTGGATCAGCAATGCACAAAGGGATCTCTGGGTATGTATAGTTTTATAGCCCTTTGGGCATAGTTCCAGATTGCTTTCTGGAATGGCTAGATCAGTTCATAAATCCACCAACAATGTACTAGTGTTCCAGCATTCCCACATTTCTTCCATCATTTATCTTTATCATTATCGTTTCAGATCATCTTAGCCAATCTGATAGGTATGAGGTTGTACTTCAGGCAGGCTTTCTTTATATTTCTTGAAATATTATATATAAGGCTCTCTTTCTCTCTCTCTCTCTCTCTCTCTCTCTCTCTCTCACACACACACACACACACACACACATCATGTGTTTCAGTAAGTAATTTGTAAATGCTCTCTCACTTATCAATTTTCTAGGTCTATTGTTTTTCTGATAAAATATTTCAATATTCTTCTCTTTAATTTTTTTTGACTTTGTTTTATTGTTTCTTGATATCTCATAGATTCATTAGCTTTCACTTGCCCAACATTAATTTTTATTTTATTTATAATAATAACTTTATTTTTCAAAATACATGCAAAAGTAATTTTCAACATTCATTTTCTAACATTAATTTTTAAGGAATTTTGTCTTTTTCCATTTGGTCAATTCTGCTACTTAAGAAGTTCTTTCCCCAAGGAAATCATAAAGAAGGGAAAAGGACCTACATTTGCAAAAATGTTTGTAGCTGCTTTTTTTTTTTTTTGTGGTAGCAAAACAATTGGAAAATGAGTAGTTGCCTATCAATTGAAGAATGGTTGATCAAGTTGTGCTATATGAAATTAATGGAACATTATTGTTCTATAAAAAATGATGAACAAATTGATTGTATAAAGGCCTGGAACGATTGATATGAACTAATACTGAGCAAAACAAGTAGAACCAGAGATACATTGTAGATAATAATAGCAAGAATGTGCAAAAATCAACTATGAAGGATTTGATTCTTCTCATTGGTTCAGTAATCTAAAGCAAACCCAATAGATCTGAGGCAGAAAATACCATTTGCATCCAGAAAAAGAACTAAGGAGACTGAATGTAAATTAACAATGCTATATTCACTTCTTTTTTCTTTCTTTTAATCTCTCCCATGTTTCCATTTTATTCTGATTTTTCTCTCTCAACATGATTCATAAAACAATGTGTTCAAAACAAATAAATAAATAGAGGAAAAAAAAGTTATTTTATTCAGTGAACTTTTGCTCATCTTTTATCATTCTACCAATTTTATTTCTTAAGGTATTGTTTTCCTCAATATTTTTTCTGCCTCTTTTACCAACCTATTAATTCTCTTTTCATAATATTTTGTATCACTCGTTTCTTTTTCCAATTTTTCCTCTACCACTCACATATTTTTTTTTAACTCTTGGTGCAATTCTTGTTAAGTTTATGTTCAATTAGCATTTTTTTTCCTTTAAGGCTTTGCTTGTAGTGATTTTCAGATTTTTGTCTTCTTCTGAAATTTTATCTTGTTCTTCCCTGCCATAACAGTAGATTTTTATGGTCAGATTCTCTCTGTGTGTCTCTGTCTCTGTTCCTCTGATTGTATTTCCAGCCTATTTCTTGACTTTGCACAGTATGATAAAGTTAGACCCTTTCATCTCAAGTGGGGAATACTCTCTCAAGCTTCAGCCTTTTTGTGCTGCTGTTTTCAGTTAGTTCTGGGATTCTGTAACTTTTTCAATGCTTCCAAGGTTGTGTTATCTGGGGAAAGGTGTGATCACTGTTTTCCTGATTTCAACTGTGCTCTTTACCCTAGAAGGACCCTTGATTTCTTGTAGCTGCAAGTGCTAATTCTTGGCCCTGGAATTGTAATCAGATATCCTGTTCTCCTACTAGTCTTTTTGCTTTGGATCTTCAAACAAGATGCCTTCTCCCTTGTGACTATCCAGAAGCACCCATCTCCACTCTGAAAATGCCACTGAAGATTACATATGGGCAATGGAATTGCCAGCTAGCACCAGATGTATCTAGAGTCAGCCAAAAGTCCCTTGCAATCTCTTTCTGTCCAGTTGCCTGACCCCCTTGTCATTTCTTAGATAACTCCTAAAATTGCTGCTATGGGTATCACAGCTGCCTCCAAATGCTACCACTGGTGCTGCTGTTATGGGCACTCCAGAAAGGCTTATATGTTACTCAAAAATTTTATTTGAGGCATTATTTAAAGTTGCTTTTATGGGAATCTAAAAAGTTTTAAAAGATAAAACTAATGAAGTTACAAATCAAATATCTTTTATGGAAAATTTAAGATTAAATAAGGAATGACACATTCATTATTGACATAAATCGATTTCTTGAGTTTTATTTCAGAATATAAACATAAGTCACTGACAACCTGATCTGAGACACTGGGAGTTAAAAAAAAAAGTGGTGTTAAGAAGTCAGCAGGATAATAAGTTGTCAAGTAGATTATTTATTCACTATTACTATTAAATCACTAGCATAAGACTGAGGGCCATTTTCTTATTCTTTGATCCATGGACTGCTAAGGTTAAAGAACTCATTCTTTCACGATTATGACACTACTAGCAAACCTCTCTTTATTTAGCTATGTTAGTTCTCAAGTAATACATATTGTTTATAATTGAAAATTTATTTGAACTTTATGCTACACCAATCATACATGTAGTATCACCACCATTTCTTTCTTTCTTTCTTTTTTTCTTTTTTACTCCATCTCCTGTTTCTTAGAAATGTATGTCAGATTTTGCCCTTTGTTGTTAGGGAACTGACCCACTTGCCATTTCTTGGATCACTCTATGTGTCACATTTCCAGTTTTCCTTTATGTATTATCTTCCCAACTAGAATGTAAGGTTTTTTAAGTTAGGTTTCTATTATTTTCTCATATATATATCTATTGCACTTAGCAGAGTTGTGGCACATAGAAATAGTTAGGATTTTAGCATTACATTTTACTATTAAATAAAAAGTATTCAATCTACATATCAAATCATAAAGCATAGAATTCTTTTAAAGGAGGACATAGTATTTATTATTCTTAAATTTTATGTGATTTCTCTAGTCGTTAGACAACTGTATAGATCTTGATTCTTTCAGGTAAAATTTAAGCTTAATATCTTCCCCCTAATTTAATAAATATAACATTTATAAATATAACACTTGATATACATTATTAACAAAAATGCTAAATATAAGAGGCTCAAATAGAAACCTTTTTATATGTATAAATTTTATACATTTTATAATGACTTCCTTCCAATTTGACAATCATTGTCTCCCTGTGATGAAAGAACTTGTAGTTATTGATTATCTTATCCCCAAAAGATATATGTCATAATCGTACTATTTGTAAGAGAGTTGTGTTATATTTTCCATTTTTTTTACAATATCATTATTGGATGTCTGATATATTTTTCTAAATTGATTTTGTAAAAAACAAAAACAAAACTGTATCCTCTAAAAGTCACAATTACATCGTCTAGGTACATTAATATGTCTTCTTTCAACCAATTACAAAACTAAATACTCCAGTAGTTCGTATACATATGCTTGTAACATGCTGAGGGTAACTGACTCATAAAACATAAAACTCATAGCGCTCAAGTTGAATATTCCTTTGAGATGCTGTGGATGAATCCTGACACTCTTCATCCTATCAGTTTTGTTCTACAGTTGTTGTATGTCCATTTACCAAAACAAATAATGTTCATTTTTATTTTGCCTCCACAATTGGCCTTTAAAATATGCTCCATGATTTTATTTGCAGTCATGACATCCTCTCTCTGTGGACCACATTTCTAAGGTGCTGCATTAAGAAATATTTCAATGAACAATTATTTTACTTGCCTTTACTTAGTCCTCCTGGTGATGAAAGTTCTTAGAGTTGGTGAGCATCTTGTCCCAGATGTTATATCTCTAACCATGCTATTTCTAGCCTTACAGTGCTATCTTTCCAACTTTTTCACAAGCATATTATTAGATAATTGATAAATATTTCTAAATTGTTTTTTGAATATAAAAAGTAAGGAGTAGATAAGAAAAAAATAAGAATTCCATATCCAAAAAAAGAATGAAATGAAAACTTAGGAAATAAAAGTCCTTTACCTATGTAATTAGACTGTCAGTTAAGCCAACTGAAAAAATGGCTTGCTGCCATGAAGAAAAGCTTCTGCCAGTACCCAGTTCACATCTGATAGTCTTCTTGCAATCATACCAAGTAAAATCCTTATTTTTTTTTATTTTAGTGACTGGCACAAAGTAGACAAGCAATTAAAGTTTACTGAATGGAGGGAAGAAAGAGAATTTGAAGCATCATCTGACCATAGAGCTAGACTTTGAAGAAAACTTAAGATCATATGTTGCAACTTAATCATTTTACAGATGAGAAAACTATATATAGTCCAATTAAGCTAAATGACTTGACAAGTGCATACAGTTAAAAAGTGACAAGTGGTTGGACTTGAATTCAGAATTGTACTCCTTATATCATATTATATTTCTTTCCAG
The DNA here is from genome assembly GCF_902635505.1 of Sarcophilus harrisii. Taxonomy (NCBI): domain Eukaryota; kingdom Metazoa; phylum Chordata; class Mammalia; order Dasyuromorphia; family Dasyuridae; genus Sarcophilus; species Sarcophilus harrisii. The sequence continues at coordinate 141,171,471 of NC_045428.1, read as the reverse complement.
CATCACTTTTGATAATTAGGGAACTGGACACCTTTCCAAAGAATTAAAAATATTTTTCTCATAATAATTTAATAGTTCTCTCCTTCAGGAAGGATCATGTCACCTAAAATTATTTTTCTTCAGATGAATTTGCTCAGCATCCATTAGTTTTCAGTTTTTCTTTCTGATCTCATTATAGATGCTTCTCCTGCTCTCAGCAATGACATTTTGCTGAATTTTGTAGTTGCAGCTGGCATCCATTTTTAACCTCTGATCTAGAAGTTGCCAAATCTAATGACCTTTCCTCAAAGCCCTCAGTTCTTGATCACTTTGCTTGTATTTACACTGATTTTCAATTCTCTTAGATATTCTCTCCTATCCAGAATTTATTTTGACATTGCTCTCTCTAAGTTCTTCTGTCTGATTGTTCCTTTTCAGTTCCCCTCCCATCCCCCCCCCCAGATCTTTATTTAGGTCATATCAACTAATGATTATCTTATGTTCTTTTCTCATTCTATACTATTTTACTTTGTGATCTCATTAGCTTCCATAAATTCAGTGATCATCTCTATACAGATTCTTCCCTTCTCTCTTTATCTAGCCATAGTTCTCTCTTTTGCATCACTAACTGCCTTTTGGACATCTCTAATTGGATATCCTATAGTTATTTTAAATTAATTATATCTTAAATGACTTATATTCCCCAATAAGCCCCCACCTTCTAAACTTCTCTGGTACTATTAAGATTACCATCTTCCTGTTGGCTAACACCTTGTTTATTCTTGTAAGAACTATCAAAATTTCATTTTTGTTCATCTTTTTCTTCTTAATCCATACTCCGTAATTGTGATGCTAGCCTTCTGTTTGTCATACATGACTCTCCATTTTCAATTCTTTACTTTTTTCACCGATTTCCCCTGTACCTAAAATTACTTCCCTCCTCTTTCCTGATACTTAGATTTACTAGTTTTCTTCAAAACTCGGTTCAGATCCTATCTTCTTTAGGAATCTTCTTCATCTCACAATGAGTGTCTTTGCTCTGAGATTATCTGTATTTTACACTATGTATGTCACAAAATATAGGGATAATTTTTTTACATTATATTATTACAACCCCCCCCCATTAGAATGTGAGTTCTTTGAGGTTTGGGAACATGTGAATATTTTCCAATTTTTTATTGAACTAAATACAAAATAGGAAAAAAAAAACAGAATAAACAAAATAAAGCCAGAAAAGGGCAATTAAAAAAATTGTTGTGTACCCAGCAAAACATAAGGGAGAATTCAAAATATATAGCAATACATTTCCATTTCAAGAAAGCATATATAGTAATAGAAAAGATTATATTTATTTCTGTCTATATATTCTTTGCTTCCTTGTAGGTTATTCTTTTGTTCTCTGCTGCACACTTTTTACTTTATTCTTTTTCTCCCTTTCATCTTCCTCACCTCTCCCAAGCAGGCTACAATTAAGCATAGATATATTTTATGTCCACACACACACACACACACACACACACAAACACACACAGTCTATGTATATTCACCCTCCCCCTACATATATCTATATACATAATACATGCATCTATGCATATACCCTCCCATATATATAACATACATATTTTGTATGTGTAAACGTGCATCTAAAATAATATTAATATGACTAATATATAATGTATTTATATCTTGATTTAATCTTCAAGTTTGACTTCATCTAAGATCAATGATTACTAGCCCTACTTTTTTTTTCTAAGAAATTCTACTCCTGTTCCTCATTGTAGTATTTGTGTACATCTCATTTTTTCCTACCCCCCCGCTAACTCTTCTACTTTAATTCTGCTCCTTAACTTGTCTTGCTATTACTTGATCTTCCCCCCACTGTCTCTTATCTTCTCCCTCTACATTTTCCTTCTCTCTTTATCCCATTCCCATTAATTTACACATCTTATCCTACTCCTATTAATCGGAACACCCTCCTGTATATCACCTTATTCTACATCACCCTTTCCCCACCTTTTTATCCCTTTCCCATTAATCTACACAACTTGTCCCACTGCCATAAATCTACAAATGCTTCTATATCCCACTTTATCCTATTCCTTCTCCCCTTATTTCTTTATACATTTCAGAAGGTGCTATACCTTTCATGGTACATACATATATTGTTTCCTATTTAACTCATTCCAAATGTGAGTAGGTTTTCAGAACTATGAGTTTTCCTCCCCTCTCTAATGTATCTTTGTCAGTTCTTCATCTGCATTTCATTTTTATAACATAATTATTATTTTTAACTTTTTCCTAGACAATTTTTCTGTTTTAAAATCATATCATACTCAACTGTGCCTCAATAATTCTTTTGAGCTACCTAATTATTGATGTCACTCTTAAATATATGGTATATATTTGTATGTTAAAAAAACAAAAACAATTTGTCCTGTTGAGTTCTTTGAAATTAATTTTTGATTTTAACTGTTATATGTTAAGTTTCGGGTTTGGTGCACAAAAAGTTTTGAAAATATGCAAGTTTGTTGAATATTCATTTTTTTCATTTAATATTATGGATAATTTTACTGAATATAATATTTTTGGTTGCAGGCCAATTTCTTTTGATTGCTGGTGTATATTATTCCATGTTCTGAGGTCTTCAATTATGGCTATACAATTCTAATTGTAACTAGCATATTTGAATTTTTTTGTTTCTTGCAAAATTTTCACTTGATTTGGGGATTTTGAAATTTGTTGATAATGTTTCTATATGTTTTCCTTTAGGACTGCTTTGAGATCATGATTGGTCGATTTTTTATATTTCTATTTTCCTCTGTGTTCCTTCAGTCCAGGACAATTTTCTTTGATTATTTATTGTATTATTGCATCAAGTTTCATTTTGTCATCACAGTTTTTAGGTAGTTCCATTATTCATATATTTTATCTTCTTGATCTGTTCTCTAGATCTGTTGCTTTTCTTGTAAGCACATTATGTTCTATTTTTTCATTCTTTGTATTGTTTTGTTATTTCTTGGTCTCTTATGGCTTCTTCTTGCCCAATTGTAATTTTTGAAGAAGTATTTTCTTCTTTAAGATTATGTATCTCCTTTTTTAGGTTGTTAACTTTTTTCCATAATCTTATTTTTTGTGGATGTTTCTTTTTTGTTATTTGTTTTTCCTGTCTCTTTCACTTAATATTTTGAAGTCTTTGATGAGTTCTAGCATAAATTCTTTCTGAGCAAATAACATAAGAGTTTTGTTTGTTTTGTTTACTTCATTGTAAATGAAGCTCAGTCTTCCCTCTTCTCAGAGTAAGTTTTTATGGTTGGGATCTTTCTTCTTTGCCTGTTCATTCTTCCTTTTTTTTTTTTTTAATTTAATGACAACGATTAATGTAAGCACCTCTAATCCTGGTTTTAGGGGGATGGTTCCTCTAGCTTCATTTCAGCTCTCCTCTATGACATGGAACCCCAAACCAAAAGCTCCACCTTCTGGCAAGCACCTGCAGCCAGCAGCATCCCTGCCCCACTGTCCTGCACTCATGGGGTGTGCTGGTTCCTTCTCACTCAGGGCTGTTTCTCTATAGGAAAGCTGGGCCTGGCATTCCTAATTAGCAGAACTCCCCTCAGTCTTCCTGATCTCAGACCCCCATTTCCCAAGCTGTCTAGGAGGTGAAACTTTCTGTGGTTCCATCTGAGGCTTGGGCTGAGACCAGCTAGCCTCAGGGTTCCCCATTTGCTGTTTCTGTGGAACTAGCCCGTAGGTGTTTGCACTTCAGACTGATTAAACCTCAACCTGGGGTCTATATTTCTTCTTAGGATGTCTCAGGAGAACCCCTGTTCTGCCCCAATTTTTAAAAATCTTTTTATCACCAGTCTGTGTTCATCCTGAGGCACAAATTTGTTCTGTTTGTGGGGGAATCTGGAGAGCTTGAAATTTTCTGACCTCCACCAGAATCCCCTGACATGTGACATTTAAAAAATTTTCTTTGTAATCCCCCAGGGCTTAGCACAGTACCTGGCAGATAGTTGGTACTAAATAAATGTTTTTGGACCAATTCTCCTAAAATGTTAAATTCAACTGAACACATCCATCATGGAATGTTGGTTACTTAAGTTCAGAAAAGAACAAATTTAAAGATGTAGCTATGTTCATAGCAATCATGGCCTGCTATGCAATGGGGAGGCATCCTTCCCTTAACTAAAACCAAGGGATTAGCTTAAAATAATCCTGTCTTTTTGCAGAAGCAAAGGAAGATCCTAACAAGGAAAGGAGTTTCTTTTCTTATAACCTACTGATCTCCAGCTCCATAACCCTCTTACATTAATTCTTCTCACTTCAACAATTAAAGAAAGCTTTGACATCATTCAATACAAATCTTTGAATCATCATGACCATAATTAAGCTCACCTTAGGCTTCTATGTGATTACTTGAAGTGGAACCAAGGAGAAAACTTCTGTTTTGCTTTAACTCTCTTATCTGCCCCATTTCATAAGCACTGCATTTCTGATTTTCACAATCACCCAAGATTGTTCCTATCATGTTCATTATTATAGTGACAGAAAAGTAGTTTTTGAGCATAACTTTCAAATTTATATCATGTTTTCACAAATCTCTATCAGGTTTAAGTACAAAGAATATGAAGAGACATTTAGTTTTCTGAGTATGTTAAATATCAATCATAATAGTCCAGGGAATGGGAAAATACCAGAGAAAAGGAGGCTTATCAGATTTTAAAAATATATTTAATATATTCCTCCATGGCAGGGAAAACATGACACGGCTGCATTACAATTTTGGGGGAGAAAGATATGCAAATACCAATGAAAGAATTTCTACTTATTCATTCAAATTTGGTTCATGAATATAGAATGTATTAAAATGCTTATTTGGAAATCTAGTGATGAGTTAAATTTTATGGCATTTCAGAGTTATAAAGAATCTTCCATGACACACAACATAATTTCGAAGTTATACATAAATAGTTAAAAAGTTGTATATTTGATACATCCACTGAGATAATCTAAATATTATTATCAAGTGATAGTATAATGCATTGCCAAGAATCCAAGAAGAATTTGAGGACATAATATAAAAGGTCATAGCCCTTAATCTCCGGTTTTGCTCCTGTTTTTGTATGTGATTGTGGGATCCTTCTTGATTTTACTTTCTGTAATAAGAGGCCCAAATATGATATGTCAGAATTATATTATGTATGATGAAAATATAATAATATATGTTAATGATCCAGACACTGTATGGCAAGTTCAAATAGAAATGGATCTCTGTTGATCACATATTGGCTTAGAAAACCACAAATTAACATTATCCATGTAGCATTATATTTTGATTTATTTTGTTAAATATTTTTCAATTACATTTTAATTTGATTAAGTTGTACTTAGGAGTTCTTAGGACACTTCTTTTACTATAACATTGGTCCAAATTGAAAAGTACATGGAATTTAATAGAGACAAATGTAATGTATTATAATTGGGTTCAAACATTACATTTTTAAGTGCAAGGAGTAGGGATATGGCTAAACCACAATTTATCTTATAAAAATCTCTCTACATATACAAGAGAGTCATTAGTATAATTCAGCAGACAAGAAAGGTTATGCAATCTTAGGCTGCATTAAGAATCAGCTTCCAAGAACAGGACTAAGAGTCCTCCTGTACTTGCTCTGATTCGACTACATGTGATATACTGTGTTTAATTGTGGCTGTTATATCTTAGGAAAGGCCTTACAAATCCAGAGACTGTCCAAAGAAAGGTATTTAATTCATAGAAGTGGATAATAATAGAATTGACATGATAAGAGATATTGATAAAAGACTTATAGGGACATGATTGTTGCTTTCATTTTTTTTTTTTTTGCCCACAAATGACATTTTATTTTATTTTTATAATTAATTTGGATATTTCTTTAATTGTTTTCATATGTTTTGAATGACTTGTATAGAAGAAGAATCAAGGTTTTTTTTTCCTATTTGGCCCCAGAAGGCTGAATCTAAGAGCAAAGATAGGCAGACAGAGATTTGCTAGAGGAACAGGAAAGTAATATGAAGTTACAGTTGACAAAGGAATCCATTTTTCTGCTTTGGAGATAGTTCTTGTCCTGTTTTTGACACTGTAACTCCTGCTTTGATATAACTAGAAAGTTTCCACCTATCCCTTAGTATCCAAAGTTAAATTTTGCTAGATTTTGTTGAAAAGTTTCTTTAATTTATTTAGTATTCCCTAGAAATTTACAAAAAGAAAGATCAATCTCTTTTAATCATGGGATATTGCTACTTAGAACAAGAGATTTTTGACCATGTGCACATGAGATGATCAATGTCAACTATGTATTTGGCCCCAAATATCATAATATATATATATATATATATATATATATATATACACATACATAATATACATGTAGACATACACATGTATATATATATATACTGTTTATATTATATATATATATACATACATACAAATATATGTATATGAACATAATCTTTGTCTCTACCTTTTTCTTCCATATATTTTCTAGATTTTGGTGTGTGTACATGTGACTTTTTTATTCCAACAAGATTGTGAGTGGGATGGATTATGGATCACTACTATTCAAATGAAGACCTATCACAAAGAGAAATTTGTGTTGTATCAGGAGAGCAAAGATGGGTTCTTGCCATTCTTCTGCGGCTGACTAATTGCCTGTCTGAGAATAAATCACTTCTCTCTGAACCTCACTTTCCTCATCTCTAAACTTAATTGTACTAAGATGATCTTTGCAGTCTTTGTCAATTCTAGATTCTATGATAGTCATCTTTAACATATATTATTAATGAATTGATTTTTAAGAGTTATTTTTATTTTCCCCATTTGCTTTTAAAAAACCAACACATTTTTTATTATACATACACATTTTTTACATATGTTATACATATACATTTTCTACATATTTCCATATGGATCATGTTGAGAGAGAAAAATCAGAACAAAAGGAAAAACTATGGGATAGAAAAGCAGAATAAATAAAAGGTGAAAATAGTACATGTTGATCTATATATATTCACACCATAATTCTCTCTCTGGATGTGAATGGCAGTTTCTATCCAAAGTTTATTGGGATTGCCTTAGATCACTGAACCACTAAGAAGAAATAAGCCTCTCATAGTTGATCATCACATAATCTGCTGTTGATGTCTGCAATGTTTCCTGCTTCTGCTTGTCTCACTCGGCTTCAGTTTATGTAAATATGTATCCAGGCCTTTTAAAAATTGCTCCGTTCATCATTTTTAATAAAACAATAATGTGCCAATATGCCATATATCATAACTTACTCAGCCATTCCCCAGTTGATGGGCATCTACTCATTTTCCATTTCCTCGTCACCACAAATAGGGTTGCTACAAACATTCTGCACATGTGGGTTCCTTTCCTTTCTTTATGATTTCCTTGGAATATAGACCCCGTAATGGCACTGCTGGGTCAAAGGGTGTGTACAGTTTGATGGCCCTTTGGGGCCAGATTAGTTCCAGATTTCTCTCCAGAATAATTGGATCATTTCACAACTCCACCAACAACGCATTATTGTCCCAATTCTCCCACATCCCCTCAAACATTCATCATTATTTTCCTTCATCTTAGCCAATTTAAGAGGTGTGAGGTGGGACCTCAGAGTTGTTTTAATTTGTATTTCTCTAATCAAGAGTGATTTAGACCATTTTTTTTCTGTAGCTATAAATGGCTTTATGTCATCTGAAAATTGTATGTTTCTATCTTTTAACTATTCATCAATTGGAGAATGCCTTGTGTTCTTATAAATTTGACACCGTTCTTTATATATTTTAGAAAACACATCTTTATAAAAAACACTGGATGTAAAATATTTTTTTCCCCAGCTTTGTACTTCCCTTTTGCTCTTGTTTCTGTTGGTTTTGTTTGTGCAAAACCTTTTTAGTTTAATGTAATCAAAGTTGTCCATTTTGCCTTTCATAATATTCTATAATTCTTCATTGGTCATAAATTCCTCCCTTTTCCAAAGATCTGATAGATAAATGATGCCTTACTCTCCTAATTGGTTTATGGTATCATCCTTTGAGCTCAAATCATATACCCATTTTGAATTTCTTGGTATGGGGTGTAAGATGTAGGTCTCTGCCCAGTTTTTAACCTATTATTTTCTACTTTTCCCAGCAATTTTTCTCTCCCTGAGGGACTTGGGGTTAAGTGACTTGCCCAGGGTCACACAGCCAGGAAGTGTTAAGTATCCGAGACCAGATTTAAACTCAGGTCCTCCTAACTTCAGGGATCCTGCTCTACCCACTGTGCCACATAGCTGTTGCTTTCACAAATAGTGAGTTCTTATTCCAGAACCTGGAGTTTGGGTATTTATCAAATGATAGATTAGTACAGGCCTGGATTATTTTGTTGCCTGTATCTAATCTATCACTGAGCCACTCTATTTCTTAGCCAGTACAAAATGGAGTTAATAACTGCTGCTTTATAATATAGTTTTACATTTGGAATTGCTAAGCCACCATCCTTTGTATTATTTTTTTTATTAATTCCCTTAATATTCTTGACCTTTTGTTCTTCCAGATGAATTTTGTTATTCCTCTTTCTAGTTCTATAAAATTTTTTGGCAGTTTGATTGGTATAGATAGCACTAAAGAAGTAGATAAACTTAGGCAAAATTGTCATTTTTATTATATTAGCTCAGCCTACCCATGAGCAATTGATAGTTTTCGAGTTGTTTAGATTTAACCTTATTTGTGTGAGAATTGTTCTGTAATTGTTCATATAGTTTTTGTGTTTGGTTAGCAAGTACACATACAAATATTTTATTTTATCTACTCTTTTAAAAATGTAACGTCTATCTCTTGTTGATGGGCTTTGTCAGTAATACATAGAAATGCTGACGATTTTGTGTGGGTTTATTTTATATTCTGCCACTTTGCTAAAGTTGTTAATTGTTTGAGTAGCTTTTTGAATTATTTTCTAGCATTGTTTAAGAATATCATCATATCATTTGCAAAGAGTGATAGTTTTAATTCCTCATTGCATATTCTAATTACTTTAATTTCTTTTTATTTTGTTATTACTAAAGCCAACATTTCTAGTACAATTCTGAATAATGTAGTGATAATGGGGATCCTTGTTTCATCCCTGATCTTGTTGAAAATATACCAAGTTTCTCTCCATTACAAACAATGCTTGATGTTGGTTTTAAATAGATACTGCTTATTATTTTAATGAAAGTTCCTCTTATCCCCATGCTCTCTTATAATTTTAATAGGAATGGGTACTGTATTTTTTCAAAGGCTTTTTCTGCACCTTTTGAGATTATCATATGATTTCTGTTAGTTTTATTGATATGGTCAATTATGGCACTAGTTTTCCTGATATTGAATCAGCCCTGCATTCCTGGTGTAAATTTAATTTGGTCATAGTGTATTATCCTGCTGATAAATTGCTGTTATCTCTTTACTAATATTTCATTTAAATTTTTGTGAATCAAAATTCATTAGAGAGATTGGTCTGTAATTTTCTTTCTCTGCTTTAGCTCTTCCTGATTTAGGTATCATTAATATAAATGTGTCGTAGATGAAATTTGGCAGTACTCCTTCTTTATCTATTTTTCCAAATAGTTTGAATATTAATGAAATTAATTGTTCTTTAAATGTTTTGTAGACTCCATATGGCCCTGGAGATTTTTCTTAGAGAGTTAATTAATGTCAGATTCAATTTCATTTTCTAAAATGAGTATATTTAAGCAATTTATTTCATCTTCTGTTAATCAGGACAATCTATATTTTTGTAAATATTCATCTATTTCAGTTAGATGGTTAGATTTGCTACCAGCCAGTTGGATAAAATCATTCCTTTTTTATTGTGATAAGTTTATTTTGAATACACAGTGCTTTATGAATCATGTTGGGAGAGAAAAATCAGAGCAAAAAGGAAAAACCACAGGAGAGATTTAAAAAAAAAAGAAGTGAACAGAGTGTGTGTTGATTTATATTTAGTCTTCTTAGTGGCAAAATAGTTCCTTCCCCCCCCAAAAAAAAAAAATGTCAGTCTCACTGTGGCGAAAAGGGTGTTCATTCTAGCTCAGACAGACTCTGGGAAAGCTAGTGTGAGGGTCTTAATCACAGCAAATCAGCAACTAAGATCCTTGGTCCTGATTCAGTAGAGGAACAGATGAGTGAGGCACCTTCTAGTTCCAGCTCAAAATACAAACTCTGGGAAACCAGACTGTTTCCTGAAATAAGTTGATAAACCTTCCCCCTGCAAACACAAGGGAGCCTGGGCTCAAAGCCAAGGCTCAGAGCTGCACAGGAAGTTTGGGACAGTGCCCACTTTACCCCAAGAACAGAGCTTGACCATAAAAGTAAAATAAAATAAAATAAAATAAAGTAAGGAGGATGAGAATAACCCAAAGAAAAAGAAAGAAAATGAATAATAACCAGAGAGAGTCAACAGCTTAGAAAAAGAAGGAAATTCCTTAAAGTATACACTTGGCCAATGAAAAAAATAAACTGACAACGCCTTCAAAGGTGGAATTAATCAAATGGAAGATGTGAAAAAAGCTAACCAAATAAAAATCACACATTAAAAACTTGAATGGGGCAAATGGAAGCTAATGACTCTATAAGACAAGAAGAATCAAAGAAATTAAAAAGAATGAAAGAATGGAAGAAAATGTGAAATACCTTATTAGGTATTCCAGTTAATCTGAAAAATAGATCCAGAAGAGACAATTTAAAAATTATTGGCCTACTTGAAGGCCATGACCAATAAAAGAGCCTGAATAGCATTCTTAAAGAGTTCATCAAGTAAAACAGCCCCAATATTCTAGAAACAGAGGGGGGACTACTCATTGAAAGAATGTACCAGTCACCTTCAGAAAGTGATCCAGCAAGGAAGGCTCCAAGGAGCATTGTTGCCAAACTCCAAAAATACAATCTCAAAGAAAAAAAAAGGTGCCAGAGAAAACAATTCAAATATCAAGGAGCAACTGTAAGGATTGTCCAGGATCTAGCATCTTCTACAATAAAGGTTTGGAGAGCCTGGAATTCCATATTTTGGAAGACATAGGACCTAGGATTACATCCAAAAATTAATTACCCAACAAGATTGAACATAATCTTTCAGGGGATGAGATGGAACTTCAATGAAGTAAGAGACTTTCAATCATTTTTATTGAACAAAAAACAGAAATAAATAGAAAATTTAATCTACAAACACAGGACTCAAGAGACTCAGAAAGGTAAACAAGGAAATATATATAATTTAAAGGTTAAACTGTTTACAACCCTTGATAGCAAAATTGTATTTGTAATTCTTAAGAATCATATCTTTTAGTAGGGCAGAAAGAGTGGGGCAAAACATGGACTGAAGGTGTGGTTGTGAATGGAATTTCATGTGATGTTATCAAAGAAAAAGATATTAAGGGGTGGGGAAAATATCTCTATTGAAAGAAGAAGAAAGAGGAGGTATAATGGAACAAATAAGATCACATGAAGAAGTGGAAAAAACCTATTACAATCAAAGGAAAAAAGGGAGAGGGATGAGAATTGTCTGAATCTTGATCTCATCTGTTTTGGCACAAAGAGGAAATAATTTAACCATTCAGTTGGGTATAGAAATTTATCTAACCCTATAAAGAAGTTGGAGGAGAAAGAAAAGAAAAAGGAGGTCTAGGACAGAAGGAAGGGCAGAAAGACTAGGAAAAAAGTAAGAAAAGGGGGGTGGTAGAAGATAAAGTAATAGAGTGAATAAAACCCCCCAAATCTACAAAGAACAGGGTGGGAAAAAAGGACACAAGTATATACAGGGGAGAAAATAGAATACAGGAAATACAGAGCCAGTAATTTTAACTGTGAATGTAAATGGAATGAATTCTCCCATAAAACAGAAACAAATAGCAGAGTGGATTAAAAAACAGAAAGCTACAATATGTTGTTTACAAAAAACACATTTGATAGAGAGAGAGATATGCAGAGGAAAAGTAAAAGGCTTGAATAGATTTTATTATGCTTCAGTTGAAATAAAAAAAGCAGGGTAGCAATTCTGATCTCAAATAAATCAAAAGTAAAAATAGATCTAATTAAAAGAGACAAGGAAAGAAAGTCCAGTTTCCCTAGTTCCTAATTCAATTCCTAATTCCTAATATAATGACATAAAAGAAATACTAAATGTACATGCACCAAGTGATAGAGCATACAAATTTCTAGAGAATACATTAAACCTGGTATAGAAAAAAATAGACAGTAAAACTGTAGTAGAATCAGACAAATCTAATTACAAAATAAATAAGAATGAAACTAGGGATTTTATTAGCATCCTAGAAAACCTGGATATGATAGACCTCTGGAGAAAAAAGAATTGAGACAGAAAGGAATACATCCATTTCTTTTTCTTTTACCTCTCTTATATGCCTTTTAAAATCATTTTTAAGCTCTTCCAAGAAGACTCTTTGGGCTTAAGATCAATTCATATCCCCAGTTGAAATTTTTCATGTAGGCATTTTATTCTCTTCTAAGTTGGTATTTTGATCTTTCCTGTCGCTCTATTAGGTTTCTATGGTAAAGCTTCTTTTCTGTTTCTTGCTCATTTTGTTCCTTCCTTCCTTCCTTTCCTTTCCCTTCCTTTCCCTTCCCTTCCTTTCCCTTCCCTTCCTTTCCCTTCCTTTCTCTTCCCTTTCCTCCCTTCCTTCCTTTCCTTTCCTTCCTTCTTTTCTTTCCCTTCCTTCCTTCCCTCCCTCCTTCCCTTCCTTCTTTCCTTCCTTCCCTCCTTCCTTCCTTCCTTCTTTCCTTCCTTCCTTCCTTTCCTTCCTTCCCTCCTTTCCTTCCTTCCTTTCCTTCCTTCCCTCCCTCCCTGCCTTCCTTACTTTCTTTCCTTCCCTCCCTCCCTCTCTTCCTTCCCTCCCTCCCTCCCTTCCTTCTTTCCTTCCTTCCTTCCTTCCTTCCTTTCTTCCTTCATTTCTTCCTAACTTCCTTCCCTTCCTTCCTTCCTTTCTTCCTTTCTTCCTTTCTTCCTTCCTTTCTTTCTTCCTAACTTCCTTCCCTTCCTTCCCTCCTTCCTTCCTTATCCTCCTTCCATCTCTCCCTCTCTATCTCCCTTCCTCCTTCTCTCTCTTCTTCCTACCTTCCCTCCCTCCTTCTTTTCTTCTTTAGTTTCCTCCATTCTTTCTTTCCTTCCCTTCTTCCCTCCTTCCCAATTTCCTTCCTGCCCTCCTTCCTTCCTTTTTTCTTTTCCTTTCTTTCCCGCTTTTTCTTCCTCCTTCCTTCTTTCCCTATTCTTCCTTCCTCCTTTTTTCTCCCTCCCTCCTTCTTTCTATCTGTCTTTGTCTTTCCCCCCTCTTTCCATCTCTGTCTCTCTTCTCTTTCTCTCCCTCTGTCTCCCTCTGCCTTCCTCTGCCTTCCTCTTCCTTTCTCCCTCTCCCTCTTATTTTATTAATTTTAAATAAACTTTATTCCTATAGTACAGGATGTTCTGTCTCAATCTTTTTGTGAAGCTTTGAGCCTTGCCTTTGAGCACATTGGCCCCTTTTGCTTGGTGTCTTGCTCATAATCCTGGGTTAGCTCAAACACAGTCCTACTGGTTGCCTGCCTTTCTGGGCTAGCAATTTGTTCTACTGAGAGAGGACAGAGGATCTCAATTGCTAATCTGCTGTGATTAAGAGCTTCCCATTGGTTTTCCCAGACACTGTCTGAGCTGATCTGAACACCTCTTTCACTCCAATGCAAATGATCTTTCTTGAAATCCTTCCAGTCTATCTTGAGCTGGAAAGAGAAAATGTCTCTTTATGGGATATGTCATTTCAGCCTCTATTTAGAGGCTTGGTTTCATGTGGTTTTCAAGGGAAATTGGGAAAAGTTGATCCTTCCTGGCTTCAATCTGCCATCTTGGTTCTGCCCTCAGAGCTCCTAATGATTTAATTTTAACAAAGTTCAATCTTCATATGAAAAATAAAAAATGAAATGTGTTAAGTATATTGTAGAGTATCAAAGTATCATTACTCTAGAACTGAAAGGAACCTCAGAGCTTACATAGTCCAGCCCAGGATTTTAGAGATGAGGACTCTGCAACTGAGAGTTTAAATGGTTTGCCCTGTCATACAGATCATGACAAGCTCTCTTCTTCAGCTTATCATTTAACTGTAATTCTAGATCATATCCAATGTGGGATTTCATGAATAAAGTCTCTAAATATTTTCATTGAAAAATTATGATTATATTGTATATGACTTTGACAGCAGAAAAACATAGTACTAATAATCCAGGGTATGTAAAGGCAAAGATGTCTAATGCATTATACAAATTATATTGAATTTATAATTACTTTAACATGATAATTTATTTAAATTATTCCTTAAATGTGTTTGTGGATATAAAGGAGAGAGAAGGAGGCAAACCACTTCATACCTGGGCAAAAAATGTGTTTTGTATACTTAATCAATTGAAAATGAGGTTGGGTATATCCACATTTATTTCAAAAGAAAATAACATATAATACATTCAGTTGTCTGGATAAAAGATTGAGAATATGCATAATTTTTAATATTGTATTTCTTTACTAGAATCAATCAATCATCACAGCAATCATAATAATAAAATTATTCAAAAATACTATAATTTTAGGGGTTTTGCCAATCAAATTGATGTTTCTTGGCATTTAAAATCATTAAATGCTATTTTCAGGGAAAAAAAATCCCTACACTTTAAAACTGTATCTGAATTATGCCTTCAGACAAGTTTCTTGGCAAAAAGGTATGAGACGGAGGATTACAGAGACTTCAGACTAGGAGATAGGTATATAAACCACTCTCCTTGTCTTAATTAGCACATTAGAAAAAAATAGCAAATTTCTAAGTACTCATGAAAATGGTTAAATGATTTGACTGTGGTCAATTGATATGTCAGTCAGGATTTGAGCCAGATCCTTCTTGACTCTAAAGTTTGATCTTTGTCTTCCATGCCATGCTCTAAAACAGAATAGTTGAAAGAGTGCCTCTTCTTGTATAACAATGTTAAGTTTCAAATTCAACTTTTGTTACAGAATTTTGTTGTTCAGGAGTTCCATTGTGCCTGACCCTTTGTGATATCATATGAATTTTTCTTGATAAAGATATGAGTGATTTGCCATTTTATTTTCTTGTGGATTAGATAAGTTGAGTTAAATAATTTACTCAGGATCATATAACTAGTGAATATATGAGGCCAAATTTGGACTCAGATCTTCCTGATATCAGCCCCCACATTCTATCCACTGAACTGCCTTGAAATTACCATGATATTTAATACCAAAATGCCATTTTGTTGACATTATGAGTTGGATTTTGGGTCATAGCTAGTTTTTCACCATTCCCTCTAGTTTCTCTAAGGTCAACTATCTGAGTGAGGATGGGCAAATCACTTAACTTCCATGAGTCTCAGTTTCTTCATTTATAAAAATGAGAAGTTTGGATGGTATTATTTTGAGTTCTCTTCTAGCTCTAGCTCTATTATCTTAGGGATATTAAAAAAACACATAATTATTTTAAAGAAGCTAAAAAAATTTCATCTTTACATCCAACAAATCATTTGATTTCCAGGCAAATAATGTGTAGAACTCTGTCAACAACAGAGTTCAGTATCAACATATATTGTATCTGATTTACTTTCTTTGTTTTGACTGAAAATTTTTGATCTAAGAAAAATTCTGATGTTGACTACAATGGTGTGTGTGTGTGTGTGAGTGTGTGTGTGTGTGTGTATGTATGTGTGTTTAAATATCTTCAACTAATTCATTTCTTATGTAAAATCAAACATGCTAGTTGCTGCTGAAAGGATATTTTGGTGTTTAAAAAATAAACTGATAATAAGCTTAGCATATGACCATCTGTTTATTACCATAAATATTTTAAAACTACAATACAGTAATCCTGGGATTTTTTTTTTTAAGAATATGGGCACTAAGATTAAAGGTCTGATCCTGCTGGTTCTGAGGTAGTTAGCATACCCTGGGAAACATGACCCCAATGGCTACAAATTTGTAGCTAAATGACAGCTAAAACTTGGATGAAATTTGAAAAGTGTGGTTGATAGATGTTTCCAGGTATACAAATGTCTGCCACTGTGTTGAACAGAGTCCACTGCCTTCTGTGACAGCACAGCTGTAGCCCATCAAGCAGAATAGGAAGATATGTCTGGCTCCCTACTCTGTGGCTTAGAGGAGCAGTAGTGTGATCCAGCAAACTGATGAAAACAAATCACTTCGTTGGCTGTTGACACTCTGAAAACCTTTGCCTTTGAACCTGCATTAGCTGTTCTTATTGAGAAGTTGCTTCTGTCCAGAACACTGGTTTTAGCGGAGCCTTTTCAATCACATAGATAATTACTTTTTTTTTTTTCTTATCAGGACATTTACTGGAGCATAAATTTATCTATGTATCTATATCTATGTATCAGCTATCTGTCTGTCTAGATTTAAACTTGGAAATTGCTTTTGAGATCATCTAGTTCAACCTCCTCTATAAAATACCTCCTTCTATAAAAATAGAAGACCAAACTGAAGTTTCAAGATTAACTGATTTGCCTGTGGTCAAATAGTAACGGTCAATGATGACATTTGAACCCAAATCTTGATTCCATATTGATTACTCTATTACAATATAATGTCTTTGCCTGGATTTTGCAAAATTTGCTTCTGAATGCCATTTTATTGACATAGTATTAAACTTACCATAATACCTGACAAATAAACCTTTAAATTCTCACCACTAGATTTTAGTTGCTAATTGATTTACTAGTACCTCTGAGTACTCTATGATCTAAGCCAATTATTTCTCATTATAGTGTGAGGCTCAATACCACCATGGAAAATAGCCCTTAGACCAAGTGAGACTGGACAAAAAGCTTCAGCTGATTGGTTATATTTTCTATTTCTTATTTGGACCATCATACTGGGATTCCATATAATTTAAAGCATTAATTTAATTGAAAATTTGAAGTAGACAAAAAGCTTTCAGAGATGGTTTTCCTCTGTCTTTTTATCCTTCTAATAGGATGTGATAGAAGTTTTAATGATATTGCTTCAAGTCATTGAAAGAATAATAGTTGATAACAGAAATCTTTTATCTATATAGATGCCTGTAGCAGTCTATTCTTGATCACAAGGTTTGCTTGCACTACTTCAGTTAAATTCCTATTCATGAAAGTTGCTAACTATTTCTGGGAATAATAAATAAAGGGGAAAATTGAGATATGATTTGGTATAGTTCATCAATGTACATTGTGAATCCAGATAATTCAAGTCTCAAAATGATTTATGGATTATTTTATTTTGACTTATCTACCTTGTCAGAACAACCTAAATAAAAGAAATAATAGCCAATTCCCACTTTCACTTTATGATGTGGGGAGCTGAGCATTGTAATAAAATATAGGCATTAGAAGCTATTCTGTTTTGCCTGCTGGAGTGCTGGATGACAGCACAATAGTTTGGGGCTCTTAGTCATGACACTTGAAATAAAACTTTAACAATTTGTAATTCCCCCAATGCCCATGGGAATATAAATGGTGTCAACAGAGCTCTTTCCTATGTCAGTGGTTTTCATGTCACGAATACATGAACAAATGAATTCCAATCCATGATATGATTTGTTGTGCCTGTTTTTGTATTTAAATACTAGAATAAAAGGAATATTGTGCCAAAAGGTAGAATACTTGAATTTTAGTCCTTGTTTTCACTAGCCTTGTAACTTTGAACTAATCACTTACCTTTTTAAATTCCGTTTTCATATTTGTAAATGTGAAAATGTGGATATACTTTCATATGATGTAGGACAAGAGACTTAAATTAAGCCAAATTCCTTATTATCTTAGCCTTGTTTTTTTTTTAATTCATGTATTGTTATTATACATTACTTTATGAATCATGTTGGGAGAGAAAAATCAGAGCAAAGGGAAAAATCATGAGAGGAAAAACAGAAAAAAGAAGTGAACATAGCATGTGTTGATTTACATTCAATCTCTGTATTTCTTTTTCTGAATGCAGATTGCATTTTCTGTCCAAAATCTATTGAAATTGCTTTGGATCACTGAACCACTGAGAAGAACCAAGTCTTTCATAGTTGATCATCACACATTCTTGCTATTATTGTGTACAATGTATTCCTGATTCTGCTTGTTTTGCTTAGCATTGGTTTGTGTAAATCTTTCCATGCTTTTCTAAAATCAGCTTCTTCATCATTTTTATGAACAATAATATTCCATTATCTTCATATATCACGATTTATTCATCCATTTTGCAAATGATTGGCATCTATTCATTTTTCCAATTCTCTGCTACCACAAAAAGAGCTACTTTAAATATTTTTGCACATACAGGTTCTTTTCCCTTCTTTATAGTTTCCTTGGGTTACAGACCCAGTAATGCATTGCTGGGTCAAAGGATATGCAGTTTTATACCCTTTGGGCTCATTTCCAGATTGCTTGCCAGAATGTTTGGATCAGTTCACGACTTCACCAACAATGCTTTACTGTCCCAGTTTTCCCACATTCCCTCCAACATTTATCATTATCTTGTCTGTCATTGTAGCCAATCTGAAAGGTGAAGTGGTATCTCATGATTTAGAGCATTTTTTCATATGACTATAGATGGTTTTAATTTCATTATCTGAAAACTGTCTGTTCATATCCTTTCATCATTTATCAATTCAGGAATGAGCTGTATTCTTATAAATTTGACACTTTTTTATATATTTGAGCAATGAAATCTTTATCAGAAACACAGGATGTAAAGATTTTTTTTTTCCACCAGTGTACTTCCCTTTTGCTCCTGTTTTTGTTGGTCTTGTTTGTGCAAAACATTTTTTAATTTTTAATGTAATCAAAGTTGTTCATTTTGCCTTTCATAATGTTCTCTAGTTCTTTGGTTATAAAACCTTCTTCAAAGATCTAACAGGTAAATTATCCCTTGGTCTCCTAATTTGTTTATGGTATCATCCTTTATGTTAAGATCATGTACTCATTTTGACCTTATTTTGGTATAGGGTATGAAATGTAGGTCTTCCCCAGCAATTTTGTCAAATAATGAGTTCTTATTTCTGAAGCTGGAGTTTGGGGGTTTATCAACTATGAGATTACTATAAGTCTAGATTATTGTGTTGTGTGCATCCAACCTATTCCATTGATCCACTGATTTATTTCTTAGCTAGTATCAAATGGACTGTTTCTTTATAATATAGTTTTAGGTTTGGTGCTTTGTATTTTTTTCCCTTAATTCCATTGATATTCTTGATGTTTTGTTCTTCCAGAAGAATTTTATTTTTTTTCTAGTTCTATAAAATGATTTTTTGGCAGTTTAGTTGGTATGGTATTGAACAAGTAGACCAATTTAGGCAAAATTATCATTTTTATTATACTAGTTTGATCTACCCATGCATGAGCAATTGATATTTTTTCCAGTTGTTTAGATCTGACTATTTGTATGAGAAATGTTTTGCAATTATGTTTATATAGTTATTGGGTTTATCTTGGTAGGTAGGTCTCCAAATATTTTATTTTGTGTATAGTTACTTTAAGTGGAATTTATCCATTGTGAAAGGCAAAATGGACAACTTTGATTATGTTAAATTTAAAAAGTTTTTTGACAAGCAAAACCAACAAAAACCAGATTGAAAGGGAAATACAAAGCTTAGAAAAACTTTTACAATTGATATTTCTGATAGAGGTCTCATTTCTAAAATATATAAAGAACTGTGTTAAATTCATAAGAAAACAAGTTATTCCCCAACTGACAAATGGTCAAAGGATATGAACAGACAATTTCCAGATGACAACATTAAAATCATCTATAATTATATAAAACCAGTCTAAATCATTAACGATTAAAAATGCAAATTAAATCAACTCTGAGGTACCACCTTACACCTTTGAAATTGGCTAAGATGACAGGAAAAGATAATGATAAATGTTGAAAGGGATGTGGGAAAACTGGGACACAAATGCATTGTTGGTGGAGTTGTGAAATAATCCAAGGATTCTGAAGAGAAATTTGGAACTGTGTTCAAAGGGCTATCAAACTATGCATATTATTTGACCCAGAAGTGCCATTATTGGATCTGTATCCGAAGGAAATCAAAAAGGAGGGGAAAAGCACCCACATATGCAAAATGTTTGCAGCAGTTCCTTTTGTGACAGCAAAGTATTGGCAAATGAGTAGATGCCCATCAATTGGGGAATGACTGAACAAGTTGTGGTATATGAAGGTAATGAAATATTATTGTTCTGTAAAAAGTGATGAACAGAGTGATTTTAGAAAGGCCTTGAAAGAAAACAAAAAGGAAAAATAAATGAATTTTCTCTTTCTATCTCTAGCTGATGCGTTTTCTAATATATAGACATGTTGATGATTTGTATGGTTTTATTTTATATATACTGCAACTTTGCTCGTGAATTTTCTTCCAGTAGCTTTTTGGATGATTTTCTAGGATTCTCTAAGTATATCATTATATCATCTGCAAAGAGTGATATTTTTGTTTCCTCATTGCCTATTCTAATTTCTTTAATTTCTTTTTTTCTTATTCCTAAAGCCAGCATTTCTAGTACAATGTTGAATAATAGTGGTGATAACATTGTTGTTTCACTCCTGATCTTATTTTTAGAGGGAATATGTCCAGCTTCTCTCCATTACAGATAATTCTTGCTATTGGTTTTAGATAGATACTGTTTATTATTATTATTATTTCAAAACTCCCTTTATCCCTATGTTTTCTAGTGTTTTAAATAGGAATGGGTGTTGTATTTTGTCAAAAGCTCCATTAGTGATCTGTTGTTTGATTCACTCATTTTTTGAATTAGATTGTTTAATTTCTAATTGGTTTTTATCTCTCTTCCCTTGGCCCTTTATTGAAGATAATTTTTATTGAATTGTTGTCTGAAAAGGAAGCCTTTACTATTTGTCTTTCTACATTTTATTGTGAGGTTTTTATGCCCTAATACATGGTCAGTTTTTGTGTAGGTGCCATGTACTGCTGAGAAAAAGACATATTCCTTTCTGTACCTATTCATTTTTCTCCAGAACTCTCTCGTATTTAGGTTTTATAGTATTTTATTAACTTTTATAGTTTCTTTTTTGTTTATTTTGTGGTTAAATTTGTATGATTGTGACACAGGAAGGTTGAGGTTCCCCAGTAGTATAGTTTTGCTATCTATTTCTTCCTGTACAATCTCTAGGAATTTGGCTGCTCCACTACTTGATGCATATATATATATATATATATATATATATATATATATATATATATATATATATATTTAGTATTGTTACTACTTCATTGTTTAAGGTACCCTTTACTAAGATGTACTTTCCCTCCTGATCTCTTTAAATAAGATCTATTTTTACTTTTGATTTATCTGAAATTAGAATTGCTGTATATACTTTTGTTCTCTTTTTCTACCCTGCCATTAGAATTGTTTTTTGAACCCACCTCACCTACTGTCTTATCTCCTATCATCCTCTTCTCCTTTTCTTACCTTTTTCTCTAGCATTCCTGCCCTCTTTCTATCCTGCTCTTCCTTTTTCTTTCCTCTTTCTTCTCTTACTTCTTTAGAGGGTTAGATACATTTGGAGTGTGTCAGTTTATATGCATGAGGCTTATTAAGCAAGCCCAATAAAGTAAATCTTTTGCCCTATTCTTGAACCTGGTTAGTTTAAAGCAGTTTTTAGCCAATACATTTTTATCAAAAATACGAAAAGTATTTGTTTTCTAAATTAATCTCACATTTAGGCTCTAAAAGAGAGTAACAGATACATTTCTACACTCAACTGAATGATTTTAGGGCCTAAACTGTGAGAGAGAAATTAGGGTTAAGTTTCCACAGGATAGTTAAAACTCAATTCCTCAGAAAAGATCAGTGAGATAATGAGTAATACTAAAAAAGCTAAGTTTCCACACAATATTGTAAGCCTGTCACCAATGTGTTCTCAGGAGAAGAGATTCATTTGGTTTTCAACTTTTGATAAAGATGTCTAGGCTAGAAACTGTTTTAAACTGACCAGGTTCAAGGACAGGGAAAAAGTTTTTTTTTTTTTTTTAATTATTTATTGTGCTTGTTTAATAAGCCTCATGCATATAAGCTGACACATCCTAAATAAAATTAAAACCTTATTAACAGAACATTGTATGTGTGACAAGGGAGGGGAAACATGTTTAGGACTAGCATATAAGAAATGAAGTAACCTTAAGGGAACTGACCAATCCATTTTTTTTTGGGGGGGGGGGAGAGGGA
The DNA here is from genome assembly GCF_902635505.1 of Sarcophilus harrisii. Lineage (NCBI taxonomy): Eukaryota > Metazoa > Chordata > Mammalia > Dasyuromorphia > Dasyuridae > Sarcophilus > Sarcophilus harrisii. The sequence continues at coordinate 141,149,226 of NC_045428.1, read as the reverse complement.
ACTGTGAGGAACTAACAGCATAACATTTATCTGTTTCTAATCCTACTGTTCCCTCTTCTCATCAGAGTCTGAAATGTCCAGTTCCTCTGGACTTTATCAATAAAATTTCCTTGTTACCTGACTTTCATAATCAGTTTATTTCTGACCAAATTCAGGAGATCAAGCTTCAGACAATGATCATCCACCTTTCCCTTAACTTCCATTTGCCTCTTTCTACATTTTAATTTGTGATTTTCTTCAGTTTGCTTTCAAATCTCTTTTTTCCAATTGGTTAATTCTACTTCTGAAGGTGTTTTCTTCAGGGGATTTTTTTTTTTTTCTTTTAGCCAATTGTGTGTGTGTGTGTGTGTGTTTTTAAGGAGTTGTTTTCTTCAGTAATTTTTTCCCTTTTCTTTTCCAAATTGTTGACTCTCTTGCATTACCTCTCATTTTTTCCCTTATATCTCTCTTATTTGCCTTTTAAAGTCTTTTATGTGCATTTCCAAGAAGCTTCTTTGTGCTTGAGACCAATTAATATCAATCTTCCTGGTTTTACTCCACCATCTTGGCTCCACCCCCAGAAGTCCTTATTATTTTTGACTTTTAACACTTTCTTTAGTCCTTCTTCTAATCTCCTCTTTACAACATTTCCAACTATAGTTCCACAGACTGTTTCTCCACAAAACTACCATTCTTCTGAACTTTCCTATTTTTGTGGAGTCATCACAATCCTTCCCATTATTCAGTTTAATAACTTCAGAGTAAGCTTCAGCTCCTAAATTTCCTTTATTCCAAAATCCAGTTGATATATTTTGACATATCTACTTCTACAACATTTTCCCACATACATTCTTTCATAGCCACCACTGTACTTTAGGTCTTCGTTACATGTATTGCAATAGCTTCAAATTGGTCTCTGTGTACTAATTCTCTCTCTCAAATCCATCATATAGGCAGCTGTCTAAGTAACTTTCTTAGAGAATATGTCTGGCCATATCACCCCCCTGTTCCATAAACTCAAGTGCCTCTCTTTTTGTTATTGTTGTTCAGGGATGGAGCCAAGATGCCATGGACTTTGCCTGAGCTCTTCCTCAGAATCAACACTACTTTAAGCCTCTGAATGAATTTTGGGATGATAGAACCCACAAATATTTGGAGTGTAACAATTTTTCAGCATAAGATATCTGGGAAAGACTTCAGGAAAGAGCTGTCTCCTTTTGGCAGGGGTGGGGAATATAGCCCAGCACAGAAGTGGTGAGGGAGGTCTGGAATGGAGAAGTCTACAAGGGAGTATAATTGAAGATTTTTTGGCAAAATATAGCATTGGCTACCCTATCCTGATTCAGAAGGCCAGTGGATCAGCAAACTAGCTGTGAGACTTCTAATATCTTACAGAAGGCAAATAGTGAGCTTTTGAACCCCAGCATAACAAGCAGGCCTTGGCCAGGCCCCATTTAGTGCAGTGGGAAAGCCAGTAGCACCACCAGCCCTTGGGCAGTCAGTGAAAGTCCCTGTTGTCTCAAGTTCCTGACAATCTCTCTTGTGCCTAGGAGCACAATCTTTTAAAATGAGCAAAAAAGCAAAAATAAAACAAAACAAAACAATAAAAGAAAACATTCTTACCAAAGGTAGCTATTATGGAGACAGATGAGAACAGACCTCAAACCTTAGGACACTAAAGACAAAACGACTCCAGATGAAACTTCAAAGGTCTCCAACCCAAAAGGCTTTCCTGGAAAAGTCCAAAAAAGGATATTAAAAGAGTTAGAAAAAAATGAATAAAAGAAATGGGAGTTTTGCAGAATTTTGAAAAGAAAGCAGAGAAACTAATTGAAGAAAGCCACTCCTTAAAAATATAGTTGGTGAAATGGAAAAAATATATATATACTGAAGAAAACAACTTTAAAAAATTATTTAAAAAACAGAATAAGGAAAAAAAGTAATATAAAACAAAATAAAACAAAACATTGTCATGTGCCAAGCAGAACATCAGGGAAGATTCAAAATATATAACAATATATTACCAGTTCAAAAAAGGATATATAATAATAGAATAAATTATATAAATAATATAATATAACAAATAATAATAATATAATAAATTATATAAATTATATCCATTCCTTGTAGATTGTTCTTTTGTTCTCTGTTGTGCATCTTTTTTACTTTATTCATTTTTCCCCTTACTTTATCCAAGGAAAAATTATATTTACATATATATGCACACACACACATATATACCCCTGACCCCCCAACATACACACAGACAGACACACACACACAGACACACATTTTTCCTATTGCTAATTCTGCTTTAATTCTATTCCTTAACTTGCCTAGGTGTTACTTAACCTCCTTCATGGATCCCTCCCTTGTCTTCTTCCTTTCACCCATCCCTCCTTTTTTTTTTTTTTTTTTTTTTTTTAAATAAATTGTGCTATATCCTTCATGGTATATGTAGTGTTGCTTATTTAACCCCTTCCCACATACACATTCCCCTCTGACCTGGAACCCTGACCAAGAGCTCTCCCCTCCTGTACATGCTGGCAGCCAACAAGGTCCCTGATCCACTCCTTCTACACTCACAGAGTGTGCTGGTTCCTTCCTACCCATGACTGAGTCTCAGCAGCATAGCTGGACCTGGCATTCCTAATGAGCTGAGATTCACTGCCTTATCGGACTCAGAATCCCAATTCCACCTGCAGTATAGAAGAGAAAAGTTTCTGTGGTACCTGCTGAGGCTCCAGCCAAATCTAGCTTGCCCCAGGGGTCCCCACTTGGTGTTTGTGTGGAGCTAGCCTAGAGGTTTTGGGACTTCACATTGATTATGCCCAACCTGGGGTCTTTCTTTTGGTCTTTTTGGGTTGTATCAGGAGGATCCCTGTTCTGCCCCAAGTCTTCTTGATTTTTTATCAATTTTGTTCACCCTGAGTGCAAATTTGTTCTGTTTGCGGGAGAAATCTAGAGAGCTTGAAATTTGCTGAGCAACTCCACTATCTTCCCAGAATCCTCTCCAAAAACAATTTCTTAAAAATATATTTGGCAAAATGGAAATGAAAATTCTTGAAAAATAGAATTGGTGAAATGGAAATAGGGAACCGCTCCTTATAAAACAGAAAAAAAAAAAAAAATTCAAGGAATAAAACAACTCCTTTAAAAGTACAATTGGCCAATTGCAAAAAGAGTTAGAAAAGCTAACTGAAGAAAATTATTCACCAAAAATTAGATTTTGGCAAATTGAAGTCAATAGTTCAAGGAGACACAAAGAATTAGCCAAATAAAAGCAAAAAAAAAAAGAAAGAAAAAATAGAATAAATGTTAGTGCTGTTCATTCCAACATGTCCAATTCTTAATAACCCTGTGTATCATAGCATGTAATATTGTCCATGGGATTTTCTTGGCTAAGTGGTCTGCCCTGTTCAACTCCAATGGATTAAGACAAGCAGAATTAAGTGACTTTCCCAGAGTCACACAGTTTGTAAGTTTCTGAATCTAGATTTGAACTCGGGTCTTCCTGACTTTAGGCGTAGGTCTGAGTTACCTAGCTGACTCATTTCTCTCTTACTTCTAAAGTATTATTTAATGATTCTATTTCCATATTTCTATTTTTACCTACTGATAACAACTCATCTTTTAGGTTTTAAGGAAGGAAACAATTACTACAATGTGCTGTAGGGAAATATAACTTGCTGGAATAAAAAATTTTTATGCTTTATTTACTTTTATTCATTCATTTATCTATCTATTTCTGTTTTTGAGGAAACTGGGAGTTAAGTGACTTACCCTGGGTTACACAGCTAGAAGTGTTAAATGTCTGAAGCTGGCTTTGAACTCAGGTCCTCCTAAATTCAGGATTGATGCTCTATCCATTGCACCATCTAGTTGCCTGCCCTGAGAATTCTTATTCCTTAATCCTCATCATTTCTTTGGGATTAAGTATTCCAGTCTTGGCTCAATTCTAGTTTTTTTTTTTTTTTTTTTTTTTTTTTTTTTGTTTGTTTGTTTCATTTTATTTTAAAATTTGGGTTTGTGTAATTAAGATTCTGCTCATCAGACATATACAATATGCTCATATATATATCAATGATAGATATGGGCATCTAAAGCCCCAATTAAGTACTTCTTTCCTACATTCCCCTAAATTCATAATTTATTGGGATACATCTGGACTCAGCAGAAATCTTCTTTGTCCTGTTCCAAGAAAGAAAAACTCTTTTCTAAATTAGTGGACAATGTTCTGTTGTGAAGCAGAAGGCTCATTCTTGTGATTCTTCTTTTTCTCCTTACCTTCCAGATGTGCATTGGCAGAGATTTAAGGCATATCAACATTTCAAGAAAATTTGGAAATTTTGAAAGCTAGAGCATGATGAAAGTAAAAAGTACTAAATAAAGATTTGTGCATTTCTTCTCAGCCTCAGAGTTTCATATAGAGATTATGTAGAAACATGTGTCTATCTTCCTCTAAGTAGAGAAAGATGTTTAAAAAAAATTACCCTGACCCTGATAGTAGTTAGAGTTGGAGAACCTTTCCCTCTGTGAAGGAGAATTGCATATCAATTGCTTAAAGTGCCTCTTTGGATATCACCTAGGAGTTGCTGAGAGGCAGATGAAAAAGACATCAAATAAGGTGATAAATGGCTTCCAGGTAGCCCTCAAGATCTGATTCTAGAAGACTAGAATACTAGTTGGATTCAGAATGAGCAGAAGCCCCTTAGGCATGTAGGGTGGGAAGTCTAAAATGGAAAGGACACTAATAAGAAGCAGAGATAGTAGAGAAGAGATCAGAGCAAAACTTCTCCAGAGAAAACTAAAGCAGTTGGACTCGGCAATGGCTGACAGTGGCAAAGCTAGCTGAGATTTAGCAGAATGGAAGGCAGAGATGAAGCAGCAGAAGAGAAGGGAGTGGAAGTTGACTGGCTGAAGAGGCAAGGAGGTTACAATCTAGTTTTCCTGGCAACCAAAGGTCACCCTCATCCTTTGTTTTGAAATGTGAGTTGTATTTATTACCTCTCTCCTCTTGTCTGAAAAAAAAGTTTTTCCTTTTCCCCATTGGTTATTTGTCCTTTGTTCTGAAAAAGGACCATAACATTAGGGAGGTGATACAATGACATCCAAGTGAATTGGATTTAAGTGAAGGAGGGCTGTGAAAGGTCACCTGCCTCACTTTTCCCTCCAAATGTCTCTGGGTCCAGTGGTCAGAGATAGATCTGGATGATTGGAGATGGCCCTGGATGAAATGGGAGACCTTGGCCTTTTTAAACTAAAGTCTTCATTAAGGTTCGGTTTGACTGAGATTGCACCCATTCAGTGATTAAGTTCTGGTAGCAATTGAATCAAAGACTCTCCTGTTCCCCTAGTCAAAACAAGCAAACAAACAAAAATCTAAATAAATAAATAAGTCAACTTCTGAGGGTAAACCTCCAGGTTTGAGCAGAAAAAACATAAGTGATTGCCATTCTCATTCAATTTGACTTCAAGTAAAACCTAAACAATGACCTAATGGGGCTTGGTCTGGGACCTAGTGGTGGCCAATCAGTGAGAATCAGAAGGATTCTATTCATGGAGTTGTTTTTCCACTGACTTATCAGGGATTGATTGTGATTTGATTGCATACCTTATCCTGTTAAGTAAATGTAAGATTCAAATAAAGCTTTGTTTTATGGTCACTCACTTGGTTGTTGATTATGCCTGTATGGATTACATTGCCCTTCCTCCATATTCAGTTCCAGTATTTGGGAACAACACTAGGGTGCAATGGCAATTTGTTCTTATATCTAAATGGGACCTAATGCTTCCTCTTTGGTATTACAAGTTGGCAACTCACTTATTCTGAGATTTCTAGACTATTCATTTGGTAGATTGCTTTCTCATCTTCCCTTATATTTTCTTTTCTTTCTGATCCATACAAAAAAACTAATCATAATTCTTGGATCTTTTTTGCCATATTGACTCCAGATGATGTGATCTTTTCTCCCCTCTCTCTCTCTCTCTTTCTCTCTCTCTCTCTCCCCTCCCTCATGTGGTGTGTATGTGTGTGTATAGATGTGTCTGTATGTATATATGCAAATACACATTTTATATATATATATATATATATATATATATATATATATATATAGGCATTCTTATATGAGCCTTAGGTTTTATAATTTAGTTCTACAGAGATTTCTATATTCCTACATTAATCAACTCATAGTCTCTTAAATGTCCTCTACATTCGAATCCTATGTTCCCTTTGTCCTTACTTTAACAACTTAATTAATAATAGGCAAGTCATATGGATCCTGCATACCTTCTGTTTTGTCACCTCTGACTTCAATCACTTCCTTAATGACTTCTCAATTATGATCATTGTTTAATTCATGGATCATGTAATAATCCATCTCTTTTTTGGGGGGAGTAAATCACAATCTACTTGTTTGTTGTTTAAGTCCTGACAACAAATAAGAATTATGATTCTACTGTTAAAGCAGCATCTTTTCTCACTATGGTAAATGTGTAGAATCAAAGAGATGGGTTTGGTATCTGCTTTGCATTAGGATCAAATGAAATAAGGCATATATGTAAATATTAGAGTTATATAAGTTATGGAAAAACTGAACTTTTATTTAGAAAAAAATGGATTTAAATCCCCAAAGCCCTTTCAAAATATGATTGTTTTGAAAACCAAATGGGATAATTTTTGCCTAACTTCTTGATAAACTATTAAATGCAATACCAATATAAGTTCCTATGAGAAAATGAAAATGGTGGTTTTGTGGAAAAGAACACTGCTTCTAGATTCACAGGATTGGGTTCAAATGTTGTGTCTTCTGCTAATGGTTACCACTGCCGTGACTTTGTTTAATCAATCAGCAGATATTTCAGTGTCTACTAGGTTCCAGACCTTTTTTAGATGCTGGAAATGCAAATACAAAAAATGAAACAATCAATTTTTTCAAAGAACCTAGGGAGCCTGAGGATCTAAGGATCTTGTAAAATGATTAGATTAAGCTAAATTTAAATGGTCTCTGCGATGCCTTCTAATACTACATTGATCATTCTGTGTATGATTATTTATTTTCATTTCTAGGGGAACATTTTTGTGGGTTGGCTTGCTTTTTGCCTTGAAGACTTCACCTATTGTGAGTAATGTGAAGAAAAGAAACAACTAACTGATCCATTAGAATTGATTAGATTCCATGGAGGAAATATTGGCTGCTGCTAGTCATCCATGCACAACTTTAGCCACTATTGGGGCTGCTGGCTGGCAGTTCCTTACAGCCAAAGGCAAGCTCACTCAGCTAGTTCCAGTAATTGGCTGTTGCTGGTTGGTTAGCTACCCATCTCCTAATTTTATATTTTGATAATGAATCACTGACACCTCTAGTTAGCTCCCTGCATTTGGTGTTGCTCTACTGGCAGCCAGGAATCCCACATTTTAATTATTCTCGCTGTTAACTTACCACATATGTTTTTGGCATTGTTAACTGTGGAAATGAAAAAAAAATGCAGGCTGATTTCAATTTAACTAAAATTACAGAAAGGAGAAATCTTTAGCTCTTCATTTTGATTATTAAAATCACAAATTCTTCTATTTATGACCAAGTAATAAATTTAACCTGTTATTTAAAGATACTTAATCAGCATAGATCCTGAAATCCATATTTACAGTAGAACTAGCTCACTCTATTTAAAATAAAAAAATAAAATAATCCCAATACTTGGAGACTTAAGAGTGAAGTGAGAATTGTGCCTCTGGTATAGTTTAGCAGCAAGTGGAGAAACATATTCAGTAATTAATCAACTCATAAATAGTAAGTACATATATATGGTTGAGTTTGTTTTAGAAAACTTTCAAGTTCAAATTAGTCCATAATAATTAGCAATGATTAACTTTTAAAGAAAGTTAGACAAATTAGCATAGCCCTAATACCTGTTCACAACTCTCCCAACTTTTTTCCCCTAAATATTACTTTGTTTAGTAAATTTGTTAATGATATATACTGTTTTTCATTACACTACAAAGGCTTTTCTGGTTCTGCAATGACAATCACCTAGCTATATCATTTGGGACATTTACCTGAACTTATTGTGTTTTAGTTTGCCCATCTGTAGAATGAGAGAGTTGGACTAGAAGAGTTTTTATCAGACTTTTCAATCTCAAGATCTCTTATACTTTGCAAAATTATTGAGGACTCCACCAGAAAGTTTTTGTTTAGGTGGGTTATAATGAAAATATTTTCTGAATTATAAATTAAACTCTTTTAGTACTCATGAACCCCTGAAATGTTCTTGGGATCCCCAGACCACACTTGCAGATTTACTGGGGTATGGCCACTGTGCATGCTATAGCTTCTTGAAGCTATGAATGAGAAGTGGATCAGATGGACACCAAAAGTGGAAAGTAACCCTGTAGAAAGCTCAATAGCCTTCATCCCAGAGGTATTAGCCTTGCTGAACACAGCAGAGTCTCTGAAGCTAAGATACAACAAAATATAGATCAATTCTCTGCTGTTTGTGCTAACTTCAGACTAACAATTAACTCCAAGAAAATATATGTACTTCATCAGACAGACCATTCCATCCATATGTAAGACCATCAGTTATAGGAAATGATGAAGTTTTGAATGCTATAGATAAGTTCACTTTCCTTGGCAGTGGATGTCCACATTGATATTAAGATTAACATACTGAGCTAGCTCAGTATTTGGGAGGCTCTAAAAGAAAGTGTGATAGAGGAAAGGTATTAGACTACCAACTGAAGGTCTACAAAGCTGTAATGTTGACTTCATTGTTATATGCCTGTGAAACCTTGATAGTATTCCCCCACCATGCCAGGAAATTGAATCACTTCCATTTGAATTGTCTTAGGAAGATTTAGAAGATCACCTGAAAGATATCAAACACTGAGGTCCTTTCTCAAACTAAACTGCCGAGCATTCCATTTCTACTGCAGAGAGTACAAGTCTGTTGGGCTGGCTACATTGTTCAAATGCCAAATGTATGCTTGCCAGAAAGATTATTTTATTGGAGAACTCACACAGACTGTGCTCAAAAGGTGGACAGAAAAAGCACTACAAGGACACTCTCAAGGGCTTAGAATTGATTGCATGACATGGGAGACATGGGAGACATTGGCACAAGACCGCCCAGCATGGCGTGCCCTCATCAGAGAAGGTGTTGTTCAGTATAAGGAAAGCAAAATTGAATATTAATTCAATTAGAATTAATTGCAGAACAAATCTATGACAAAAATTAGAGAGTCCACCCCAAATTTTCATAGAGATTGTTTGTGTCTGACCTGTGGCAGAGCATTCTGAGCTTATATGAGTCACAATTAGACACACTATAACTCGACTCTAAAATAGTCATGTCATTTTCGTCCTTTTCAAGAACACAGATCAACAACCAACCACACTTTGAGAACAAATGATCTACTTTGTATCCATTCTAAGTGGTGTTGAATCTAAAGTATCTAAAGAATTTTAACTCATAGTAATTTATACTTCAAGTTATTTGAAGAATCTATATTATTATCAATAAGGTACCTTAAGATATATGGTAAAGTTGATGGAATTTTAGACTCAGTCAGGAATAAATAGGTTTGTAAATCACCTCTTACACTGATTGACTTTGTGACTTTTGTAAGTAACTTACCTTCTATGAGACTCAGATGCTTTACATCCAACCATTCTGGAGAGCAATTTGGAACTATGCTCAAAAAGTTATCAAACTGTTCATACCCTTTGATTCAGCAGCGCTACTACTGGGCTTATATCCCAAGGAGATACTAAAGAAGGGAAAGGGACCTGTATGTGCCAAAATGTTTGTGGCAGCCCTCTTTGTAGTGGCCAGAAACTGGAAACTGAGTGGATGCTCATCAAAATAGGAGAATCACGAATAAATTGTGGTATATGAATATTATGGAATATTAAGAATGTTTGGTAGAAATGGTTTGATAAGAAATGACCAACAGGATGATTTCAGAAAGGCCTGGAGAGACTTACACGAACTGATGCTGAATGAAATGAGCAGGGCCAGGAGATCATTATATACTTTAACAACAATACTATATGATGACCAATTCTGATGGATTTGGCCATCCTCAGCAATGAGATGAACCAAATCAGTTCCAATGGAGGAGTAATGAACTGAACCAGCTATGCCCAGTGAAAGAACTCTGGGAGATGACTAAGAACCATTACATTGAATTCCCAATCCCTATATTTTTGCCTGCCGGCACTTTGGATTTCCTTCCGAGGGTAATTGCACAGTATTTCAGAGTCCAATTCTTTTTATACAGCAAAATAACGGTTTGGTCATGTATACTTATTGTGTATCTAATTTATATTTTAATATATTTAACATCTACTGGTCATCCTGTCATCTGGGGGAGGGGGTGGGAGGAAGGAGGGGAAAAATTGGAACAAGAGCTTTGGCAATTGTCAATGCTGTAAAGTTATCCATATATATAACCTGTAAATAAAAGGCTATTAAAATAAAAAAAATTAAAAAAGGAAAAAAAAAAGAGATTCAGATGCTTTATCAGGTACAAAATGAGGTTAGACTCAATTATGTCTAGAAGTTCTTTCATCTTCAAATCTCTGATCCCATTACCTAATTCATTTCTATTTTGCCAAATAGGTTTTTTCTGCATATATGGACATTATCATATAATTTTTGTTGGTTTGTTATTGATATGGTCAATTATGGTAATTGTTTTCCTCTTATTGAACCAGCTCTACAGTACTGGTATAAATTCTACTGAGTCCTAGTATATTATCCTGCTAATAAATTGCTGTAATCTCTTTGTTAATATTTTATTTAAAATTTAAACAATTTTTGTGTAGAATGCTATCCAGGCTCTTCTTTTGTTCATGGACTTCAGATTGGCCAATAAATTTTAAATTGTTTCTTCTGGATCTATTTTCTGGATTGGTGTTTTTCCAATGAAGTATTTCACATTTTCTCCCATTTTTTCATTCTTTTTAGTTTGATTTTTGCTATCTCACAAAATCATTAGCTTCCTAATAAAAATATTAATTTTAATATTAAATTATCTAATTTAATATTAAAAATATATAAAATATTTTTGTTTTTAATGTGTGAATTTCTTCAGTTAGTTTTCATATCTCTTTTTTCATCTGGTTAATTCTATTCTTTAAAGAGTTGTTTTTTTCAGACATTTTTTTTTCTTTCTTTTTCCAAGCTATTGGCTCTCATGCATACCTCTCATTTGCTTTCTTATTTTTTTTCTACCTCAATTATTTGCCTTTTAAAGTCTGTTATGAGCACTTCCAAGAAGCCTCTTTAGGTTTGAGACCAATTCATACCATTCTTTGAGATTTCTTTTGTGGATATTCTGTCTGCCTGAGTTTGTGTTTTGGTTTGCCATGTCACCATGGTAACTTTCTGTGGTCAAGGCTCTTTTTTGTTTCTTGCTCATTTTCTTTCCTTTTGGTATTCTCTCTCTTTCTCTCTCTCTCTCTCTCTCTCTCTCTCTCTCTCTCTCTCTCTTTTGCTGGAAATAGTATATTCACTTACAATTCTAGTACTTTTGATTATTGATATATAATATTCCAGAACCTACAGTCTCTTATTGTAGGTGCTTATATATTCTATGTAATTCTTATTGTAGCTCCAACATATTTTAATTTTGTAAATATTGTTGTAAATTTTTCTCTTTAATCTGGGGCTTTTGAAATTCAGCAATGATATTTCTATGTCTTCCTTGTAAGATCTCTTAATGAATTTTCTCTATTTCTACTTTCTACTCTTTTTCTATCACTTCAGGACAATTTTCCTTGATTATTTCTTGTATTGTTGTATCAAGGTGTGCCTTTTTGGGAGAGATTCCCTCAGTCTTCCCAGACTCTGACTCCTAATCCCCAAGCAGGATGGGAGATGAAAGTTACTGTGCTTGAATATGAAGGCAAGCTCTACACCCAGTTAGTCACAGGGCTCCCAACTTGTTTCAATGGATCTATCCTGGAATTGTTTACACAATTGTACCTAAGGGCTTACACCATTGACAAACAAATAAAACATGGGGCAGAACAGGGGTCCTTCTAGGATAATTTAAGAAGTGCGAAAGAAAGACTCCAAGATGAGAGATTAACTTGTATGAAGTGTAAACAACTCCAGGATTTCCAGCAAGATTAACTATAATATTGAATAGAAAAATGGATTTTTCAATGAACTATTATATTTTCAGGATTTTATCTCAAATAAATCTGAGCACAATAGAAAATTTAATATATAAGTGCCAACATCAATGACTTATTTCTAGGATTCAGTAGGGATAAATTGTTTGAGTTTTATACATGGAAATGTATCTAAGATTGTATTTAATAATAGGGTATTCCAGAAGAAAGATTGGGGTAGAGCTGAGTATGATGTGACTCTAAAAAACAAAGCTGTCTAGAAAAAAGGTAAAAAAAAGTAATTATACTGTACCAAAGAGGTGTAATAATAAGAAGCAACACAGAAGCATTAGATGGGGGAACAAGTTCTGAAAGCTTACTTATATTGGGAATAGGTCAAAAAGGAATCCACACATATATACATACAGATATGTTTTATACACACACATATACTAGGTGGGTATAAAGAAATAAGGAGTGAAGGAACAGGATATGGCAGGTTAAAGAAGGGTGTTTAGATTAACAATAGGAGTAGTATAAATTGTGTAGATTAATAATACTGGGATAAAGAATGAGGGAAAGTGTTGAGGGAGAAAATAAGAGAAGAATCTATGGTGAGGGAGGGAGGAGTTGAAGAGATTAAATAATACTAAAGCAAGTTAACAGTTAGAAGTAAACTAGAAGAGTTAGCAGGGATAGGAAATAAATATACAGAAACATAATAACAATAATCAGGAATAGAATTTATTAGAAAATAAGTCATTGATCTTAGACAAAGTCAAACTTCAAAAAGATACACTTAAGAAAGAAAGTTACATTATGTCAATACTTATCAATATTATTTTAGATGTATGGATATGCATATGTCTATATGTATGTAGGTAAATGTATACATGTATATATGTATGTGTGTTTAAGAGTGCACTGATTTCTAAATACATATGAATACATAAATATTTCCATGTTTTACTGCACCCTGCTTGGAGGAGAGAGAAGTTGAAAAAAAGAATAGAGTAAGAAGTGTAGAGCAAGAACAAAAGAAAACTACAAAGGAGCAAAGAAAAGATAAACAATTATGAATGCAGTTTCTTCTATCATCATATATGCTTTTTTTTTTCTTCTGGAGACAACTGGGGTCAAGTGACTTGCCCAGCGTCACACAGCTAGGAAGTGTTAAATGTCTGAGGTCAGATTTGAACTCAGGTCCTACTGACTTCAGGACTGGTGCTCTATTCACTGTGCCACCTAGTTACCTCATATATGCTTTTTTGAGATGGAAATTTATTGTTATATATTTTTAATCCTTCCGAATCTTTTGTTGGGCACATGATGACATTTTTTTTTGCTTTCTTTTTCTATTTTTTTTTATTTTGCATTTAAGTTTTTCATATAAGAAAAAAAACCTGTTTATATATATATATATATATATATATATATATATATATATTTTTTTTTTTTTTCACTCATAGAATAAGTACTCAATGCTAATTGTTTCTATGTCCTCATTATTCCCTTTCTTCTTCGCCACTTGAAATCTGGCTCCAATACACATTATTGGACTGAATCTACCCTCTCAAAATTCATCAGTGACTTAATCTTTGTAGCCAGTGGTCTTTATTAAGTTTTTAATTTCCCGGGGGGTGGAGCCAAGATGGCGGAGAAGGCACACGCGACTTTCTAAGCTCTTCTCTTACCCTCTTTATCAATATTATATCGAGCCTCAAAAATAGTCTTGACTGCTACAATTCATAAAGATAAGAAGTATAACAACTCACCAGCCGAAGAAAATCTGCAGTCTCGCCAAAAAAGGTTTGTTCCGGGGCTAGGGGGGAGATCAGCGTAGACTGGGAGAGAAATTAGGTTCCAAGGAGAGCCTCAAACCGAAAGTGAAAGCACAGATCTCAGCACAAGCTCGCAGCCCCAACCCGCAGTACGGGGCTTTTCCTTGGGGCAGTTGCGAACCTGCACGGCAGGAGGGCACAGCCCAGGTTAGCCTCTAATCTGCACAGTGGGGGGCTCGGCTTGGGGCCATAGAGCTTTCGCAGGGCCGATTTGTTGGGCAGAGACGTTGGGGCAGAGACTGCCGGGCAGAATTCCGGTAGAATCGGCGGTTTGTGGTCAGCTGCTAATACCCACAGCCCCACAAGAGGCTCTGGCCTGGGGCAGTGACACTTTCACCCCTTAGTCTCTAGCCTAGGGCAATCGCTAACCCACACAGCCCAACTGGGCACTTCGATAGCTCGGCCAGTGCTGAATCCACCTCCTGTTGGGGGAAGGGAAAACTCTCACTCAGAGCACTCCCATACCTCGGAGCCAGAAACCGGTTTACATCTCTCCTGTTCTGCAGAGGAAGCTGGTAACCCCCTTGCCTAGGAGGCATACCCTAAAGGCTTTAAAACATGAATAAAAAGATGAAAAGAATTATCGACAGCTTCTATGCAGAAAAAGAGCAGGTCAGCAAACCTGAAGAGACAGCAAATAGCAAACATGCACCAGACTGTCCTCTTTTACATGATGCTCTCATAGAAGAGACCATTAAAAGTCTCAAAAGAGAGTTAGAAGATAAATGGGGAAAGGAAAGAGAAGCCTTACAAGAGAGCAACAACTTCCTGAAATACGAATTGGAAAAAGTAAAAAAAATCTCAGGAAAGTAAGAATTGTGAATTGGAAAAAATAAAGAATTCACTAGAAAGTAGGATTTGTGAATTGGAAAAGACAAAGAACTCACAAGAAAGTAGGATCTGTGAATTGGAAAAGACAAAGAACTCGCAAGAAAGTAGGATCTGTGAATTGGAAAAAGAAAATAATTCACTAAAAAAAAAAAAAAAATTAGTGAAATGGAAAAAAATTCCACAGACCAAAACAATACATTTAAAACCCAATTGACATATACAGAAAGAAGTAAAAAAAGCTAATGAAGAAAATAATTCTTTAAAAATTAGAACTGAACAAATAGAAACTAATGATTCATTGACACAGCAAGAATCAGTCAAGCAAAAACAAAAAAATGACAAACTGGAAAAAACCATGAATTATCTACTTGCAAAAATGACAGACTTAGAAAACATATCTAGGAGAGATAATCTGAGGATTATTGGACTTTCCGAAAACTATGATGAAAAAAAGAGCTTAGATACTATTTTACAAGAAATCATCAAAGAGAACTGTGCAGATGTAATAGAATCAGAAGGTAAAATAGGCATTGAAAGAATTCATCGAACACCTTCTGAAAGAAACCCTAAAATAAAAACCCCAAGGAATATTGTGGCCAAATTTCAGAACTATCAGATTAAGGAAAAAATTTTACAAGCAGCCAAAAAAAAAATTTTAAATACCGAGGTGCCACAATAAGGATCACCCAAGATCTGGCTGCCTCCACAATAAAGGATCGAAGGGCCTGGAATCTGATATTCTGAAAGGCAAAAGAACTTGGGATGCAGCCAAGAATAAACTACCCAGCTAAGCTGAGCATTTTTTTCCAGGGAAGAAGATGGACATTTAATGAAACAAATGAATTCCATTTGTTCCTAAGGAAAAAACCAGAACTAAACAAAAAATTTGATCTCCAACCATAGAACTCAAGAGATGCAGAAAGGTAAAAAATAACTCTTGAGAATTGTATTTCTGTTGTGGATATACAAAAAGAATACATGTATAATTTGATTTTACTGATATAACATAAAAAAGGGAAGTAGATATGGAAAAGGGATGATGGCAGAATAAGGTGGGAAGGAGGGATAAAAAGAGGGAAACCACATCCCACAAAGAGGCAAAGGAAACTTATCATATCTGAGGGAATTTAGAGAGGGGGAGGAACATTGTGTGAATCTTACTCTCATCAGAGTTGGCTCAAAGAGAAAATAATTGACATTTGTTTTAGAGAAAATTCTCTCTTGCCTCATTAAAAAAGGGGGAGAGGAAAAGGGAAAAGAAAAAGAGTAATAAGGGAAGGAAGTGTGCTCTTTTGCTTAGAGAGTTTATCCTTCTTTTTGACTTGTAGCTTCAGCTATGCCTACCAAATAGAAATCTTTATCTCCAAACTTGAATTTATTCCAAGGCCCCTGCTCTATGCTGTTCTGGGTATTATTTACTGAATACTTCTAAGTCAATTCAATAAGATGATGTATATAAAATAAGTAGAGGTAGTAGTCATTGATCTTTAACATGTTACATTGTCATCATTTGTGTTTATTAACAAGTTACAGAAATATCAACTATTAGTAGTAGTAGTGTTGTTATGCAATCATTTCAAATTCAAAATAGCTAAAATTAAATTCTTTACTATGTCTTCCAAACTAACTTTCTCTCTTCTTTTCTCTGTGTTAATTTACAACAGTTTTCCTAATCACTAAGCATAAAAACCAATCATTTACCAAGGTTTATCACTTTATCTTTCAAAATACTTCTTATGGGATAGAGCCAAGATGACAGAATAAACATAGGGACTTTCCTGAACTCTCCCAAATTCTTCTCCAGACAACTTTAAAATCATACCTTAAAATTTATTCTAGAGCAGCAGAACAACAAGAAAAAATGAATGAGGTGAAACAATTTAAAAGGTCAGAATCAAACATCTGTCTCATTGAATGAGAGTGGCTAAGTATAGTCTACTGAAGGCTTCATCTGAGCACAGCTCCTATGAGTTAGCCAGCAGCAAACCTTGGGGAGGGGGACTGAATTGGTAATAGTGACTTCTGGAACTTTGGCCCACAGACAGAAGTGGCTGAAAACTCGGCCAGAAAATTACAAGGTATACCTCATTGACATTGGGCGGGGGATTCTGAACATTAGAGTGGTTGTAATGATATAGAGACCCTGGTCACAGTTTCAGGTCAGTGCAGAGTGCTTATGGGAACTCACAGACCAGGAGAATAGTGCTTACACCTTTGCTTAGAACATTTAAGCTTGGAAAAATTGAAAAATTATAAAATCCCAGAACTAGCTCTAACAAAAGCATCATGAAAAAAATCTGAAGCTTGGGACATGGCCGCCTTCACTCAGGAAGCAGAGTCTAACTTTAGCATCAAGTAAAAAGTAAGCAAATAATCTAGAAAAATAAGCAAGCAACAACAATTATAAAAGAACCGGACTATAGACTGTTAGTATGGTGACAAGGAAGATCAAAACACAAATTCAGAAAAAAAGGCAACAAAGTCAAAATAGCTATCTAAAAGCTTCAGCATCCACCCCTACCCCCCAGAATTCCTTGAAGAGTTTAAAAATGAGACAGACAAACACCCACATACAGACATAGAAAGAGGGGGGGAGAGGAAGGGAGGGCGATAGGGACAGAGAGAGAAAGAGAGAAAGAGAAAGAGAGAGAGAGAAAGAGAGAGAGAGAGAGAGAGAGAGAGAGAGAGAATAAATGATGCAAGAAAATCCTGAAAAAAGAATCAGCTGTTCAGTAAAGAAGTTGAAAAAAATACTGAAGAAAATATTACCTTAAAAAAACCCAGAATTTGTATCTTGCATAGAAAAGAATGTACAAAAGTTCACTGAAGAAAATAATTTCTTAAAATTAGACTCGAGCAAGTGTAAGTCAATAACTCCATGAGACATTAAGAAAAACTAAAATAAAATCAAAATAATGAAAAAATACAAGAAAAT
The DNA here is from genome assembly GCF_902635505.1 of Sarcophilus harrisii. Classification (NCBI taxonomy): domain Eukaryota; kingdom Metazoa; phylum Chordata; class Mammalia; order Dasyuromorphia; family Dasyuridae; genus Sarcophilus; species Sarcophilus harrisii. The sequence continues at coordinate 141,131,515 of NC_045428.1, read as the reverse complement.
ATTAAATCTCTTATTGGAAAAAACAATTGATATGGAAAATAAGGAAATATAATTTAAGAATTATTGGACCATCTGAGAGTCATGATGAAAAAAAGAACACAGACATCATATTGCAAGAAATCACTGTGGAAAACTGTCCTGGTTTTCTAGAATGCAAAGGTTAAATAGAAACTTAAAGAACCCAGTGAAAGACATCCCCAAATAATAAAATAATAAATCTTCAAAAATATTATAGACAAATTCCATTGCTCCCAGGTTAAGGTGAAAATATTGTAAGCAGTCAAAAAGAAATAAGTATTATGGATTCACAATCAGGATAACTTAGTATTGAGTAGCTTCCACATTAAAAGGTTGAAGGACTTGGAATTTGATATTCAGAGGGCAAGGGAGTTAAGATTGTAACCAAGAATCACTTAGCAAAAATGAGCACAATCCCTTGGGGAGAAAAAGTGATATTTAATGAAATGGAAGACTTTCAACCATTCCTGCTTAAAAAATCAGAGCTGAATGGAAAAATTGACTTTCAAATACAGGACTTGAGAGTAGCATAAAAGGTGAACAGGAAAGGGAAATCATCAAAGATTCAACAAGGTTAGACTGTTTATGTTCCTATACAGAAAGATGGTATATGTTACTCCTTAGAACTTTCTTATTATTGAGGTAATTAAAAGAACTACACATAGAGGGCAGGGGTAAATTGATGGGATAATATCTAAAAAAAAAAAAAGGGGGGGGGGGGTTGAAAGAGAGATGCAGTAAGAGAAAGTAGGTAAGGACCGAATGGCTTAAATTATCTCACATATAAAAGTGAGAAAAGATCTTTACAATAGAGTTTTTGCATGGGGTAGTGGGAAACACTTGAACATTACTTTCTTTGGAATTGATTCAAATAAAAAATAATTTAAGCCCTCAGTTGGGTAGAGAAATCTACTTTATTCTGTAGGGAAGTAGGAGGGAAATGGGATAAGGGGAGGAAATTAAAGATAAACTAATGTATTCAGAATGATGGTAATCAGAACAAAACACTTTTGAGGAGGTATAGAGTAAAAGAGAGAGGATATGCAATTAATCATTATAATTTTTGGGAAAAATAAGGCAATTTTCTGTAATAAAGACCTTGTTTCTTTAATAAATAGAGAACTGAGTCATATGCGAAGGAATCCAAATTATTCTCCATTTGATAAGTGGTCAGTGGATATAAATAGACAGTTTTCAGATAAAGAGATAAAAGCTTTCTATAGTCATGAAAAAATGCTCTAAATCTCTGTTGATTAGAGAAATACAGATGAAAAATAACTGTTTAGCCAGTAAGTTAATATGACAGAGAGGGAAAATGACAAATTTTGGAAGAGATATGGGAAAATTGGGATACCAAAGCATAGTTGATAGAATTGTAAACTGATTCAGCCATTGTGGAGAGCAATTTGGAACTATGCCCAAAGGACTAAAAATCATTAGATACCACTTTTAAAAGGTAAACGTCCTTTACTTTTTTTACTTGTTATTTATAGCAACTTTTAAAAGGAGATGCCCATCAATTTAGAAATGCCGAATTTTAATTAATTTAAGAATTCTATTATTTTATAAGAAGGATTTTCAAGAAATCTGGAAAGGCTTACATTAACTAATGCAAAAGGAAACGAGCAAAACCAGTAAAACAGTGTACAAGTAACAGCTATATTATATAATATAATGATCAACTGTGAATGACTTACCTAATGGCTTATCAGTGATACAAGACTGTTCTGAAAGATTTATGATGGAAGAAAAATTCTCTCCAATTCCAGAGAAAGAAATGGAGTCTGAATGTAGATCAAAGCAAACTATTTTTGAAATTCTTTTTTGATCCTTTTTTCTTTCACAGCATAACCAATATGAAAATATGTTTTGAATGATTGCACATGCATAACCTGTATCAAATTGCTTGCTTTCTCAATGACAGAGGAAAGAATTTGGAATTCAAAATGTAAAATTTTTTTTTTTCTTAACTTGGCATTCAATTCCAAGATAATGTGTTTCAAGTTAACTTTATCTGTCTTTTCCATTATTCTCCTATTAAAATCTTTTACTATGGCAAAATTAACTTTACCCAATCAGTCAACAAGTATTTATTAAGTGCTTATTATGTGCCATGAACTGTGCTAAGAACTGGGAATAATGGAGGGTGATAATAACACAGGAAATGTGAGGACAGAAGGAGGAGAACAAGGAGTGTAGGATGTTGAAGAATGAAGATAGATGACCTAGGCATCCTGCTTTAAAACAGAAGTTCTTGGACGAACATCTTGTCAGAAATAGGGTCTTCACGGATGGAATATATCTACTGTGTGAACTCCAGGAGCTAGAAGGGTTAGGGTTAGGGTTAGGGTTAGTCTGGGGCATTATAATAATAATGCTAGTAGAGTCAAAAGTGCAGTTTGGAGAGGAAAGAAGACTTATATTCAGTCATTCAGTTTCCTAACATGTCTTGAATTTTTCCTTCCTCTCTTTTCTCTTCACTTTGGCTATTTGCCCACAGTGCCTCTTTCTTAGGCAAATCCTATCCATCATTCAGGGGCTATTTCCATTGCTTAGTCTTTAGAACTTTATAAGTCATTCTCCTTCCTCTAAATTTAGAACATTTGTTGCCAAAAATTTCACAGTTATGCATCTACTAAATTGAAGTAGCTCTTTTGATCACTGAGAACTAGTGGGAACCGGAGAAATGTTTAGTCTACTGCTCATTTAACAGAAAATGAGATTAAGGCCAAAGAATTAAAAGGACTCCTCTGATAACATAATTAATATAAGGAAAAGCTGGGATTTGAACCCAAAGTCTCTGACTCCACACCCAACTAAATTACCTGTGTTGTTTTGTTTACTTTTCTTTTATTTAACTATATTATATATTTTTGCCTTCTCTTAAGTAAACACTAAATTTTTAGAGGGCAGCTTTGTTCATAGGTATTCACCATATATTTTTATTTGATTCAGAAAACAGGATGTTGCAGAATTTGGACTATGTTATGACAAGTTTTATTAGACAAATATGATAAAGATTCCATTATTAAAAACAATATTTTCACTCTTGTCACATAAGAATATTTTGACAGCTGCTGATTTCAACTTTGGTCTTGTAATTGTTCTGACTTTACTTTTTGTACAACAACATAGTTTTCTTGTTCTTCATTTATTTATTTTTCTGTTTATCTTTTTATTTGCTTTTTGTATGTTTATTGGTTTATTGTCTTTTAGAACACAAAGCCAAGAGATCATACTGTCATTAAAGTGAGCTTCAGAGACAAATCATATAGTATTTAATGTACAGAAGGAAGTGCAAGAGGGAACACTTTAATTGCATATGATTAAGTCTAATTTTACCGAATCACAGATGCATAGTTAACGGGACTTCAGCTACTTTAGAAGGGATCCTCTAAACTCTACAGAGAATCCCTATTTCTAGGTACCCAATAAATCCAGTCTCTGCTTAACAGTCAACAGTGGGCACCAGAAACTCACCTCCTTTTCAAAAATATACTAAATGAATAGATTGGATATATATTAATTTTGTATTTGCTGTTGTTACTTGAAAAAATATTCATGACTCAGCTTTTCTACAAGTATAATAACAAAAGAGTGGTTGAATTTGTTTCATACTTTTAGCTAAATCAAACATTCCTATAAGTAGTCATAAATCAAAGAATTTCAAAGTTATAAAAGAGGTCCTACAGGTCATGTATATTATCTTCTTACTCATTTCAGGAATTTATTCTTCAGCATACCAAAATACTCATAGCAATAATGAGTTAGTTGCTACAGATATCAATTTTAAGTTCTTTACATTGATTGTAAATTGTTGACACTTAGGCTTGTATTTTCTGGGTCTTTTTCTTTTTTAATTAATCACAGACTATAGTAAATACTTGTTGGTTAATGAACTACAATTATGGAAACCTAAGCAAAAGTTCAAATAGGTTTTCCCCTTTTCCAATCCATTGTCTCCATAAATTTTCTTATCTTAATGTGAGTATCTGATTTTGAAGGAACAACTAGTCATACTGGGCTTACTTGGCATTTGCTATAAGTCTATACATAAGCTACTGCATGAATTTGATCAGCTATTTTTAAAATTTAATTATCAAACTGTGCAAGCCAGGAAAATTCCCATTCATTCAACAAATATTTCTTTTTATTTAATACACTTAATTTCCCCCTAAATTGCATATAACACATTTTAAACATTTCCCTTTAAAAAAAAAATTGAGTCCCAAATTATATGTTTCCCTTCTTCTTTTGCCTCCCCCTTCCCTGAGACAGTAAGCAATCTGTTATTAATTTACAGAATAAGAAAATTCTCATTTCAGAGGTTACATGTCCTGGAAAGCACATCTCCAGGAAAGCTAAACTCAGCATCTTTGTTTCTGTATGTGTTTGCAGGAGAAATTCTCCTCCTGTCTTCAAGTAATCCATGTTGGCTATTGGAATGGTGTTCCTGACATTTTCCTTTCCCCTCGCCAAAAGTAATTTATTTCATAGTTATCAGAACAGTTCAAAGAGAAATATCATAGTTGTTCAGAAAATACATATTAAATAAAATTGAGGAGTTTAAATATTTTATAGGATAGCTAGTAAAATAATTTTACTCCCTACTTGTTGACAAACAAATGTTATTAAAGCATTTCTATATAAATGTCATGTGTAAAAATGTCTTTATGATTGCATCTCAATTCTAAAGGCTTGCATATGTCTAAAGTATATAATTTCAGAGGGCAGCTTTGTTCATAGGTATTCACTATATATATGTCGCAGAGTTTAGATTATGTTATGACAAGTTTTATTAGACAACTATGATAAAGATTCCATTATTAAAAACAATATTTTCACTCTTGTCACATAAGAGTATTTTGACAGCTACTGATTTCAACTTTGGTCTTGTAATTGTTCTGACTTTACTTTTTGTAAATTATGTAATTTATGAAAGTAATTATAAATTATGTAATTATATAAAGTAATTATGAAAAGTTCTTTCCAAACCTTAAGATTCTGGGTAAATATTAATCATTAATCCTTTCACATTTTACTCATATCCCTATTATTTCTAAAATGTTTCCCCACTATATCCCAGTCATTGAACTTTCCCTTATAACAAAAAAATAGCTAGTACAAATTGTTTATTTATTTATTTTTTCATTTGGTAATTTAATTTTCCCCAGTTACATGTGAAAACTATTTTTTACATTCACTTTTTAAAATTTTGGGTTCCAGATTCTTAATTTTCCTCCTTTCTACTCCCCCACCTTCACTGAGAATGAGAACAATTTAATATAGGTTATAAACATTTCAATAATTGTTATGATGTGAAAAAAACATAAATTGACTCCCCAAAAGACAACACTCAAGAAAAATAAAGTAAAAAAAAGTATGCTTCAATCTGAATTCAGATACTATCACTTCTTTCTCTGGGTAGGTATAGCATTTTTTCATTATAAATGCTTCAGAGATGTCTTAGATCATTGTATAATTGAGAATAACTATGTCATTCACAGTTGATCATCATAGAATATTGTTGTTATTTTGTAAAAATACATGACATTTTGCAACCACTCATGGAGTTCTTCCCAAGTTTTTCTGACATCATCTATTCATCATTTCTTATAGCACAATAATAGTATTACTTCATAATCACTTACCATAATTTATTCAGCCATTGCTCAATTGATAGGCATCCCCAGAATTTCCAAGTTTTTGCACCCAGGAAAAAACTGATATCTACTTTATCTATCTATATCTAATCTATATATTACACAGAGGTCTGTTTCACCCCCCTTTTAGTGGTATTGCTAGGTCAAAGTGTATGTATGGTTTATAACCCTTCAGAAATATTTCCAAATTTCTCATCAAAATGGTTGAATCATTCCACAGCTCTACCAACAATGCACTACTATCTTATTTTTCTCACTTCCCCTTCAACATTTGTCACTTTCCTTTTCTGTCTTATTAGTCAATCTAATAGGTATGTGGTAGTACTCCAAAATTGGTTTAATTTGCATGTCTCTAATCAATAGTGAGTTAGGGCTATAGATAGTTGTGATTACTCCATCTAAAAATAATGATCTTTTGATCATTTAGCAATTGGATAATGACCTTAATTTTTATAAATTTAATTCAGTTTCCTATATGATTGAGAAATGAGACCTTTATCAGAAACCCTTCAAATTTTTTTCCTCCTAATTACTCTTACTAACTGTATTTCCCCGTTTATTCAGTTCTCTCTTTCTCCTTTCACTCTGTTCCTCTTCAATGTTTTGCTTTTGACTACTTTCTTTCCCAATTTGCACTCTCCTCTGTCACCCCCCCCCCACACACACACCCCATCCACTTCCCCTCCTACTATCTTGCAGGGTAAGATAGATTTCTATACTGAATCAGTTGTGTATGTTGTTCTGTGTTTGAGCCAATTATGATGATCCAAAGTTTTCCTCACTTCCTCGTCCTTTTCCCTGTTCTCCTACATTGTAAAAGCTTTTTTTTTTACCTCTTTTATATATAATTATCCCATTCTATCTTTTTTATTCTCCCAAAACATTTCTCTTTCACCCCTTAATTTTATCTTTTAGATAGGATCCCCTCACATTTACCTGATACCTATGCCCTTTGTCTCCGTCTCTGTCTCTCTCTCTCTATGTGTATGTGTGTGTTTGCGTGTATACACACACACACACACAAACACAAACACACATATGTGTGGATACTCCTATAACCTCTAATAATAAGAAAGCTCTGAGTTAGAAATACCATCTTTACATGTAGGAATGTAAACAGTTTAATCTTATTAAAGAACTTAAGATTTACCTTTCTTATTTATCTTTTTCTGTCTTCTCCAGCATCTTGTATTTGAAAGTTGAATTTTCTATTTAGCTCTGGTCTTTTCATCAAACATTCTTGGAAATTCTTTATTTCATTGAATATTCACCTTTCTCCTAATGGAGTATACTCCGACTTGCTGAGTACGTGATTCTTGGTTATAGTCCTAACTCCTTTGCCCTTCCAAATATCATATTACAAGTCTTCTGACCCTTTCATGTAGAAGATGCTAAAATTTGAATTATCTTAACTATGACTCCAAGATACTTGAATTGTTTTTTTTCCTAGCTACTTGAAATATTTTCTCCTTGACCTGGGAAATCTGGAATTTTGCTATAATATTCCTGGGAATTTTTATTTTGATATCTCTTTCAGGAGGTAATCAGTGTAAACTTTCCATTTTTCTTTTACCCTCTGATTCTCCAATATTAGGAGAGTTTTCCTTGACATTTTCTTGAAAGATGCTTTTTTTTTTTTTTTTTTTTTTTTTTTTTTTTTTTTTTTTTTTTTTTTTTTTTTTTTTTTTTTTTTTTTTTTTTTTTTTTTTTTTGATCATGGCTTTCAGGTTGCACAATAATTTTCATATTCTCTCTCCTGGATCTATTTTCCTGGCCAGTTGTTGTTCCCAAGTCATGTTTCACATTGTCTTCTATTTTTTCATTCTTTTGGTTTTGCTCATTGTTTTTTGATTTCCCATAAAAACATTAGCTTCTTTTTGCTAAATTCTAATTTTTAAAGGCTTATTTTCTTTAGTGAATTTTTGTACCTCTTTTTCCATTTATACATTTCGACTTTTAAAGGAGATGTTTTCTTCAATGCATTGTTTCTCCCCAATTTAGCCAATTCTGCCTTTTAAGGCATCCCTTTTTCTCATTGGCTTCTTTTTGAAACTTCTTTACTATTTAGACTACTCTCTTTTTTAAGGTGACTTTCCAAGGGTCACACAGCCAGGAAGTATTAAGTGTCTGAGGCCGGGAACTCAGTCAGGTCCTCCTGACTTTAGAACTGGCACACTATCCACTACACTACCTAGCTGCCCTTTACTTGATTTTTAAAATCTGCTTTTTTAGTTCTCCTATAACCTGTTCCTAATTCATATTTTTCTTGGAGGCTTTGGATATAAAAACTTTGATTTTGTTATCTTCTGAATGTGTGCTGTGATCTTCCTTGTCATAACAACTTTGTATGGGCAGAGTCTTTTTTCTGTTGTTTGCTCATTTTCACAGCCTATTAGTTGACTTTAACTCTTTGTTGAAGTAGTTCTTTGTTTCCAGGAAGGAGGTTGACTATCTCAAGTTTCAGAGTTGTGTGCAGCCGTTTTCAGAAATACTTCCAGGGACTTGAAAGTTTTCAGTTCTTCCAAGGTAGTATGATCTAAGAAGAGGTTTTACTATTTTCCTGCTATGTGCTCTAGTTTGTGAGTGACCACAAGTATTTTTTCCTTCCCTGAAACTGTGAGAAGAGTACCTGATACAAGCTCTCATGTGCTACTGCTCTTCTTAGTCCCATGACTGCCTCTTAGGACTACCACTCATATTTGAGTATGGGCAAAGTAGTAAAGTCCTGCCTTGGTGCTAGCAAGAGACTCCTGTGATCTCCTTCTGACCAGTTGTTCAGTCCACTTAACTCTGTGGGACTAAATGTTCTAGAAGTTGCTCCTGCTGATTCAGGATCTCTCAAGACTGGCTCCTGGTTTGTTGGAGCCATGGTTGCAGTGGTGTGGTCTATGCTGGACAGTACTCCACTCATACCCTGATGTGGCAGATCTTTCCTGCTGACCTTCTCCTTGGGCCAGAAAATTGTTTCATTCTGTCATTTTGTGGAATTTGATGTTCTAAAATTTGTTTAGAGTCATTTTTAAAAAGTATTTGGAAGGGTTTGAAGAAGAACTCTGGCAAATCCCTACCTTTTCTCTACCATTTTGCTTCTGCCTTCCATCTGATAATTTCAATTGCTTCATAGAGTATGAAAATTTTTTAGAATTTTACTTTACTACAAAGAAAAGGAAAATGATTTCATTACCTGCTTGCCTAAATTACTGTTGGACATTGCAATTAATCAGAGTTGGGTGCTATTTGAAGTTTTTACTTACATCTTTATAATCATTTTACATAGATATATTATACATATATAATATCTATCACATATATTACTCACACATATATATTATATTTATCATATATCACACACATACACATATATATGTTAGATTATGCTTACTTTACTCTGCATTGATTCATACAAGTTTTCCTTTGCTTCTTTGAATTCCTCAGTGATGATTTTAGTGCCACAATAATAATCCATTTCATTTCTATAATATCATTTGTTCAATCATTTTCCAACTGATAAGCATCAATTTAGAGATGAGCAATCTGTAAATCAATTAGAAAAATATACATGACTGACTTTGAATGTAATAGCTAGTACATGATTTGATATGAAAACGTACTGAAAGAAAAAATCCTTTTCTTTACAATTCCTTTATCCATGGCCCTGTTTTGATAGTCAAGATTTCTGCTTTAGTAAATTCAGATTAAGACATTAAAATGTAAATACTTCCCATGGGGTAATATATTAAACCAATGTCAGATACCTTAGTTCCAATTAATCTTTCAGATTAGCAAGACAGTCTTGTAGTTGGGCCCCGAGGGATTCAGGTATGAGACTGAGCTTTTTTTTTTTTTTTTAATGATAGATTTGACCAGATAATTAAATGCTATTCAGGATGGCAGATACAGATTGGGATGCCCCCATGTGGAAATCTGAGCAATCAGGTGACAACATTGATAGCTTATAGACATTAAATAACACAAAAAAGATAAAGACATAAGGGGAAGTCCAAAAAATCATCACTTGCTTTAAAATTTTGTGTGGGAACAAGTTTTGGCAAAGGCAATAAAACCAAATAATTCTAAGTGTTTAACTTTAAAACTCAGGAGCATCTTTGGCATATAGTGTATATATCAATCACTTTATGCTTTAGTATTCAGATTTTATGAGTTATTATAGGAAATTAAAAAAAAATTCATTCTATAGGTAACCCATGCTGTACTTATATAGGCTGGTTCTTGGTTGAGAACTATCTAATCTATCATCAAGCCTGTATATCCCTCCATTATGTAAAGTTTTGTCAAACTTGCACTCCATTGACATAAAATCTGGATAATTTATCCAGGATTACTTTTAAAAGTATAATAACTACTAAATAGTTTATTGTCCTGCTACATGGGAACAATTTACTATTTATACACAGAAGCCATTTAATATTTATACATGATCATTGTTGAACTTACTAGAATTAAAGTGAATATTTACAGAGTTATATTTTCTCTTGTCTTTTTTACTTTGTAGGCTGTTATGTGCTTGTATTTTTCTGGTGTGCCATGTTTAATTGTGATTACTTATTATTATTATTATTTTTTTTTGCTTTTATCTTCTGGATGCTCTTTAGGGATTTTGAAGAACCATTTCTTCACAACTGGTGATTTTAAGCATTGTCTCTAGGGCAGGTATTCTTAACTTCTGCTCCATAAACCCTAAATGAGTCCCTGAATTTGAATGGGAAATAATTACATATTTATTTTCATTAAATTTTGGGTTTCTTTGTGATCTTATTTATTTTATTTTATGCATTTGAGGCCATTATTCAAATAAGGGACTCCTAGACTCCACCAGATGGACAAAGAGGTTCAAAAACAATCAAGAACCTCTTATTTAGAGATACTATATTTTTTATTAAAAGCTTTAATAAGAAGTGTAAGGTTGTGTTGTCACTTGTGCATTGGAAATTACCTGAGTTTAAGTGAAAAGAACCTAGTCATAGTCACAAGCAAATTACTTGAAGCAAAAAGACAGATATTTCCCTTCTTCTTTCTTTGAAAGAAAATTCAAATAATAGCAAGAAGATATTTAATCCAAAGTACCTTTGACTTTGCAGTAATAGCATGAGACTATATTGTTGAAGATCTGCAAAGATCATTTTTCAGTGTTCAAAATCCATAAAACTGCCCATTTTAGTTAACAGAGCAGCATTTTACCTATCATTATTTCCCATCTATTTGCTGAAAGGTCAGAGAATTCATACAATCTTGACATCACTGTCTGCATAGTCACACTCAGGAAAGGTATGTGATGACTAAAGCATATTGCATCATAAAGTGTGGGTTATTCCTGCTAGGGTTACATAAATGACAAATGAAGCCTTTTGACTTATATTTGAAATTCACATTAATATATAAGATTTATTTTGCGCAGCTGCTGATCAGTTCAAGTAGATAATGACTGATATGACCTCCTTTTGATTAACATTGTGAAAAAAGGTGAATGTTTTGATGAATGAAGTACAGTTATCTATATTTATCTAGTTGAGAAATCCATTCAGGAGGAGTAAGTTCTACTTTCATAAATCAAATATTGGTAAATAGTTTGACTAAATTGTACCTTTTAAATTATTTAAATTTTTATGTTTTAGGTTTAAAATCAGCATAGGAGTACCATTAGTTAGAATACTCTTGAGGTTACAATTAGAATATTTGTCATAAAAACTGAACATATCAATGAGTATACTCATCCCAAAAGGGTTTCAATATTTAATTTTCTCCCTTTGGTTTACTGACATTGTTGAATTCTTCATTTTACAAAAAAATATTAAAGTCTGTAGCAGTCATTTTATGAGTCTCTTTAAAATAATACAGTTGAATTTATATGTAATTTATTTTTTCCAGTCTCATTTTTCCTTATTTTTTCCAAGATTTGCTGCTCCTAATTTCCTGAACCTTTGCTTGTGGTAAAAGCTCCAGATCATTGGATAGTTTAATTACAGGCTTTTGGCTGAGCCATGAACTCTGTTCCTTCAGGCAGAGTTTCCCTGGAATCAGTGACTCATCAGTCCAATGTCGTACAGTGGGATCAAAAAGTTAAATGAATTAAAGATAAAGGATCTTAGCAGTTATGATCAGGCTCTGTATGAGCAAGTCATTTTAGCTTCCTTTTCTAAGCCTTTGGTGCAATTATAATAATATAACTATTCTTTACAAGTATGTTTTTTACTAAGTGAAAAATCACTGTAAAGACTTGACATCTTAACATCCTACCGTCATATTTCTATTTTTAGATGATTGCCAAACAGCAAAATGAAGTCTATGAAGGTACTGTAGTCACTAAAAAAAAAACATTTTCCTTCTGGAAGTCTTCCTAAATTCTGTGAGAATCAAAACATGTCCAACTTAAGTAGGCAGAAGTCCATTATGACACTGGTTCAAAAATATTTTTTTTCTTTCCAGGTAATTATTTTAATAATTAAGTTAAAAAAAATCTTAGCCTCATATCATCTTACTATTTAAAATGTTTCTTCCCTTCTCTCTCTCTTTCTTTCTCTCTTTGTATCTCTTTCTTTCTCTTATTTTCTCTCTTGCTTTCTCTCTCTTTTTCCTTTGTTCCTCCCTCCCTCCATCCCTTTCTCCTTCCCTCCTCCCTCCTTCCCTCCATCCCTTTCTCCTTCCTTCCCTCACTTCTTTCCTCCTTCTCTCCATCCCTTCCTTCCTTCCTTCTTTCCTTTCTTTCTTCCTTCCTTCCTTCTTTTCTTCCTTCCTTCCTTCCTTCCTTCCTTCCTCTTCCCTTCCTCCCTTCCTTCCTTCCTTCCTTCCTTCCTTCCTTCCTTCCTTCCTTCCTTCCTTCCTTCCTTCCTTCCTTCCTTCTTTCCTTCCTCCCTTCTTTCCTTCTTCCCTCCATTCCTCCCTTCCTCCCTTCCTTCCTCCCTTCCTCCCTTCCTCCCTTCCTCCCTTCTTCCCTTCCCCCTTTCCTTCATTTTAAAGATCCAAAGTGATCTTTAGGTATTATATATATATATATATATATATATATATATATATATATGTAATAATAAGTATAATATGGTTTGGAGAAACAGTGTGAGAATGTGGTTAAAAAGAACTGACCTTGGTGTCAGAAAGACTCAGATTTGGGTACCACATCATGACTCATTGTGCTCTAGATGACACACTAACAATAGAAATTGTAGGGGACTTTCCCATCTCCATTGGTAGAGTGAATTTCCTTAACAAGTTGTTAACAACATAAATGAAATAACAGGAATAAAAAATGTAACTTTAAAGAAAATCTGTATTCATTCATTATTCATTGTTGGCATAAAATGACACCAACTTCCATAGGAGCAACATTCGATATTTTGGTTTGGGAAAACATCCAATTAGATACAACACATTATATATTAACACTGCAAAACCAGATACCCTATTCAACTCCAACAAGATTACAAAGTTGGAATACTTAGATAATCTCTATATATCGCTAACCTTAGTTTCTGCTCTAAATGTTAAGATCTTTTAATCTTATAAATACTAAAAAATGGTTTTACACAGTTTTCTTTTGTCTTTTGAAAAATATAAATATCTTTTTTTGTCTTCTATAATTCTTAATTTATCTATCTATTCTTCTTCCCTCCAACTGCTGAGAACTATTTCTCACAAAAAGTGTTAAAGGGGGGGGGAGAAAATAATTCATTGAAATACATTGAAAAAATCTGACATTAGATGCGTTTTTTACATCCATATTCTTCTTATCCCTGCCAAGAAGCAAGAAGGATGTTTCTTATCATAAAAAATAGCTAATATTTACATTGTGATATGATGTATGTATATGTGTGTAAAATCTTATGAGATTCTTAAAACTATCCTATAAATTCGATGCTATTATTATCCCCATTTTACATATAAGGAAATTGATATTGAGAGATTGTGTCTTCTCTGAGCTCATATATCTACAAATGTCTAAGAGGATTCAAATTTAGCACTCTATGATGCCACCAAGCTATCTTATTATATTTTCTTATATCATATCATAATTCTCTAGCCCCAAGGTTGAGCATTATAATTTTGCAGCATTCAATTTCAGTTGTTCTATCATTATTATTTTCATTTATATTTTTATAGCAATTGTGTATTATTTTTTCCTGTTCTGCTTGTCACTTTATATCTGTTATCCTTCCCATGCTTCCTTGTATGTGTAATATTATTTCTTATAAAATATTTATATATAATTGCATTGCTTTGTCAAAATTGTTAAATCATTTCTCTTTATTTTTTGAATTGTCTTAGATGATTTTATTGCTGAAAAGGGCATAGTCTATCAAAGTTGATCACTGTACAATGTTGCTATTACTGTGTACAATATTTGTCTGGTTCTGCTTACTTCACTCAGCATTTCATGTATCTATTTCCAGTTTTTTTTTTTTTCTGAAATCTGTTCATTTCCTATAGTGCCAATAGTATTCTATTATATACATATGCCACAACTTGTTTAGCCATTTCCCAGATGATGGGCTCAGTTGTCCCTCAATTTCCAATTCCTTGTCCACCAAAAAAAGAGCTGCTATAAATATTTTTGTGCATATGGGTCCTTATCCATTTTTATGATTTTTCTGAGTTATAAACCCAGTAATGGTATTGCTGGATCAAAGTTATGTGCAGCTTTATAACCTTTTGGCCATACTTTCAAATGGTTCTCCAGAAAGATTGGATGAGTTCACAATGACACCAACAGTGAATTAGTGTTCCATTTTCCCCAAATCTTCTCCAAATTTATTATTTTCCTTTTCTGTCATATTAGCTTGAATTGTGTTTATAATAAGCATCACAGAATATTGTATTTAGGAGGATATAGATTAGGCAACTGAGAAGTTAAAATGATATGACAATGTCACCTAGCTAATAAAAATCAGAGTTAGGACATGAATCTAGAACTTATGACTCCAAGATTTAATGTTTTTTTCCCCCCAACTATAAAATGTTTCTTTCTTTTTCTCAATGATTTGAAATTCATCAGGACCATCAATTTGAACTAAGAAGATTTCAAAATGATGTATTTATTTTAGGTCTATCTAATTAGTTCTTTTAGAATTATGGACCTAGAGTTACAAGCTGATATTAGAAACCATTCCTGAAGGAAAATCTGTGCTACAGTATCCACACAAGTACTTTATTTAGCATGAAGATCTCCTGAGGTTGACCATTCCACCTTTTTATAGTTCTTTATTTAAAAAAATATATTTTTCTCATTATCTTTTGTTTTTATATCACCTATATTTCCCAATATATGCTTTCATTTTTCCCCTTCTGAGAGTCATCACTTATAACATGGAATTTTAAAATAGAGGAAAAATAATTTAGAAAAACTAACACATCAAAAAAATCTGTCCTCTTGTGCTATGGGTCAAATGGAATAATATTAGTAGATAGTCTAAGAGCACAATGTCTGGCACATGTTAGGCATTATAAAAATGGCTATTCTTTTTTTCCTCTTTACCACAATCCCACACTTCCTCTTTTTTTAGCTGTTTTTTTTTTTTTAATTAAAGTCTTTTTATTTTCAAAACATTTGCCTAGATAATTCTTCAACAATTGCAAAACCTTGTGTTCCAAATTTCCCTTCCCTTCCCAAACCCCTCCTCTAGATGGCAAGTAATCCAATATATGTTTAACATGGTAGAAATATATGCTAAATCCAATGAATGCATATATATTTATGCAGTTATCTTGCTGCACAAGAAAAATAAAATCAAACAGAAAAAATGAGAAAGAAAATAAAATGCAAGCAAACAACAACAAAAAGAGTGAAAATGCTATGTTTTGAACCACAATCAATTCCCATAGTCCTTTCTCTGGGTATAGATGGCTTTCTTCATCACAAGATCATTGGAACTGGTCTGAATCATCTCATTAATGAAGAGAGCCTCATCCATCAGAATTGATCATTGTATTATCTTGTTGCCATGTAGAATGAAATCTTGGTTCTGCTCATTTCACTTAGCATCAATTCATGTAAGTCTCTCCAGGCCTCTCTGAAATTGTCCTATTGGTCATTTCTTACAGAACAATAATATTCCCTAATATTCATATACCCTAATTTATTCAGCCATTATCCAACGGATGGGCATCCACTCAGTTTGCAGTTTTCTTGCCACTACAAAGAGGGCTGCCACAAACATTTTTGCACATGTGGGCCCCTTTCCCTCCTTTAAGATCTCTTTGGGATAAAAGTCCAGTAGAAACACAACTGTGCATACACAGTTTGATAACCCTTTGGGCATAGTTCCAAATTATTTTCCAGAATGGCTAGATCAGTTCACGATTCCACCAAAAATGTATTATTGTCCGTCCCAGTTTGGTTGAACCATCTCACAGCCTCACCAACAATGCATTAGTATATCCATCTTTCCCCAAGCTCTTCACTGTTAATTAATTATGACCATATCCCCATTTTGTCTTTTTTTTCCAATTCAGTAAAAAATTATTAAGTACCTTTGTGAGTTATTTATTGAGGGAGGGAGAAAGATATAATCACATTTACCTTGCAATGGATGAATTTAAGGTTGTAAGTATGAATTGCACCTTTTACTGTTTTCAATAGAAAACACTTACCTTTACCTGCATGATACCAAATATGCAGTTTTAATACCTGCTTCTTTTTATACAATATATAGCCAGTGAATTTTCTTCTGCAGCTGCCCTCTCTTCCTACTGTTTGCTGGAAGAATATTCCCTGCTACTAACTTGCCATTGAAAAGTGACCTGGATTGTAGTGTGCCAGTTAATAACAATATCAAGGGGGAAGGGGGGGGGGGGGGGAAACAGAGCCAAGATGGCGGAGAAGGCACACGCGACTTTCTAAGCTCTTCTCTTAACCTCTTTATCAATATTATATCGAGCCTCAAAAATAGTCTTGACTGCTACAATTCATAAAGATAAGAAGTATAACAACTCACCAGCCGAAGAAAATCTGCAATCTCGCCAAAAAAGGTTTGTTCCGAGGCTAGAGGGGAGATCAGTGTAGACTGGGAGAGAAATTAGGTTCCAAGGAGAGCCTCAAACCGAAAGTGAGAGCACAGATCTCAGCACAAGCTCGCAGCCCAAACCCACCAAGGCTTTTCCGGGCAGTTGCAAACCTCGGGCAGGAGGGGCGGGTCAGCCCCCAACGACAGGGTGGCCGGCTTGGGCCAAGACTTTGCAGGGCGATTTGTCAGGCAGAGCGTTGGGGAGAAGTTGGGCAGAGACTGGGGCAAATTCCCGGGAACGCAGTTTTGGGTCAGCTGCTAATACCCAAGCCCCACAAGAGGCTCCCTGGGGAGGGACACTTTCCCCTTAGTCTCTGCCGGGGCAATCACAACCCACAAGCTCAACTGGGCACTTTGATGGCTCCCATGCTGAATCCACCCTCCTGTTGGGGAAGGGAAAACTCAGAGGCACTCCCATACCCGGGCCGAAACCGGTTTACATCTCTCTTTGTTCGAGAGGAAGTGAACCCTTGCCTGGAGGCTTACCCTAAAGGCTTTAAACATGAATAAAAAAGATAAAAAATTTCGACAGCTTCTATAAGAAAAAGAGGATACAAACCTGAAAGACTAATAGCAAACATGCAAAATTTCCTCTTTTACATGATGTCCAAGAAGAGACCATTAAAAGTCTCAAAAAGGTTAGAAGAAAATAGGGAAATGAAAGAGAAGCCTTTATAAGAGAGCAACAACTTCCTGAAATACAAATTGAAAAGTAAAAAAAATTCAGGAAATGAATTGTAATTGAAAATAAAAAATTCACAGAAAGTAGGATCTTGAATTGAAAAGACAAAGAACTGAAGAAAGTAATCTGTGAATTGGGAAAGAAAATAATTCACTAAAAAAATTAGTGAAATGGAAAAATTCCAAAGATCAAAAACAATTCATTTAAAACTCAATTGGAAAATACGGAAAAAATAAAAAATATAATGAAGAAAATAATTTTTAAAAATTAGAACTGAACAAATGAAACTAATGATTCATTGGACAGAAGAATCATAAGCAAAACCAAAAAATTACAAACTGGAAAACCATGAATTATCTACTTGCAAAAATGACAGACTTGGAAAATAGATCTAGGAGAGATAATCTGAGGATTATTGGACTTTCCGAAAATTATGATGAAAAAAAGAGCCTAGATACTATTTTACAAGAAATCATCAAAGGGAAATGCCCAGATGTAATAGAATCAGAAGGTAAAATAGGCATTGAAAGAATTCATCGAACACCTTCTGAAAGAGACCCTAAAATAAAAACCCCAAGGAATATTGTGGCCAAATTTCAGAACTATCAGATTAAGGAAAAAATTTTAAAAGCAGCCAAAAAAAAAAAACCCAATTTAAATACCGAGGTAGCACAATAAGGATCACCCAAGATCTGGCTGCCTCCACGTTAAAGGATCAAAGGGCCTGGAATCTGATATTCTGAAAGGCAAAAGAACGGGGAAGGAAGGGATTCTAAAGAGGGTAAGCATTATGATACAAGTGGTGTAGATAAGTTCAAAAGGGGAAGAGGGTTGGGGGAGGGAAGAAAAAGTAAAGCATAATCTGGGGTTATTAGGATGGCACGAAATACAGAATTAGTAATTCTAACCGTAAATGTGAATGGGATGAACTCCCCATAAAGAGGAGGCAGATAGCAGACTGGATGAAAAGTCAGAATCCTACAATATGTTGTTTACAAGAAGCACATTTAAAGCAGGGGAATACATATAGAGTAAAGGTAAAAGACTAGAGCAAAATCTATTATGCTTCAGGTGAAGTCCAAAAAGCAGGGATAGCCATCCTTATCTCACATCAAGCAAAAGCAAAAATTGATCTAATTAAAAGAGATAAGGAAGGAAACTACATCCTGCTAAAGGGCAGCATAAACAATGAAGCGATATCAATAAAACATATATGCAAGTGGTATGGCATCCAACTTCTAAAGGAGAAGTTAAGAGTTGCAGAAGAAATAACAACAAAACTGTAATATGGGAGATCTCAACCTTGCCTCAGAATTAACAAATCAAACCACAAAACAAATAAGAAAAGAAATTAAAGAATAAATAGAAGATTAGAAAAATTAGGTATGTTAGATCTTTGGAGAAAATGGAATGGAGATAGAAAGGAATATACCTTCTTCTCAGCAGTTCATGCAAACTATTCAAAATTGACCATATATTAGGATATAAAGACCTCAAAATTAAATGCAAGAAAAGCAGAAATAGTAAATCTTTCTTTCAGATCTGATGTAAAAACCATTCAACAAAGTTAGGGTAAATAGATCAAAAGTAATTGGAAACTAAACAATCTCATCTTAAAGAATATTGGGTAAGAGCAAATTATAGATACAATTAATAATTTCACTCAAGATAATGACAATGATGAGACGTCATACCAAAACTTGTGGGATGCACAACGGTAATAAGAGAATTTTATATC
Organism: Sarcophilus harrisii; assembly: GCF_902635505.1. Lineage (NCBI taxonomy): Eukaryota > Metazoa > Chordata > Mammalia > Dasyuromorphia > Dasyuridae > Sarcophilus > Sarcophilus harrisii. The sequence goes on along the minus strand of NC_045428.1, from coordinate 141,112,402 downwards.
CTTAGAGGCTTACTTGAATAAAACAGAGAAAAAAAGATTAATGAATTGGGCTTGCAACTAAAAAACTAAAAAGACCAAATTAAAACCCCAATCAAATACTAAATTTGAAATTTAAAATTAAAGGAAATTTAAAAATTTTGAAAGTAAAAACTATTGAACTAATTAAAAAAAACTAAGAGTTGCTTCTATGAAAAGCCAATAAAATAGATAAGCCTTTGGTAAATCTGATTAGAAAAAGGAGGGAGGAAAATGAAATTAGTAGTCTTAAAATGAAAGAAACTTTCCACCTCAGAGGTTGGAAATGAAGAGGAAATTAGAAAATAATAAGGTTATTTTGCTCAACTTTTATGCCAATAAATTTGATAACCTAAGTGACATGGATGACTACCTCCAAAATATAGACTTCCAGACTAACAGAGAGAAGGGTAAATTGCGAATAGTCCCATTTCAGAAAAGAAATAGAACAGGCAATTAAACAACCCTAAGAAAAATCCAGGGACCAGATGGATTTACATGTAATTATATCAAATATTTAAAGAACAATTTATATAATTATTTGATAAATAGGGAATGAAGGAATCCTACCAAATTCCTTCTATGACCGAAATAATTCGATACCTAAACCAGGTAGGTTGAAAACAGAGAAAGAAAATTATAGACCAATCTCCTAATGAATATTGATGGTAAAATCTAAACAAGATATTAGCAAAAGACTACAGAAAAATCATTCCCAGGATATTACACTATGATCAAGTAGGATTTATACCAGGAATGCGGGCTGGTTCAATATTAGGAAAACTATCAATATAATTGGCCATATTAATAACCAAATTAAAAACCATATGATCATCTCAATAGATGCAGAAAAAGCATTTGACAAAATCCAACATCCATTCCTATTAAAACACTTGAGATATGGAATAAATGGACTTTTCCTTAAAATAATCAAGCATCTATTTAAAACCATCAGTAAGCATCATATGTAATGGAGACAAACTGCAACCATTCCCAATAAGATGGAGTGAAACAAGGTTTGCCCTTCACAGTACTATTTAATATTTTATTGAAAGCCTAACTTTGGCAATAAGAGCTGAGAAGAGATTAATGGAATAAGAATAGGCAATGAGCAAACCAAACTATCACTCTTTGCGCGACATGATGGTATACTTAGAACCCCAGAATTCTACTAAAAGTTTGAAATAATCCACAACTTTAACAAAGTTGCAGTATGCAAAATAAACCCACATAAGTCATCAGCATTCTTATATATCACTAACAAAATCCAACAGTCAGAGTTACAAAGAGAAATTCCATTTAAAGTAACTACTGATAATATAAAATATTTAGGAATCAGTCTGCCAAGGGAAAATCAGAAACTTTATGAGCAAAATTACAGACCACTTTTCACACAAATTAAGTCTGATCTAACCAATTGGAAAAATATTAAATGTTCTTGGATAGGGCGAGCAAATAGAATAAAGATGACAATATTACCTAAACTAATCTATTTATTTAGTGCTATGCCAATCAGACTCCCAAAAACCTATTTTAATGACCTAGAAAAAATAACAACAAAATTCATATGGAAAAACAAAAGGTCAAGAATTTCAAGGGAATTAATGAAAAAAAAAAATCAAATGAAGGTGGCTTAGCTGTACCAGATGTAAAATTATATTATATAGCAGCAGTTACCAAAACCATTTAGTATTGGCTAATGAATAGATTAGTTGATCAGTGGAATAGGTTAGGTTCAAGGGACAAAACAGTCAACAACTATAGCAACCTAGTCTTTGACAAACCCAATGACTCCAGCTTTTGGGATAAGAACTTACTGTTTGATAAAAATTGCTGGGAAAATTGGAAACTAATATAGTAGAAACTAGGCATTGATCCACACTTAACACCATACACCAAGATAAGGTCAAAATGGGTTCATGAACTTGGCATAAAGAATGAAATTATTAATAAATTAGAGGAACACAGGATAGTTTACCTCTCAGACCTGTGGAAGGGGAAGGACTTTATGACCAAAGAAGAACTAGAGATCATTACTGATCATAAAATAGAAAATTTCGATTATACCAAACTGAAAAGTTTTTGTACAAGATTACGTGCAGACAAGATTAGAAGGGAAGCAATAAACTGGAGAAATATTTTTACAGTCAAAGGTTCTGATAAAGGCCTCATTTCCAAAATATATAGAGAATTAACTCTAATTTATAAAAAATCAAGCCATTCTCCAATTGAAAAAGGGTCAAAGGATATGAACATACAGTTCTCGGATGAAGAAATTGAAATTATTTCTAGTCATATGAAAAGATGCTCCAAGTCATTATTAATCAGAGAAATGCAAATTAAGCAACTCTAAGATACCACTACACACTTCAGATGGTAAGATGACAGGAAAAAATAATGATTGTTGGAGGATGGGAAAACTGGGACATTGTGCATTGTTGGTGGAGTTGTGAATGAATCAACCATTCTGGAGTAGTTTGGAACTATGCTCAAAAGTTATCAAACTGTGTATATTATTTGATCCAGAAGGTTACTACTGGAACATATCCCAAAGAGATCATAAAGAAGGAAAGGCCTATGTGCGGAATGTTTGTGGCAGCCCTCTTTGTGTGGCTGAAACTGGAAACCGAGTGGATGCCTATCAGTTGGAGATGGCTGAATAAATTGTGGTATATGAATATTTGAAATATTATTCTGTAACAAATGACCAACAGGATGATTTCAGAAAGGTCTGGAGAGACTTTCACGAACTGATGCTGGTGAAATAGCAGGACCAGGAGATCATTATATACTTCAACAACAATACTATATGATGACCAGTTCTGATGGACCTGGCCATCCTCAACAATGAGATCAACCAAATCATTTCCAATGGAGCAGTAATGAACTGAACCAGCTACGCCCAGAGAAAGAACTCTGGGTGATGACTACAAACCATTACATTGAATTCCCAATCTCTATATTATGACTCCCTGCATTTTTTTATTTCCTTCACAAGCTAATTCTACAATATTTCAGAGTCTTATTCTTTTTGTACAGCAAAATAATGGTTTGGTCATGTATACTTATTGTGTATCTAATTTATATTTTAATATATTTAACATCTACTGATCATCCTGCCATTTGGGGAGGGGGTGGGAGATAAGAGGTGAAAAATTGGAACAAGAGGTTTGGCAATTGTTTTTTTTTTTATTTTTTTATTTTATTATAGTAACTTTTTATTGACAAATCCATGCCAGGGTAATTTTTTTTACAACATTATCCCTTGCACTCACTTCTGTTCCGATTTTCCTCCCACCCTCCACCCCTCCCTAGATGGCAAGCAGTCCTATATTGTTGAATATGTCCTAGTATATCCTAGATACAATGTTGTGTGCGATCCAAACAGTTTTTGTTGCACGGAGAATTGGTTCAGAGGTAAAATAACCTGGGAAGAAAAACAAAAATACCAAACAGTTACATTCATTCCATGTTTTCTTTGGGGTGCTGCTTCCTTCCATCATTGATCATTGAAACTGAATTAGGTCTTTTGTCAAAGAAATCACTTCCATCAGATTACATCTTCATACAGATCGTTGTTGGCGGATATAATGATCTCTTGGTTCTGTTCCATTTCACTTAACATCAGTTCATTAATTCTCTTCAAGCTTTTGTGTATTCATCTTGCTGGTCATTTCTTACAGAACAAAATATTCCATAACATTCATATACAATTTACAACCATTCTCCAGTTGATGGCATCCACTCAGTTTCAACTTCAGCCACTAAACAGGCTGCCACAAACATTTTGGCACATATGGTCCCTTCCTTCTTAGTACTCCTTGGGATAAGCCCAGTAAAACTGCTGGATCAAAGGGTATCAAAGTTTGATAACTTTTTGGGCATAATTAATTGTTCTCAGAATGGTTGGATTCATTCACAACTCCACCAACAATATCAGTGTCCGGTTTTCCCATCCTCCAACACTCATCATTATTTTTCCTGTCTCTTAGCCAATCTGACGGTGGAGTTATCTCAGGTTTTCTTATTTACATTTCTCTGATTAATAATGATTGTACCTCTTTCATTGAGTGGTAATGATTTCAATTTCATCATCTGAAAATTGTCTGTTCATATCCTTTGACATTTATCAATTGGAGAATGGCTGGTTCTTATAAATTAAGTCAGTCTCTATATTTTGGAAATGACTTTTATCAGAACCTTAACTAGAAGATATTTTCCCAGTTTGTTTCCTTCCTTCAATCTTGTTCATTGTTTTGTTTGTACAGAAAGCTTTTAATTTGATGTAATCAAAATTTTCTATTTTGTGATCAATAATGGTCTCTGGTTCGTCTTATTCACAAATTTCTTCCTCTTTCCACAAGTCTGAAGATTTATCCTATGTTCCTCCAATTTGTTTATAATCTCATTCTTTATGTCTAAATTAGGGACCCATTTTGATCTTATCTTGGTATACGGTGTTGAGTGTGGGTCCATGGAGGTTTGGCAATTGTTAATGCTGTAAAGTTACCCATACATATAACATGTAAATAAAAGGCTATTAAATAAAAAAATAACAATATCAAGAGTAGCATATTGAATGAAAAAAGATGCATACAAAATAAGACTTGAAAATTTCTTTTGTTTTTTTTAAGTATTGATATAGTTTTGTTTACTGATATAAAGCAATGAGCTTAGAGATGTTAGAACATTTTGTAGAAACTCATGATTCCAAAGACTAGAGAATTTGATGACTGTATTAAGTCCTATAGAAATTGATATAGGAATATTTTAAAGTAAATTTGTATTTATTTCAATTATTAAACCCAGGAATTTTTACACAAATTTCTATTGCCAGGGAAGCTGAGGCTAGTGGATCTCTTGTGTTCAGCAATTCTGAGCTGCAGGAGATTTTGCTGAGCTGTAGGTCAAATAACCAACTGAAAGCAGAAGAGCAGATTAAAGCTCCCTTGATGATTAATCATAGGTCCCAGAGTATCCCCTGCACTTTCTAAGCTGGGCAATTAGTCATTAAAAATAATAACAATAATTAAAAATTTTATCAAGCATTTGAAAGGGAAAGGTGGGAAGAAAGAAAGAGGAAAATAAAGAAATACAGAATGCTTATGTTAGTATAGTTGTTGATTAATATTCAGAATATGAAATTGATTTTTTAGGGATTTTTAAAAGATATGAATACATTTATAGTTACTTTACAGTCTTCACACCATATAGACAATGGACTAGTGCTTGTATTATTTCACTATAGGACAGTATGTCAAGATTTAGGTTATACTAAGGAGTATGATTCTAACAAAAAGGAGCTATGAGTAGATAAGAAAAATAGAATTCATGTGGATAGAAATTTTAAAGAAAAAGAATGAAGTTAAATTCCAATATTGTGTACAAAATGAAATTAAATTAAATATTTTCTATGCCCTAATTAGCCTCATATGTTGAAATGATTTTTTTTTTGAGGGTGGAGGAAATTTATCTCCCCTGCTTTGGATAGCTCTGTGTCATCATCACCAATAGTTTATCATTCAGCAAAGTATAGTAAAAAATAACTGAAACAGACTTTTAGTGTCAGGTGCAGGTGTCAAGAACAGATTGAGATGAGTAGGAAACACTGCTTTCAGTATGGGAATGGGGCAAGGATGTGATTTAAAGACAAATAAAATTCAGCAAAGAAAGTGAAGATGCAGAAATTGAAATATTTTTGGAAGGCATTATATTATAATGAATTCATTAGATGACTTGCAGCATAGAAAAGGCTATCTCCTATACAGCCTACCAACACATTACATTATAGTTTCTGGCCTAATAGTTGAGTGAGTCCAAATTAAATTTTATTTTCTGATCCTTATTCTATTTCCAAAAGCATTTCTTCTTTCCTTTTGGATCTCTTGAGCAAAATAACCCTCTGGTTCCTTCTGAGTAAATGTAGCCATTGCCACTTATCAAAATAAATTTCAATATCTATAAACTTCTTGTTGAATTTTTTTCATGGCTTCCTTCAAATGTACAACCAACTTCCTAGGGCAGATCTACTTTCACAATTTCACCTTGAATTCCCTAGTTGAAAATTCTTAGAAGGGTTTTTTTATGTCATTGGTGTCCTATTTAAGTGACCAGGCTACTGCAGAATGTCTACCACATTGTGATTCCTCATATTTTTAATTGGTATTTGTTACCCTAGGGAACAATAGCACTAGTACTTAAGGATACAGCTAATTAAACTATACAAAATGTCTGACAGGGGCTATTGTGAGCTATTGCAGGCAACTTAAAAAATCTCCCTTTAAGTGAATATTTAAAATAGTGACTCAGGAGATGACTGGAATGAAATCCCAGTCCAGAATACTTTAGTTCTTTCCAGGTTTATTGACTAAAGATTCATGCATGGCACATTTGCATATTAGTAAATAATATGAAGGAGATGAGAAAGGCTACTTGGTGTAGTAGACACAGGAATATGCTTAGAGCCAATAAGATCTGAATTTGATTTCTATTTGCAATCTATACTACAGCTAAACAGTCAATTAGCATGAATTAACAACAAGGTTAATAGGTGCTAGATTACAGTTGTGTAATTATTGGTAATTTAAATAACTTCTTTGGATTTTGAACTAATCCTTATGACAATATTGCAGAAAAAAAATTGTCAATCTTGATTGGGGAGGAAATTTCTACTTTAGAAGTCCTCTATACCAAGGAATTCAAAGAACCTGGTCTCCTGTTCACACTACCTGCAACAACAACTAAATAGTAGAGAGTGAAACAGTAGAATGACTGGTAGATAATGAATGGGGTGGCATGAGGATATTCAATATTTTTAGTGATTAGTCTTATTGATCTGCCAATTGATATGCTTAACAATACAGATATCCAATTTAACTACATTTTATTTTATTTTATTTAATGAACAATTATATATTTGCTTTTCTTTGCATGTTCCTTCTCTTCACAATACCCTATTTCCAAAGTTAAAAAAGAGAGACATATTTTGGTAGATCTAATTTAGTTGTGAAGCTGACTATATAATCAAATGAATCCTACCAATATTTCTTTATTTTCATCATTTTAGATATGACCTAGAATTGTGGCATATAAATTTCCATGGGAAATTTCAAGTATCCTATGAGGTATTTTCTTTAATTAAACCCAAATAATGATAGATATAATAATATAGCATATTAATGAGATAAATGTTGAATAAAATTCAATGTATGCACATAGACTATATTATTTACTTTATTAATGAAACAGCAGCAAATACATTATTATTTCCCCACTCTACCATCAATGAAGTTAAGACATGGAGAAAACTATTGCTCTGATTGTATCTATGTAAGAAGCATTTTTCTTCTTTTAAAAATAAAAACTCTTGGGTCACCTAAGTGACTCAGTGGATAGAGCACCAGCCCTTACGTTAGGAGAACCTGAGTTCAAATATGGCCTTGGACACTTAACCACTTCCTAGCTGTATGACTCAAGTCATTTAACCCCAATTGCCTCAGCAAAACAAACAAACAAATAAATAAATAAAATGAAAAATAAAAACTCTCAAATATGGATTATCTCAGTTTTAAGAATCACATCAAGCCTTCTTTCATACTTTCACTTATTTCTTTTACTCATTTAATAGACCCTTTTCTTCTTTAAGAATGCCATCATATCTTTTTCATTTTGCTTTGTCTTCAGAATTTCAAAGTTAATTTCAAACAGTGTTTTCATTGATGAACTCAATCACCTGTTCTACAGTGAATACTTGGTTTCTAATTAACTGTGGAACATAATTAGTAAATTCTCTGGGCCAGTAAGAATTAGATTTACCAGATGTCAAATACAGACAACCCAAGCTATATTGCTGGTGGGAGCCAAAAGGTGGGTGCAGAAACAGGAAGAAGTACAGGGCATGCTTATTTCTGGAGAATGAGGCTCTAAGCATTGAAGTGCAGAAATGTCTGGCATGCCTGTCACAACATGCTATTGAAATATGTTGTAGCATCCTTTTTCAATATCCATATCCACCAGACCAAAAGGAAATGGAGGCTTCGGGGTCAATAATTATGTATAAGAGCAATTAGTCCAAACACTACAAAGCTGCCATAGAAGCCATGCATCTTAGACTGAAATCAAAATTCTTGGCTCTAAGTCAGAGTTTAATTTTTGATAAAAGCCTTTAGTTCCCTTAAGTATTTGTCTAGCACCAGGACACCATGATCTCATGAAAAATTACATTATTTCTTAATAAGAAACAAGAGCATGAAAGAGATTAGCTGTGCCTCATTTTCATGAATTTCCATTCATTTAATTCAATTGTAGACACATGTATGTGGATCAAAATGACAATCTAAGATGCCTTTTGAGGTATTTTAAGAGCCTGAAATAGAAAGCAGCATTTTACATTTGGCTAAGTTTTTTGAGGGAAAAACAAATTAATGACAGAGTAAGAAAAATGTTGCATATTTAGCTGAAAATCATCCCAGGTATCTCTGTTTTTTTAGAAAGTATAAAACTACCAGGAATAGTATAATGGAAGATATAATCACTTAAACATCCACTGTATTGTGCTTCCTCTCCTTTCTATAATGTAGGTAATAAGGAATGAAAGGATAATGTCTGTGTTCTGAATTTAGCTGCTAGGGAGTGTAAAGCCAAGGGATCTATTAGAATTTGGATCTCTGATTTGTAAGGGATTAGGGAGGGAGAAGAGGAGGATTCTATGTTGATCAGGCAAAAAATCATTTTAGATTGGAAATAATGGGAAAGGTCAGAAAGGTAGCACTTCCATCCTGGGTGAGTTAGGGAAACTCAGTTGGGGTAGTGGTGAAGAATATAAGTTTCCTATCAATTGAAGTAGTGAATCTGATAGGTATGTTATGCATGGTGTGCCTATACTGGGTGGGAATAGCAGATGGTTTCTAAATTCCCTAATTCAAGATTCCATCATTCTACTCTTTGTTCTATGTTGTTACTTCACAATACAGCAAAAATGTATGAATCAATTGTGAGGATTCCCATGTTACAGTTAGCAAATATAGTAATAAAAGTTTTACTTGAAAATACAGGGAAATGTTGTGAAGATTTAGATTCTTGCACTATTATTTGATGTTAATATTTATAGCAAAATGCCATGCAACTACAAATAATTTATAGTTGATGTGACATTTAACTTGCTCAGTTATTGTTCTGTGTTTGTGTCTGTATGTGTGTGTGTGAAGGAACAAAAAAAAAAAAAATTCCACTACCTTCAAATAATGAAGTATATATCTGAATATAGTATCACCTTCACAATATTTTTTGTTGGTTCTAAGATAATGAAAAGAGGAATTTGATGGATGATTATATTGGTGCTGGGGGAATGGTGAAAGGCAATTGAAATGAGGTCAATTTTATTGTCTCCAGAGATTATACAAAGGACAGATTCCCTGCACTTTCAATGACTCTTCCTAAACACTGTGCCATCCCATAAGATGTAACAGTGTAATGACCACGCTCGCACCCAGAACACCCCAGAATCAGCTGGAGTCAGGATAACCAAAAGTCCTTAATCTTTATTCTTGGTCCCCAGAGGTGGGATTGAACAGGATGGAAGCAGAATTCCGACCACCTTCTCCTTCCTCTACTGCTGAGCATGTGTCCCTGGATACCTTTACTCTGCCCCTAGTCCCTCCTACAATACTCTGTACACCAATCATTGAGCCAGTACGGATAGTGGAAAGGACCATTTTCCAAGCATATGCTCATAGAGCATTGTCCAATCAGAAGTTAGCCACAAGTGCTCAACAGTCCCGACCTCAGTACATAGTTCCATAACAAAATTAGTTGTACCTGGCTAAGTGAAAGAAGAAGAGGAAAGAAAAAGATCAATAGACATGCTAGTGTTTCAGGTAAATTCTTACCTTTTGGAGAGAAGACTTGAAATCTTTGTGGAGAAAGTGCCATCTCCACAGAGATAACTAAGAGAAGGGACTCAGTTGGACAACCTTTATATTCTCCAGTGTGAGGTTGTTGAAGCAGGCTTGTAGCCTAACCTCAGGGTGTAGGGCACTGTTTGCTGGCTAAAGGAAAAAAGGCCAGAGAATACTGATCAAATTACATTGTTGCCAAACATTAATTAAGCATCTAATATATACCAAGCACTACGCTAAGTACTGAAAGATGGGGGGAAGGATATTCCAATTGTCAAGAAGCTTACATTCTCAAGGGAGAAACAATATAACATAAAAGACACAAATGATACATACAGATAAACTAAGATGGAAGTGGGATCAGAAGAAATTTCTTGTGAATGATTTTAACTATTTTAACTATGACCTGAAGGAAACCAGAAAGTAAAGATGAGAAAGAAGTTGGAGTGTCTTATTAATGGGATATCAAGATACAAACAGAGGATTTAATATTTGATCTAGTAAGTACTGGGGAGTCACTGACAATTATTTAGTAGGGATGGGAAGTAGTCAGTTCTTGCCTGGGAAATACCAATTTGACAGCTACAGGGAGAATAGATTGCAGTGAAGAGATACCTGGGTAAGAGAGACCATCCTGAAGATTTATCAGTAGTCCAAACAAGGGTTGTAGCAGTGTTAGAAGAAAGAAGGAGATATAAAAGAGTGATGTTGATTGTAATAGGGAAGTTAGAAAGGAGTGGGACAGTGAGGGGTCTCAGTAGATAGAGTGCTGGCCAGACAGAGGAAGATATATTTCTGAATTAAAATCTGGCTTCAGACACTAGATGTGTGGGGAAATTTATTTAATATTGTTTGCCTCAGTTTCCTGAAAATGAACTGAAGAAAAAAATGGAAAATTATTCTGGTATTTTAGCGAAGAATACCTCAAAGGAATTCATAAAGAACTGGGTACAACTTATAACAACAGAGCAGTGAAGAAGTGAGGTCTTCAGGGAAAGATTGAGTTTAGTTTTGGAGTTTAAGATGTCCAAGGCATATCTAGTGGCACAGTCCAACATAGGCCATTGGAATTTGAAACACAAGGGGAAAGAAGCTAAAATACCAAAGATTTTAAGAAAATCAATTAAATAAAATACATGATTGGAAGGATTAGGAAGAAGAGCCAATAGAAATGGCTTTAAAAATAGAAGAAAGAACAGACAAAATCTCAAAGAGAATCCAAAGATTTTTTTAGCAAATATCATAAGGTGGAGGAAATGGAATCAATAGTTACTGATGAAAGACAGGATTCTTTGCATTCCCCAGAGAATATATTTCAAAAGTATAATAAAATTAATAAAAGAATAAATTAGGAATTAATATAGGTCATAAATCAGAACTCTTAATATATATACAGAAAAGAACTCTCAGTGAAGAATTTCAGAATGCAACATTGTATGATGCTTGATTTCTTTAAAGAAATGTGTCCCACTTTTTAGGCCATAGTGCTTAATAAATATTAGTTGATTGAAAGTAGGAATGTTTTTTTACAGTGTTGTGCTAGGACCAATTTGGACTGCACCTTAGAGCAGATTGTTAAACTTTCATAGTGTGGATTTGTAACTAAGAAATCAGCAAATGTTATTTTATTGTTTCATTGATTATATAGACTTAAGAAAGTGATGGAGAAAATATTAGTAATTAAGATTAATCTTAAAAGTATGTGCATTTTCAAAGAGTTGGTTGTTAAACACTTACCAGTACACCTCTGAGTACAGAAATTAAAAATATTGGAGCAGAAGAAAATATAACCAAAGAGCATCAAAAGACAACAGTGTTACAAGAAAACATGAATTTTATATGAATTGAAGTGACTTTCTGGAAACAATTCACAGAGAGATAGCTTAAGAATTGTTCATTACCAGGAACATAACAACACGAAATTAAACCATTAACACTAGAATTCAGAAAAAGATACCAGGAAAGTACTCAAAAATTCTAAATATAGGCACTAATACCTTTATTGAAAAATTCTACAGATTGCTTTCAGAAAACAAAATCAATGCTTTAAACTCCATAACAGAATGGTTAAATCCATTAATTTCAGAGATGAATAATACATTTTTAGAGGCAACGAGAAAGATTTTAAAATTTAAGTGACTGAATTTCAAAGAACACAGGAATATCTGGCATTCATGAGAAATCGTTTAAGTGAATGGAATAATATAATCTAACAAGCATATAAGATTAGATGCACACTAATCTTATATGCTTGTTAGACTATTTTATTCCATCCATATATCTCAGATGATATATCTGGGCAAACTGTGTAATAATCACCAATAACAAAAAGATAGGTGGTCAAAAGAAGACTCATTTGAGTCTCCTAAAAGAAACATCTCAATAGAATAGAGTCCAAGAATATTACTGTTCTGTAAGAAATGACCAACAGGATATTTTCAGAAAGGCCTGGAGAGACTTACACGAACTGATGCTGAGTGAAATGAGCAGGACCAGGAGATCATTATATACTTCAACAACAATACTATATGATGACCAGTTCTGATGGACCAGGCCATCCTCAACAATGAGATCAACCAAATCATTTCCAATGGAACAGTAATGAACTGAACCAGCTATGCCCAGAAAAAGAACTCTGGGAGATGACTAAAAATCATTACATTGAATTCCCAATCCCTATATTTATGCACACCTGCATTTTTGATTTCCTTCACAAGCTAATTGTACAATATTTCAGAGTCTGATTCTTTTTGTACAGCAAAATAACATTTTGGTCAAGTATACTTATTGTGTATCTAATTTATATTTTAATATATTTAACATCTACTGGTCATCCTGCCATCTAGGGGAGGGCGTGGGGGGGGGGTAAGAGGTGAAAAATTGGAACAAGAGGTATGGCAATTGTTAATGCTGTAAAGTTACCCATGTATATATCCTGTAAATAAAAGGCTATTTAAAAAAATAATAGAGTCCAAGAAAGGTATGAAAATATAATTATTTCACATTTAAGGATAAAAAAAAGAATTATTAGGATCTATTGGGATTAAATAAAGAACAAAGAAAATCAAAGGGCAAAAAGGGTGTACAATGTAACAAAGATTTAAGTAGGTACTAAAGAATCAATAGAAGAAAAAGTGAAAGTTTTGAAAAGATTTATAAAGTTATATAAAGAGGGACACCTTCCACCATGCCCATGGATAAACACTGAGAAAAATATTGTCTTATACAGAATCTAGGCAAATCTAGACAAAAAATGAAAAGCTGTGGGAGAAAAGGAGAGTTCATGAACTGAAAAGAGAAAGATCTTACTCCTAAATGGAGTTCCTCATGAAGAACATTGCCTTGGGGAACAAAATAAGGATTTATAGACAAAATGAAGAACTGGAGGCATCTTTAATCTCAGGAGAATTATTGCATTGAATGAACAATTTCTATATGAGATTATGTGTGTCTGTGCTCAGTTTACTGTTCTATTAAAATATAGGGTATGAACTTATTCCTATAGTGGTGAAGATGTAAGAGGAGGGAGAAGTGGGGAGAGGTAGCAGAAAAAGGGAAAATATAAAACTAAAAATGACATGCATGATTTGGAACACTATAACTTCTAACATGTGACATTACCCCATCTAATATTATATCCATTAAAAATTAATGTTTCTGATTTAAGACACAATAGGAAAAAAAAGTCAAGGCAAGATTTATTGACCATAGCATAGAAATGAAATAGACAAAGGAGTTCAATTAACAAATACATATTTATTAAGAACCTACTATATGCTAGATACTGGAATAAATGCTACAGTTACAAAAAAGGAGCTTATAATCTAATGGAAATCATACCTAAGTTTCAGAAATTATATTCCTATGATGGGAAAAGTGAGTTTAATGAAAGATCAAATAAGGAAATATGCTTTGAATTAGAAAATAGATTGGAAGAGAAGAAAAATCATAAAGAGAATAAAGAAATGTAATGCTTCCTTCAAAGGAATTTTTGTGAGGAAAGCAATTTATAAATGTAAAAGTGATTTAAATTTAAGCTATTATTGTACTGTTCACTATTGCTTCAGGCATATTAATTTTATTTCCCCAACTGGTCTATAAACTTCTTGAGGACAAGGATAAAGTGTAAAACTTGCCTGTGCTCCAGAATGCCTAGCATGCTGTGAGTACAGGGTAAGTAAATAAATACTTACTGATTGATTGCTTGGAGTAGCAATGACCTCCCATTCCACAAACTAGCATGGCACATTGAAAAGAATACTGAACTTATAGTTAAAAAATAGATTCTATTGTGGGTTCCATTAATTACTAGCTGTATGTATAATTCATAGTTGGTCCCTTAACTTCTGTGCCTTTCTATCTGTAAAATGGGTAGAATTATGTGCTACAAGGGATTATTGTGTGGATTGGTTTGTAAATGTGAGTTAAATAAATGTTATATATCAGTAATGTGTTCAGTGATAACAATAAAATATACTTCTCGAAGTGGAAAAACTAAATTACTCTTTAGAATAAAGTGCTGCCATAAACATTTTTTTTATTAAAACAAAGTAAAATCTAACCCCCGACTGCACATCATCCTTCTGCAATAATTAAGCATAAAAATGGAGGAGTAAATAAAAGTTAATCAATAACATCAACCCACAGCAAGGACAAATTACCCTATCCTTCCTCCAATGAGCAAATTGTTGTTTTATGAACATGGGAAGTTATGCGGTCTATTGCTTAGAGAAAAGGGCTACGATCCTTGCTTCTAATTGGAACTGAGTTGCTAAATTGTGATGTGACTTCGGACAAGTCATTTAATCTCTTTTTGTGCTCCAGTCAACCCAGGAGGAAAGCTTGAATATCTTATAAAGCAAAACTGCATATTAACACCACTTCAGAAAACAGAAAACAAAAATGCTGTATGCTACACTTGGGTTAACAAATTATTTCTCACTAATCTTTAAATAAAACTGCAGCTTTTAAGAGCTAATGCCTGGAATAGCCTGATCCATGTGGTATAGTATGTTAATGGACAAGCACAAAGCTAGAATTACCCAAAATCCCTGATTCACGGATGATTTTTTTTGAGTCCATCTGAAATTCATTTTAATCTCCTTGTATCTCAGTTTCTCCCCCAAAATAGATAGAAATAGTAAAAATTTATGACTATGTCCCATTCAATTTTCATAAAGAGAAAACAAAAATAATAACTTCATACAACCATGCTTTAATAAAAAGAAAATATCTTTTATCAGTGTTAAAGGTAGGTATCACTTTAGTCCTGCTCCAAAAGAATCAGTTCAAAGGAAGAAAGCAAGTGGGAAAGAATGTCAATGGCAGCATGAGGACTTTTAAGTTCAATATCAGGGAGAGTTTCCTGCTGAGCACTGGCATGATAATTATCAATAGGGACATTTATCTAGCACTTTTAAGCTTTATAAAGCACTTTACTTGCAACAGCCTTATGAAGTAGGTAATGCAGCTACCAGGAAAAAGAGGTCCAGAGAAATAGTGACCAACCCAGAATCCACACAGCTAGGAAGTTGATAAAGCTGACTCAAAGAACAATGCTCTAACTACTTTTTTCCCCTTTCTATATAACTGAAAGTTCCACAGACTTGCCAAAGTCCACCAATTCCAAAATTGCATTTACTGTCTTTTCCTATAAACCACTGCTCCTTAGTTTTCCCATTTTATCAGAGGAACAGTTATTCATCCAGGCACCTAGCTTCACAATTGTTGAATCATTTTCAACTTTCCATTCTAATTACCCAGACAGAGTTATAGACTACCCTCAGGAAGACCTGAATTTAAATCCTACTTCTGACAATTACCTAAGTATGTGATTGTGGATAAGTCATTTAAGCTCTTGTGACTTCAATTTCCTCACCAGTAAAATGGGGATAATAATAGTATCTACCTCTTGGGGAGGTGAAGATCAAACGAGATAACGTATAATGTGTATTATAAACCTTAAAGAACTTTATGAATACTAGATATTTTGAATAAGTTTAAAAGTTTTATTGGCAGGAAAAGTGAGAGAGAGAGAGAGAGAGAGAGAGAGAGAGAGAGAGAGAGAGAGAGAGAGAGGTCCTTCAATCTGCACTCTGAATCCATTAGTTCTTTTTCTGGAGTTGAAAAACAAAAACATTTTACATCAAGAGATCTTTGAAGCAATGGTGGGTCGTTGTATTGATCAGAGTTACAACTAGTCACAGCTGGTTTTACTTGCAATATTGCTATTGCCATATACATTGCTTTCCTGATTCTATTCACTTAACTGTCCATCAGTCCATGCAAGTCTTCTTAGGTTTTTTCTGAAACCATCCCTTTCATCATTTTCTTAAAGCACTATATTGTTCCATCACATTCTTACACTATAATTTGTTTAACAATTCTCCAATCTATGGGCGTTCCCTCAAATTCCAATTTCTTCTACCACACAAATAGTTTGCAATACTCTATCAACTGGTTATCTGTGATGTCATCTTTTCCTTCATGCACAATACAATCACCAAAATGATTTTCCTAAAATCCAGACATAACTTTTCACTTATTAAGAAATTCCTCTATCTTCCCCTTTCCCTTGGGGTAAATTACAAGCTTAAGTCACCTCCCAATCTGTTACCCTCTTTTATTGTTTTTACTACAAATGATTCATCTTCTATAAATGATTATCTAATTGATTTCATGCCTATGGAAAAAAAAAAGTGCCATTGTCACCCCCTATTGCTTTTCAAGGAAAATTTAAAGTATTTTACCTATCAGTCAATGATCTCTTATGATATAGAGCCTCTACCATTTTCCCCCTTATCTCATTTGCTTCCCCTTTAATCATCCTTGTGACTGTCTCCATGCCCTGCCTACAGATTTTGAGTAATTTTTTTTCCTGTTCCTAGAATGTCTTATTTCCAACTACATGTTGAATTTTACCCTTTCTTTAAAGTCAAACTCAAATGCTATCTCCTCCATTAATCCTTTTCTAATTTATCCAGTTGGTAATAGCCTTCTTCCCAGTAGACACTTGATGTCTCTATCATAAAAAAAATTTTATATACTGCTGTGTGTTATGGCTATTGTGTATATGTGTAATACTCCCTCATTATGTTATAATCCCTTCATGGTTGGTCATGAATTGGTTTTTACCTAAATTCTATGTTTCTCCATAACATCAAGCATGAAGTATATATTTAACAAAAGTTCTTTAAATAAATTTGATAATTTGGGAGCAATTCTCTCTATGGCAATGAAAATAAACTTGGTAACTTTTTATGAACCCTATGAACCCCAACAACCTTATAAATAACTTCTGGAGTCACAGAAATTTGATAATTGTACCAAATGAGCTTAAGATCATATTGTACAAAACTCTAGTGGACAATAAGAAGGCAATACCAGATATATCAGTTTGATATATTACAATTTTTTCACTACTTTTGATTGATAATATAATTGAATCATTATGAATTTGCAATTATGGCAACAAATAACAAAACTCTGGATTATAGATCCTTGAGTACAGCATTTTTAGTCAGGTTCATATTCTTTTATAATCATTGTGTTTGTTTTATACCAGTCTTGTGTTTTCATCATCTTCTACTGTGAAGATCGTGTATTTTAAAATCAGCCAGAGTCAGGAATTCAGGTTAGGGGAAAATCGTCAGTCTTTATTCTCAGTGAAGAAGGATCGGAGGTGGAAGAGAATGGGCAATAGCAATGTGTGTAGCTGAGTCAAGAAGCTAGCTAGACCAGCAGCGACACGACCAGCAGCTAGGAGTATGGAACCCAGGCCCAATCTCTCCCAGCTTCTCTTCCTGTCGCTCTCTCTGCCTCCACCCACCAAAATCGTCATTTCCTATTAAACACATCAGGACTTGCACAGAGAATGGGCAGGGGCCATTCTTTATCCAATCAAGTATATTAATAGAGTATAGCCCAATTACTATTTAGCCTCACGTACTTGGGACTTCAGTGCATCAACTCAAACCTCAGCCCATTACATTCTACACTGAATTTCTTGGGCCTATAGGAAAATATAGACATTTGAAAAGGAAATTTTCAAAGGAAGAGGCTTGTGTATCCTGACACCAGAATTCTATTTCATATGCTAATATAAGGTCATATCTAGAACAGAGAAGGACATGAACAGCTATCTATTCCAACTTCCTGTTTTTATAGAGGAAAAAAAAGGAATAAGAAAATTAAATGATTTCTTTAAGATTGCACACTTAGTAATTGCCAGAAGAGCAATTTGAATCCTGTTACTCTGATTCCATTGCTAGTGTTCTTTCTCCCATAGGATGCTGCCTCCTTTACTTCTCTGAAATGTCAGTTTTTTGTTTTCTTAACCTTTATGTCATTCTACCAAATGGGCTCAATATTCACAGATAATGTAATGATATTGTGATATGTTCATGTGCAAGACTGTTGATTCTTAAATAAAGACAAATAAGTGGTAAGGTGCAGAAAGAATTCTAATTTTTTGTACAAAGTAATTCTATCCAGTAAAATATTTAACACATTTTATATAGGAAGAGATATGCTAAAATTGTTTGAAACTGATCCATACTGAGAATCAACAAGGAATATATCATCATGGAATAAGATATAGCTTCCCTTCAAAAAACTTACGAAGGTAAATAAATGAAATTTTATTTCTCCAATGAATCCACAAACAATATTGAGCTAAAGATGTGGGTTGGTTTTTGAATCATAGGAAATCAGAAAGTATTGGCCACTAATAGTAAGTTCCTTGATCTTGGACAGCCCCGAATAGCTTTATAGATAGATTCCCTTTTTTGTTGCAAGGCTTTTAGCCAGACAGTCCTGACATGTCTTCCTTACTGAGTATACAGAGAACTAATTGGAAATGTGGTATTTTATGCATACACACGCACACAGTCAACATAAAAGGGCAGCCCATGTCCTAAAGAAGATTCATCTTACAGAAATAGTATGTGTGGCAGAAGAGCTCTGGGAATCACAACAGAAATTACCATTCTAAAACTAGGAAAGGAATAATTAAAAAAAAAAAAGCCTTTGATACTCTTTTGGCATTTCATACCCTTATGTTTACATTCATTTGCCCAGTCTTTGTTATATTTGTTTTAATGAATCAGTCTCATGATTCACTCATGTTTGGTTTAATAAAATGTGAAACAAAATCTTTTGGTTCATTAAAATATAAACTTCCATAATAGATCATGTTTCGGTATAGCATTAACATCAGTCTTCATTTAAATCTGGTATATACAACAGTGAATTCTCCAATTATTCTGTGTTTTAGAGCTTTAGGTGAAAGACAAATTCCAGAGTTTCCTAAAGGAAGGGTAGTCCTTGTTAATAATAAACCTATGGTATGTATTTTTCTTTATCTATGCTTTATAGGACTAATTCAACTTAGTATATGAAAAGCAGGCAAACTATTAAATTAGATAAGTTTAAGGTTTATACTAGGGCTTTGAAAATATCAGAAATAATGTAGTCATATCAAATAAATTTGCTTCAAAAATTAGGATGGCAATGGTAATAGCAACAGAAACACATATATATGCTTACTTCATTTCTCTTTGGAGTAAACTCATATTTAAACACACATATTATTTTAGTGCCATTAAAGAAATAGGGAAGCATTAAAAGGTAGAAATAAAAAAGATTAAGACATATAACATAAGCATGAAACATTTTTAGAGAAGTATACAGAAATTGTAAAACAAATTAATATTGGGTGAATAGCTTTTGGGGGGGGAGCAGTTTTTTTCTTTCTGATTTTCTGTATTATCATGTCACTCTCCTATCTGACTTTAACTGTAGAGATTTAATCATCCTGTGTCATAATCAATTACTTTTACCTTCATTATTGTCTTTCAAGCAGCAACATCATCTCTTACTTCTTGAATTGCTGCTGCATTATGTGGTGGCTCTTAATCATTTTAATTCTCAGATGTTCTTATTTAGATTCTTGAACAAATGATCTCATTCATTCCAATTTTATACTCCTAAGTTCTTTCTCTCTGAAATCCTTAAAAGGTCTTCCTTTTGCTAATTCAATCCCCCTTGAAGCATTTCACAATGGACAAAAATGAATCATGATATGACATTTTACTAAACCTAATAATCTATGTTTTCTTAGTTATGAATATCATTCACCTTAAATTACCCAGCCACAATGGGTCCATGATAATTCTTATAGAGCTGTTTAACCAAATTATGGTAATTCAAAATGGAAGATGAAATCATGTAGTAAGCTGGGTAGAGAAAAAAATTGAGAGACCTTGGAACTATTCTTGTTTCCATGTCTTGTCCTTTTAAAAACTTTCATTAGAAGGGAACAATAATAATGCCACTAAATTAAGAATGATGTCACAAAATCAGGAATGTATTGACTTGGATATTCAAGATACTTGGGATATTCAGGGTTCTTCATCCATTGAAGGAAATTTGAAACAAACAAAAAATGAAATGTTTTATTAAAAGCATAATATTGAATTTCAATATAATTAAATATCTTTAGTAATTTTGCACATTTAAATTAATTTCAGTTTATAGAATTTTATAACACTTTTTAAACCACAATTTGTAACAAAGTTTGAGGAAGTTGTTCAATAACTGTGTTTTATAATCAAACCATTTTACTTTTCTTACAAAAACAAAGATGATGATCCTTGGGTGATTTTGCTATATACTGAAAAAAATCACAAGATTAAGGAAAAATATTGAAGTTAGATAAAGGAAAAAATATTTAAATAGGGTTGGAAAGGTGTTCATGCTTGAAATAATAGTTTACAGGATTAGAGGGGGGAAAATAAAAACCTAATATGTGAACTGATACTCAATTCCATGAAACACTCCTCCTCTCCTGGATGTTATGTGGCAGGATAACAATGATCTTTCAATGCTTAGAAACTCCTTTCTAGAATTTTGCTTGAAACTTTATGTTTTGTTTTGTTTGTTTTGCTTGGCTTTGTTTTGTTTTTAAAATTTAAAAGTTATTTGGGTTGATAAAAAGAAAGAAAGAAAGAAATAGGTGATAGCAATTAAATGAACAAATGTAATGATATATATTATAGACTCATAAGACTTTGGACCTAATTCCAGACCTTCATTTTATAGTTAAGGAGATCTAGAGAATTTAACAGTCATGTTAAATGGCATGTTTGAACTTGTGCTCAGACTCTCATATTCAAAACTCTTTCCAGGCCCATATAGAGCTCCAAAATGATGAGTTAATGGAAAAGTAGATGGAAAAAGGATGGGAACAAATTTCATAGACTTTTCACTTGCTGCTCTGCCTGGTTTCATCTTCAACTAATGAGATGCCCCTCACAGAAAAAAAGATCATCACCTCTAATCTCATTACCATGCTGCTAACTCAAGGCCACTTCCCTAAACCTCCCCTCTTCCCTGATTTGAGTAGCTAGTGGGTGATGTACTGAACTTCTCTCAATAACCTTCTTTTGCAGAGGGTGGAACTTCATTCCACATTGCATGTGATGCTCTCAAAGAATACTTTTTTTTTCTTATTTGTATACCCATTGGCTAGCACATAGTAGAGACTTAATACATGTTTATTGAATTGAATTGCAGATCATTTATTCTAAGTCCTTATTTTATGAATGAAAAAAAAAATGAGGCCTAAAGAGATGAAGAGCTTCGTTTTAGGTCAAATAATTAGTAAGTAGATGACTGGTACTAGGATACATGTCTACAGGTTCCATCTATCAAATAAAAACAGTCAGTAAAGAAATGGAATAGTTTTATAGAAGTATTGCTGAGAATACCTCAATCCCTTAAAATCCTCAGAATTAAAGTACCATAGAATAGGCAACCACTTCAGTAGATCTACAATCAACATATAATCAAAAGAAATGGCTATTATTTAATACTTGATAAGTGGACATTAAACTGAAATACCTCCAGTGAAATTATATGATGTATTATAAATTGAAATGAATGAATAAATATCAAGGTTTTTTTTCCAACTCCTTAATGTGCTAGCTTTAGGTATGTATCTAGAAGCAAAGGCAATTGTAAAACAAGAAAGATCCTAAGAAATATATAGGTATATCAGCATATTCCCTGTATAGAATATTAGGGGAAATCTTTCAAAACTCTATCTTGATAGTAAATTGACTTCTTCAGAAAAAGTTGTCTGTTTCCTGATATATTGAAAACTGATGAAGAATTAGAATCAATATAATAGAGGTAGCAACCCAGCCAAACTCTCCAACCAACTTTAAAATAATACATAAAACCAAATTTTTAAGAAGCATAACCAACAAAAGGTCAAGCTAAGACATTTTTCCAGACAAAAACAATAGCAACAGTTTTGGGAGCTGTCAACACAGAAATAATAGTGGGATTGAGCAACTGGCCAGAAAGAGATTATAAAGGACCCTGATTTAACACTAGCACAGAACTATGTACTGTTTGTCACTTCATTATGCTTACTTATTTTTCAATTTCTACTCCAGGGCAGAGAGAATTTGTGGTGGTCATAAAGGAAAAAGACCTGTACTTTCAGGGCAGAGACGAGCACAAGAAAGAAAGGGCCATTCCTGGGTAAAGACTATTGCACATGCCAGAAAAGCAGTAATGATCTTTCCTTGAATCACAAAATCTTGGAAGCCCTAAAACTTACAAACTCAAAGAACTAGCTCTGGAAATAAGAACACGAGAAAGCCTAAAGCTTGGGACAGTTTCTCCATTCCAAGCTGAGCAGAGCCCAACTTTTAAAGTCAAGAAATAGGTGGATAGTTTTAATGGTTTTTTGATGGAGAGAACAATCTATTCCCAAAGAGAAAACTGTGGGAACTGAATATGGATAACAACATAATATTTTCACTTTTTTTGTTACTTGCATGTGTTTTTTTTTCTCATTTTTTCCCTTTTTGTTCTGATTTTTCTTGTTCATCATGATAACTGTAGAAATATGTATAGAAGAATTACACGTGGAAAGAAGGGAGAAAAAGGGAACAAAAGGGTTTTGCAAGGGTGAATGTTGAAATTTTTCTATGCATTTTTTTTTGTTTCTCTTAAAGCTTTTTTTATTTTTCAAAACATACACATAGATAATTCTTCAATATTAACCCTTGAAAACCTTGTGTTCCAATTTCCCTCTTTCCCCCACTCCCTCACCTAGATAGCAAGTAGTCCAATATATGTTAAACATGGTAGAAATATATATGTTAAATTTAATATATGCATACATATTTATACAATTATTTTTCTGCACAAGAAAAATCAAATCAACCTGGAAAAATGAGAAAGAAAATAAAATGCAAGCAAACAACAACAAAGAGAGTGAAAATGCCATGTTGTGATCCACACTCAGTTTCTACATGCTTCTCTCTTTATCATAAGACCATTGGAACCGGTCTGAATCATCTTATTGTTGAAAAGAGCCACATCCATCAGAATTGATCATCACATAATCTTCTTGTTGCCGTGTACAATGATCTTCTTGTTCTGCTCATTTCACTTAGCATCAGTTCCTATAAGTCTCTCCAAGCCTCTCTGAAATCATCTTGTTGGTCATTTCTTATAGAACAATAATATTCCATAGCATTCATATACCATAACTTATTCAGCCATTCTCCAACTGATGGGCATCCATTCAGTTTCCAGTTTCTTGCCACTACAAAAATGGCTGCCACAAATATTTTTGCACATATCCCTATGCCTCATTTAAGATCTCTTTGGGATATAAGTTCAGTAGAAACACTGCTGTATCAAAGAGTATGGACAGTTTGATAGCTCTTTGGGCATAGTCCCAAATTTGTGCATATGCTTTGAAAATTAAAAAAAAAAGCTTTAAAAAAACAAAGTAGGCTGAAAAAAATGAGTACAGGAGAATATTTTTTAGAGTCCCTTGGATAGCAAGGCAATAAAATCATCAATTTAAAGAAATTAATTTAGGCTACTCACCAGAAAGCCAACTAGTGAAGCTGAAACTTAAATACTTTGGTCACATAATGAGAAGAGGGGACTCATTCGAATAAAATTCAATATTTGGAAAGATTCAAGGCAAAATGAAAATGGGATGGCAGAGGATGAAATGGATAGATAGTGTCAAGGAGACATTGAACATGAACTTGGAAAAACTTCAGGAAATAGTGGAGAATAGAAATAGAACTACAGGACAGGGCCTGGTATGGTGGTAACAGCAA
Organism: Sarcophilus harrisii; assembly: GCF_902635505.1. Lineage (NCBI taxonomy): Eukaryota > Metazoa > Chordata > Mammalia > Dasyuromorphia > Dasyuridae > Sarcophilus > Sarcophilus harrisii. The sequence goes on along the minus strand of NC_045428.1, from coordinate 141,088,335 downwards.
GGGAATAGGGTAAAACAATATATTTGCCCAGAAAACTTAGAGGATTAGTAGAAAGGGTCTGTTTTTCTCTGGTAAGAGAGGGTGCAGTTTAGGATAGGTAGCTTTCCAGTGGCCTGGCAGCAGCCATTCTGGAGAGCAGTTTGGAATTATACCCCAAACAGAATATGTATACTCTTTGGACTAGTAATACCATTACTAAGTCTGCTTCCCAAAGAAATCATATAAAAGATAAAAATGAAATGACCTACATGTGCAAAAATATTTATAGCAGCCCTTTTCAGGGTGGCAAAATATTTGAAATTTATGGCATAGTCAATTGGGGAATGACTGGACAAGCTGTGGTATATGAATGTTATGGGATACTATTTTGCAATAAGGAATGATGAATAGGCAGGTTTCAGCAAAAACTTGGAAAGAGTTATGAAAAAATGATATAAAGTGAAATGAGCAAAACCAAGAAAAAATTGAATTTAGCATCAGCAAATTGTATGATGATTCACTACGACTGATTCAGTTCTTCTCAGCAATACAATGATTCACAAAGGTAAATGCTATCCATAGTCAGATAAGGACCTGAAAGACTCAAATGCAAACTGAATCTATTTTTTCACTTATTTTTGTCTTTCTCATGGTTAGTTTTTTAAATCTTTTGATCTGTTTTTTTTTCCTTTACTACTGTGATGAATATGGAATCATATTTTATATAATATCCAAATTAACTATCATTTTTGAAAGAGGAGTTAGAAAAATTTGGAACTCAAAATCTTGTAAAAATTAATGCTAAAAATTTTCTTTGATATGTAACTGGAGAAAAATAAAAATAGTATTAAAAAAGAGAGAAGTCATAATAGACTTACAGTTAAACTATTTACATCCCCAAATGAAAAGATAATATGTATAATTACTAAGAGTATTATTATTATTAGAGCTGTTGGGAATATACATTGACAAAGGGGATAAGTATATATTGATTTTTTATTGAGATGATCTCCAAAATAATTATGGGTTTAAGAAGAGTAATGCACTGGGAGGAGGGGAAAAATAAAATAAAATTGGGGGAAATTATCTTAGATAAAAGAGATACACAAGGAAGAGCTTTTACATTGGAGGAGAAAATGCAGGGAGTAGAAAAATATTGAATCTCAAACTCTTCCAAATTGGTTCAAAGAAGGAACAACATCTATCTCTATCTCTATCTATCTATCTATCTATCTATCTTTCCATCTATCTATCACCCATTGTGGAAAGAGGAGAGGAAGGGGACAAAAGAAAGGGGAGGGCAATAAAAGGGTTGATATATTAAAGGATATAATAGAAGCAAAACAGACTCTTGAGGAGGGACAAGGCTAAAAGAGATAAAGTAGGATTAACAGAATAAGGTAGGATGGAGAGAAATAAAGTCAGTAATCTTAACTGTAAATGTAAATGGAATTAACTCACCCATAAAATAGAAATAGGAGAATGCACTAAAAACTAGAATCTAACATGTTGTTTACCAGAAACACAGAAACAAAATAGTCTCACACACACACACACACACTTTGCTAAAATAAGATGTTAGAGCAAAACCTTTCACGCTTCAGTTGAGAAAAAGATGGTCAAGATAATAATCTTGATCTTAAACAAAGCAAAAGTAAAAATAGACCTAATTAAAAGAGATAATCAGGAAAACTAAATTTTGCTAAAAGGTAAATCCTATAGATCAGAAAATAAGTTCTAAAGGAGAAAATTGACTTCTGTTTAGTTATACCAACAATTTCCATGCTTTAAAAAATGTAGTTCTAGAAAGAATATTACGCTATGCAGCTAACATATAAATATACACATATGTATGTGTAAATACACACACAGTGTTAGTTGTTTGCTATCATTGAGAGTCAGCATGGCATTCTAGATAGGGAATTGATCTTAGAGCCAGATAAGGCTGGGTTCTGGTTTTATCTTTGTTCCATCTTAGTGCAACTCACCTAACTTTTTTGCTTTCTAGGAAACTCTTTGATACTATAAGTTGCCAACTTTAATCTAGAGTCACCTATATCAATCAAATCAAAAGATTAATTCTTATCTCCCAGCCCATTATTAACATTTTTTGAATTTATTTTAATACCTTTTGATGTGAAAACAAGTTTAAATTCAAGTATCATTTAATAAGACAACATCAGATGCTTCATTAAAATTAAAATACATTATATTTAGTGATCTTCACTAGTTATTATAACTCTAATCGATTCTATTCCTAAATTTAGATTCTTAAATTTAGACAAGTAGTCTTGTATTAGGTGAAAAATTAGGAGACCGAGGTTCTATTTCTGCCTCAGACCCTGGTTATGGATGTTTTGTTGGTTGTTGACCTTTGTTCTCAAAAAGGAGCAAAATCACATCACTATGTTAGAGTTGAATTATAGTATTTCCGAACTGTGGCTTATCAAACCAATACAAACTCTGCCACAGGTTGGACACAAATAGTCCCTGTGAACATTTGGAGTTGATGATCTAACTTTGTACATTTCACATTTCTTCTGAAATAAATAAATTCTACTTTGCTCATAGAGCATAGAACTTTCTAATGAGGGCATGCCATGCCAGGCAGTCTTATGCCAGTGTCTCCCATGTCATACAATCAATTCTAAAGTTCTTAAGAGAGATCTTGAGAGTATCCTTGTATTGCTTTTTTGAGTACCATTTGAGCAGTTGCCATGTATGGGTTCTCCATAAAATATTATTTTTGGTAAGTATACATTTGGCATTCAAACAATGTGGTCAGCCCAAAAGAGATGTGCTTTCTGCAGTAGAGTTGGAATGCTTGGCAATTTAGTTCAAAAAAAGACCTCAGTGTCTGGTACCTTATCCTGATGGTGATCTTCAGAATCTTTCTAATACAATTTAAATGGAAATGATTCCATTTCCTGGCACCACCTGAGAGCCAGTGTGGTTTCATAAGGAATTAAGGAATATTGGATATTGTGTTTTCTGTCTGAAAATTCCAGGAAAAAATGCCAGGAGTAGGACAGAGGTCCATCTACATCATTTGCATATCTGACTGAGGTTTTGGATATTGTCAGTCATGAGTACTTATGGAAAATTATATCAAAATTTGCTTGCCCAGAGAAGTTTATCAATATAGTATATCAATTTCAAGATGGTACGCTTGCTTAGGTTCTGAAAAAATAGTGCTGTCAAGCTTTTCCACTCGCCAATGGTGTGAAGCAAGGCTGTGCTCAATGCCATGCTTTTTGCAAGTTTTCATCCGCATTATTAAATACCTTCAATGAGGACAAACATGGAATCAGAGTCAGCTGTTACACTAATGGTAAATTCTTCAACTTGAAAAGACTCGAAGCCAAAACTAAAGTGAAAGGAGTGTTGGTGCATGCTTTATTGTTTGCAGATAATTGTGCACTCAGTCCAGCCTCTGAAGCTGAAATGTAAGAAAGTGTGGGTTGATTTTCTGCAGTTTGTGCTAATTTTGGTAGAACAACTAACCCCAAGAAAACACAAGTATACCATCAGCCAACATTAAATTATAAATTAGGAAATATCTGAGTTTTCAACTAACATGTGGTTCTTGCACATATTTACACACATATATGTTATGTCTGATTCTAAAAGCATAAATTTTGATTATTTAAATGAAAAGATAATATTCAGAGTATCTCATACATACTTTACTGACATGGCAAGTTAAAACTCCATACAGAAATTATTTTCTGATTTATAGAACAAAAACAAAAAACTGAACACTAGGAATTATTTTTCTCTTTCAGGCTTTACATCAATAAGTAGAGCAATCTCTCTATAGTATTTAATTTACTATCAGAGATCAACATAGGATTTTAGGAAATCTTTAACATGTCAGAATATATGATCATTTATACCAACAATTTAAGTAAAAACAAAATCATTGTTCTTATGTATTAGAAAAGGATGCCTATATATATATATATATATTCCACTGCAATTTCTAAGCTTTTTTTTCTTATTTTATACTAATCTTTGAATCCCAGGTATGTGGCTAAAGTCATTATAGTATGTTGCTAAATTGAGAAAATATCCCTTATACTGATATCAATTATTTATATTAGAAAGGCAATAGAAGGAGAGGTGAAATTTAAATCAACATCTTTACAAGGGACTTTAAAAAAACTATTTTATGAGAAACACACAAGAAAACTCCTCCATGGCTTTCATTATGAATCAAAAGAAAGTGTTTCAGGGTATTTGTTGCTAGGCATTGTGGTAGATCAGAAAGATCAAGGATGTGGTTAAAAGAAGCAGAAACTGAGGATAGTGCAGCTATTTGTAGTAAAGAGTCACATGGAAATTTAAGGGAGTAACTTTAACACATTTAGTTTTAGATTATACAATACATATACTTTGCTTTTCTCAACCAAATAATGATGGAGTAAATATTGGCATATTGGAACAAAATACTTTTGCTTACCTAACTGGAACCTCTCTCCTTACTTAGTATAGTAATTGTAATGTTCCTATTATCTAATAGAAATCATTGACTTTTTCCCCCAAAGCCCATGGCATATAACTGGCTGTGAAAATTGGCTCATTTTGCTGATAAATGACAGAAATGGACATTGTTGAATGTGAACTCAGGCAATGTTAACTTTTAAAATTTTATTTTCCAGACAGCTATCTCAGTAAATCCTATTGACTTGCTTTTAGTTGTCAGCATTTTTGCTGAAAATGACATAGTACTGTCACCAATATTGGATCATTCACTATCTCCATCGTTTCTCCTTGAAAATTTCAGACCTTGAAACTCTGAGACCTTATCATTCTAAATGGTACCTTAACGAATTAGTGATTGAAAAGAAGAATGTATAGGATAAAATCAATAATGGTATATATCATTATTTGATTTTCAGTCGTAAACTACAGAGAGACACTTATTGATGTAGGATACTTCCAAAAAATTTCTGTGGCAAATTGATTGTAATTACCTCTACATTAAAAAAAATGAACTACCTTAGATAGAGTTACTATATAAATTGATGCTGTAGATCAAAAACAAAAACAAAAACAAAACCTACAGATATAATTCAGTTCTCTCATTTGAAACCAAAATGTATTTATGCTTCCTGTAAAGTATGCAGGGTAGTAAGTTTCTGGCTTCATAACTAATGCAAAATTATCTTCTAAACAAATTATTTCTGTCTATTCTAAATAATGTAATAGCTTTTCAATGTCAATTTTCACCTTTTTTCCCTTTACTAGAGCAGCTCAAGGTGTATAGTCAGAAATGAATAATCATAACACAAACACCAAAGAATGTGAACATTGATATATTTCAATTGTGAATAATAGATCCCAGCTGCATAACCACATGAAATAGTAAGTTATTTTCCTCATTGATACTACTTTCTCTGTTTCATGGATATGAAACCCTTTTTGTGCCGAAAAGCACTAATTCAAAGAATTAAAAAAAAAAAAACTTTACAGGTATACATAAGCAGAAAATAGCTTTATGTTTTCTTGAGATTGAACTCAGCTCCACTGAAAATTAAGAAAAAAGAATATAAATTTTATTCACCCAGTATGACGTAGAATAATACTTTTCATAATCAGAGAATTATTGAATTTTAAAATTGAAAGGCACCCCTGAGGTTATCCACTCTAACCCCAATCTGAAAAATCCATTCCATATAACAACAGAATAAAAACAAATGATGCATATAAGAATTATCAAGAAGAGAAAGACAAGGAAGGATAAAAGGAGAGGAAGTTGAAAAAAGAAAAATATTAATAGAAAAGAAGAGGAAGAAAGTGACATATATAGTGAGAAACAGAGGCAAACACTGAAGCAAAAAGGATAGAGGAAAAGATGAACTTAGTAAATTTACCTTATTCTTTGATGGATTTTGTCTCACTTTGCAAGTTACCTGTTGTCATTACTCTTCATTACTTCATGTGAAATGTCTTTCAAATATTCCAACTTGCAGTAGTGAATACAAGGCCAGTTAACTGTCAAAAAGGGTTAAATAAGTAATCCTATACCCCTAGAGGTTGCCTACTCCTACTTTTACATGTAGGCTTCTAGTCCAAGAGTGATGGTACAAACTTTTTGTGTACCCAAGGCTCTGTCTTGGGCATTTTCTCCTCTATAAGCTTTCACTTGGTAGTCTCATTAGCTCTTATGATTTCATTTACCATTTCTGTGCAGATAACCCAAAACATATTTTGAATCCTACTTCTCTTCTGAACTACCATCTTACATCACTGACTACTGCACATTTCAAACTGAATGTCCCAAAGGTCCTTCAAATTAAATATATACAAAATATAATTCATTATCTTTCACTATAAAACCTAGTTCTATGCTAAACATATCTATTATTGCTGGAGGGCACCACCATCTGTCCAGTCAACTAAGTTTGCAAACTCATTGTATTTCTAAATTCTTCAATTTCACTTACTCCATAGATTAATCAATTGCCAAATCTTATGATTTCACTCAATATTAAATCATATATATATATATATATATGTATATATATATATATATATATATATACATATATATATATTCTTTTATTTCCACTTTCACAGCCACTGTCCTAGTCCTGGAGCTCTTCACTTCTCTTGTTGGTTTCCTTCTTTCAATCTCTATTCCCCTTTGTCATTTATCTAAAGCATGGAGGCATCAAAGGTGTACACAAATTTATTAGATTTCAGGATCTCATTTTCCTTTTATACCAAATATTTAGTCTAGTGTTTGGCATATAATATGAAATGAACGATATTTATTAATTAATTGACTAATCAATTCCATGAAATTCTATGTATTGATTGCTATAATTTTCTTTGAAATAATAATTAGTTTTTCCTGTAATTTTTGAACTAATGTTTTATGATTATTTAGTTTCTAAGTCCTAATCTTTTCATATTTCCCTTATTGATTATTATATTGTTATTATAATGTTATATTCATTCTTTAATATTTTGCCTTTCTGCATTGCTTTCTTTATGCTCTGACACATGTACATTTTTCATAAAGTTTCAAATAAAGTTGTAAAATGCATACATCCCTAAAATTTTCTACTTAATAATCATAAAATTGTTTTTTCTAAGATTCCATTCAAAGTCTTAACATCTTTCCTGTTCATTTTGTTATTCTTTTTTTCTGTTAAGCTGTCTAAACTCAAAGGGATATGCTAGAGTGCCCAATATTTTTCCTAGATTCTAGTAGAAAAACAATTGGTATTGTTTTATAATCTATGGTATATTTTTTGTAATTTCTCCATTTCTCTTCCCTTTTATGATTGTTACCTTTGCTTTTTCTTGATTCTGAAGAAGTATTCAAGATTTTATTACAAACCCACTTTTTGTATTTTTATTAAACTTTATATTTTAAGTATATTCTATTTAAATAATAAATTATTGGGATCTCCTATCTAATCCATTCTCCCACTCTTCTCTGTTCTATGGGTAAATTCATCACATTCATATTCATGGTTATGATTCTTAAGACCCTAATCTCCAGATCCCCCAAATATAATTTCCTAGAATATTACTTCCTCTTGATTCTCCCTTTAAAAATCATGGGGAAAGGGAGAAAAATTAAATGTTGTTCAATCATTTACATCTTGAAATATATTGCCTAGACTATTTTATCATAATTTTGAGGAAACCCTGTTATATTTTATATTTATAATTTTATATTATTTTTATTCATTCTATTTTCCTACTCAGCTATTTTTGGTAGAAATTTTGATTTTTTTTTTTTATCCTTTGAGTTTTCTGTAATAATCCTTGTGTCAATTATTTACATTTTAAACTGAATTTTCTGTATTCTATTTTTTAATAACCCCACCAATTTGGTAAATTTTTACTTCATTTCTAAACTGTTCATTTCTTTTCACAGTTATCTTCCAATGCTCTAATTTGAATAATTTTTTTCTTCCTTCATATCTTCTTTAATTTATTTTTTTAAATTCTCTTTTCTTGGTTTACCTCTCTGTGACTCCCCTATCCTTTATAGATCCTTCCCTCATCTGTGTCTGAAAATGCAAGCCTTGTTTGCTACTATATAATAAACATATATTAGACATATATTTTATGGAAGATACTATAGTAAGCACTAGGCATATAAGTATGAAAAAAGAAAGAGAACACTTACTCTCAAGAACCTTATGATATAATGGGGGAAGACAACTTACAGGAGAATAGAGTGAGGAAAAGACTTTACTTTCATTTTCAAGGTCTCTTGTATATACTTATAGTCATTTTCAAGTTACTCTTTTGAACTCTCATCTTAAGGTTTTATTAACTCCTATTATTTCTTGATTATATTAGGGTTTTTCTTGTGTTTGCTCACTTCTTCATTATGGGTGGTTGATGATGGTTCTTCCCCTCTGCTCTTCCAACCCTATTCTTATCTAATTGTTGCTTCTGAACTTCTCTTGGCTCTGTAATTACTAGAATAATAACCATAGAGATTCCTCAGTTCAGACCTCAGGATGAGAGTAAAGAACTGTTAGAAACCATGTAGAGCTGAATATTCGTTGTTCCCGTGGGGCTTATGCCAGGGAGGTATCTAACTTTACAATTATATAACTGCCATTCTTCTCTCTCGGATTTATCTCTGAACAAGGACTTTCATGAACCAGCCAGGAAATAGAGACTATTTAAACACCAGCTTAAAATGGGTCCAGGCTCTAAGCCAAGAGACGATGGCCATTTACCTTCTTCCTCAGCATGGGCTCAGAATGAGTCTGGCAATGGTTGTTTAGGGTAATAGGATAAGTTGCTTTTTTTTTTCTTTTTCTTTTTCAAGAGGATTTTTGTTACAATGGATAATTTTTAATCTCTTTTGTTGGATGAGCTCTTTTAATTTTTTAGTATAGTTTCATATGCTTCTTGAGGTAATTTTTTATAGATGACTGGGCTTTATTAGACACTTATGTGCTATATTTATCAGAAGTCTACTTGTAGATCTTTTGTATGATGAGATCTATTATTTTATTCATATATACTTAATTTGTTTTTCTCCTGGAATAAAAATTAATTTTGAAATATTAATAAAATCAAATTAGTGGTAAAATATTTCTAATGGAATATCTGCTTCAAAATAATATCAGATTTTTGGTAACCTAAATCATAATGGAAAATTTGTTAGTATAAGAAATAAAAATATGGTTAATTCTAATAAATGCCTAGAGAATATTTAGAATTATAGTCAGAAATATACTCTCAAGTAATTTAGAAGAAACTCAACTCAAATAAATTTCAAGATTTCTGGAATAAATCATTCATGTTCCAATTCCCCAAATTGTAAACATACAGGCAATATACAATGTCTAACTCCTTCAAATTTCACTTTATATAATTGTTTTGGAGTTATAAAGTTACCTATCTATGTATTCTCAGGCATTTAGATGTATTTCCTGAGGCAACATATAAAATTAATTCAATTTTGCCTCCTAAATTTGGGAAATTGTTGAAGCAAACTAAGGTACTTTATGCTACCCTATTTATTCATAGTTTTAGAGAATGTGTTAAATAATTGATTTGCTAAATAGCTATTTGTGTCTATCCCTTTTAAATCAAAATATTTTGTGTTCTGAATACAGAGTAAGTGATTCAGGTTGAACTATTAGAAAGATTTATATAATCATCTTATCTGCTGTTGTCCTTCCCTCAAAAAGCAATAATGCTTCCAACTGTGAGAAATGATTGGAGGTTTGAGTTCTCCATACAAATTAATTTCATGTCAGAAAAGATAGGAAAGTTTTGTGAACTGGTAGGTCTTTCATGATGAGTTGGATTTGTGGAGACCCACTGGGTCTGACAACATAAAACCATAAACCTGAGATGCCCTCCCTGTCGTCCTGATTAGGTGATGAGATGTGACAGTGAAGTACAAATTATTCTATTTGATGCTTCTTTTTACCCTAGGAGATGTGTGTTTTTTGAGTGTGGAGTGGAGAGGGAGATTGATCCAATTGCTTTTCTTACTTGTGTAAGTAGTTAGTTAGCTACTAAGATGCTATAATTTGAAGGGCATAGGAAAGTCCCTGATTAAAAATAATTTATCTTGTCTAAATTCCATCAAAGATATATTATTAAGGAAGTTTTCCTGATAAAATACAAATGCTAATTGAGCTATTAACATGATAGTGGGCATGACTTAATCATGCTCATTCAAATATGATAATAGGAGAAAATATCTATTCTAAGAAAGAAAGTATAGGTAAACTCTGAAAGGAAAGGGGAAAAATATATATTGTGTTCTGGGAAAATTGTAATATTGGTAGAGAAGCTAAGAGCCAAGATTTTTTTCCAAATAGAGTATCCCACTGGACATGACAATACAGAAAGTTTACACACAAGGTGGAATATGTCCAGATGATGCTTATCACATGAAGATTAGATGAAGACACTGGACTTATTTTATGGTGAGGAAAAACAAACAGTAGATCATGGTAATTGATGTTTATGATAAATGATAAATTTGTAAAAGATTTCCTTATGTAAAAGAGTTCAGATTTATCAGGATTAGGTTTAGAAGACAGACTTAGAAATCATAGGTAAAAATTGCCAAGAAAGTTAACTCAAAACATGTTTATTCTTTTTAAATGTAAACATTTCCATTTCCATATTAGTCATTTTGAACAAAAAGGCTTAAAAGAAAAAAAAAAGAAAGGGAAAAGTAACATATTTCAATCTGTATTCACTTATGTAAGTCTTTCCTGATTTTTCTGGAGTCATCTTGCTTGTCATTTCTTATAGAACAATAATAACTCAGCATTGACCAACACCTAATACTTTATATGAAGACTAGTTCGAAATAGGTTCATGATTTACACAGAAAGGGTGATAAAATATAAACAAATTAGGAGAACAAGGGATACTTTACTTCTGGGATCTATGAAGAAAGAAAAACTTTATGACCAAATAAGAACTAGAGAATACTATGAAGTACAAAACCAATAATTTGGATTACATTAAATTAAAAAAGTTTTTGTACCAACAAAATCAATCAGATAAAATTAGAAGGAAAGCAGAAAAATGTGAAAAATTTTCACATCCAAGAGTTCTGATAAAGATCTCATTTCTCAAATATATAGAGAACTAAAATTTATAGGAATGAACATTTTATGAACAATATATATGAAGAGACAATTTTCAGAGGAAGTATTTAAAGCCATTTCTAGTCCATGAAAACAAATTCTAAATGACTATTGGTCAAAGAAATGAAAATTGTGACAACTCTGAATTACTACTATACATCTCTAAGATTGGCAAAGATGGCAGGAAAATGCTGGCAGGGATATGAGAATACTGAGACATGTATCTTGTTTTTTTTATAGCTTTTTATTTACAAGATATATGCAGGGGTAATTTTTCAGCATTGACATTTGAAAAAACCTTTTATTCCAATTTTTCCCCTTTTTCCCCCCATCCACTCCCCCAGATGGCAGGTTGACCAATACGTTAAATATATTAAAATATATGTTAAATACAATATATGTATACATGTCCATACAGTTATTTTGCTGTATAAAAAGAATCAGACTTTGAAATACTGTACAATTAACCTGTGAAGGAAATAAAAAAAATGCAGGTGGACAAAAATAGAGGGATTGGGAATTCTATGTAGTGGTTCATACTCATTTCCCAGAGTTCTTCTCATCCAAAGAAAAGTTGAAATAGGTTGTTTGCAGAGACAAGAATGATTATGATAAATAGGAAGGTGATTAGGTATTTAAAGAAATGGTGGATGTTAGGGTTTATGTGTATATACCATGTTGAGAATTCTAGGATAGATCATGTGATATACAATGTGATAGGGATGAAGATAATGGAGAAGTAGTCTAGTTTGAAGCTTATGGTTAGATTAAAGGTATTTATTGAGAATCATTTTCAGTTGGTAATTGTAGCTTCTTGCCCTGAATAGATGAAGAGGGTTAGTGGAACAAGGCTGGGTGGAGCTGGTTCAATTCATTATTGCTCTATTGGAACTGATTTGGTTCATCACATTGGTGAAGAGGGCCACATCCATCAGAATTTATCATCATATTGTATTGTTGTTGAAGTATATAATGATCTCTTGGTCCTGCTCATTTCACTCAGCATCATTTCATGTACCTTGATTTTTTCAAAGCTCTTTCTTTTTTTTAACCTTTCCTTTTTTTTATTAAAGCTTTTCATTTCCAAAACATAAGAATGGCTAATTTTTCAACAATGACCCTTACAAAACCTTGTGTTCCAATTTCTTCTCCCCCTTCCCCTAAAACCTCCCTTAAATAGCAAGTAATCCAATATATTTTAGTATTGTAAACATAGTAAAAATAGATGTTGAATCAAATATATACACAGATATTTATATAATTGTCTTCCTGCACAAGAAAAATTAGATCAAAAAAGAAAAAAAATAAGAAAGAAAATAAAATGCAAGCAAACAACAATAAAAAGCGTGAAAATGTTATGTTTGACCCACACTTGTTCCCACAGTCCTCTCTCTGGGAGTAAATGGTTCTCTTCACCACAAGATCACAGGAATGGGCCTGAATCATTTCATTGTTGAAAAGAGCCATGCCCATCAAATTGATCATCATATAATCTTCTTGTTATCATGTACAATGATGTCCTGGTTCTGCTCAATTCACTTAGCATCAGTTCCTGTAAGTCTCTCCAGGCCTCTCTGAAATCATCCTGCTGATCGTTTCTTCTAGAACAATAGTATCCCATAAAATTCATACACCATAACTTATTCAGCCATTTTCAAACTGATGGGCATCTATGCAGTTTCCAGTTTCTTGCCACTACAAAAAGGGCAGCCATAAACATTTTTGCACATGCAGGTCCCTTTCAAAGCCTCCTTTAAGATCTCTTCAGGACATAATCCCACAAAAACACTGCGGGATGAAAGGGTATGCACAATCTGATAACTTTTTGAGTATAGTTGCAAATTGCTCTCCAAAATGGTTGGATAAGTTTACAACTCCACCAGCAATGTATTTCTGTCCCAGTTTTCCCATATCCCTTCCAACATTCGCCATTATCTTTTCCTGTCATCTTAGCCAACCTGAGAGGTGTGTAGTGGTACCTCAGAGTTGTCTAAATTTGCATTTCTCTGATCAATAGTGATTCAGAGCACCCTTTCATATAACCACAAGTGGTTTTAATTTCTTCCTCTTAAAATTGTCTGTTCATATCTTTTGACAATTTATCAATTGGAGAATGGATTGAATTCTTATAAATTTGAATCAATTATCTCTATATTTTAGAAATGAGGCCTTTATCAGAACCCTTAAATGTAAAAGTGACTTCCCAGTTTAATGTTTCCATTCCAATCTTGTCTGAATTAATTTTGTTTGTACACATTTTTTAACTTAATATAATCAAAATTATATATTTTGTGTTCAATAATGAACTCCAGTTCTTCTTTGGTCAAAAATTCCTTCCTTCTCCACAGATTTGAGAGGTAATCTATCCTTTGTTCTTCTAATTTGCTTATAATATTGCTCTTCATGACTAAATCATGAATCCATTTCAAGCTTATTTTGGTATATAATATGAGTTTTAAGTCAATAACTAGTTTCTGATATACTAGTTTCCAATTTTCCCCATCAGTTTTCATAATAGTGAATCCTTATCCCAAAAGTTGGGGTCTTTGAGTTTGTCAAACACTAGATTGGTATAGTCATTGATTATTTAGTCCTGTGAATCTAACTTATTCCACTGATCAAGTACTTTATTTCTTAGCCAGTACCAAATAGTTCCGATAAGTACTGCTTTATAATATAGTTTTAGGTCTGGCACAGCTAGGCCACCTTCATTTGCATTTTGTTTCATTAATTCCCTTAAAATTCTTGACCTTTTCCTATTCCAGATAAACTTTGTTACTATTTTTTCTAGATCTGTAAAATAATTTCTTGGAATTTTGACTTGTATGGTACTAAATAAGTAGATCAATTTAGTGAGTATTGTCTTTATTATTTTATTTGGTGAACATACCCATGAGCACTTGATATTTTCCCAGTTGATTAGATCTGATTTTATTTATGTGGAAAATGTTTTGTAACTGTGTTTATATAGTTCCTCTCTTTCCCTTGGCAGATAGACTCCCGAATATTTTATATTAGCCACAATTATTTTAAATGGAATTTTTCTTTGTATCTCTTGCTTCTGGACTTTGTTGGTAATATATAAAATGCTAATGATTTATATGGATTTATTCTGTATCCTACAACTTAGATAAAATTGTGAATTGTTTCTAGTAGTTTTTTAGTTGACTCTCTAGTGTTCTCAAAGTTCTCTGCAAGAAATGGACATTTACTTTCCTCATTACCTATTCTAATTCCTTTAATCAATTTTTCTTCTCATTGCCAAAGCTAACATTTCTAATACAACACTGAATAGTAATAATGATAGTGGGCAAACTTATTTCACCCTTGATCTTACTGGGGCTGGTTCTACTTTATTTCTGTTACATAAGATACTTGCTGATGGTTTTAATTAGATGCTACTGATCATTTTAATGAAATTCCCATTTATTTATTTCCATGCTATCTAGTGTTTTTAAAAGGAATGGGTTTTAAGTTTTATCAAATATTTTTCTGTATCTATTGAGATAATCATATAATGTTTGTTATAGTTATTGATATAGTCAATTATGTTAATAGTTTTCCTAATATTGAACCAGTCCTGCATTCCTGGGGAGAGTTAATTTTCTGTAATCTCTTTGCTAATATTTTATTTAAGATTTTTGCATCAATATTCATTAGGGATATAGATCCATAATTTTCTTTCTCTGTTTTCATCGTACCTGGTTTAGGTATCAGTACCATATCTGTGTCATAAAGGGAAATTGGTAAAAGTCCTTCTTTATTTTTTCATATAGTTTATATAGTATTGGAATAAATTGTTCTTAAATTTTTGGTAGAATTCACATGCAAATTCATCTGGCCCTGGAGATTTTTTCCTAAGGAGTTGATCAATCTCTTGTTCTATTTCTTTTTTCTAAAGTCAGAATATTTAAGTCCTTTATTTCCTCTTCTGTTAATCTGGGCCATCTATATTTTTGTAGATATTCCTCCATTTCACTTAGATTATCAAATTTATTGGCATAAAGTAGGGCAAAATAATTCCTAATTATTGCTCAAATTTTCTCTTCATTGGTGGAAAGTTCTTCCTTTTTGAGACTAACAATTTGATTTTCCTCTTTCCTTTTTCACATCAAATTAACTAAAGGTTTATCTATTTTGTTGGTTTTGTCATAAAAACAACTCAGTTTTATTTATTAATTCAATACTTTTTTACTTTTAATTTTATTTATCTCCCCTTTTATTTTTATAATTTCAAATTAAGTATTTAATTGAGGTTTTTAATTTGTTCTTTTTCTAGATTTTTTTAGTTGTAAGCCCAAATCATTGATCTTCTCTTTATTTTATCCAAATAAAGATCTAGAGATATAAAATTTCATCTTATTATTGCTTTGGCTGATCTTACAAATTTTGGTATGTAGTTTCATTATTGTCATTCTACTTGTATGAAATTATTACTTGTGTCTGTAATTTGCTGTTTTACCCATTCATTCTTTAGGATTGATTAATTAATTTCCAATTAACTTTTGGCCTATTTAACCCTGACCTTTTATTGAATGTAATTTTTATTGAATTGTGATCTGAAAAAAAATGCATTTACTATTTCTGCCTTTCTTTATTTGATTTTAAGGTCTTTATGTTACAATATATGGTCAGTTTTTATATAGATTCCATGAACTGCTGAAAAGAATGTGTACTCCTTTTTGTCTTTTTTCAGTTTTCTCCAAAGATCAATCATACCTAACTTTTCTAATATTCTTTTTACCTCCTTAACTTCTTTCTCATTTATTTTCTGATTCTATTTATCTAATTCTGAGAGAGCAAGTTTGAGATCCCCCACTATTGTTGTTTTTCTGTCTATTTCTTTTTGTAGCTCTCTTAACTTCTCCTTTAAGAATTTAGATGTGGGGGTGGAGCCAAGATGGCAAAGAGCAGACATGACTTTCTGTGACCTTTTCTGACTTTCTCTCAAACCTACAGCAGATTAAGCCTCTAAACTGGTTTTGAAGTAAAAAAACAAAAAACAAAAAACAAAAAAAAGACCAAATATTTTGAGTACAACAGATTCCCAGAAGCAGATACCTTGGAAGAACTTCAGAACAGGTCTGTTTCAAATGGGTAGGGGGTCAGTCTGCCGAACCCAGGACGCAGCACAGGGAGACCAGGCAATGAGCTGGGACAGGGAGTCAAAGTGTTGCATTTTCTATGCACCTGGTAATCTTTTGTGAGCCTCCTAAGTTATTCTGTCCTGGTTGCAAGCAGGTAGTTTGGCAGATTTACTACAAAAGGCAAATTGTAAACCATTGAGCTTCAGAAGAACTTGGGACCTATCCACAATAATGCAGCACCATAAGTCAAATCAGTGCAACTGCCCCAGGGCAAATTAAAGCAACTGTCCCTTCTTTGCATTGAGCAGACCTCAAGCATTTAAAAAAATGAGTAAAAAACCAAAAAGAACTCTGACCATAGACAGCTTTTATTCAGAGAGAGAACAGATCTCAAATCCTGATGTTCCTATAGGCCAAGCAACTCCAGATGAATCCCCAAAGGGAGATATGAGCTGGGCCCCATTTCACAAGGCTTTCTTGAAAGATGGCATAAAGGATCTTAAAAGAGAATTACAAGAAAAATGGGGAAATGAAATATCATTGACAGAATGATAATACCCTATAAAATAGATATATAAAAGACAACAATTCATTGAAAAACAAAATTTGTGAAATGGAAAAAAATGCAGTGAACAAAACAATTCAATTGGTCAATTACAAAAGGAGCTAAAAAAGGTAATTGAATAAAATAATAGTCTAAAAATTAGAATTGAACAAATGGAAGTGAATGACATGATAAGACTTCAAGAATTAGTCAAACAAAAAAAAATGTAGAAATAGAAGAACATATGAAATACCTCCTAAGAAAAATAATTGACCTGGAAAACAGATCTAGGAGAGACAGTCTAAGGATTATTGAACTTCCTAAAAGCCATGATGAACAAAAGAACATTATCTTATAGCAAATCATAAAGGAAAACCACCCCGATATCTTAGAATCAAGAGGTAAAATAGCCATTGAAAGAATTCACAGATAACCTCCTGAAAGAGACCCTAAAATTAAATCCCTAAGAAATATTGTGGCTAAATTTCAGAACAATCACATCAAGGAAAAGATACTGAAAGCAGCCAGAAAGAAACAATTTAAATATCAGGAAGCCACAATTAGGATAACCCAGAACTTAGCAGCTTCTACCTTAAGGAATCGAAGGGCCTGAAATCTGATATTCCAAAAGGCAAAGGAACTTAGATTATAGCCAAGAATAAGCTATCCAGCTAAAATGAGCATTGTTATTCAAGGAAAAAGATGGACATTCAATGATATAGGTGAATTTCCCTTATTTCTAATGAAAAGACCAGAATTGAACAAAAATTTTGATTTCCAAACACAGAACTCAAGAGAAACATAAAAAGGTAAAAAGGAAAGAACTCTTGAGAACTATATTTCTTTTGCAGATATACTTAGAGAGTGCAGGTATAATTTCATTTTATTATGATAATATGAAAAAGAAGCTAGAGGTAGAAAGCAGATCACACTGGATTAGAGGGAAAAGGAGGTAAAATAAGGAAAATTACAGATCATGAAGAGGCAAAGAAGACCTATTATAACTGAGGTAAAGAAGCGAGGCAGATGAGCATTGTATGAATCTTACTCTCATCAGATTTGACTAAAAGAGAGAATATCAGACATATTTGGTTTCACAGAGAAACTTGTCTCACTTTATAGGAAAGTGGGAAGGAAAAGGAGAAAAGAAAGGGAAAGACTAATAGAAGGTAAACAGAAGTATTAAGGGGAAGGGTGTAAAAAAGAGGGTGGCACTCTAAAGTTCAAGAGCTGATTGAGGGAGCTGGTCATTAAAAGCAAAATACTGGAGAGGAGGAAAGGGGGAAAGGAAAGAGAAAAGCATAACTTAGGGTAAATAAGATGGCATGAAATATATAGTTATTTTAACTGTGAATGTGAATGGAATAAACTCTCTCATAAAACAGAATGAGATAGCAGACTGGATTAAAAGCCAGAATCCTACAATATGTTGTTTACAAGAAACACATTTAAAGCATAGTGATACATACAGAGTGAAGGAGCAGAATCTATTATGCTTCAGGTGAAGAAAAAAAAAAAAAAGCAGGGGTAGCAATCCTGATCTCAGATCAAATAAAAGCAAAGATATCTCTAATTAAAAGAGACAAGGAAGAAAAATATATTTTACTAAAGGGTACCATAGAAAATGAAACAATATCAGTACTAAATATATATGGACCAAGTGGTATAGCATCCAAATTCCTAGAGGAGAAGTTAAGGGAGATGCAAGAAGAAATAGATAGCAAAACTATACTAATGAGGGATCTCAACCTTGCTCTCTCAGAACTAGATAAATAGAACCACAAAATAAATAATAAGGAAGTTAAGGAGTAAACAAAATGTTAGAAAAGTTAGGTGTGATAGATCTTTGGAGAAAATTGAATTGAAACAGAAAAGAGTACACTTTCTTCTCAGCAGTTCATGGAACTTTTACAAAAAAATTGACCATATATTAGGGCATAAAAACTCAAAATCAAATGCAGAAAGGCAGAAATAGTAAATGCATTTTTTGCAGATCATTATGCAATAAAAACCACATGCAATATAAGGCCAGGAGAAAATAGTCCAAAAATTAATTGGAAATTAATTAATCAAATCCTAAAGAATGAATGGGTGAAACAGCAAATTATAGACACAAGTAACAATTTCATACAAGACAATGACAATAATGAGACTACATACCAAAATTTGTTAGATCAGCCAAAGTGATAAGATGAAATTTTATATTTCTAGATGTTTACTTGGATAAAATAGAGAAAGAGAAGATCGACGAATTGGGCTTACAACTAAAAAATTTAGAAAAAGAACAAATTAAAAACCCTCAATTAAATACTAAATTGAAATTATAAAAATAAAAGGGGATGTTAATAAAATTAAAAGTAAAAAAACTATTGAATTAATAAATAAAACTGAGTTGGTTTTATGACAAAACCAACAAAATAGATAAACCTTTAGTTAATTTGGTGTGAAAAAGGAAAGAGGAAAATCAAATTGTTGTCTCAAAAAGGAAAAGAAGTTTCCACCAATGAAGAGAAAATTTGAGCAATAATTAGGAGTTATTTTACCCAACTTTATGGCAATAAATTTGATAATCTAAATAACATGGAGGAATATCTATAAAAATATAGATTTCCCTGGTTAACAGAAGAGGAAATAAACTATTTAAATAGTCCCATTTTAGAAAAAGAAATAGAAAAAGCTATTAATCAACTTCCTAGGAAAAAATCTCCAGGGAAAGATGGACTTACATGTAAATTCTACTAACCATTCAAAGAACAGTTAATTCCAGTACTATATAAACTATTTGGGAAAAAAACAGGGGGAAAAGGAGTCCTAACAAATTTCTTTTATGACACAAATATGGTGCTGATAGCAAAACCAGGGGTGAAAACGGAGAAAGAAAAATCGTGGGCCAATATTCCTAATTATTGAAGCAAAAATCTTAAATACTTTTCCTCTTAGATCTGTGAAGAAGAAAGGAATTTGTATCTAAAGCATAACTGAACACCAGATAGATAATTTTGATTATATTAAGTTAAAAAAAATTTTTTGTACAAACAAAACTAATGCAGACAAGATCAGAAGGGAAGCAATAAATTGGGAAATAATTTTTAAATTTAAGGGTTCTGATAAAGGCCTCATTTTTAATATATTTAGAGACATGACTCAAATTTATAAGAATTTGAGCCATTTTCCAATTGATAAATGATCAAAGGATCATCAAACAGACAATTTTCAGATTAAGAAATTAAAACTATTTCTAATAATATGAGAAAGTGTTCTAAATCATTATTGATTAGAGAAATGCAAATTTAGACAACTCTGAGATACCAATACACACCTCTCAGATTGACTATGACAGGAAAAGATAAGGACAAATGTTGGATGTAATGTGGGAAAACTGGGATACTAATACAATGTTGGTGGAACTGTGAATGCATCCAGAGCTCTTTGGAACTATGTTCAAAAAGTTATCAAACTGTGCATATCTTTTGATCCAGCAGTGTTTCTATTTGTCTTATATCTCAAAGAGATCTTAAAGAAAGGAAAGGGACTCACATGTGCAAAAAAAAATAATTTTGCATCTGGTGTTCAATTATGCTTTAGATACAAATTCCTTTCTTCTTCACAGATCTGAGAGGTAAACTATTTAAGAATTTTGCTTCAATAATTAGCCCTTTTCATAGTGGCAAGAAAATGGAAACTGAGTGGATGCCCATCAGTTGGAAAATGGCTGAATAAGTTATGGTATATGGATGTTATGGGATATTATTGTTCTATAAGAAATGATCAGAATCATGATTTTAGAGAGGCCTGGAAAGACTTACACGAACTGATGCTAAGTGAAATGAACAAAACCAGGAGATCATTTTCCATAGCAACATCCATATTATATGACAATTAATTCTGATGAACATGATTCTTTCTAACAATAAAATGATTGATGCCAGTTCCAATGATCTTGTGATGAAGAAAGCCATCTACACCCAGAGAGAGGACTGTGGGAACTGAATATGGATCACAACATAACATTCTCACTCTTTTTTGTTGTTTAGTTGCATTTTGTTTTCTGAGTCTTTTACTTTCTTTTTTATCTGATTTTTCTTGTGTAACAAGATAATTGTATAAATATGTTTATACATATTGGAATTAAATATATTTTAATATGTTTAACATATACTGGATTGCCTGCCGTCTAGGGGAGGGGTTGGAGGGAAGGAGAAGAAAATCTGAAACACAAGACTATGCAAGGGTCAATGTTGTCAAATTATCCATGCATATGTTTTGAAAATAAAAAGCTTTATTTAAAAAAAAAAGGAATTTAGATGCTTTACCACTTGGTGTATGTATGTTTAATATTGTTATTGCTTCATTATCTGTGGTACCTTTTAGCAAGATATAGTTTCCTTCCTTATCACTTTTCATTAGATCTATCCTTGCTTTTATTTCATTTGAAATGAGGATCACTACCCCTGCTTTTTTTTTCTTATTTTACCTGAAGTATAACAGATTCTAATTCAGCCTTTTACCTATATTCTGTATGTATTACCCTGCTTTAAATGTGCTTCCTGTAAATAACATATTGTAGGATTCTGACTTCTAATCTAGTTGGTTATCAGCTTCCTTATTATGGAAGAGTTCATCCCATTCACATTCACAGTTAAGGTAACTAATTCTGATTTCTTGCCATCTTAGTTACACAAAATTGTACTTTTCTCTTTCCTTTGTCCCTTTGTCTCCTCCCCAGTATTTTGTTTCTGAACACCACTTCCCTCAAGTAACCCTCCCTTTATAGCATCTCTTCTTTTTTATACCTTTTCCCTACTATTTCTGTTTTCCCTTCTATTAGCCTCCTCCTTTCCTTTTCCCTTTCCTTTCCCACTTCTCTATAAGGTGAGACAAGTTTCTCTATGAAACCAAATATGTTTAACATTTTCTCTTTGAGCTAAATGTGATGAGAGTAAGATTCACAAAATGTTCATCCTCCTCCCTTCTTTCCCTCAATTATAATAGGTTTTCTTTGCCTCTTCATGAGATGAAATTTCCCTCATTTTACCTCCACTTTCCCCTTTTTCCAGTACCATCCTGTTTTTCCTTTTAGTTTCTTTTTCATAATGTGACAATAAAATAAAATTATATCTGCACTCTCTGAGGTTACCCCTACCAGAAATATAGTTCTCAAGATTTTTTTTTCTTTTTCACCCTTTTATGTTTCTCTTGAGTTTTATATTTGGAGACCATTTTTTTTTTTGGTTCGGCTCTGATCTTTTCATCAGAAATAAATGAAATTCACATATATCATTGGATATCCACCTTCTTCCTTGAAATAAAATGCTCAGTTTAATTGGGCAGTTTATTCTTGGCTGCCTTTCAAGTTCCTTTGCCTTTCAAAATATCAGATTCTAGACCCTTTGATCCTTTTAGATGAAAGCTGCTAGGTCCTGGGTAATCCTGATTGTAGCTCCTTGGTATTTGAATTGTTAATTTCTGGCTGATTGCACTATTTTTAATTTGGTCAAGTAGTTCTGAAATTTAGTCATGATATTCCTTGGAGTTTTAATTTTGGGGACTTTTTTTAGGAGGTGATCTGCTAATTCTTTTAATGGCTATTTTATCTTCTGATTCTAGGACATCAGGGCAATTTCCTTTGATGATTTCCTAAAAGTTAATGTCTAGGCTCTCTCTCTATTTTTTTTCCCTGAGGCAATTGGTGTTAAGTGACTTGTCCAGGATCACATACTTAGGAAGTGTTAAGTGTCTGAGGCCAGATTTAAACTCAGGTTTTCCTGACTTTAGAGCTGGTGCTTTATCCACTGTGCCATAGTTGCCCCTATGCTCTTTTTCATCATGGTTTTCAGGAAGTCAAATAATCCTTAGATTGTCTCTTCTGAAAGAAATCCCAAAATGAATACTTCAAGGAATATTGTGGCTAAATTTCAGAACCATCAGACTAAGGAAAAATATTGCAAGCAACTGGAAAGAGGTGATTTAAATACTGAGGAGCCCCAATTAGGGTTACCCAGGACCTAGCAGCTTCCACCTTAAAGGATCAAAGGGCCTGGAATCTAATATTCTGAAAAGCAAAGGAACTTAGATTATGGTAAAAAAAAAATAAGCTATCCAGCTAATTTGAGCATTTTCTTTCATGGAAGAAGATGGACATTCAATAATACAGGTGAATTTCACTTATTTCTGATGAAAAGACCAGAGCTGAACAAAAAAATTTGGCCTCCAATTATAGAACTCAAGAGAAGCATAAAAAGGTAAAAAGGAAAGAACTCTTGAGAACTGTATTTCTGTTATGGGTATACTTAGAGAGTGTGGGTAAAATTTGCTTTTATTACAATAATATGAAAAGAAACTAGAGGTAGAAAGGAGATTGCATTGGAAAAAGAGGAAAAATGAGATAAAGTAAGGGAAATTACATCTCTTAAAGAGACAAAGGACCTATTATAATTGGGGGAAAGAAGGGAAGGGGATGTGTGTATTTGTTTAATTTTTATTTTGCCCTCTGGTTCTAATTTGTCAGGATAGTTTGTTTTTTTAAATAAAATTTCTTGAAACATGTTGTTTAGGATTTTTTAAATCTTGTGTTTCATGTAGTCCAATAATTCTTACATTATCTCTTGTAGATCTATTTTTTAGGACAGTTGTTTTTCCAGGGAAACTTTTTCACATTTTTTTTATTAATAAATTTTTTGGGGATGCTATTTGGTGTAGTTGATAGAACACCAAACCCTGAAGTCAGGAGACCTGAGTTCAAATCTGGCCTCTGACACTTAACACTTCCTGGCTGTGTGACACTGGACAAATCACTTAAGCTCAATTGCCCCAGTTAAAAAAAAAAGAAAGAAAAGAATTTTTTTTAAATTTATTTTATTGTACTTTAATGAATCATTGTGTCATTACTTTCTCTTTTATTAATTCTACTTCAAGAATTAGCTGCATGCTTTCTCTGGAAGGTAGGCTTCCCTTCTGGCTTAGTCAATCAATTAGGGTGTCCGTGCCTCACTTGTTAGCTTCTACTAGAGGTGGGGCCTTGCTGTGGTCCATAGACTGCTTACCTGCCCAGTAGGCTGCTAATTTACAAGAGGGTAGGGTTTTATGGATGGATTTCTCAAGGTTTGCAGCCCTACTGTAGGTCCCCTGCTTTAAGACTAGTTGTGGTTTTGTCTATTGCTGCTGCTGCTTCTGTTCTTGGTCCTCCCTTCTCTCCCATCCCAATCAAAAAGACCTTCCCTCTTGTGCTAGTTAGCTTCTTTCGTGCTCCTAGATCAATTTTGAGGCTCTCTTTTAATGTTTTTTTGGGAGAGAAATTTGGGAGGGTTTTAGAAAGCTCCTTTCTTAATCTTCCATTTTTACACCAGAAATCTACATGAAACATATTGTCAGAAAATTCAATAATGATTAGAGCTATCCCCGAGGATAATGAGAGGCCTCACAGAATTGCCACATATTAGCTGTTGTAGAGTGAATGTTAAAAATTTTGGTTAGACTAGATGGTTATCAAGACTCCTTCTCATTCTGATTGTATAATCCTGTTTATTTTTTATTTTTTATTTTTTGAACTGAAAAAGAATTGGCTCAAAAAAAAATGATAGGACCACATTTCCTGTGCTTCACGCTTTCCTTATACTTGATTTAATTTTCTATTCATGTCATTCAATGAATATTTATTCCATTCTCTTCTACAATTGCACAGTCAATTAATATCAGAGCAAAGTATTTTTTAGACATATATATTAGATGAAAGGTAAGTTCAAATCTTGTCCCGGATACTTATTAGCTTTGAGACCTAACTCTCATCTCTCAGCTCTAGTTTCCTGATCTGTAAAATGGAAATAAATTTGTCTATGGTATCTTACTTATGGTACTATAGTGGCACTGGAATAAGATCATGTTTGCAAAAGTGCATGGGTAATTATTTTTGCTGTCTTATTATGGATATTTTCTACTACAGAGATAATGCACATATAGGGAACAATTATTATACAATAAGAGGGACAAATGACTACTTTAATATTGGAAAATATATTTTAGTAAACAAGAAATGTAAAAAATACAGTACCTGGTTCTGTCCTTGAGTACAACAAGGAGAATCTGAAATCTCTTTAACTGGTTTGAAGAGTAATAAGTAATAAGAATTTGAGAAATTTCCTAATTTTTATAACTCTACTTATTTTTTTTTTGCCAGGTGGACCATTTGATAAAAATTTTAATGTAGCACTATTTTGAAAATAAACCAAAATAGTTTGTCTCATAGAATCAGACTTTAAGAGTTAAAAGAAGCCACTTATTTCAACCAGAAGAGGAATCTGTTCTATGTGTAACTAAGCTGATAGGTGGTGATCCACCCTTTGATTGAAGGCTGTAATGAGGAGAAATTACCACCTTTATTCACTTTAGGAGAAATGTTTCACAAGTTTTTGCAAGTGTGAATGTTGAAAATTGTCTGTGCATATGTTTTGAAAATAAAAAAGCTTTATTTAAAAGATTTATTTAAAATAATCTGGCCTTATGCTATACAGTGAGGTATGCAAATATTGTTGCTTAGATTTAAAAAATGAAGTAACTGAGGCCGAGGGGCTCCTCTTTATAATTACATAAGCAGTAAATGTTAGAGCTTATCAAATCATTGAAGGATAATTATATACATTTTCTAGGTCAAGATTCCTGATTCACCATTTAATATTCTGTCCATTATGCCAACCTACATTTCCTTTCAGTTCTTTAATTAGGGGAGTTTCTTTACTAAACTGATAGTCTGTAAGCTCCTTTGCTTGTGATCAATGTTTAACAAAAAGTTGCTCAATTGATTTTAATGTTAACATTTTTAGCTGGCATAAAGTTATGGAAATTAATATGTTAGAATACATGATTCTTCTAAATTTCTGTTAGATACATGTCTCAATGAAACATAATCATTTCATCTAAATAACTGAACCAATTCCATATAATGGGAAAAATACCATTATATAAATAAAAATATGACAAATCTGCAAACTTACTATGTAAATTTGGGCAGTTCATCTTTTTAAAAAATTTTATTTAATTATTATAACGTTTTATTGACAAAACCCAATACTGGGTAATTTTTTTACAACATTATCCCTTGCACTCACTTCTGTTCTGACTTTTCCCCTCCCTGTCTCCCCACCCTCCCCAGATGGAAAGCAGTCCTATACATGTTAAATATATCACAGTATATCCTAGATATGTGTGTAGAACTGAACAGTTCTCTTGTTGCACAGGAAGACTTGGATTCAGAAGGTAAAAATAACCCAGGAAGAAAAACAAAAATGCAAACAGCTTACATTCATTTTCTAGTGTTCTTTCTTTGGGTGTAGCTGCTTCTGTCCATCATTGATCAATTGAAACTGAGTTAGATCTTTTCTT
Source organism: Sarcophilus harrisii (assembly GCF_902635505.1). Lineage (NCBI taxonomy): Eukaryota > Metazoa > Chordata > Mammalia > Dasyuromorphia > Dasyuridae > Sarcophilus > Sarcophilus harrisii. The sequence goes on along the minus strand of NC_045428.1, from coordinate 141,062,245 downwards.
TGTTGAAGAAATCTACTTCCATCAGAATACATCCTCATACATTATCCTTGTTGAAGTATATAATGATCTCCTGGTTCTGCTCATTTTGCTCAGCATCAGTTCGTCTAAGTCTGTCTAAGTCTCTCCAAGCCTCTCCAAGCCCCTCTGTATTCATCCTGCTGGTCATTTCTTACAGAACAATAAAATTCCATAACATTCATATACCACAATTTACCCAACCATTCTCCAGTTGATGGGCATTCATTCATTTTCCAGTTTCTAGCCACTACAAAGAGGGCTGCCACAAACATTTTGGCACATACAGGTCCCTTTCCCTTCTTTAGTATCTCTTTGGGATATATGCCCAATAGTAGCACTTGGGGCAGTTTATCTTATCATTTCATCATATGTAAAATGCATGTTGGTGTAAATTATGTGCAGGAGCCCTTTTGTTTGTAACATTCTGTGAGTCTAATAAAGATTGATGTGTTCTTGCCTTCATGGAAAATTAAAAAAAAGGATAGAAATGTTTCTTTTATATCAAGACTAAATCGACCTCTTTGCAAATTCCATACCTTTCTTTCATTTCTACATATTGGGGCCAAGGCAAATAAGTTTAATCTCTTTTCTGTATATTAGTCCTTCATATACTTGAAGATTTCTTTCATGTTTCCTATCCACTAAGTCTTCTTTTTTCCAGGCTAAACATTCACACAGTTCCTTTTACTAATCTTTTCACATTCCCTGAAGATATGCCTTTTTTTGTTTTCTGAGCCTGAGCAAGTATTAAAAAAATGATTACTTAAAATTTAGGTGTATATGAAAAAATAGATGTTTTTAAAATGAGTGATTTGTCTAATAGACTACATTTATAATTAAAGAGTGGTATTTTAAAAATAGAAAATGGGAACATATTGGTAAATCAACTACTTCCTTAATATGGATCATCATTGTAATTTCATTTCAACTTCTTCACTGGGGTTAATGATTAGAGGTAGGAGGGGAATAGGGGTAGTCCTCTTATTTTTCTCTGAGAAGTACAAATGGGATTTTTCCTGTTTTTCTTTTCTCCATCATATTTGTCTCCAATAAGATTCCAAGTGATTTTATTTCCTGTTTTAAATCCATGTACTAGAACATTATTAGATTTCATTGTAAGTACAAATTTAGACTAGTACTGATGTTATCTAGACTGTAATGGATACCAGATCCTTTTGCAGCACTATATATACCTAAGTGGAGACAAACAGGACATTAAAAAAAAGAAGAAAAAAAAAAAACCTGTCACCATGGTGATCTGACCTAAGTAGATCAGAGAAATCAGAGTAGATAATCTTTATTATCAGATAGGTAAAAGCAAAGTCTTTCCAAAAAAAAAAAAATTCCTAGAAACTGTACATGAACTTTTCAGTCACTGCCTTTGGTCACTTGTATCTAATCAGCTATTTCCTCTTAGAATAAAACTTTCAGAAACGGGTACACTGACAGTGCCAAAGCAACATTTTTTCATCATCCAGTACAGATCCTCAGGCTGCACAATGTTCTATCATAACCACAGTCAATAGAAGCTCTTTAAAAAAAAAAATAACTTAATTGGAGCAGTGGTGTAATGGAAAAGAATTTGAAGGGATCAAGGTTCAAATCCTAGTTATGCAGGGCCAAGAGATCATTATATACTTCAACAACAATACTATATGATGACCATTTCTGATGGACCTGGCTATCTTCAGCAATGAGATGAACCAAATCAGTTCCAATGGAGCAGTATGAACCAGCTATGCCCAGCGAAAGAATTCTGGGAGATGACTAAAAACCATTACATTGAATTCCCAATCCCTATATTTTTGCCCACCTGCATTTTTTATTTCCTTCACAGGCTAATTGTACAATATTTTAGAGTCTGATTCTTTTTGTACAGCAAAATAATGGCTTGGTCATGTATACTTATTGTGTATCTAATTTATATTTTAATATATTTAACATCTACTGGTCATCTTGCCATCTGGGGGAGGGGGTGGGGGGAAGGAGGGGACAAATTGGAACAAGAGGTTTGGCAATTGTCAATACTGTAAGGTTACCCATACATATAACCTGTAAATAAAAGGTTATTTAAAAAACAAAAACAAACAGAAAAAAAATCCTAGCTATGTCAGTTACTATCCATGTGAATAAATATGTGCAGGTCACTAAATTCTCAGTTTAGTCAGCTAAAAATAGAAATAATTTTAATTACCTACCACTGGGCCACTTTAAAAGTCATGTGAAATTAGGTAATATATAGAATACCCTATTCATTTTAAAAATAACCCTAAATTATTATTGTTGTTAGAATGCAGGAGAAAATGATAAGAGAGTTCTTATCATTTTCTCCTGCATTCTAACAATCCAATTTTTTTGGGAAAGTTATTTTTAGTAGTTTGTCATTTCCTTCTCCAGTGGATTAAAACAATCAGTGCTTAAAAACCTTGCCCAGGTTTACATAGATAGCAAGTGATTGATGCTGGATTTGAATTTAGTCCTCCCTTTCTATGGCCCAACAATTTATGCACTGAGCTATCCTGCTGCTCAGCTCCCAAATCTATAACAAATTAAAACAAAACAGCAACTTTGTATAGTGAAGAGGGCTGAAACTCTTCAGTCAATGCACTGAGGTCTGTTCGAAAACTTGAGGCTAACTACCGATTGGACAATACTCTATGGGCATATGCTTGGGGAATGGCCCTTCCCACTATCCTGAGCTGGTTCAATGATCGTGTATATAGAGAATTGTAGGCGGGACTAGGGGGTGGAGGAAGACTAGCGAGGGTCACTTTGACTATAGATGAAGAAGAAGGAGGTTGGGGAAATTCTGCTTCCATCTAATTCAATCCTACCCCTAAAGACCAAGAATAAAGGCCAAGGACTTTTGCTTATCCTGACTCTGGCTGATTCTAAGGTATCCAGGGTGCTAACGTGGTCATTACATTATGGTCCCAATTATGTAGCTAATTTAAAAAAGAATATTCAATAATGTAGCTCTGCCCTAATAGTAATCCTCTACCCCAGCCAGAGTAATTTATGCATTGTTTTCTTCTTGGTGTTACTAATATACTGTATTTCCTTCCCTTTTTTCTTCTATTTCTCCTCTCTTTTCTCCTTCATCTTTTTCTCCTAAACCATATTTTTCTTCTTATTTCTTAGATACTATTACTAAGCCTAGTTGTCTCTACCTTTTTACAATGAACCAAGCTTCCTTTCTATCCAGCTTAGTCAATGAAAGTGGTTACCTTTCTCCCTTTTCCTGCTTTCTAAAACCAATGAATAGAATTATTTTGTATTTAAAATCCTTTATTTTATTAATTCTGTAGGATAACATAAACTATTAGAAAAACAAAGGAAGATATTATAAAGTTTGCAATTATCTTATTAGTTACTACTGTTATTTATATATTCATCTTATTGTAAACAAGGCTTAATTATATTTACATCTATTCCTTTTTTTTCCCCCTCCTAAGCTGCTTTAAGTTTTTCTTCTAGATATTATCCTTGGAGTCAGCCAGTCTAATCCTGTGTCCTAAAATTTAAGGTATTATAATTCTAGCTGATGGAAATTCATCCTGTCCAGGCAGTCATTCATTTTAGCCCTTTTACATTCTGATTCTTTAAGCCTTACTAAGTGGGATAAGAGCAAAAAACTATAGCAGTCATCATTTTAACATGCTTTCTCTAAGCCCTTTAAATGTTCTTCTTTTGGTTTCCACTCTACATGGTACTGATGAAGGCCCAACAGAATTTAAGAAATTTTTTTCTTTGTAAATTGCTAGATTTTATTGACTTTTAAAAAGTTTTTTTTCTTTTTTATTATTAAAGCTTTTTATTTTCAAAACATACATGTGGATACTTTTTCAACATTAATCCTTTCAACATTAATCCAAAATGTTGTGTTGCAATTTCCTCCCCTTCTCCTATTCCCTCCCCTAGATGGCAAGTAATCCAATATATATTGAACATGATAACAATATATGTTAAATCCAATAAATGCATACATATTTATACAATTATCTTGCTGCACAAGAAAAATCAAATCAAAAAGGAAAAAAATGAGAAAAAATGAAATGCAAACAAACAACAACAAAAAGAGTGAAAATGCTATGTTGTGATCCTCACTCAGTTCCCACATTCTTTTCACTGGGTGTAGATGACGCTCTCCATCACAAGATTATGGGAACTCATTGTTGAGATATGCCATATCCATCTGAATTGATCATTGAATAATCTTCTTGTTGCCATGTACAAGGATCTCCTGCTTCTGCTCATTTCACTTAGCATCAGTTCATGTAAGTCTCTCCAGGCCTCTCTGAAATCATCCTTCTGATCATCTCTTACAGAACAATAATATTCCATAATATTCATATACCACAACTTATTTAGCCATTCTCCAACTGATGGACATCCACTCAGTTTCTAGTTTCTTGCCACTACACAAAGGGCTGCCACAAACATTTTTGCACATGTGGGTCCCTTTCCCTTCTTCAAGATCTCTTTGGGATAGAAGCCCAGTAAAAACACTGCTAGATCAAAGGGTATACACTGTTTGATAGCACTTTAGTCATAGTTCCAAATTGCTCCCCAGAATGATTGGATCAGTTCACAACTTCACCAACAATGTATTAGTGTCCCAGTTTTCCCATGTCCTTTCCAACAATCTTCATTTTCTTTTCCTGTCACCTTACCAATCTGAGAGGTGTGAAGTTGAAGACAACTTCAGAGTTGTCTTAACTCTTATTAATTAACAATTAGCATTAATTAACATTGATCAACAGTGATTTAGAGCACCTTTTCATATGACTAGAAATATTTTTAATTTCTTCATCTGAAAAATGTTTGTTTATATCCTTTGATCATTTATCAATTGGAGAATGGCTTGGATTCTTATAAATTTAAGGCAATTCTCTATATTCTAGAAATGAAGTCTTTATCAGAATCTTTGAATGTAAACATTTTCCCCAGTTTGTTGCTTTCCTTCTAACCTTGTATACATTGATTCTGTTTATACAGAAACTCTTTTACTTAATATAATCAAAATTATCTATTTTGCATCCAATAATAAACTCCAGTTCTTCTTTGGCCACAAATTCCTTCAGGACAATTTTCTTGAACAGATAAAGCAGGAAATATCATGTCAAAGATCTCTTTTTGGTCAAAACTTTCTGGCAGTCCAATTATTGTTATGTTTTCACTTCTTGATCTGTTGTCCAGATCTGTCTTTTTCTTTTAAAATGTTTCACATTCTGGTATATTTTCTCATTTTTTATAATCTATTTTGTTATTTCTTGGTCTCTTATAGCTTCACCGCTTTTCCTTTTCCAATTATAATTTTCAAAGAATTATTTTCCTCTTTTTATACTTGACTTTTTTTCTATAAGCTTTTTGTTTTTCTCAGATTTTTTTTTTTTTAGATTTTCCTCAAAGTTTCTCATTTGATTTTGAGTTTTTTTGAGTTATATAAATTTTCTCTAGGCAGGGAGCCATTTCATCTTACTTTTGGGAGTAAAGGCTAATTTTTTTCTGAAGATGGACCATGGTCTTCCCTGATTCTATAATATGTTTCAATGTTGGGGTTCTTCCTTCTTTGCTGATTCATTTAAAAAAATAAGATACATTAGAGTGGTGGTAGATAATTGTGGGGTGGTAAGGTGGTTTCTCAACCTTCACTTTAGCTCTCTGTTCTGATCAGGAACCTCAAACCAAGAGCTCCTCCCTTCTGCAAGTGTCCACATCCAACAGTCTCCCTGGCCCACTGCCTCTGCACTCCCCAGGAGCTGGTTCCTTTTTACCCAGGGCCATATCTCAGCTGGACCTAGCATTCCTAATCAGACAGTCTTCCTACACACAAATTCCAACTTGACAAACAGTTTGGGAGTTGAAAGTCTCTGTGGTTCCTGTTGAATCTTCAACCACACACAGCTATCCAGAGGGGTTCCCACTTTGTCCAATTGATGCTCTGTGGAGCTAGCCCAAAATTGTTTGCACGTAAGACAGGTTAACTCTCCATCCCTGTGTCTTTCTTCAGATCTTCTCAAGTTGTATCAGGAGGATCCCTGTTCTTCTCAAGTCTTCTTGATTTTTCACCAGCATATGCTTGCCCTGAGGTGCTGATTTGTTCTATTTTAGGGGGAGATCCGGAGATCTTGAAATTTACCAACTTACTCTGCCATCTTCCCAGAATCCTCCACTGTGAATGAGATTCTTAATAAAAGATTTGGGTGAAGAATATGTTAGGTTCAAGATTAGAGCTTTAAAATTTTAATATCTATAAATATTTTACAACTAATATTTAGGATTTATAAAATTTCTAACATCTCTAAATAAAAAAGAAAAATTTGAAATTTTAGTGATTTAGAACAAATGAAGAATTTTTATTAAAGTGATGGATATAAAAAAAAAAAGAATAGTAAATGGCACAAATGTAGGGCTGCATTTGTGTGGAAACCCTGGTAGTAAGAAGTCTGAGACTGGAGGATCACTTGAGTCAAGAATTTTTAACTGCAATAGTATTAAAACTTGTTAATTGTCCACAATAAGTTTGGCACCAATATGGTGAGACTCTGGAAACAAAGAGCTAATAGCCTAAAAAGGACCTTATTGATCAAAACTTCTGTGCAAATTAGCCATGGGATCCATCTTGTGAGCACTCCTAGAATGATCAAAATTGGGAGAACAATTTCACAGAAAGAAACAGAGAAAAACAGAAAGAGATAAAAAAGAAAGACAGATAGATCAAGAGAGAGAGAATTGCCAAGATAAAATGTAAAAATGTAGTCATTAGAATGGTCAAAATAGAGTGAAATTGAAAGATTACTACAGCTCTCTAAAATTTAAAGTAACTGATATTGAAGATAGATCTCAACAAGAAAATAATAAAATTACTGGTTTTCCATAAAAACAAAAATGAAGCAAAAGGCTGAAAATCATATCTAAGAAAGTATATATGAAAATTGTGCCATTCTGGGGATAGAGCCAAGATGGTGGAGTGAAGCTTAGAAGCTTCTCAAACTTTTCAGTTTTCCTTTAAAAACACATGAAAACAAGCTTCTGAACTGAGTCTGATTAAATGAAACCACTCTCCAGCTCAAAATAGATCAGAAGGGCTTCAAGAAAGGTCAGTCTTACTGGGGTGAAAGAACTGTTTAACCCAGCTCAGACAGTGTCTGGGAAAGACAGTAAGAGGGGCTTAATCATAGCAGATCAGTTACTGAGACCCTCAGTCCTGGGGCAGTAATAGACAAGTGAGACAGCCCCTAGTCCCATCACAGAAGGCAAATTGCCCATCTAGGAAATCAGGCTGTTGTCTGGAAAGAACACATAGGGTTAGCCTTTGCTTTAAATGAGACACTAAACATATGCCCCCTGTGCTCAAAGCCAAGGTTCAAAGCTACATAAGAAGCTTGGAGCAGTGACTCCTGAACTCCCAGAGTAGAGATCAACCTTAAAAATCACAAAATAAAGGGGAAAAACGTGAAAGAAAAAAAATGAGCAAAAAACAGAAAAGAACTGAAACCATAGAAAGTATTTCAGTGACAGAAAAGACTAAAAACTAACTCATATGAGGACAAAATACCCACATGGGAATTTCAACGAGTGTTATGAATTAGTTTCTAACCCAAACAGGCTTCTCGTAAGTGCTCATAAAAGATTTTAAAAGGCAAATAAGGGAGGTAGAAGAAAAAAAATGGGAAAAGAAATAAAAGGCATGGTGAGAGTTAATAGCTTGGGAAAGGAAAACAATTTCTTAAAAATCACAATTGGCTTAAATGAAAAAAAAAAATCCATTGAGGAACAAAAGTTTGAAAAGTAGAATTAATCAAATGGAAAAAGAGATAATAAAGCTAATTGAAGAAAATCACACATTAAAAACTGAAATTGGGCAAATGGAAGCTAATGACTATGAAACATCAAGAATCAGTGGAAAAAACTAAAAGGAATGAAAAATGGAAGAAAGTTTAAAATATCTCTTTAGAAAAGCAGTTGATTTGGAAAATAGATTGAAGAGAGACAATATAAAAATGATAGGTCTACCTGTAGGCCATGTCAAAAAATCCTTGTTACTATTCTTTAAGGGATCAACAAGAAAAACTGCCCTGATATACTAGAACCACAGGATGAAATAGTCATTGAAAGAAGGAGATCCCACAAGAAACACCCTTAGTGAGTTTGTTGTAAAACTTCAGAAATATAATCTCAAAGAAAAAATATTGCAGGCTGATCCCCCCAACCCCCCTCCTGCCAAATTCAAGTATTAAGGATTATCAAGAATCTGGCAGTTTCAACAGTAAAGCATAAGAGCACCCAGAATACTGTAGTGCAGAAGAAAGGAAATGAGATTACAATGAAGAACCAACAACCCAACAAGACTGAGCATCATCTTTCAGGGGAAGAAATGGATCTTCAATGAAGTAAAAGATGCTCAATCTTTCCTATTGAAAAAATCCGAATAAAAAAGAAATTTTGATCTTCAAGTAGAACTCAAGAGAAGTATAGAAAGCTAAACAGAAAAATACATTAGGACAAAATTGGTACATGATTTGGATGTAAAGATTGACACTATAAACAAAAGGATAGTTTACCTATCAGATTTGTGGAGAAGGGAGGAATTTATAGCTAAAGAAGAATTATAGAACATTATGAAATGCAAAATGGACAGCTTTGTTTACATTAAATTAGAAAAGGTTTTGCACAAAGTCAACACAGCCTGGATTAGAAGAAAAGCACCAAGTTTTGGGGGAGGGGGATACAGTCAATGTTTTTGATAAAGGCCTCATTTCTAAAACATTGAAGATGTGTCAAATTTTTAAGAATACAAGTCATCCCTCAATTAATAAGTGATCAAAGAATTAACAAAATTTTCAGATGAAGAAATTAAAGCCTTCTATAGTCATATGAAAAAAATCCTCCAAATCATTATTGTTTAGAAAATGCAGTTTAAAACAATTCTGAATTACCATCTCTCAGATTGGCTAAGATGACAGGGAAAGATAATGATAGATGTTGAAAGGGATGTAGGAAATCTGTTACACTGATACATTCTTGGTGAAACTGTGAATTGTTCCAACCATCTTGAAGAACAATTTGGAACTATTCCTGAAGGACTATCAAACTGTGCATACCCTTTGATCTAGCATTGCCCTATTGAGTCTCTATTCCAAACAAATATTAAAGGAGGGAAATGGACCCAGATGTATAAAAAATGTTTATAGCAGCTCTTTTGTGATGGCAAAGAATTGGAAAAAGGTATAGATGGATAAGTTATATGAAAGAGATCGAATATTATTTTTCTATTAAAAATGATGAACAAGCTGATTTTAGAAAGGTCTGGAAAAATTTACACAAACTGATGTTGAATGAAACAAACAGAAACAGCAATACATTGTACATAGTAACATCAAGATTGTGGAATGATCAACTATGACAGATTTGGTTTTTCTCAGTGGATCAGTGATCCAAGACAGTCCCAATAAGCTTTAGATGGAAAACTCTATCCACATCCCGAGAGAGAAGTATGGAATTTAAATGTAAATCAACACATGCTATGTTTGCTTTTTTTTTTTTTTCTTTTCCTTCCATTTTCTTTTTTCTCATGGTTTTTCTTTTATTCTGTTTTTTTCTTTCCTAGCATGATTCATAAGGGAAAAATGTAAAGAAGAAAATTAATGTACATGTATAAAATAAATGTAAAAATGAGAAAATTGTCAAGATATAGAAACATGGGGTAAAGTGCAGATTGATTGCATCCAGAGGAGCCCATTAGAGCAAAAGTTAAAGTTGTCTAGAAATGCAATTATTATGTCCCAGTACTTCAACATTAAACAAAGAGACTTTCATGTAGTCAGGAGGAAGCTGTTTATATTTCCAGGGAAAACAGAATGGTTCACAAAATTGTTTACCAACAATTACGCATTGGGGGACAAAGTCAGGATTATGACAAACAAAAGAAGACTTTCTGCCTTCAGTGGACAAATCAGAATCAAGGATGGGGCAATTTTCCCCCTATACATACAGAGAAAAAATTTTCAAGAATAAAAACATCCTATCATGTGTTACAGAATGATTAATAATTTATTTCAACTAAAACAGCTCATTGGGAGATTGATATTTAAATATTTAGGACGCAACTATATTTCTTGGCATGTGGTTATTAAACATTTTATATTTCACCTTTGCTGAGCATCATTTGAGTGCTAAATATGTACTTTTCCAAAGATTTAAAGGATGATAAGACAGATTTTTTTTTAGTGTGAACCTCAAGCGTAAAGAAGACATTCTTAAATGTTTTTTTTTATGTATATGGAACAAAGATTTAGATGAGCATCTTTATGAAATGATTGCTAAAATTTAACTGGATTTGTTTTGTACATAGAAAAAGACTGAAATGATTTCTAATTTCTAGATAGTTCTTACTTATTTGTTAAGGATTTTTCTCTTCTTTTGACTTCATAATGCTTTCTAATTTAAAATATTTTAATGGAGATAGGACTGATTTTTTTCTTTCCCAGAATCAATTGTAACAACATTTAAAATTTTGCATTTTATGTTTAGGGTCTTTGTTTATCCTCGAGATGGCATTAGTGTCAAAATATGTATGAGAGATAAAATTTTCAAGGAAGATAATTTCTTTATACTGACTTTGGAAAATATGCCTAAAGGATTTTTGAAATTAGGCATTGAGCTTTTATACAATGGGACACTGGAAAAACATAAATTACTTTGCCTCATGTCAGATGGTAAAGGAGAAACACTCAGAAGGAAAAACAGAATTTTCAGACAAATTAAAATATAACTTTAAAATGTTCCTTGCTCCTCTAATATCGTATTAGTATTTGTTCTTTCTTTGTAGTAGTTTGTATGCTTGACTACTAAAAGTGTAATCAGCTTCTTTAAGGAATTCAAAATAAGATGTCATTAGAAATCATCATAAAGGATAAAATGTGTTATTTACATAACCTTTTGAAGTGCCTCTGATAAGTTATGTTTAATAAATGAATTTAAGAAACCTGAATATTTCTTTTTTGCCTCATAAATTTTGTTTGTATTTTTTATAATTGAAAGAAATAAAGTCTGGATTTTTATCCTTTTGCTAACATTCCTCAACTATGATATACCAAAAATATATTAGGTACTACTGTCAAAAAAGAAGCTCACTAGAGTCTCTTGGTCAGTGATCTGAATAGAGATATCAATTAGTTAGAGCATTCAGTAAACAAACATTTATTTAGAATATACTATGTACCAGGTATTGTGTTAGATACTGAGGATACAAATGCAACAATGAAGAAAATAGTTCTTGCTCTCAAGAGATTTTTGGTTTTCTGGTGCTCAAAGTCATGCTTATCTAATTCAGCCATGGATAGATAAGAAGTGATAAAAGTGACTAAAAAATGGGACAGAGAATATGCAGTTAGAGAAACTCAGCTTCCATTTCCTTTGGGCCACTTAGGGTGTTCTAGGAAATTCATAAGTGAGAGATCAAAAAATGTGCATGTAGCAGTACAAGGGCAAGAGAGTTATTTGCTCTGAGCTTGTAATCCAAATCTATTTGAAGCTTTCCAATCATTCAAAAATATGATAAAATAGACAAGGTCATCTGTCTGGAAGGATTTAGTCTATGAGCTTTATATTTGATAAGAAAAGAGTTAACAATTTCTAGAAAGAAAGAGCACAAGTAATAGGAAATTGTGTAAGATGAGAAAAGTGAGCTCTATTTCTTCAGTAAATAAATTCCAGCCTAGAGTAAAAAATTTCTGACAAGACTAGTAATCTGAAGGAGAATGAATTCAGTCATAAGGCTGCGTGAAATAAAATCTTACTGGGCTTATTTGTAGATGAGGGCTTTGCAATGCAGAGAGGTCATTCAAATAAATTTATTGGCATACTCTTGATTAAGTAGGACAATATAATTCTCACACAAATTAAATTATTAAGATAGCTAATGGAGCTGGCAATTTTCATAAAAGTTTTAACATAATGTGAAATGCAGGCTGCTTTTAAGTGTGTGTGTTTTTCAGAGAGAGAGTTATATCTCTATTTTTGTAAATTAATCCAGAGATTTTTTTAACCTATACAAATATTTTATCAACCTTTCTTTCCAACAGAGTTTGGAATGTAAAATGAATAGAGTGAAATAAATCATGGTACTATTTTTAAACAATATATTGGTCATAAATAACTACTCATCAGAATTGGTCACAAAGTAGGTAAACATGAATTAACTCCCTAGCTTGATAGCTTTCAATATTTATTCTCTTTTCTTTTAGAAAATATTGATTTTTTAAAAAATTAACATACAAATATTTTATTTCCCTCTTACTTAACCATTGGAAAACAAAAACAAGAATGTTGTCACAAATGTGGTCACCAAAACAGACACTATGTTGGCTATGTAAATATGTAGATATTGATGTCTCTTTGCGTTTGTGTATACATATGTATATATATAATATATATGTATATACATATATGCATGCACATGTGTATATATACACACTAAGTGTATATATAACAATCTGAAACCTAAGTCCATCGCTTCTCACTTTGTCTGCATTTTCTTTTCTATTCTTATTGTCACTACTCAATTTTAGATTTCCAGTAAGCCAAGTTATTGCAATAACTTTCTGCCTCCATTTTCTTTGCTCTCCAATTCATTGCCATACTAATATTTCTTAATTATAAAGCTGCTTAAGGAGCAAAGTTGTCTTCTGAGTAAAATGAATGCTCCTTACCTTGGCTTTCAAGGCTTTTTTTTTTTTTTTTTTTATCTTTTTGCCCTAATCTCATACTAATTCTCTCCATGAATTCTATGAATTTCAGAGCTGAGCTAATTATTGTTCTTAGTTTTCCTTTCCATCTCTTAACCAAGGTCTGGAAAACCATTCTCCCTATATGTGACTACAGAATTCCAATCCATCTTTAAAAGGCCAAATGAAATATAATATCTTCTGAGATCTCTGCTCCCAATTCCTTTTATAATGAATCATGTTCTCTTCTTCACAACTCACAATAAATTGTTCATACCTCCATTGATATGTGTATATATTATTTAGTGTTACATTTATTTTTGTATATGCTATGTAACTCCTATGTACATTAGGTTCATAGTTATTGAATGAATTGTTTTGCATCTTATATTTCTTAGGCTCAACTTATTTCAAGCTGAGATTTCCTAATAGCTTTTGCAACCTAATCTTAAAAAGAAAAGTTATTGCAGCATATGGCAGGTCATAAAGTTGAAAAGAATTCACAATGGTGGCAAAGTGTGTCAGTAGCAAGGGAGCTAGTAGGCTCATCTCTTTTCAAACAGCATTTCTCTTCCCCATCATTAAGCATCCCACACATTTCATAGTACAAACACTTGCATGGCTTGTCAGCAATAAGAGCTACAAAGTTTTTGGATAGTTAAGAGGAGGATCATAAGACTTAGGAAAATTTTCAAAGAGGACACAATATGTAAGTTGTACCTCAAAATGTAGATAAGTATTTTAGAGCTAAGCCTAATTTGGAATTTGGAATTCATATTCCAAATGAAGGAATAGAATGAATCAAGATAGGAATACAAGAGAGTGTCATGAAATTAATGGATGTGTAAAAATGCTTACTGTGTGTCAGACACTGTGCAAAATATTGGAAATATTTAGAAAGACAAAAATGTTGTCCCTCCAACAGGAGTTTTCCATTCTAATGGGGATAGGGAAGAAAATAATTAAATACATATAAAATATACACAAAGTAGATGGAAAACGATTTAAGGCGGGGAGGCATTAGCAGCTAGATCAGGAAAGCTTTTTATTGAAATGAGCATTGGAGTAAAATTGAGCATTGGAGTAAAATTGAGCATTTCAAGGAAGCTAGGTAAACCAAGAAAAGAAAAGTAAATGGTTTTAGATATGGGAGTCCCAAGCAGTACAAAGGTATGTTGGATATTAGCTGCTTTAATTCCAGAGAAACAGAATAGTCATTAATTGTGGTATATTGGGATAATATTCTCTTACACCATGATCCACAGCTGCAAATGAAGTTGCAGGAGCTTCTGTTCCATGAGGATGAGGACTACTTGTAGGTTATAGAATAAAAGGCCTGGCAGAAGTGTCCCCCCCTCATTCCTGCCAGTCTGTAGAAACTGAGTATAGTTTCAAGTGAATTAATCCTTAGAGACACAGGGGAGCTGAATCCCTCCAGATGTGCAGAAATAGATAGCGTCTGCCTTTCTCCAATCTTCATATAGAAAAATTTTGTACCTCCTAGGGCATTTAATCAGATTAGTATGGCAGCCAGAGGACATATCTGTATCTAAGCTTTTATGGAGTGTGCTAGGAAAGACTTTGTAGTGTTCTTGCATGTTTGCTACTATATAAATAATCTTTGTAGCTACCAGGAGAAGAGATAGTCCAGCCATGATGCAAAAGTACCCTTATACTTAACTGCTTGATGTCTTTGTGAGTATAGTCTGTCTAAAGCCTTGTCTTCCTTTTGGGGAGCAGCTGGAGTCAGGTCATTGATAAGAGCCCATTTGTATAATTATAAGTTGGGTTTGCTTAGTAACTAGTATGTGTGAAGGGGAAGAGTAGGAAATAATCCCTGAAAAGAAGGTTGGTACCAAAGCATAGGGGCAGTTGAAAAGAAGACAAAGATTAAAATGATCAGACCTATTCTTTTAAGAAATTAAGTCTAGAAGTAATATTATTGGGAAAAGATTTGGAGACTAGAAACTACTAAGTCATTTGCATAGTGATTGGGATGGTTCCATTCAAGAGTTGGGGCTAAACTAGGTTAGTAGCAAAGCAAATAAAACTGAGCATCTATGTAAAAATATTGAGAAAATATCTGTAATTAGACTTAGAGACTGATTGTATGGAAGGAAGCGGGTGGGGAAAGGACAAATCAAAGATTATTCTAAGGTTTCAAACCAGAGTGACTGATAGGATGGCAATATTGTGGTAGGAAAGGCAGAAGGAATAACAGAATATTGGAGAACATGAGTTAAATTTTAAATATATTATGTTATGAAGCCAGTAGAAAATGCTTGTTTGGGAGCTTGAAACCAGAGGAAAAGACATGAAACTAATTTGCAAGCATTTCATAATTTGATGTCATGAAATAAATAATATACTCAACTCAGTCACACTAAGGTAAAATTTATTGATTATGTCTGATATTACCCTTACCAAAGGGACCTTCATTTTAATCAAGAGAAAGTTTTAACCTAAAGGAATGAATTCATAATAGTCCAAAAATAGTTTTGTTTTGCACAAATAGTTGACTGGAATTATAAAACTAATATTCTAGTTCTGACTGCCAGGTGATTCATGAGAAAATTCACTTTTCTGGGCTGTAGTTTCTCCATTAGACTTTAATGATCCCATTAGACCTCCTTGAGAACAAGGGTTGACTATATTTTACCTTTCATCATATCTTCAGCACTTAGCATAGCATCTGCCATATGGTGGACATTTAATAAATATTTGTTCACCAACTGACTCATACAAAATAAGCAATTTGAACTTGATGATTTATAACATATCTTCTAGCTCTAAATATGAGTTAATTATACAATTACAGAATAATGTAGCATCTATAACAAAGGCTACCACTATAGGGAGCTTCGACTAATGAGCTGACAACTCAGGAATCTAGACAACTATGGCAATTGGGTTGTGAAGACTATTGAGTAGTTGTTGAGATTTTCTCCATCAGATTCTCTTTTTGTGTTTGTAGTCAAACTTAGACCTGGAGTTTCGACTTCATCTGTGAAGCAAGAAATTTAATTATGTTTTGTTTTGTGACTTCAGTCAAAAAGGTAAATAGTTTTTCAGGAAGTAATTTTTAACTTGTTGAATGTTTCATTCAACTTATTTATTCAAATAAGCAATATACAGTAAGAATTTCCTGGATTCCATGTTAGTAAAACTTAGGCTTTTGTTTTCTGGATTTCCTGGTGTTCTTCCTGTAAAGGGTATGGGCAAAGGCTTCTTCTAAAATGTGGTATCATAAGGCAGTTTTCTGTATCTGCTTTCCATGATTCATTAACAGCTTGTTTGAGCTTCATAACAGAAAACCATTTCTCTATATTCCAAAACACAACTCATTTAAATAAGTCTAGTTTTAAAGTATATAAACAAGATTATCAACAGTTTTTTTTTCAGAACACAATACTTAGTGTCATGCCATCCAAATAAATTGTTTTTCTTTGTGCCATTTATACTGTACTGGAAAATAAAGATGTAATTTGCAGTGCCACGCAGCTATAGAATTAAAGCAAGAGGCTTTGTGTTCACATATGTCATCACAACAGCCAAAGTTTAAAGAAAATCAATGCACATGAGAATGTGTTTGTTAACCACTGTAAGAATCAAAGACAACTCATAAGCTTGCATGTAATATAGCCATCAGACTTAGTGACCCCATCAGACTTAGTAAGGAGAAAAGCAATGTCATTTAATTGACAACATTTAATTCCCTTTTTTCCTTCTTTCTTGACTCTCTCCCTCCCTCCCTCCCTCTTTTTCTCCCTCTCTTCTTTCCTTCCTTCCTTCCTTCCTTCCTTCCTTCCTTCCTTCCTTCCTTCCTTCCTTCCTTCCTTCCTTCCTTCCTTCTTTCCTTCCTTCCTTCTTTCCTTTCTTCCTTCCTTCCCTTCTTCTGAATTGATTTGCCCAAGATCTCAGGGATGGAACTATAAAGGTGATATTGAAATTATCTCATTTTAGCTTTAATAGTTAACTAGATGAGAACTTATTTTGAACAAATAACTGCATTTCAGAAATCCTAGGACATATACACCTCATTGAATCAAGTAAAAATGTTATGTGACTGGGACACACCCTAAGTAATTTGTATAAAAGGAGGCTATCTAAAAAATGAAGAAAGACTGTGAGAGTCTTTGAAAGGTAGAAAGAAGAATAGAATTTCTTGCAAAATGTCTAGGAGTAATGATAGGATATAACTAGAAGAAAATGCAGATATTTAGAAGATTCATTGAATCTGTAGGAGTTTCAGAGTGAATGACCCAGATGATAGAAGAAAAGGTCAATTCTTTCCTCACTTCACCCTTCAATATATGTTGTTTTCTTACCCAAATATTAATAGTAAATTGACTTTTACTTCAAACACGGGGACAAAGGGTTAAATAAAGACAGATATTAATGTAAGCTTAGAGAATACAACCTCTGTCTAAATGCTAGGAATTTTTTTCACTAGAGCCTTGGAGAGATTGTCACTGAACTCTGCAGTTTTTATCTAAAACAAATCTTCTAAAGGCAAAGAAAAGGAAAGTTAAGTGGAGTATCAGGTATCAGGTATATTATATTGCAAATATAGTATATTTTCTTAAAAGAGGCTAATTTTTAGAGTAGGGTGATAACAAAGGCAAATAAAGCAAGATTTGACGCCCCCCCCCAAGTCCTAGGAATTTAGAATCAGTTTCGCTTTGCTATACCAGCTACCTCCAGTAAAGCTATAGTTTTGGTCAAATTTTCTTGTTCATTCACATGCACATTAATTTTCCCTAAAATGTAAATCATTGCCAGGAATCTGGGAAAACCCCATCAAGTAGCATTCCAGAGCACAAGACAGTACCAGATTATTTAGGAATTATTTCATGTTACTTTTTTCTTTAACAAAATAACCAGCTGGATTCAGGGTAATGGGAAGAATGATAGCAATAAGTAGCAATATGAGAGTTAGTTTTTTCATAGAGGACTACATTGAAATTAGCTAAAACTTTAAGCCCACAGAAGCATCTGTTTTCTTTGTCACAGGAAGATTTATGCTCTTTGGATTTTTCTTGCATGTTCAAAATGCTGCAAAATGTAAGATAGTTAGGAGGTCTTAGAAACACAGAAATTAAGTAGGCTTCAAGTTGCCAATTCCTCCTCTAAGTTCACAGTCACCACGGTGACCAAGAAAGGATCCATTCATTTGGAGTTTAGTTCTTATGGACTTTTACTTGATGTCAAAGTAAAGAAAAATCATTTACTTAGTGTAGTTATTATGTCCTACTGATGGCATGACTCTGATCTCGCAAAATGTAAGGAAAGAATCTTTAAAACAACTTTTCACTGGAAACTGAGTGGATGCCCATCAGTTGGAGAATGGCTGAATAAATTGTGGTATATGAATATTATGGAATATTATTGTTCTGTAAGAAATGACCAACAGGATGATTTCAGAAAGGCCTGGAGAGACTTACATGAACTGATGTTGAGTGAAATGAGCAGGACCAGGAGATCATTATATACTTCAACAACAATACTATATGATGACCAGTTCTGATGGACCTGGCCATCCTCAGCAATGAGATCAACCAAATCATTTCCAATGGAGCAGTAATGAACTGTACCAGCTATGCTCAGAGAAAGAACTCTGGGAGATGACTAAAAACCATTACATTGAATTCCCAGTCCCCATATTTATGCCCCCCCTGCATTTTTTATTTCCTTCACAAGCTAATTCTACAATATTTCAGAGTCTGATTCTTTTTGTACAGCAAAATAACGGTTTGGTCATGTATACTTATTGTGTATCTAATTTATATTTAAATATATTTAACATCTACTGGTCATCCTGCCATCTAGGGGAGGGGGTGGGGGAGTAAGAGGTGAAAAATTGGAACAAGAGGTTTGGCAATTGTTAATGCTGTAAAGTTACCCATACATATAACCTGTAAATAAAAGGCTATTAAAAAAATAAAAAACAAACAAACAAAAAAAACCCCACAACTTTTCAAGTGTTTCAACAGCCTTAATGGTTTTATCTTGCTTTTCTACTCTAGGAAAGATACAAAAGAAGCTGGATGTGTAGCATTCTGTTCTAGTTCTTTTTGAAGATGTTGGACTTTCTCTGGGTATAGAAACAGAAGCATGCCAGGAGGATTCATGGTAAGGTGAATTAAATAATATTTGAAATCATTTTTTAAAAAGGAGGAACAAAGGACCATGGTTATGTCTTGTATAAGGGACTAAAAAATTACATTTCTTCTCCAGATCAGTTTGGAAGGTAAGCCAAAGAAAAGCTTAAAGAGATATTACATGTCTATTATACACTGTGAAGTAAGTAAAGGAAAAGTAATACTCATTGTAGCCTGGTTTATTTGTTATTCTTTATCCTCTTATATCAATCATTGTACAATTCCTTTCTATTAGCTTCTATTTCAGGTTGTCTACTTCTTTCATTGGTTCAAATTTTGCTCCCAAATCTATATGCCAATTTCCCTGTCTCCTATGGATTTAACTATCCACAATATATGTTCCCCTGGATATTGTGCCATTTCCACCACTTAAAATGTCAAATTTGAACTTAGAATATTTACTTCCTCAAGAAATATTTGTCAAATCACTATTGATCAGAGAAATGCAAATTAAGACAACTCTGAGATACCACTACACACCTGACAGATTGGCTAAGATGACAGGAAAAAATAATGATGAATGTTGGAGGGGATGCGGGAAAACTGAGACACTGATGCATTGTTGGTGGAGTTGTGAACAAATCCAACCATTCTTGAGAGTAATCTGGAATTATGCCCAAAAAGTTATCAAACTGTGCATACCCTTTGACTCAGCAGTGCTGCTGCTGGGTTTATACCCCAAAGAGATACTAAAGAGAAAGGGCCCTGTATGTGTCAAAATGTTTGTGGCAGCCCTGTTTGTAGTGGCTAGAAACTGGAAACTGAGTGGATGCCCATCAATTGGAGAATGGTATATGTGGTATATGAATGCTATGGAATATTATTGTTCTGTAAGAAATGACCAGCAGGATGAATACAGAGAGGCTTGGAGAGACTTACATGAACTGATGCTAAGTGAAATGAGCAAAACCAGGAGATCATTATATACTTCAACAATGATACTGTATGAAGATGTATTCTGATGGAAGTGGATTTCTTTGACAAAGAAACCTAACTTAGTTTCAATTGATCAATGATGGACAGAAGCAGCTACACCCAAAGAAAGAACACTGGGAAATGAATGTAAACTGTTTGCATTTTTATTTTTCTTCCCAGGTTATTTTTATCTTCTGAATCCAATTCTCCCTGTGCAACAAGAGAACTGTTTGGTTCTGCACACCTATATTGTATCTAGGATATACTGCGACATATTTAAAATATATAAGACTGCTTGCCACCTAGGGTTGGGGGTAGAGAGAGAGAGGGGAAAAATCGGAATAGAAGTGAGTGATAATGTTGTAAAAAAAATTATCCTGGCATGGGTTCTGTCAATAAAAAGTTATTATAAAAAAGAGAAATATTTGTTAAATATCTATTATTTAGTAGGTAGACACTGTGTAAATCTTTCTCTTATACCAACTTCCTTATGTCTCTTGATAGTATCTCATCTTTGACTCTCTCTCCATATACTACTCTCCATCCAATTAGTTACTAAATCTATTCAAGTCCAACATCACAGCTTCTCAAATGTTTCCTTTTATCTCTCATCCTTCTTCCTGACCAAATACCCTCTGAATTTAAGTCCTAATCACATCTATTATGGTCTATTGTCTCCCAAACCCAATGTGTTGAGGTATTTTTAAATCTGGTAGGTCTCTTGACATGATAAAGATATCACCAGAGTGGAAGAGTTTTATGTTGGTTAGGCAATTATATGATATAATGGATAGAATGCTGGGTCTGGAGTCAAGGAGAACTGAATTTAAATTTGGTCTCATTCAATAGTTGTAAAATCCAGAGCAGAGCACTTAGCCTCTGTCTAACTCAGTTTCTTCAACTGTAAAATGGGAATGATAATAGCATCTACCTCACAAAGTTATTATGAGAATCAAATGAAATTATATTTGTAAAAGTGATGAGCACAATGCAAGCATCAAATACCTGGGTACAAAGTATGTACTTAAGAAAATTTTCCCCTATTACTTTTACTATGTAGCTACCACATAGCCTTTTCCCATCAAATGTACATATATCCTTAAGATATTTTTTCATTGCTGTTTCTGTACATTTATTTTTTGGGGATGTGAAATAGCCTATTCACATCCAGAATCTTTGGAGAATTCTGCATCACACTTCAAATTTCTTTGGGATATGGTTAACATTTATACCACTATCCATTCCTCCATCCATTTCCTATATTTTCAATATCTAAATTTGTTTAAGTACAATGCACATAAATATAGTGAAAATGCTAAGTTATAGAGTCAGTCAATTACCATTGGCCTACTGTGTGCCAGGGACTATACAAAGTCCTTCCAATATAAAGAAAGACAAATGACAAATTCTGCTTTCTCTAGACAAATGATGACACCTATTTACAAGTGGGATTTACAAATTATAAATAGGAGATAATAAATAATGGTAAGACAGTAGCATCAAAGAAGATTAGGAAAGGCTTCTTGTGAAATGTTGGATTGTAATTAAGAATTGAAAGAATTCAGGGAAGCTAGTGATGGAGAGAGAAATATTTCAACCTTGGAGCTAAATTCAAGAAGCCTAATTTTATTATTCTTTTACCATACAACTTTGACAGTCTCATTGAGTTCTGTGGCTTCATTGACTGAATATGACTGATAAACTTAGAACCCATTCATTTCCAATTTGCATAGATCATTTTGTGAATGTATTTGTTTATGCATTCATGCCTCCATGTGTACTTGTGTGTGTGTATGAATACAATAGTTTTTTTTTTTTTTTTTTTTTTTTTTTTTTGGCTGTAATGCAGAGTCAGGAAGTGAGGAATGGAGAATAGAAATTAGAGTTGTAAAAAGTGTTAAATATGAAAAGAAATTTATATTTGATCTTAAAAGTAATGGACAGCTTTAAGAGTTCATTCAATAGGGAGTGACATTAACAGTCTTATATTTTAGGGAAACAACTGTGTGGAAGATAGATTATAGTTAGGATAGCTTTTATTTTATTTTTATGGCTTTTTATGTTTTCCAAATATATGCAAAAATAATTTCCAGTATTCATCCTTGTAAAACCTTGTGTTCCAAATTTTCCACCCTCTCTTCTCCTATCCACTTTAGAGACAGCAATCAATCCAATATAAATTAAACATATGCAATTCTTCTAATTTCCATATTCATCATGCTATACAAGAAAAATCGGATTGAAATTTGAAATAAATGTTTTTGAGCAATATGAAAATATTCCAACCCTAAAAACCTGTTATATAATGAGATTCAATGTCATATTCCAGAAAATCACATTAAGATATACAGAAATAAGATATACAGTAAATATATCATAGTCCAAGAAAATCTACAAGATTTCAGTAGAAAAGAATTCCTGCTTAAATCATATTGAAATGTTAATGTCATGTTTCTGAGTTCCAGAGTAGAAGAAAGAATATTGTATCCTGCAAGAGGTAAAAGATTAGGCTATCAAATAATACCAGTGCAGATCATGAAGGACTTCTCAATGATGTCTAGAAATGAAAGATATAATATGATGGCAAGAAAAGGGAACTGGTTTGTAAACTAAATTAATATCTGAGAAAGCTAAGCATATTCTTTCATGAAAACAAAAGGGAATTTCAACATTGTCAAAGACTTCGAATAACTCTTTGTAAGAAAAACAGGACCCTTGACATGCAAACAGAAAAAAAAAAAAAAAAGAAACAAAAGCATCATGTTTCCATGGTATAAAATAATTATGTTATGGTACAATATGTGTATTTATAGTGGTAAAGACAAAGGAATTCATTGAAAATTATGTTGTTTTAGAATAATTGAGACAACTAAGAAAATAATTACTTTTATGGGGTAATCTCATATAGTTCATTTATTGATAATTTTTTGACTTGTCTGTGTTTGTAAGAATTTCCTAAACTAATTAACCCACAAATTTAGTCTTTATCCTTATAAGTAAAAATAGAATCCAAGGTTTGGTTGAAGGTCATGGAATTGTCAATCAATTACTTGATTGAGATACTTTAGGGGAAACAGAAACTCTTACCAGATACTCAGACAATGTCCATTGTGGAGTGCAAGTAATATAGGCTTCATATTTAATTCTAACATACTTTAATTATATGTTGTATTTGACTAATAACTTGCTATGTAGAATGTTATTTTTGCTTTCTCATGCTTCATTCCTAGGTATACTAACAAGTGATGACATATTTGTGTGCATGTATGTATATATATATATGTACATGTGTGTATTCATATATGCATATCATGGCTATAGTTAATGCAAACATTAGGTCAGGCTAGAAAGGAGTGAGAGTTAGAGAGAGGGAATATTTCTTTGAATGAAAATAGATACTGGTGGCAGATTATTTTAAATAAAAAAAAATTGCCATTACCTGGTACCAATTTGTGGCAAATTGTAGGATTTAATGGAAAGAAAGCAAAACTGTAACCTTAAAATTTGTTTAAGTGAGAAAAAATGCTGAAGAATAGATTAAAATTTAGAATCCAATAATTTACTACAAAGAACATGATTAACCTAAAAAGTTAAAGTGTGGGGCTAGAATTAAAATTATTATGCTTTAGATGGATATTGAAAGAAACAAGAGTAGCCATAATTATGTAATACAAGAAAGATTAGGTCCTAGACTGATGGTTTTATTGATGTAAAATAACCCCAATGGTGAAGAAATCCCTTCTACCAAGAGTTTAACTGACCCACTGCAACGTCACATAACCACTCTGTGTTAGTTGTCTTCCTGGCTTCTAAGTCAATGATTATCCACAATGCCATGTTTACCTTTCTTTTCAGTCATAATGACATTCAAGACTGGAGAGCATGCTAAATACAATATGTTGCAAGATACCACAAAGATGAAATGAAATGTAATGAAAAAAACATTTTCATAATTGAAGGATCTCTGATTTCATCATTGTGTAAACTGTTTAATAACATTCAATTCATCTGTGATTTAGTAAATAATCTGTAGTTAGTTGGATGAAACACATATAGGTTAAAGGACTTGTCCAAGGTCACACATAAAGTGAAATAATATCAATATAAAAATATAGGCACTCAAAATATTCCATCTAAATACTTAAAGGAAAAGCCAGCTGCAAACTAAAAGCATGATGAATGCAGAAGTAATTGTAGGAAACTTTAAAGTAGGGAGAATTCAAAATGAATGGAAAGGAAATTAAGAAAATTATCAGAAACTAGTATACCCAATTATGTGCCAACAAAAGTGAAAACAAATGAAATGTGTGAGTATCTCTAAACTAAAATATTCAAATAAAAAACAGGAAATAGAGAAACTAAAAAACCCAGTTTCAGAAAGAAAAAAAATGAATATCATAAATGAGCTCCAGGAATGGTAGATGGTAATAACTACTGAATCAGACAAATTTACAAGTGAATTTTATTAAACATTTAAGGAACAAAGAATCTTTTTGATATATGAGCTGTCCTTGCACCAAAAAAATGAGAAAGAATATATTAACCCTTATTTTAATACCGATGTACTTTTGGGAGATAAAATAGACCGATGGTAGCAAATAACTGAGACAAAATAAAATCATTAAATTAACTGACAAACAATCTTATAACCTTATAATTTTTTATTTTTTAAAATTCTTTTAAAACAACTACTTTTCATTCTTATCACTTATTTTATATAAAATTCCATTGCATTTACATTATTTTGACACGTTCTTTAATTTTTTTATAAATATGCATTTATTTTCTTGAGCATCAACCTAGTGAATATTCTTAGAAATCTTAGAAGTACTGGTGAGAAATGGCAATGTCTTCTGATGTGGAAGCTAATTAATGTCAAATTAAAAAAATATATTTATTGGAGACAAAGATGGGAACTTTGGAAAGAAAATCCTTTCAGGTATTTTATGGCATTGAACTCAGGGCAGGCAAAGCATAAACTAGCTAATTAGAAGTTTTAACAAACAACAATAAAACAAATAAACATTATCTTAATAAGGTTTGAATTGTATTATACATAACATGGTATTTACTGGGTTCTATTCTAATCTTACTGTGATTCTTTTTTTGCATCTTTTTTTTTTCACACTGCAATTATTTTCCAGGGCTCTTTCCTGTGTTCTCACTTGTTGATCTTAGTGGTTCTTATGAGTTCAGTTATTCTCTCCATGTAGATCACTCCTAGATCAAAGAGTCAAAAAAGGGATAGTATTACTGTTTGGAACAAATGCTAGAGTGATAATGAGTGATGAAAATAATACTTTGGTGGGCAATTGTTTTAACTCTTCTGTTTTATTCTGCCAGTGAGCTTGTGTTTTTGAATAAAAGGTATAGAATAAAAAAAAAGGATAATACAGAATTGAATACTGAGATAAATAGGAAGGTGTATCAACCAAAAAAATCCATCCAAGGATTCTGAAGGTACTCATAGACTATATGCTTTGAGTTCATCACCACCCTAGGAACAAGGGACTCCATTACCCAATTATCAAGAATAGTTCGTTTAAACAGGAATCAGTGAAAGCATTCCTAGTTAAAGATATAATGGGGTAGTTTCAATATCACCTTTATACTTGCCATCCATGTGACCATGGGCAAGACAATTCAGGAGAAAAATAAACAAAATAGGGGTAAGAAGATGAAGTAAAGAAAGAAGGAAGGGAAGAGGAAGTCAGAATGAGAGGAAAGAAGGAAGGAAGGAAGGAAAGAAGGAAGGAAGGAAGGAAGGAAGGAAGGAAAAAAGGAAAGAATTAAAGGTCATGAAGAATAAAAGAGGTAATAAAGAACTGGAGAATGGCAGATATCCTGAATTTCAAAAAAGGAAAGAGATTAACCTTGAATTAAATTTGTAATAAAAACATTCCTAAAGATAGGACAAAGCATTTTACACTCTCTCTATCTCTGTCTCAGTCTTTGTCTTCCTCCCACCCCACCCCCATCTCTGTCTCCTTGTCTCTCTTTTTGAATCACATAGTTTCTGGTAGGATTCATGAGGATGGTAGGTAAACTCTCTTGATCCAAAAATTCCTACATTGACTGGAGACCATTTCATTTTCTTCTCTTCCTAAACTTACTTAAAATTGTCTTTCAGGTTCATGTGAGTAGAGCTGACTAAGATGGAAAGTGGGTGCTCTGATCTCTAGCTCACTCAGCAGCCTATAGGGCTCTCCCTGTCTAAGACTGATCTTGCTGCTCTTAAGATTTCCATCCACAGAATGAACTGACAGGGATTACAGTGGGGAAAGCGCTACCTTTTTTTATATATATAGTAAGAGCAATATCAGTGTTTGTTTATTTTTTTATTATTATGGCTTTTTATTTACAAGTTATATGCATGGGTAATTTTATGGCATTGACAACTTCCATTTTTTCCCAATTTTTCCCAATTTTTCCCCTTCTTCCCCCCACCCCCTCCCCTAGATGGCAGGATGACCAATACATGTTAAATATATTAAAGTATAAATTAAATACAAAATAAGTTTACACGTCCAAACCATTATTTTGCTGTACAAAAAGAATCAGACTCTGAAATATTGTACAATTAGCCTGTGAAGGAAATAAAAAAAATGCAGGCAGGCAAAAATATAGGGATTGGGAATTCAATCTAATGGTTCTTAGTCATCTCCCAGAGTTCTGTCACTGGGTGTAGCTGGTTCTGTTCATTACTGCTCCATTGGAACTGATTTGGTTCATCTCATTGCTGAAGAGGGCCAGGTCCATCAGAATTGATCATCATATAGTATTGTTGTTGAAGTGTATAATGATCTGGTCCTGCTCGTTTCACTCAGCATTAGTTTGTGTAAGTCTCTTCAGGCCTTTCTGAAATCATCCTTTTGGTCATTTCTTATCGAACAATAATATTCCATAATATCCATATACCATAATTTATTCAGTCTTCTCCAATTGATGGGCATCCACTCAGTTTCCAGTTTCTAGCCACTACAAAGAGGGCTGCCACAAACATTTTGACACATACAAGTCCCTTTCCCTTCTTTATGATCTCTTTGGGGTATAAGCCCAGTAGTAACACTGCTGGATCAAAGGGTATGCACAGTTTGATAACTTTTTGAGCATAGTTCCAAATTGCTCTCCAGAATGGCTGGATGTATTCACAGTTCCACCAACAATGCATTAGTGTCCCTGTTTTCCCACATCCCCTCCAACATTCCACATTATCTTTCTCTATCATTCTAGCCAATCTGACAGGTGTGTAGTGGTATCTCAGAGTTGTCTTAATTTGTATTATTTCTCTGATTAATAATGACTTGGAGCATCTTTTCACATAGCTAGAAATAATTTCAATTTCTTCATCTGAGAATTGTCTGTTCATATCCTTTGACCATTTATCAATTGGAAAATGGCTTGATTTCTTATAAATTAGAATCATTTCTCTATATATTTCAGAAATGAGGCCTTTATCAGAACCTTTGACTGTAAAAATGTTTTCCCAGTTTATTGGAAAGCACTAGATTTTAAGTTAAAGAATCTGTTTGGATTCTGCCTTAGCTTCTATGAATTTGGACAAATCACAATCTTCCTGGAACTCAATTTCCTTTATTATTAAATGATAGAATTGTGCTAGTGATATTAAGATTACTTTCAGTTCTTAATCTTATAATTTGTAGGGAACCCACTGTAGACATACAAGAAATTGCCAAGATATAGTCTGAAAATGCTCAAACTCATCACTTTGTATTGCTAAAAATGAACAAGAATGTTCTGGGAGAATAATATTTCTAAGCTCCATATTTTATCACCAAAGGTCTATGTAACACCTCTGGTTCATGGCTATAATATCAAGCAAGTTCAGCAGATAGAAGTGGAAAGAAATTCCAAGAGAGCAAGCTTCAAGAAATTGAACCAATCTGTAAGTGTTTGGTATAGGATTAGGAGTGAAGGAGTAGATATTGGTCCTTGTTGTTTACCCTTTGTTCTTGAAGAGGACCATGACATCAGGAAGGAGATGCCATGATGTGCAAGTGAATTGGATTTAAGTAAGGGAGGGTTGTGCAAGATCACCTGCCTCACTTTCCATCTGGAACCAGTGGCAAGATATAGATCAGGACATTTGAAGATGGCTCTGGATGAAATGGAGGACCTAGGCCTTTTTAAACTAAGATTTTTAACAGGTTGCAGTTTGACTGAGGCTGTATCTATTCAGTGATTAAAGCTACATAGAAACTGAGGCAATAAATCTCCTTTTATCTAGTTAAAAAAGAAAAAAAAGAAAAAATCTAAATAAGTGAATCTGGGAGGGGAAGACTATCAGAGTTTTTGGTCAAAGTAGAAATGATTCCACTTATAGACAGAACCAATTTGCTAACATACACAGCATTCTATATGCTTGTCCCTAATTACAGGCCCTGTGTGTAAGATCTATACTCCAGGGTTCTGGCAATGCTATGTCAAACATCATCATTTATTCATAGAATTGTAAAATTTTAGAATTGGAGGTGCCCTTATATCAGTCATCTACTCTAACTCACTCCTGAAAAATAATTTACCATAACAAATCTGCTAAATGATCATCTAGTTTCTACTTGAACTTCTTGAGTGAAAGAAAAAAGTCCCTAGGAGAATCTTCCAAGTTAGTCCTTTTGATTTCTAGATTCCACTAATTGCTAGGAAGATTTTCTTGACAACGAAGCCTACATTTTCCTTTTTGCATCTTATGTCCATCATTTCTGGTTCTTTCTACTGGAACCAAACTGAATAAATCTCATCCCACTGCTGTATTTTGGTTTTTAAAATAATTGATGATGTTTCCCCAAGATCAAACATTGCCAGTTAATCAATGTTTTTCCTAAAGTGTGGTGCCCAGAACTGAACATAATACTCCACTTGTAGTATGAACAAGATAGTACTTTTCTGGGACTGTGTCATTCTTACTAGAACCCTAAAATTGGCATACACCAGGGAAGTTTGCAGTCCACTAAAACTTCCAGAATTTTTTCAGATAAAGTGCTACTTAATCTTGTCTTCCCATTTTTGTAAGTCAGAGATAATTTTAAAATTTAAGCCTAAGATTTTATATTTATCCCCACATACTTAATCTTATAATAATTTATTCAATCCAGAATTTGGGGGTTATTTTATTTTTAATTGATGGAATAAAACAAATATTTCCACAATAGAGTATTTATAAAAATGATTGCACATGATACTGCAACTCTCTTAGCTACAACTTGCAATTCCTTTTAAACATACATAAAAATACATAATCTTTTATCAAGTACTTGTAATGTACTTACATACATAAATACCAACATGCAATATTTGTCAAAAGACACTTAAAATATGACAATATACAATAAATGCAATGTAATTGCAATGGGGTGAGGCACTAGCTACTCAGGGACTCAGGACTGGCCTACATGGAAAAAATAGTTGAGAAGAACTTTGGAGCAAAATAACAGATTCTAAATGGTGGAGGTAAGTTGGAGGCCATGAATTCTAGGTGTGAGAGACAGCCTATGCAATACAGATTATGAAAATGAGCTATAGAGTATCATGTATAAGGAATGGAAAGTAAGCTAGAAATGGAAGCTTGGCAATAATGTTTGACAAGCTTTAGATTTCTTGTCATAAAATGGAATGACTTTGTATCTTCATCTACAGATATCCTTTGTTGGTACTGATCTTTCTTCTCAAAGATGAATTCTTTTAGAGAAATTTCTCTCTAAAAAGCTGTTTTCAAACACTACAATTTTAAAATTCTCAATCTTTTAGAAATTATTCAGTTTGTGTTTACCTATGTGGTAACTCTCAAGACTAATAAAGTATCATTTTCAGGATCCTCTTACACAGTATTGTTGAGACTCTTGTCAACCTTTGCAGTGTGTGTCTGAAGGAACGTTATCAATGCGTTGGCTACTTGGGAAGAGTTAGGCCATCATCAGGAAATATATTCTATGACGTGTTCAGACAAGGAAAAAAACAAGATTCACTATACCAGAAACTTGAGATCTAGGATCTCAGGTCATCAAGATAAACACATACATCTCACTAGAAGTTTCTCCTGAGAGGTGCCATTGCATAAATGCTCCAAATCAGAGATGTGTTGTTACTTTCCCATGTAGTAAATTCAGATTTAACTCAGTGTTCTAAACTATTGGGATCCTTTCAGAGCCTGATTCCACCATCTATTGTAATCTCCATCTCTCTCTCCTAGCTTCGCATTATTTGGAAGTTCGATAAGCATTACATCTATGCTACTTTCTGAGACAATGAAAAAAAAAGTTCAGTAGCATGAAGCCAAACACATCTTTGTGGCACCCTGTGGGAATCTTCTGCTAAGTTGATATCTAATCTGTAATGACTATAATTTGAATCCAGTCATCTAATCAGCACTGAATCCATCTAATTATACTATCATTAAGTACATATCTCTCCATTTCTCCCTGTAAGAATAGCATTATAGCACTTGATCAAACACTTTGCTAAGATTTAGGTAAATTATATTTAGCATATCCCCCTGATCTACAAGTTAACTCTGAAAAAAGGTACTAAGATTGATCTCTCTTGACATGTTCTTGATGAAATCTTTTTTGATCATCAATTCAAGATTATAACCTGGTTTAGATATTGACTAAAGGTGCCTCTTTAATGATTCATTGTACAATTTTCCCAGGAATGAAAATCATGTCTGTATTTTATAAATGCTGTATTGTTTTTTTTTTAATCTTCGCAACAATATTATCCATTTTTAGTCCCTTGGGACTTCTTTCATTGCCCATGATCTTTCAGATATTACCAACTGTGGCTCAGCAGTCATTCATAGCTTTTCACTTAGTACTCAAGGATTCAGTTGAACTGAGCCTGAGGAGACTTGAATTAATCATGTTGCCCTCCTTTGATCTCTTTACTTATCTTGGATATTAACTTTCTAGTAGCCATATGTTATCTCTCTTTGCTAATCCAAACTTCATTTTCCTTGTAAGGAAAAAAAAATAGGTGTAAAATAAGAAGTTGAGCAGCTTGAATAAACTGCTTTTGTTGTTGTTAGTTGTCATCTTCCAATCCTTTTTTCCAAATCTACCTCGTGATTGCTGTAGGATTTTAATGAGATAATACATATGGAATTGTTATATACTTTCTTATAAAAATCATTAGGAGCAATTATGGCAAGACTCATTTTATTGATTTGTAAAATGGAACAACTGCCATCCAACTTTCAATCAGTCAACCAATAACCTGCTATTAAGAGCATACTATTTGCCAGGCACTATATTAAGTGCTGAGGATGAAAAAAAGTGGTAAAAGATTGTCCTTGCTTTCAAAGAGCTTCTAATCTAATGGGGGAAATAACGTGCAAAGAAGTATATATGAAATAAACTATGCATAAGATAAATTGAAAAGAACTAATGGAAATAAGGCAGTTGAATTAAGAAGAGTTGGGGGAACCTTCCTGTAGAAGGCAGAATTTTATTTGGAATTTAAAGCTGAAGGAGGGAAAGATAGCACAATAGCTAATACAATAAATAAATGAGATCTGGTTCTGAAAGGATCCTAATGGTTTAGAATATTAAGTTGAACCTTGTTTTACCAAAAAGGAAAGGTAAGGTACACTTCTGAACAAGAGTGTGGTGTTCTCTTCTTTTTTTATATAATATGATCATTCTCGCTGAGAGCAGGTTTCTTGGGGAGGTTTTCTGGAGGCAGCCTTAGTTTCGGTTCAGATCAATAATTATTCCAAATACAGCCAGCTGATAAAATCCAAACATTTATTTTCTCCTTCCTTGGGCCTGGGTAAGCTTTCTTAGAGGCCTCAGCTTTCCTTGGTTCCGAGAGCTCTTGTTGCTAGTCTTTTGCCTCTAGCTCAACTCCAAATGTCTCCAGCCAGCACCAAGGTAGAAGATGGAATGAATCTGACTCCACTTCCGAGAGTGAGCTTGTGGGCTTCTTCCCAGAGTGCTCCTGTGTCTGTCCCAGAGTGCTTCTGTGTCTGTCCCAGAGTGCCCTTTGGCCCTAAGAGCTTCTTGCTTATATGAGCTTTCTAAAGGAGTGAACACAAGCATTGTTTCTATCAGTTCCACTTAGTACCTTGTTTCAAGTTCTGGCCCATAACATTTCATTTTAAGATCAGATCAATCATACTGAACCATGCTAAATTAGATAATTATTCTCTCTATCAATTCTAATGACTTAACAGTTTGTAAGGATTCCAACACAAGAGCATTTTATATAATGAAAGATCTCAGTAGAAGCACTTAAGTGAGCTGTATATTTTTTGTAATTTGGATTAGGATAGATGCTAGTAAAGCGAGAACTCCTCCTAGCTTGTTAGGAATGGAGGGTAGAATAGCATATGCAAATAGAAAATATCACTCTGGTTTGATGTGGGGTGGCGTGTTTAAAGGGTTGGCAGGTGAAAAGTTATCTGGATCTCCTAATAAGTCTGGTGAAAAAAGGGCTAGAAGGAGGAGTACAAGGAGAAGGAATATGAAGCCTAGAGCGTCTTTGATAGTATAGTAGGGATGAAATGGGATTTTGTCCGAATCTGGGTTGATTAGAGGTTTAGGGGTTGTTAGAGCCTGTTTCATGGAGGAATTGTAGGTGAACAACAGCTAATGCTATGATGATGAATGGTAGGATGAAGTGAAAGGCAAAGAACCATGTGAGCGTTGCTTTATCTACTGCAAAACCCCCTCAAATTCATTCTGCTAGAGTGGTGCCAATGTAAGGGATAGCGGATAATAGGTTAGTAATTACGGTAGCACCTCAGAATGATATTTGACCTCAAGGAAGAACATACCCAACAAATGCTGTTGCTATCACAGTAAGTAGAAGAATCACGCAATGTTTCATGTTTCTTTGTAGAGGTAAGATCCGTAGTAGATTCCTCGACCTACATGTAGAAACAGGCATATAAAGAATATAGAAGCCCCATTAGCGTGCAGGTTACGAAGTAGTCAGCCGTAGTTAACATCACGGCAAATGTGGGCTACAGAGGAGCAAGCGGTAAGTGTATCTGAAGTATAGTGTATTGCTAGGAAGAGGCCCGTGAGGATTTGAATAATTAGGCATACTCCTAATAGGGATCCAAAGTTCCATCAGGCAGAGATATTAGATGGAGCTGGCAGGTCAATAAAAGAGTGGTTGATAATTTTTAAAAGGGGGTGTGTCTTTCATAGATTTCATAGATTCATAGATTCATTAGTTTTTGTAGTTGAATTACAACAATGGCTTTTCAGGTCATAGGTTATGGTTTAAGTCCATACTAAAACTAATATGGAAATGATGCTTATTTTTGTATTGTCCTTGTTATTAATTTTTGGGTTTGTGGCATTTGCTTCTAAGCCCTCTCCTGTATATGGGGATTTGAGTCTTGTGGTTGGTGGAGGCTTGGGCTATGCTACTGTTGTCAGTCTGAATAGTACGTTTTTGGGGTTAATTGTATTTTTGATTTATTTAGGAGGAATGTTGGTGGTGTTTGGTTATACTGCTGCTATGGCTATGGAAGAGTATCCTGGAAGTTGAGTAGGTAATATAGTGGCTTTTAGTATACTGTTACTCAGCTTGTTGATAGAAATGGTTTGATTTATAGTATCTGGGGTAGTCAGTCTGTGCTTCCTAAACCTCAAATTTCAGGTATCGTGGGTCTTTTTGTTTCCTTGTCTTACAGTAGTCAGAGTACAGCAGTGAAAGTATTCCAAGTTCAGGGGACAACCAGAAAAAAATGGCCAAAGCTAAGAAATGGATTGTCTTCTTCAGGGATAGATAAGAAGCCAATGCCATTGATTCAAAGCCTGTATGTCAATGAGGGAATTGTAATATTGGAAAGATAAGAGAGGGTTAGATTAGGAAGGATTTGAATGCCAAATATAGCATTTGTGTTTTCACTTGTAGGCAAGAGGAAACCACTGGATTTTAGTGAGTATGAAAGGTGACATAATTAGGTTAGCATTTTAGGAAAATTGCTTTGGTGAACTGGAGAATGGCTTGGAGTGAGGAAAAATTTGAATCAGGCAGATTCATAGAAGGCTATAGTAATAAACAGGATTTGAGTTGATAAAGGCCTTCACTAGGCTGTTAGCAATGTCAGAGCAGAGATGGGGGCATATTGAAGAGATTTTAGAAAGGGGAAATTGTCATGATTTAGGTTGGATATGGGAATAAGAAAAAGCAAGGAATCTATGATGATCAGTCTTAAGGGGTTAAATCCAAAGAATTAAGAGAATTTGTGTCTCTGTACAATAATTGGGAAGATGTGGTTGAGAGAGGGATTGGGAGAATGAATTCTGTTTTTAAAATATTAAATTTAAAATATTAAAATATTGTAAAATATTAAAATATGGACATCTAGTTTGTAGTGTCTGAAAAGCACTAGAAGATACAAGATTGGTACAGTTAATAATAAGCAACCTAGAAATGCTAGTTAAATCTATGGCCAATGAGATCATCAAGTGAAAAAGTACAGAGGGTATATGATAGGCTCCATAAAGGACACCTATAGTTAGAAGACATAATCTGGAGGAGAATCTAATAAAAGAGACAGAGAAAGAGTGGTCAGATATTTAGGAAGAAAATATAAGAAAATTATGTCCCAAAAACCCTTTTAAAAAACAGTATCAAAGAAGAAAGTATGATGAAATTTTAAAAGGCTTCAGAGAGGTAAAGGAGAATAAAAGTCGTTGTGAGTAGCTAGGTGGCACAGTGGATAGAACATAAGCCCTGAAGTCAATAGGAACTGAATTCAAATCTGAACTTAGACATTTAGCCTTTTTAGCTGTGTGACTCTGGAAAAGCCACTTAAACCTAATTGTCCCACCAAAAAGAAAAAGAAAAGAACATTTGATTTAGTAAATAAGAGATCAGTAGTAATTTTGGGGAGAACAGTTTCTTTTTCTTTCTGTTTTTTGATTCATTTATTTATTTATTTTAATACACATTGTTTTATGAATCATTTTGGGAGTGAAAAATCAGAACAAAAGGGGAAAAGATAGTAAAAGAAAAAAAACCAGGAAAA
Source organism: Sarcophilus harrisii (assembly GCF_902635505.1). Classification (NCBI taxonomy): domain Eukaryota; kingdom Metazoa; phylum Chordata; class Mammalia; order Dasyuromorphia; family Dasyuridae; genus Sarcophilus; species Sarcophilus harrisii. Next base: position 141,027,413 of record NC_045428.1, on the reverse strand, counting down.
AAAAAGGTGTTGATTTATATTCAATCTCCACAGTTCTATTTATTTATTTTTATTTTTTTTCATTTTTGATGCATTTGGCATTTTCTATCCGAAGCTTATTGCAATTTTCTTGGATCACTGAACCACTGAGAAAAACCAAGTCTTTCACAGTTGATCATCATACATTTTTGCTGTGATTGTGGTACAAGGTATTTCTGATTCTTCTTATTTCATTCAGCATCAGTGTGTGTAGATCTTTCAAGGCCTGTCTAAAATCGCCATGTTCATCATTTTTAATAGAACAATAATATGCAAATATTGTCATATATCATAACTTATTCAGTCATTTCCAAGTTGATAGGTATCTATTCGTTTTCTAATTCCTTGCTATCATAAATACGGTGTCACAAATATTGTTGCACATATGGGTCTTTTTCTCTCCTTTATGATTTCCTTGGAAAACAGTTCCAGTAGCAGCACTGTGGGTCAAAGGGTATGCACAGTTTGATAGCACTTTGGGCATAGTTTCCAATCATTCTCCAAAATTGTTGGATCAGTTCACAAATCCACCAAAAATATATCAGTGTCCCAGTTTTCTCGTATCCCTTCTAATATTTATAATTATTTTTCCTGCCATCTTAGTGTATCAGAGTTGTTTAATTTGCATTTCTCTATTGAACAGTGATTTTGAGCATTTTTTTCATATAACTATAGATAGCATTAATTTCATCATCTGAAAATTGTCTGTCCATGTCCTTTGACTATTTATCATTTGAGGAATGACTGATATTCTTATAAATTTAATAATGTTCTTTATATAATTATAGAAATGAGATTTTTATCAGAAATTACACAGATGTCTTCAGCTGTAAAATAGAGATGAACTCTCCTACCTCACAGTGGGGCAGTTAGATAGCAAAGTGGATAGGGCACAAGGTCTGAAGTCAGGATGGCTCATTTTCTAAAATTCAGATTTGACCTCAGAAACTAGCTGTGTGATTCTGTGCAAATAACTTCACCCTGTTTGCCTACTTCTTTCATCTGTAAAATGAACTGGAAAAGGTGGCAAACTGCTTTTTGCTGTGAAGATTTTTACCAGCTTTGTATTTGCCTTTTAATCTTGTTTCTGTTGGTTTTGTTTGTGCAAAACCTTTTTAATTTAATGTAATCAAAGTCTATTTTCCCTTTCATAATGTTCTCTAGGTTTTTTTTTTTTTTTTTGGTCATCAGTTCCTCCCTTTTCTGAAGATCTGATAGGTAAATTATCTCTTGTTCTTCTAATTTGTTTGTGGTATCATCATTTGTGGCCAAATCATTTTGATCTTATTTTGGTTTGGGATGTGAGATAATAGGTTTATACTGCATTTCTGATTTATTATTTTCCCGTTGTCTCGGCAATTTTTGTCAGAGAGTGAATTCTTATTCCAGGAGTTGGAATTTGGGGGTTCATCAAATACTAGATTGGATAAAATAGCTCATAATTATTGCTTTAATTTTTTTTCACTATTGGTGAGTTCATCCTTTTCATTTTTGATGTGGGTGATTTGGTTTTATCTTTCCTTTTTCTGATCAAATTTACCAAAGCGGTTTTTTTTTTTCATAAAACCAAATCTTAGTTTTATTTATTAATTGAATCATTTTCTTAGTTTCTATTTTATGTCTCTCTTTTGAGTTTCAGAATTTCTAATTTGGTACTTAACGGGTGGTTTTAATTTATTCTTTGTCTAACTTTTTTAGTTGCACAACTAATTCAGTGATCTCCTCTTTCTCTAATTTATTAATGTAGGTATTTAGAGATATAAAATTCCCCCTAACAACTACTTTGGCTGCATCCCAGGGGTTTTGATATTTGTTTCATTGTTGTCATTCTCTTGGATGAAATTATGGATTGCTTTTGTGATTTGTTATTTGATCCACTCATTTTGTAGAATTAGATTATTTAATTTTCAATTGGTTTTTGTCTGTCTTTCCCTGACACTTTATTGGGTATAATTTTTATTGCATTGTGGTCTGAAAAGGAAGCATTTACTATTTCTGCCTTTTTGCATTTGGTTGTGGGGTTTTTAAGTTCTAATTCATGGTCAATTTTTGTGTAGGTTCTATGTACTGCCAAGAAAAAGGGGTATTCCTTTCTGTCCCTATTCAATTTTCTCTTCAGGTGTATTATATTTAGCTTTTCTAGAATCCTAGTAACTATATTGTAGGATTCTGTTTTTTTTAAAATTCCATTTTGCTATTAGCTTTCAATTTATGGGAAAGTTTATCCCATTAACATTCATTGTTATGATTACCAGCTCTGTATTTCTCTCCATCCTATTTTCTCTCCTGTATATACTTTTATTCTTTCTTTCCACTCTGTTCTTAATAATGAGTTTTTTGGTACCCACCCCATCCACTATCTTATCTCCAATTACCCCTCCCCCTTTCTCTTAGTAGTGTGTTTTTTTTTTTCATCCTCATATACACTACTTTATCTTTTATCAACCATTCTCCCCGTTTTACCTTCTTCCTTAGTATTTTTGCCCTCCATTCTATCCTGTCCCTCCATTTTCTTTTCCTCTTTTTCCTACTTCTTTATAGTTAGATAAATTTCTATACCCAACTGAATGATTAAGCAATTCCCTCTTATAGCCAAAACTGATGAAATCAAGATTAAGAAAATACTCATCCCCCTCCCTTCTTTCCCTCTATTGCAATATATCTTTTGCAACTCTTCATGTGAACTAATTGTTCCCTTATGCCTCCCCTTTCCTTTTTTTTCCAGTACAGATCATTTCCCACCACTTAATGTCATTTTCTTTGATGTCATTACATCACAGTTCATTCATAATCATACCCTCACTCAATGTGATGTCCTAAGTGCCCCCAATATCAGATACGGTTTTCCAGAGTTACAGATATTGTTTTCCCACAGAGGGATGTAAATAATTTAACCTTTACATATATATTTTCCTCTGTTTACCTTTCTATAGTTCTCTTGCATCCAAAGTTTGTAGATTAAATTGTCTATTCAGTTTTGTTTTTTTTTTTTTTTTCAATAGAAATGATTGAAAGTCTTTTACTTCACTGAAGCTCCATCTCCTCCCCTGAAAGATGATGCTGAGTCTTTCTGGGATGTTAATTCTTAGTAGTAACCCCAGGTCCCTTACCTTTTGAAACACTGTATTCCAGGCCCTCTGATCCTTTATTTATCCTTGATAATCCTGAGTGTTGCTCCTTGATATTTGAATTGTTTTTATCTGTCAGCCTGCATTATTTTTTTTCCCTTGAGCAGTTTTGGAGTTTCACTGTAAAGTTCTTTGGGGATTTCCTTGTGGGATCTCTTTCCATAGGTGATCAATGGATTCCTTCAATTAGTATTTTCCCTCTGATTCTAGAATATGGGGCACTTTTCCTTAATGATCTTTTATAAAATGCTATCCAGGCTCTTTTTTTGGTCATGGCCTTCAGGTTGGCCAATAATTTTTAAATGGTTTCTTCTAGATCTATTTTCTATTTTGACCATTTTTCCAATGAGGTATTTCAAATTTTCTTCTAATTTTTTCATTCTTTGGAAATGTCTCGCAAAGTCATTAGTTTCCATTTGCCCTATTTTAGTTTTTAATGTGTAATTTTTAAAAGTTATCTTTTATATCTCTTTTCCCATTTGGGTAATTCTACTTTTTAAGGAGTTGTTTCCTTCAGATGAGTTTTTCCCTTTTTTTACAAGCTATTGTGTTGTGCATACCTCTCATTTATTTTCTCATTTTTTTTTCTTCTACCTCTCTTATTTGTCTTTTGAAGTATTTTATGAGCACTTCCAAGAAGCCTCTTTGGCCTTGAGACCAATTCATGTCACACTTTAAGATTTCTTCTGTGGACATTCTGTACTCATCTGAGTTTGTGTTTTGGCCTGCCCTGTCCAGAGTAGCTTTCTATGGTAAACATTCTTTTCATTTCTTGTTTCTTTTCTTTTCTTTTGATATCTCCTCCTTATTTTTCTTTTACGGTCAAGCTCTGCTCTTGGGGCATAAGGGGTGCTTCCCAAGCTTCCTGTGTAGCTGTGAACCTTGGCTTTGAGCACAGGGGCTCCTTGTATTTGCAAAGTGTGGCTTTACCTTCTCTTTTCGGGAAACATCCTGTTTCTCAGTTTGTTTTCTGAGCTAGAACTGGAAGCTACACCACTGATTTACTCCTTTACTGAGCCAGGACTGAAAATCTTAGTTGCTGATTTGCTATGATTAAGACCTTGTCATCAGCTTTCCCAAAGTCTACTTCATCTGGGTTGAACCCCCTTTTCACTTCAGTGAGACTGACATTTCTTAAAGTTTTTTTTTCCCCCTAGTCTATCTTGCGCTGGAGGGTGATTTCTTTCTTTCAGACTCTGTTCAGAGGCTTGTTTTCAGATGGTTGTCAGGGGAAACAGGAAGAGTTAGAGCACCTTCCTGATTTTATTCTGCCATCTTGGTTCCACCTCTGCAATAAACACTAATACTCTATTTCTTAGCCAGTACCAAATGGTTTTGATGATTGCTGCTTTATAATATAGTTTTAGATTTAGTACTGCTAAGTCACCATCTTTTGTATTTTTTGTCAATAAATCACTTGATATTCCTAACTTTGGTTCTTCCAGATGAATTTTAGTATTATTTCTTCTAGACCTATAAAACACTTTTTTTTTTGGCATTTTGATTGGTATAGTACTGAAGAAGTAGACCAATTTAGGTAGAGTTGTCATTTTTATTATATTAGCTAAACCTATATCTGAGCAACTGGCATTTTTCCAATTGTTTATATCTGATTTTATTTGTGTGAGAAGTGTTTTGTAATTATGTTCATATAGTTCCTGGGTTTGTCTTGGCAGATAGATATCAAAATATTTTAATTTGTCTAATTGTCTAATTTAAATTAAAATTGAATTTCTCTTTCTCTTTCTTACTGCTAGGCTTTGTTAATAACATATAGAAATGCTGATGATTTGTGTAGATTTATTTTATATCCTGCAACTTCTCTAAAGCTGTTAATTTTGTCTAGTAGTTTTTTTTAAAATTGATTCTCTTTGATTCTCTAAGTATACCTTCATATCATTTGCAAAAAGTGATAATAATTTGGTTTCATCATTTCCTCCTCTAATTCTTTTAATTTCATTTTCTTCTCTTATTACTCAACCCAACATTTCTAGTATATGCTGAATAGTAATGATGATAATGGGTATCCTTGTTTCACCCCTCATATTATTTGGAATGCATCCAGCTTCTTTCCCTTACAAATAATGCTTGCTGTTGGTTTTAGGTAGAAATTATTATTTTAAGGAAAGTTCCCTTGATTGCTATGCTTTTCTAGTGTTTTTAATAATAATGTGTGCTGAATTTTGTCAAACGCTTTTCTGCTTCTGTTGAAATTATCATATGATTTTTGTTGGTTTTGTATTTGATATAGTTGATTATGGTAATAGTTTTCCTGATATTGAACTAGATTTGCATTCCTGGTATAAATCTGACTTGGTCATAGTGTATTATCCTACTGATAAACTGCTGTAATATCTTTGATAATATTTTATTTAAGATTTTTTCATCAAAATTCATTAGGGAAATAGGTTTATAATTTTCTTTCTGTTTTGGCTCTTCCTGATTTAGGTATCATTACCATTTTTGTGTCATAGAAGGAAATTGGCAGGACTCATTCTTTAAATATTTTTTTTCAAATACTTTAAATTGTATTGGAATGAATTATTCTTTAAATTTCTGGTAAAATTGATATGTGAATCCATTGGAGCCCTGGTGAATTTTTCTTAGGGATTTCACTAATGAGTTGTTCAATTTCTTTTTTAAAATGGGACTATTGAAGTATTTCATTTGCTCTTCTGTTAATCTGGGCAATTTGTATTTTTGTATATATTTATCCAATTCAGTTAGGTTGCCAGACTTGTTGCCATAGAGTTGGGCAAAACACTCTTAAATTATTTCTTTAATTTCTTTTTCATTGGTGGTGAGTTCAGACCATTCCTTTTTGATGGTGGTGATTTTTTTTTTCCTTTTTCCGATCAAATTAACCTAAGGTTTGTTTATGATGTCAGTTTTTCTTTTCATAAAACAAACACTTAATTTTATTTATTGATTCTGTTGTTTTCTTAGTTTCTAAATTATTAATCTCTCCTTTGAGTTTCAGAATTTCAAATTTGGTATTTAATTGGGGATTTTTAATTGCTTTTATTTCCCTAGCTTTTTAGTGTATGCCATATTCATTAATCTCTTCTTCCTTTATTTTATTCATGTAGCTATTTAGAGATATAACATTTCCTCCATGAACTACTTTGATTGCATCCTATAGGTTTTGTTATTTTGTCTCATTATTATCATTCTCTTGGATGAAATTATGGAATACTTCTGTGATTTATTCTTTGATCCACTCATTCTTTAGAATTAGGCTATCTAACTCCAATTGGTTTTTAATCCATCTTTTCCTAGCATTTTATTGAATATAATTTTTATTTCATTGTAGTCTGAAAATGAAGTATTTACTATTTTTGCCTTTCTGCATTTGACTGTGAAGTTTTTATGCCCTAATACATGGTCAGTTTTTTTGTAAATGTCACATACTGCTGAAAAAAAAAGTATATTCTTTTTATTCACTTTTCCTCAAAGATCTATCATATATAGGCTTTTAAGGATCTGATTAACCTCCCTAGTTTCTTTCTTGTTTATTTTGTGGTTAAATTTGTCTGATTCTGAGAGGGGAAGGTTGAGGCTCCCCCACTAATGTAGTTTTGCTGTGTATTTGCTTAAAAATCTTCTCTAGGAATTTGTACATTTTATGCTTTGGTGCATATACATTTAATATTTTTGCTATTTAATTGTTTATGGTGCCTTTCATCAAGATGTACTTTCCTTTCTTATCTCTTTTAATGAGATAATTTACTTTTGCTTTTTTATGTGATTAGAATTGCTACCTCTGCTTTTTTTTTCCCCTTCCTCTGAAGCACAATAAATTCTGCTCCAGCATTTTACCTTTATTATATCTGTGTCTCTTTGTGTCAAATGTGTTTCATGTTAACAATTAATTATGGGATTCTGTTTTTAAATCCACTTTGCTATTTGCTTCCATTTTATGGGAGAGTTATTCCCATTCCTATTCACAATTATGATTACCATCTCTGTATTTCCCTCCATCCTATTTTTCCCCTTTATATGCTTTTGTTCTCTTTTTCCACCCACTTTTTTTTGCTCCACTTTTTCGACTTAGTAGTGTTTTTTTTTTACTCATTCCACCACCTGCCTTATCTTTTATTACTCCTCCCCACTTCTCATATATTTTTCTTAGTCTTTCTTCCCTCCCTTCTACCCCTTCCTTTTCTTCCTCTTTCTCCTATTTCTTTATAGAGTTAGATATATTTCTATGCCCAATTGAATGATTAAGTTATTTCCATTTGAGCCAAAACTGACAAAATCAAGCTTCAGTGTTCATCCTCTTCCCTTCTTTCCCTTGATAATGATAGGTGTTTTGTGCCTTTTCATGTGATCTAATGTATCTCCCCTTTCCTCTTCTCCCAGTATACGCTTTCCACCCCTTAATGTATTTTTCTTTTATAGCATTACATCAGAGTCCATTCATAAACATACCCTCCATCCATGTGATGCCTTCTTCTATCTACCCCTTTAAGAAATACAGTTCTTAGGAGTTACAGATAACATTTCCCCATCTAGGGATATAAATAATTTAAGCTTTAAATAATATATATTTCTTCCCTGTTTACTTTTTTAAAGTTCTTTTGTGTCCTGTGTTTGAATATTAGATTTTCTGTTTAGTTCTGTTCTTTTTTTTAATAGAAATAATTGAAAGTCCCTTGTTTAATTGAAGATTCATTGCTTGCCCTGAAAGATGATGCTCGGTCATGCTAGATAGAAAATTTTTGGTTGTAACCCTGGGTTCTTTGCCTTCCAGAATGTGGTATTCCAGGCTCTCAGATCCTTTATTGTAGAAGCTGCCAAGTCCTGAATAATTGTGGGTGTTGTTCCTTGATATTTGAATTGCTTTGGTCTGGCAGCTTGCAGTATTTTTTTTTTAACTTGAGACTGTAGTTTTGGACTTTTGTAAAAACATTCCTTGCAGTTTTCCTTGTGGAAAAATGAGAAAAGAAATGGGAGGTATGTAAGAAAGAATCAACAGATTGGAAAAGGAATGCAATTCCTTAAAAAATACAAATGCAAAAAAAAAAGTCAACTGAACAAACACCTTCAACAGCAGAATTAACTAGATGGTAAAAGAGATACAAAAGCTAACTGAAAAAAAAATCAAATACTAAAATTGGAATGGGGCTAATGGAAGCTAATGTCTCCATGAGACACTGAAAATCAGTCAAATAAACTAAAAATAATGAAAAGGGGGAAGAAACTGTAAGATACTTCATTAGAAAAACAGCCAACCTGAACAATAGATCTAGGAGAGACAATTTAAAAATTATTTGTCTGCCTAAAGGCCATAACCAACAAAGAAAAGAACCTGGATATTATTTTTCAAGAGAGCATGAAGGAAAACTGCCCCAATATTCTAGAAACAGAGGGGGGAAATAGTCACTGAAAGAATCCCCCAATCACTTTCAGAAATGGCCTGAATCATAAGATGGGATTTTTTAACCAAGTAGAGGGGTGAACTTTAGTAATAAATAAGGCTAGCATTGTAAGGAAAATACTTTTCATTTTCTGTATAAATTCACCTATTTTTAATCATTAACATAATGCAATGTGGTTTTTATGGTTGCTTGGGGGGGGCAAAAAAAGGAGGGATTTTTGCTTTCTACCTGTACTCTGTGCTGTTTAAGGAATTCTTCCTTCTAAATATCTTGTGTATGTTGCTGATTCCCCACCCTTCCAAAGTGGCATAAAATTTAATTTGAAAGTTGAGTTTTACCTCCTTTTAAGAAAAGGGGCCTAATGTAAAATTTATATATTCCCTTGTAAGTAAATAACATTTTAGCAACTTTGCTTAAGTTTCATTATTAATTGTATGTTTAGTTTACAAAATATGTAGACCAACTATTTTAGTAGGCTTCCTTTACTGCAACAAAATATTATTGAAACAATAAAAATTTTTCTTCATCTAATTTATTATACTTTGAATAATTGCTGCTGATCTGCAAATATTAACAAACAACATTACTTGAATTGGCAGTGCAAGTCAGGAAAAAAAAAAAAACTCCCTTTATATATTTTTTACTCAGGTGACTTTAATGCAGCCTTGGTGCCATCTACAACTGGTTCTGGAATCACTAGATTATACATACCCACAAATACACATTTATAAACATATACATATATGCATGTATGTCTTTGTATATATGTACATAGACTCATATACATATAGATTCATACACATATATATTTCATAAACCTGAAAAATGTTTATGAAGTAGGGGTAAAAAGGAAATAATGCATTATTTTTTTAGCAATGCAAAAATAGTCACTTATTTTATTTTACATAAAATAAAGTCCAGTATTTGGGACTTATAAAATTATTGCCACTGAAAAAAAATTGGGGATATTGTGAATATTACTAAGAATTTTATTGCTGCTCTTTGAAAAAAGCATTTATACTTGACTTTATAGCAGTTGGAATTGCATCAGTTCCAACAGTTCTGAAGGCATTTGATTATTGTTCCAAATATAATAATATTCTGACAATAATGTGCTTCATTTGTTCATTCATTCAATTAACATTGTTTCAGCATTTACTTTGTATGTAGAACTGGGATAAAGTTTCCCGACAAAAAACCCAAACTTAATGGGAAGAGATTTTTAAAAATTTGTATAATAGTCTCTGACCTCATGAAACTTACTGACTAATAGACAAGGAGATGGAAAATTAGTATGTGCATTTTACATAATAAAGACTTTAAGACAAGTGTAAATAGAGTGTTATCTGAAGTCAAGTAGAGTCATGACTGACTAAAGGGATTAAGAAAGCTTCACAGAATCCACATTTGGTTTTGTACCCTTATGAATATAAAGATATTCATTGAACTGTGTCAGCATAATAAAATGGCGATATTACCAGTAAATTTACAATTAAATGCTTTTTAATCAAACTATCAGAAACATACAATACAAAACTCAACAAAATAATCACAAAATTCATTTGGAGAATCAATTTATTTATAAAATGGAGATAATAATAATAGCACTTAATTCATAGGATTGTTATGAGGCTCACATGATTTTATGTGTATATATATATATATATATTTATATACTTATATACTTTGTAAACCTTTAAATGTCATATGAAAGCTATTATTGCTTGTATTATTCTAAAACCAGATATAAAATCTCCAATCATCCAAAGTCCTTTTTCACCCAATTGTTCCTACCTTTCCAGTCTTCTTGCATTTTCTATGTATGTTGTCATCCAATGACACCAGCCTTCTTGCTATTTTTCAAGCAAGACACTTTCCTTGCAAATTCTGTACATTTTCACTGGTTGTCCACTAAAACTAGATTTCTCTTTCCCTTTTATTTTCTCCCTTCTGACATCCCTGTGTTCCTTCAAGTCTCAGCCAAAATCCCATGTTTCATAAGAAGACTTCCTTGATTCCCTCTAGAGAAACCTTTCCTAATTCTAAATAATAGAGGGTTCCATTCTATTGATTACCACCAGTTCATTTATCATGATCTATTTGTAGATAGCTGTTGATATGTAGTTTTTGAAATTAAATTTGAGGTCAAGGACAAGGACTGTCTTTTTAGGATTTGCTTCAAAACTCTAGTGCTTAGCACAATAGGCATTTAATCATAATAACAAAAGAGAAATAATGAAAAAGTCATAAAGTGGGGATAATATTTCTAGATTTTGTACTGTATCAAAATCATTTGGCATAGATTAAAAAAATAAAAGAGTAGGATGTCTGGAGTTAAGCTAGCCAGCAGAGAAGGACTTAGCAATGTTCACATAGTATTTCTCTATAAATAACTTTACAAAATTCCTCAAATCAATGCTGAGTGACAAAAAATCAGACTGGGATATTCTTCCTATTGAAGACAATTTATGAGATTGGAGGGAGAGATATGTGACACAGAAGTGGAATCTGGCTTAGAATCCACCTGGATGAAACACCAGTGATGGGAATAGGTGGAAGTGACAAGTAGCAATCAGCTTTCAGAATTTTCAAGCCTAAGGCAGTGAGGAGAAATATTACAGGGTACTTCTGTGCTAGCACTGTTTGGCTTATATCATTTCTAGGTCACAATTCAAAGGAAAGAGAGGATTATGTTCGGTCAAGAAGGAGCAAAGGCCTTGAAGAGAAGTGTTATTTCTGGTCCCAAAGGAGTTTGGGCCTTGAGGAACAGTAGGGCATTCCCAAAGAATCAGGAGTTGCTCCAAGGTGAGGACCAGGGCCTTGGTCAGGAAAGGAGTCACTATGCCTCTGTCCAGATCACAGCACCATGTGATCATTGAAAACTTTCAGACCCCTAAAACTAGCTCTATAATCAGTAGTAAAAAACAAAACAAAACAAAGCAAAAAACCAAGAAAACAAAAGGAAATATATTAAATGAACCTTTTTTGATCATAGTACAATAGAAATTATATTCAATAAAAGGCTGTGTAAGCATAGATTAAAGTTTTACTGGGAGCTAAAAAATCTAATCCTAAAGAATGACCAGGTAAAAGAACAAATCAAAGAAGCAATCAATAATTCCATTAAAGAGAATGACAACAAGGATACTACATATCAAATTTTGTGGGATGCAGTTAAAATAGTACCTGGTGGAAAATTGATATCTTTAAACATATATATCAATAAAAAGGGGAAAAAACAGAAGTTAGCATGAAACTAAAAATAATAGCAAAAAATAAAGTAAAGATCCCCTATTAAACACCAAGATATATATATATATATATATATTTTTTTTATGTATGTATATATATAATATATATTAAGTTGAAAGTAAAACATAAAACTATTGAACTAATAAATAAAACTAAGAGATTTTATGAAAAAATTAAATAAACAATTGATAAATTGATTAATTTTATTGAAAAAATATACAGAATTCCCAGTATCAAAAGTGAAAGGAGTGAATTCACCACCAATACAGATGAAATTAAAGATTAAATTAAAAAATTAAAGAAATTATTAGGAACTATTTTCTGCAATTATGTGCCAGTAAAACTGATAAACTAAGTTAAATGGATAAATATTTATAAAAATATTAACTGCCTATATTAACAGAAGAAAAATCAAAATATAATGCTGTCTTAGAAAAAGAAACTGAACAAGCTATCAATAAGCTCCCTAAAGGAATTGCCCCCCCCCCTAAAAAAAAGCCACCAGGATCCAATGGATTCATAAGTGAATCCACCAAATATTTAAGGAACAATTAATCCCAATGCTATATAAACTATTTCAAAATTATGTAAATTCCTTCCATGACATAAATATTGTTTTGATACTAAATCAGGGAGGCAAAGCAGAGAAAGAGAACAATAAACTAATTTTGTTTTTACTTTTTTTTTAGCTTTTTATTTTCAAAATATATGCATAGGTAATTTTCAACATTCACTCATGCAAAACCTTGTGTTCCAATTTTTTCTCCCTCCTTTCCCTTTACCCCCTCCTTTAGATGGCAAGTAATCCAATATATCTTAAACATCTGCAATTCTTCTATATATATTTACACAATTATCATGCTACACAAGAAAAACAGATCAAAAAGGAAACAAAAATGAGAAAAAACAAAAAGCAAGCAAACAACAACAAAAAAGTGAAACTATGTTGTGATCCATATTCAGTCCCGATAGTCCTCTTTCTGGATGCAGATGGCTCTCTCCATCACAATTATATAAGAATTGGCCTGAATCATCTCATTGTGAAAAGAGCTAAGTACTTCAGAATTAATCTTTGTATGATATTGTTGCCATGTACAATGTCCTCTTAGTTTTACTTACTTCACCTACTATCAGTTCATGTTAAGGCCCTCCAGACATTTCTGAAATCAGTCTCCTGATCATTTCTTATAGAATAACAATATGCTATACCATTCATATACCATAACTTATTCAGCTATTGTCCAATGTATGGACATTCACTCAGTTTCCAATTCCTTGCCACTTTAAAAAAAAAAAAAAAGCTGCTACAAACATTTTTGAACATGTGTGTCCTTTTCCCCTTTTTTGATCTATCTGAGATACAAGCCCAGTAGGACACTCCTGGATGAAAAGGTATTTCAATTTTATAGCTCTTGGGCATAGTTTAAAAGAAAGGGCTTTCCAGAATAATTGGATCACTTTACAATTCCACCAACAATGTATGTGTCCCAATTTTCCCATATCCCCTCCAATAGTCATCATTATTTTTTCCTGTCATCTTAACCAATGTGAGAGGTGTGTAGTGGTATTTCAGAATTGTCTTAATTTGCATTTCTCTGATCACTAGGGATTTAGAGCATTCTTCATCTGAAAATTGTTCATATCCTTTGATCATTTATCACTTGGAGAATGGCTTGTATTTTTACAAATTTGAGTCAATTCTCTATATATTTTAGAAATTAGGTCTGTCAGAAGCTATGGGTATAAATTTACCTGCAGTTTTCTGCTTCCTTTCTTATCTTGTTTTTTTTTTCATAATTATAACTTTTTATTGACAGAACTCATGCCTGGGTAATTTTTTACAACATTATCCCTTGCACTCACTTCTGTTCTGACTTTTCCCCTCTCTCCCTCCACCCCCTCCTCCAGATGCAAGCAGTCCTATACATGTTAAATATGTCACAGTATGTCCTAGATACAATATATGTGTTCAGAACCAAACAGTTCTCTTGTTGCACAGGAAGAATTGGATTCAGAAAGTAAAAATAACTCAGGAAGAAAAACAAAAATGCAAACAGTTTACCTTCATTTCCCAGTGTTCTTTCTTTGGGTGTAGCTGCTTCTGTCCATCATTGATCAATTGAAATTGAGTTAGATCTCTTTGTCAAAGAAATACACTTCCATCAAAATACATCCTCATACAGTATCATTGTTAAAGTATATAATCATCTCCTGGTTCTGCTCATTTCACTCAGCATCAGTTCATATAAGTCTCTTCAAGCCTTTCTGTATTCATCCTGCTGGTCATTTCTTATAGAACAATAATATTCCATAACATTCATATACCACAATTTATCCAACCTTTCTCCAACGATGGGCATCCACTCATTTTCCAGTTTCTAGCCACTACAAAAAGAGGGCTGCTGTAATGGGCTGAGGCTTGAGTTGATGCACTGAGGTCCCAAGCACGTGAGGCTAAATAGTAATTGGACTATACTCTATTAATATACATGCTTAGATAAAGAATGGCCCCCGCCCACTCTCTGTGCAAGTCCTGATGTGTTGTATAGGAAATGACAATTTTGGTGGGTGGAGGCAGAGAGAGAGAGAGGAAGAGAAGCTGGGAGAGATTGGGCCTGGGTTCTATGCTTGTAGCTGCTGGTCGTGTGGCTGCTGGTCTAGCTAGCTTCTTGACTCAGCTGCACACATTGTAATTGCCCATTTTCTTCCACCTCCGATCTTTCTTCACTGAGAATAAAGATTGACGATTTTCCCCTAACCTGAATTCCTGACTCTGGCTGATTTTAAAATACGTGGTCTTCACAGGCTGCCACAAACATTTTGACACATATAGGTCCCTTTCCTTTCTTTAGTATATCTTTGGGGTATAAGCACCGGATCAAAGGGTATGCACAATTTGATAACTTTTTGGGCATAGTCCCAAATTTCTCTCCAGAATGGCTGGATATATTCACAATTCCACCAACAATGTATTAGTGTCCCTGTATTCCCACATCCCCTCCAACATTCTGCATTATCTTTCCCTGTTATTCTAGCCAATCTGACAGGTGTGTAGTGGTATCTCAGAGTTGTTTTAATTTGCATTTCTCTGATTAATAATGCCTTAGACCATCTTTTCCTATGGCTAGAAATAGTTTCAATTTCTTCATCTGAGAATTGTCTGTTCATATCCTTTTGACCATTTATCAACTGGAGAATGGCTTGATTTCTTATAGAGTCAATTCTCTATAAATTTTGGAAATGAGGCCTTTATCAGAACCTTTGACCCAAAAAATGTTTTTTCCAGTTTATTGCTTCCCTTCTAATCTTGTCTGCATTAGTTTTGTTTGTACAAAAACTTTTTTAATTTGATATATTCAAAATTTTCTATTTTATAATCAATAATGATCTCTAGTTCTTCTTTGGTCATAAAGTCCTTCCTCTTCCACAGATCTGAGAAGTAAACTATCCTATTCTCTTCCAATTTACTTGTAATTTCATTCTTTATGCCTAGGTCATGACCTTAATCTTGATGTACAGTGTTAAGTGTGGGTCAATGTCTAGTTTCTGCCATACTAATTTCCAATTTTCCCAGCAATTTTTGTCAAATAGTGAGTTCTTATCCCAAAAACTGGGGTCTTTGGGTTTGTCAAACATTAGATTATTAAAGTTATTGGCTGTTTTGTCCTTTGAACCTAACCTATTCCATTGATCAACTTGTCTATTTCTTAGCCAATACCAAATGATTTTGGTAACCATTGCTTTATAATATAATTTTAGATCTGGTACAGCTAGGCCACCTTCATTTGATTTTTTTTTTCATTAATTCCCTTGAAATCCTTGACCTTTTGTTTTTCCATATGAACTTTGTTTTATTTTTTCTAGGCCATAAAGATAGTTTTTTGGGAGTCTGATTGGTATAGCACTAAATAAATAGATTAGTTTAGGTAATATTGTCATCTTTATTATATTTGCTCGCCGTATCCAAGAGCATTTAATATTTTTTTCCAGTTCATTAGATCAGACTTAATTTGTGTGGAAAGTGTTTTGTAGTTTTGCTCATAAAGTTTCTGATTTTCCCTTGGCAGATAGATTCTTAAATATTTTATATTATCAGTAGTTACTTTAAATGGAATTTCTCTTTGTAACTCTGACTGTTGGATTTTGTTAGTGATATATAAGAATGCTGATGACTTGTGTGGATTTATTTTGTATCCTGCAACTTTACTAAAGGTGTGGATTATTTCTAATAACATTTTAGTAGAATCTCTGGGGTCCCTTCTTATCTTGTTTGGATTGGTTTTGTTTGCACAAAAACTTGTAACTTAATATAATCAAAATTATCCATTTTGCATTTTATAATATACTTTTCATGCTTCTATTCAGTTTTTTTAAAGCAAAAAACATCTTTTTTTCCCCAAAAAAATAAATTTTCCTAGGCATGGTAGAGACAATATTATTTACCAGAGACCTCTTCCATGGGTACTAAGGTAGCTTTTCCTGAAAATTCATTCCATATATCATGGGAGGAAAGACATTAAAACTATCCTTTAGATATGACTGTCTCAAGTCTGTCTTACAATTGGAAAATGCCATCTATATCCAGAGAGAGAACTATGTAGACTGAATGTGGATGAAGCACAAAGTTTTCATCTTTTTTTGTTTTCTTCTGTGTTTGTTTGCTTTTTCATACTCATGTTTTTCTACTTTCAGTTTGATTTTTCTTGCATATCATGACACATATGGAAATATGTTTAAAAAGACTACATATGTATAACCTACATCAAACTTTTTCTTGTTTTGCAGAAGGGAAAGGTAAGCGAGGAAGGAAGAATAAAATTTGGAATACAAAATCTTACAAAAATTAATGCTGAAAACCATCTTTACATGTATTTGAAAAAAAATAAAATACTATTGAGGGAAAAAGTCTAAGTTTTGGATTTCTTTGTCATCTAATATCATAAAATATCTCTTTTGTACATGTAGTTGAGCTCTTCAAATTTCTTCAATGCTCCAAGTTCCCAGGATTCATCAAACAATTTTCTTTCTCATATTTTTATTTGGAAGCATAATATACTTAAAGACAGTAGTTTTTTATTGTATGGCTAAGTAAACTGCTTTTGATTAATTGTTGAATGACCTATGACTATCTCATTTCCTTTTTTATATTATACTTAAACCATCTGAGGACACAATGGAGTTAGAATTTTTCTGCAGTAGATATCTCTAAAACTCTTTCATCATTTATTTCTTGTGGGAAAACATGACATAATATTTCTTTATTTTTACTGCCATTGTTTATTCAACCATTCCAAATAATAAGTACCCTCTTTGTTTTTCATTACTACAATAAATTTTCATGTAAATATCTTTGTGTACATGAGTCATGCTTCTTGGCCATCTATTGAATTCTTTCTTCTTTTCCCATTTTTACTTTTAATTTCATTACATTGTGGCTAGTAAAGTAAATCTTTAACATTTCTGGATTGCTATATTTATTTATATAAATATAAATAGATTTATATAAATAGATGCTCAGTTTTCACAAAGACACTATGGATAATTGAGAACTCTCAATTCCTATTTAGTAATCATCATAGATTTATTATATTTAATCTTTTGAAAACCAGTTTAGGTTCATAATTTAATCCTTGTTTATCTTTTGGTAGATTTCTCTGGATCTGAAAGTTGCAAATGTTGACTCCAAACTACTATAGTTTTGCTATCTGTTTTCCTAATTCAATCAATTTTTTTATTTTAAGTTCTTAGACACAATACCTGCATTGATATTTTTCTTTTCCTATATTTCTTTTAAACATATTGAGGTTTCCTTGTTTTTCTGTTTTAATCAAGTCTATTTTTATGGTTGCCATGTATGAATACTTCTCTTGCCTTTTTTTTTTTTTAAGTTTGCCTGGAGCATAATAAATTAAACATCATCCCCTCATTTTAACTTGGCATAGAACTTTATGCTTTCAGGGTGTTCTTGTAAAAAACATATTATCAAATACTTAAAAAATACTACTATGTTCCTCCATCTTATCCATAATT
The DNA here is from genome assembly GCF_902635505.1 of Sarcophilus harrisii. Taxonomy (NCBI): domain Eukaryota; kingdom Metazoa; phylum Chordata; class Mammalia; order Dasyuromorphia; family Dasyuridae; genus Sarcophilus; species Sarcophilus harrisii. The sequence goes on along the minus strand of NC_045428.1, from coordinate 141,009,604 downwards.
TTGTTCTATTTATGATCCTATTTAGGATTATTAGTTGTGAATTTCCCGCTTCACAAACTTTTATAAATTTTTTCTCTCCCTTTTTTTCCTGTCTACTTAAAAAAAGAAGAAAAAATGGTGAATGGTAAAGCATTCTGGAAACACTAGTAATTTATAAGTGAAATACAATTCTTCCACTCCACTGGACCTCTTCCTTCTCTCTTGGCTAAACTCTGATCAAAAATGTTTACACTTTTTTCCCCTTTACGATTCATCATCCAAAGTTGAGGTTTGTTTTAATTGTTACTGTACTTCCTCTGACCCTTACCTTTACAGATCACTCTTTCTTCTGACTTTTCATGACTGTTTCCCATTTGAATGCGTGTGTGCAAATGAATTCAGATGTCCTTTGGCCAATCTAGATAAAAGTGAGATTCAAAGGATGTTTCTTTTCTTTTTTTTTTTTTTTAATAACTCCATTTCTCTTTGTTTGCATTATCTTCTTGAGTATTTCATTTAAGAAAAATGATGATTTTTTTTCACCTTTTATCTAATTTGTTTCTAAGGTACTCTTTTTTTCTCCCCATGTTTTTGGTCTCAAAATAAATTGAAAAACAACAATAAAATCTCATTCTTCTATGAATTTTTCTGTTTTTTTTGATAACATTAAGATTCTAAAGATACTTGTTTCTTCTTCCTTATTAGAATATAAGCACTTCATTATAATTTAAACAAAGTATAACAAATAAAAAAATGTACAAACTATTAGAACAAAATATCACACCATGTTTCCATTAACTCTTATGCATGCATTTTAGTATTTCTAATCAGTTCTGTTCTTTCCATTGGAAATATCTGAAAATCATTTATTCTAATAGATTTTCATTTCCCTCTCTATATGATTATACTCAGTATCTTGGTTATAAGGCTCTTTCTATAATCATTGGAATATCTTATTTCAAATTTACTTCTTTTATTAGAATGGTTGCCAAGGCATCTATTATCCTGAATGTGGTTCCTTATTGCTTGAACACTTTGTTTTTTAGCAGCTTGTCCTTTTTTTCCCCGTTGGAATGGAAACTCTGGGTTTTTTAGATGTAACATTCTACCTGTTTTCATTCTGGGGGTTTCTTTTATGAAGTTTTTAGTGTAAATTTTCTACTTTTTGCTTTGACCTCTGCTAATCTAGGCATTTTTTCTTTTGTGATTGTTTCAATTTCATAGCATCACCAATTTGTGTTTGGTAGTGATTTCACGGAGTCTAAGCATTTGAAATTGTCTTTTCTTGATCTATTTTTCATACCAATTGTTTTTACTGCCTTATATTTTATATTGTCATCTATTTTTTCTATTGATTTTATTTTATTTTTGTTTATTGTTTCTTGGATTTTTTTGAATACTGATTTTAGTTTATTCTATGTTTCAATGTGTTTACAATTCAGTTAATATTTTCAACTTTTTATTCAAAACTGTTTCTCCTCCTAATTTTTCCCCTTAAAAAGCAAAATTTGAAAACTTCTGGGAGGAGAGCCCAGATGTGGGAGCCAGAAAAGTTCTAAGCCGAGATTTCCCCACATTTCCCTCCAAATTGCTTTAAAATAACTCAACTTAAATTCTGATGTGACAGAACTAACCAAAGGTTAGAATGAGAAGTACTTCTATTGCAAGACAGCAAAGGACGTCAGAAAGAAATCTGTGATGCAAGGAATCTGGCCCAGAGCCTACATGAATGAAACAACAGTGGTGGGCCTGAGTGGAAGTGACAGAAATAAGCAGCTTTCAAAGTTTTCAAGCCAGAATGATTACACTACCTTGGAAGTACAGGAAACTTCTAAAATCCTAGAAATAGCAGTGTGAAAATGCTTTAAGCTTGAGATGGTATCCATTCATGCCCATGCTGGCAAAAGTGATAAAATTTACAAAGTTGCAAATTTTAAAAATGGATGGAAAATTTAATAAAGAACAATAAAAAAGGAACCTATTATAAAAAGCTACTTTGGTGACAAGGAAGATTAAGAAACAAATTTAGCAGAAGACAGTGAATTCAAAACACCTACATTCAAAAACTAAAAAAAAAAAATCGAGTATATTTCTTTGAGTCTTTGCTTGTAGCAATCTTGCTGCAGGATCACATTCATGAAGAAGACCAGCAGCAAACTCCTATACACTCCATATTTATAGGGATGCTAACAGAAATGCCCTATTTCTTTATTCAAGCCAAAAAATTTAAAAAAAAAGAAAACAAACCAAAAATGTATCTTCCAAAGAATTCAAACAGCTAAATCCTGAAGCCTAGTGAAGTTTCTATTAGTAAGAACCAGAGGCCCAATTCGAAAAGATCAGAGCCCAACTTTCACATAAAAATACCATGTCACAAGAAAGGGCAGAAATAATGGTAAAACTATATAAAAGAGCTTGCCTATGGAAAAAATATAAAAAAGCTTGCCTATGGAAAGTAACTGGGGTAATAGGGAGGAAAAAGACATAAAATTAGAAGAGGACAATAGTGTCAAAGTGTTTACAAGTAAAACCTCAAAGAAATATGTAATATTGCTCAAAAAACAATTCCTGAAAGAGCTTACAAATAATTTTTAAAAGCAAATAAAAGAAATACAAGAAAGACTGGGGAAGGGGGGGAGTGAGAATATTACAGGGAAATCATAAAAAAGTATCAATAGCATGGAAAAAGAGATGTAAAAAAATTTCCTACAGAAAATAGATCCCTTACAAATAGAATTGGCCCTCATTTCCAAAATATATAGAGAATTAACTCTAATTTATAAAAAATCAAGCCATTCTCCAATTGAAAAATGGTCAAAGGATATGAACAGACAATTCTCAGATGAAGAAATTGAAACTATTTCTAGTCATATGAAAAGATGCTCCAAGTCATTATTAATTAGAGAAATGCAAATTAAGACAACTCTAAGATACCACTACACACCTGTCAGATTGGCTAAGATAACAGGAAAAAATAATGATGAGTGTTGGAGGGGATGCGGGAAAACTGGGACATTGATGCATTGTTGGTGGAGTTGTGAACGAATCCAACCATTCTGGAGAGCAATTTGGAACTATGCTCAAAAAGTTATCAAACTGTGCATACCCTTTGATCCAGCAGTGTTACTACTGGGATTATATCCCAAAGAGATCATAAAGAAGGGAAAGGGACCTGTATGTGCATGAATGTTTGTGGTAGCCCTTTTTGTAGTGGCTAGAAACTAGAAACTGAATGGATGCCCATCAATTGGAGAATGGCTGAATAAATTGTGGTATATGAATATTATGGAATATTATTGTTCTGTAAGAAATGACCAACAGGGTGCTTTCAGAAAGGCCTGGAGAGACTTACACGAACTGATGCTGAGTGAAACGAACAGGACCAGGAGATCATTATATACTTCAACAACAATACTATATGATGACCAGTTCTGATGGACCTGACCATCCTCAGCAATGAGATCAACCAAATCATTTCCAATGGAGCAGTAATGAACTGAACCAGCTACGCCCAAAGAAAGAACTCTGGGAGATGACTAAAAACATTACACTGAATTCCCAATCCCTATATTTTTGCCCACCTGCATTTTTGATTTCCTTCACAAGCTAATTGTACAATATTTCAGAGTCTGATTCTTTTTGTACAGCAAAATAACGGCTTGGTCATGTATACTTATTGTGTATCTAATTTATATTTTAATATATTTAACATCTACTAGTCATCCTGCCATCTGGGGGAGGGGGTGGAGGGTAAGAGGTGAAAAATTGGAACAAGAGGTTTGGCAATTGTTAGTGCTGTAAAGTTACTCACACATATAACCTGTAAATAAAAGGCTATTAAAAAACAAAAACAAAAAAAAAATAGAATTGGCCAAATAGAACAGGAAGTACAGAGCCTCATTGAAGACAGCAATTCCTTTAAAATTAGAATTGAAGATATGGAAACTAGTGACTCTATGATACATCAAGATATAATAAAATCAAAAATTAAAAAAACTCCAAATATGAAATTTCTCATTTGGAAAAACAATGGCCCTAGAAAAGAGATCCAGAGGTAAGGTAGATGGCACAGTAGATAGAACACCAGCCCTGGAGTAGCAGGACCTGTATTTGAATCTGTCCTCAGACACTTGACACTAAGTGTGTGATCCCGGGCAACTTACGTAATCCAGATTGCTTCACCAACAAAACAAAACAAAACAAAAAACAACATCCCTATGAAAACAAAAACAAAAACAAAAACTCTAGGAGAAATAATATAAGAATTATTGGACTACCTGAAAAACATGATTTTTAAAAACGTTGGACATCTTTCCAGAAATTATCAAAGAAAATTTTCATTCTGTATTAGAATCATGGGACAAAATAGAAATGGAAATAATTCACCAATCACCATCTGAAAGAGATCCCCCAAGAAAAACTACCAGGGACATTGTAACCAAATTCCAGAGTTCACAGATCAAGGAGAAAATATTATAAGCATCCAAAGAGAAGCAATTCAAATATAAAGCTATAGTCAGGATTACAAAGAATGTGGCAGCTTTCACATTAAGGAACCACAGGGCTTGGCATATTTTATACTGGAAGAACAAAAGAATTAGGCTTAAACCAAGAATCATTTACTTAGGGAAACTGAATATAATTCTTCAGGAAAAAAGGATTCTTAATGAAATAGAAGACTTTCAAACATTTCTCATTAAAAGACCAGAGTTGAATAAAAATGTTGACCTCCAACATAAAAGGAAAACATACAAAGGTAAAAAAAAAAAAAGAAACAAGAAAGAGAAAACGTAAGAAATTCAATTGTAAAGTATTTACATTGCTATATAATGAGATAAAATCTATAATTCTTAATATATTTATGTTTCCCTTAATTATTTTATAAACTATAAGAGCAATTAGAATGAATATCAGCAGACTAAGGGTCTGGATATAAGGTGACTTTGATGGGATGATGCCCCTCAAAACAAAATAAATAAGTGGAAAAAACTGCACTGGAAGAAGAAGGAGGATTAAATAAATTATCTCACATAAAATAGGCATGAAAAAGCTTTTATAATGGAGGGGAAGATGGAGAGTAATGGTGGGCAAAACTTGAACCTTACTTACTGTTCTCAAAATTGGTTCAAAGAAAGAATAATATACATACTCATTTGGATATAGAAATCTGTGTTACCCTATAAGGAAGGAATAGGATAGGAATAATAAAGGGGGCAAAGAAAAGGTAGATTGGTGAAGGTAGTTATCAGAAGTAAAACATTTTTGAGGAAGGAAAGGTAAGAGAGAAGAGATGAGATAAAAAAGCAAAAAATAACATATATGGAAATATAGTTATAACTCTATGTGTGAATGAGATGAACTCATCCACAAAATAAAAGTGGATAGCAGAATGAATTAAAAACCAGAATCCTATAATACATTATTTACAAGAAACACAATTAAAGCAGAGAAATACACACAAGGTAAAGAAAAGTAGCAGGAGCAGAATCTCTTAGGCTTCAACTGAAGCAAATAAAACAGGTGTAGCAATCATGCCTCAGAGATAGCAAAATCAAAAGTGTATGAATAAAAAAAAAAAAAAAACCAAATCACCATGATCAGAAATGAAAAAGGTGAATGTACCACCAATGAAGATGAAATTAGAGCAATTATTTGTTATTTTGCCCAGTTGTTTGTCAGAAAAAAAAATTGACAGTCTAAATGAAATGAATAAGTATTTACAAATATATAAACTTCCCAAATTAACCAAATAGGAAATTGAATAGTTAAATAATTCCATCTTAAAACAAAAGATCAAGAATATCAAAGGATTCAATTTTTAAAAAGTGAAGGATGGTGACCAGATTTCAAACTAAATTACAAAGTGGTAAACATAAAAATAATCTGGTTGCTAAGAAATACAATGGTGGATCAGTAAAATAGATTAAATACATAATACTCAGTAGTACATGACCACAGTGATTTAGTCTTTAATATACCTAAAGATTCAAGCTCTCTTGTCAAAAACTTGCTATTTGACAAAAAAAAGAATGATGGGAAAATATGAATGCAATTTGGCGGAAAATAGATCTAGATAAGTATCTAATACTATATTCCAAGATAAGTTCAAAATGGACAGATGGTTTATATATAAAGATATATTACATGTTAAATAAAAATAAAATAAAATAAAGCTAAGGATAATGGAAGAGTTTATGACCAAACAAAAGATAGCGGACATTACAGGTAACATAATAGATATTTTTGTTTACTGGGATTTAAAAAATGCTATGCACAAACAAAACTAATGGAGACAAAATTATAAGAAACTGGAAAAATTTTATAGCGAATATTTCTTTGATACTGTTCAATTACATCAGCCATGTTTGAGTCTTTGTGAACCTATTTTCTTGAAGTCATTTACCATTTTCTTCTCCAATTCATCTTATAGATAAGGAAACTGAGGCAAACAAGATTAAGTGACTTGCCAGCATCATACAGTAAAGTGTCTGAGGCCAGATTTGAACTTGGGTTTTCTTGATTACAGTCATGATATTTTATCTACAGCTTTTTAGCTGTCCCTTCTCTGATAAAACCAAATCTATAAAAATAGGGGCCATTCCCAGCTAATAAATGATTAAATGATAAGAATGGGTAGTTTTCACAGAAGAAATCAAAGCTATCAGTAGTCATGTGAAAAATGCTCTAAATTGCTGGTTGTTGTTTGTCATGTTTAAAAAAGGATTAAGATAAAAATCATTATGTTGGACACAAGGTACAGTGTGTTTAATTGTGGGTGATCAGCTCAATATACTCTTGGAAGCCTCTATGACAGGTCAGACACAAAGAATCCATATGTATATTTGGAGTGGAGAAGTCTCTAAATTTGTACATCAAACATTTTTTTCTTGAGAACACAATAAAGATTTTGATGTGATAATGCCATGCGGGGTGATCCCCCTCCATGTCTTCTTTGTCTCATAATTAATTCCAGAGTTCTTCAGAGAGACTTTGAGAGTTTCCTTAGTTTTTGTACAAACAAAACTAATGCAGACAAGATTATAAGGGAAGCAATAAATTGGGAAAATATTTTTACAGTCAAAGATTCTGATAAAGGACTCATTTCCAAAATATATAGAGAATTGACTCTAATTTATAAGAAATCAAGCCATTCTCCAATTGATAAACGGTCAAAGGATATGAACAGACAATTCTCAGATGAAAAAATTGAAACTATTTCTAGCCATATGAAAAAATGTTCCAAGTCATTATTAATCAGAGAAATGCAAATTAAGACAACTCTGAGATACCACTACACATCTGTCAGACTGGCTAGAATGACAGGGAAAGATTTTGCGGAATGTTGGAGGTGATGTGGAAAACAGGGACACTAATACATTGTTGGTGGAATTGTGAATACATCCAACCATTCTGGAGAGGAATTTTGAAGTATGTTCAAAAAGTTATCAAACTGTGCATACCCTTTGATCCAGCAGTGTTACTACTGGGCTTATATCCCAAAGAGATCATAAAGAAGGGAAAGGGACTTGTATGTGTCAAAATGTTTGTGGCAGCCCTCTTTGTAGTGGCCAGAAACTGGAAACTGAGTGGATGCCCATCAATTGGAGAATGGCTGAATAAATTGTGGCATATGAATATTATGGAATATTATTGTGAAATGACCAACAGGATGATTTCAGAAATGCCTGGAGAGACTTACACGAACTGATGCTGAGTGAAATGAGCAGGGCCAGGAGATCATTATACATTTCAACAACAATACTATTCTAATACTAATTCTGATGGACCTGGCCATCCTCAGCAATGAGATGAACCAAATCAGTTCCAATGGAGCAGTAATGAACTGAACCAACTATGCCCAGTGAAAGAACTCTGGGCAATGATTAAAAACCATTACATTGAATTCCCAATCCCTATATTTTTGCCCATCTGCATTTTTTATTTCCTTCACAAGCTAATTGTACAATATTTCAGAGTCCAATTCTTTTTGTACAGCAAAATAACTATTTGGTCATATATACTTATTGTATATTTAATTTATATTTTAGTATATTTAACATCTATTGGTCATCCTGCCATCTAGGGGAGGGGGTGGGGCAAGGAGGGGAAAAATTGGAACAAGAGGTTTGGCAATTGTTAATGCTGTAAAGTTACCCACACATATAACCTGTAAATAAAAGGCTACTAAAAAAAAAAAGAGTGTCCTTAAATCACTTCTTTTGACCTCTATGTCTTCTGTGACTTTGTTGTAAAATTATCTTTTAGGAAAATATACATCTGGCCTTTGGGTAACGTGGCCAGCCCATTTGAATTGTACTCTCTTCAGTAGAGTTGAGATACATAGCAGTTCAGAACAAGAAAAGATCTTAATATCCAATACCTCTATTTTCCCAGGTGAACCCTTTCCTAGGATAATAATTCTAATGGAAGTGATTCAGTTTCCTGGCATGACATGGGAAAATTGTCTAAGTTTCATGGGTACAGAACAATGAATTCAGGAGAACTGCTCTGTAGACCCACAGTGATTGGTAGCTTATTACGCCTTCTTTCGACCCTTTTCTTTGGAGCTTTCTCAATATCGAGCTATCTCTGTCAATGTGCATCTCAATCTTATCAGCTATGTGTGCTTCCCTGGAAAGTATACATCAAGGTAAATAAACTGAACCACAGCATTCAAAAATGTTCCATTTGCTATAACCAATGGCTCATTCTTCTGGAAGAAAGCTTTATATAATTGCAGTAGGTATACTGCTAAGTCTTTGATGGGTTTGAAACTAATCAGTTACCCTTAATTTATTTTTTTTCTTTTTCTTTTCAAAACATATGCACAGATAATTTTTTACCATTGACACTTGCATAGCCTTGTGTTTCATATTTTCCCCTCTGATCCTCCCTTCCCTAGATGGCAAGCACTCCAATATATGTTATACATGTTAAAATATATGCTAAATACACTATGTATAAACATATTTATCCCACTCTCTTGTTGCACAAGAAAAAACAGATAAAAAAGGAAAGAAAATGAGTGAGAAAATAAAATACAAGCAAACATCATTAAAATGAGTGAGAATGTTATGTTGTGATTTGCATTCAGTTGCCCCAGTCCTCTCTCTGGGTATAGATGGCTCTCTTCATCACAAGATCATTGGAACTGGCATCAATTATCTCTTTGGAAAGAATCACGTTCATCAGAATTGATCATTGTATATTCTTGTTGTTGCCATGTACAATGATCTTCTGGTTCTGCTCATTTCACTCAGCATCAGTTCATGTAGGTCTGTCCAGGTCTCTCTGAAATCATCCTGTTGGTTATTTCTTATAGAACAATAGTATTTCATAACCTTCATATACCATAACTTATTCAACCATTCTCCAACTGATGGGCATCCATTCAATTTCCAGTTTCTAGCCACTACAGAAAGGGCTGCCACAAACATTTTTGCACATAAGGGTCCCTTTCCCTATTTTAAGATATCTTTGGGATAAGTTACCCTTAATTTAGTTTATCCCATCTCCTAAATTATTTCTTGAATATGAGCCCTGCTCATGTGATAGTGTGTTGGAGCCGCAAGAGAGAGTTGGGTGGCAAAAGACACATCAAATGTCAAAAACAGACTTGATAATAGCTTGGCTGCTGTCAATCCAGAAATACTAGTCTTCCCCAAACACCTTTATACCCCAACCTAAATTCCTACTGATTAGAGAAATAAAAATTAAATAATGCTGTGATAATACCTTATACCTATCAGACTGGCTAAAACAACAGGAAAGGAAAATGACAAGTACTAAAGGGAATGTGGAAAAGTTAGGATACTAAAGACTGCTGGAATTGTGAATTAATTTAACTATTCTAGAAAACAGTTTGGAACTATGTCCAACAAAGTCTTGTAAAACTTTGTGTAGCCCTTGACTAAGCAATATTACTACTAGGTGTATATTCCATAGAGATTAGGGAATATAGAAAAAAAAAGACCAATTTGTATAGAAATATTCATACCAGCTCTTTTGTGGTAACAAAAATAAAATTGAAAAATATGCTCATCAATTAGAGAATGGCTGAACAAGTTGTGGTATTTGATTCTGAAGGAATACTATGATGTTATAGGAAACGATGAATAGGTTGGTTTCATTAATCTGGGATGATTCATATGACTTCGTACAAAGTGAAATGAGCAGAATCAGATGGACATCTATGGTAGCAGCAATATTTTAAGGATGATCAATTATGGAAGACTTGCCTATGTTGGTCAAAATAATTATCCTAGATAATTCTCAAAGGCCTATGTTCTTCTTCTCCCCCCCCCCCCAAGAGAAGATTGGTGAACTCTAAATGCAGATGAAGCATACTTTTTCAAACATTATTTTGATTGTTTTATTTTGTTTTGTTTTCTTTTGTAACATGGCTAACATGAAACTGTTTTATGTGACTTCACTATATATAATTTTACTATTTAGTGAAGATTTTTTTTTAAAGTTCAAATTTCATTTTAATCACAATTTCTTTTATTTATTTATTTTTTTTTTTTTTAAAAGCCATGTTTTTTTCTCCCTTGGAAATTTTATTTATATTTGTTGGGCAATTACTTTATTTTTCTGATTGTTTCTTTCTTTCTTTTTTTTTTAGTTTTAGTTTTAACCCAGCAATTATTTAGTGTGGTTTTTTTTATATTTACTTCATTATTTTATACATTCACTTTACATTTTATATTTATTTCCACTCTCAGATTTTAGGCTGGGTCTTTGTGTAACACCTAGTTCCTAATTCTTTTCTGCATTCTTGAATGATGTTCAGAGATCTCTATTTATTCTTCTCCCCTCTATAATCTAGATGTTTCTGCTGCTGCATTTTTAAATGGAGTGGCTAATACTAGACACCATATTTTGCCTCACTCTTTGATTTGAGACTTAATCTGGCTTCTGGTGATCAACTGAGAACTCTGGTATCATCGTTTCTCCTTCTTTCTCTTCTGCCATAACCCTGATAGACTACAGTTAAATGTTTTTTTTTTGTATTTTTTTTTTATTTAATAGCCTTTTATTTACAGGTTATATGTATGGGTAACTTTACAGCATTAACAATTGCCAAACCTTTGTTCCAATTTTTCACCTCTTACCTCCCACCCCCTCCCCCAGATGGCAGGATGACCAGTAGATGTTAAATATATTAAAATATAAATTAGATACACAATAAGTATACATGACCAAACCGTTATTTTGCTGTACAAAAAGAATCAGACTCTGAAATATTGTACAATTAGCTTGTGAAGGAAATCAAAAATGCAGGTAGGCAAAAATATAGGGATTGGGAATTCAATGTAATGGTTTTTAGTCATCTCCCAGAGTTCTTTCTCTGGGCGTAACTGGTTCAGTTCATTACTGCTCCATTGGAGATGATTTGGTTCATCTCATTGCTGAGGATGGCCAGGTCCATCAGAATTGGTTATCATATAGTATTGTTGTTGAAGTATATAATGATCTCCTGGTCCTGCTCATTTCACTCAGCATTAGTTCGTGTAAGTCTCTCCAGGCCTTTCTGAAATCATCCCTACAGTTAAATGTTAAAAAAATTATAATTTTCTTAGATTTACCACAACACTCTATGATATAGGTACCCATTCCCTGAATTGCCCCCTCCCCCCTTTTTTGTTATGGCTCTTAGTAGTGTGCTGTATTGTCTTATACTGCTTAGGATAGCCCAGTGTCAAATTTCACTTTGAACAAATAAGAAATCAGCAAATGCTACAAGAAATGAGTTAATTTATTATTATATTTATTGTTTAGATTTAAGAAAATCATGGAGAAAACATTAGTACTGTGGATCAAACCTAAAAATATGCTGTGTATACACACATACACACACATACAGACAGACATATGTATATACATGAATACTTGTGTGTGTAAGTATGTATTTGTTATTATTGTTATTGTTGTGTTGTTTTGTTTATTCATTAAATATTTACCAAAATCTTCTCAGTGCTTCAGAGTGCACAGGCAGGTTCTTTCTTTTTGTTTAATTACCTATGTGATCAGGTTTTGTCCCCTTTCTATTCTTATAGACCAGGATTAGGATAAGACCAGGTCTCCAAATTAAAGAATTCATTTGCTTTCTGGGAACTATAGAAAAGTTCAGACTTCTCAACACAAAGTAAATATGCTGATTGAGAACAAAAGAAAGAGTGAAGATTAATGAGTTCCTATGAACTTTAGGAAGAGTGGCAAGTGCCACCTGCTGGTAACCATGGAGATCTGTAGCAAAAATGATGCTAGATGTTAAATATAATATTTGCTGAATGGTCTCTGGGGATATTTTACTCACTGACAAGCCAGTGTTTTCATGAGCTTTGACACAAGTTCTAATTGTTTTTTCCAAACTTAAGAAAAAGTTTTTTTCCCTCTGGGTTTTGCTTACAAGGACATTGATTATAATAATTTGATACATATTATATGACAATGATCCCCAAATTTTCTGAGTGGAGACAATGATCATGGGATTTTAGAAATTTTTCTAAGTGTTACCTAAGCTTTTTAAAGAATAAGAGAACCACTAACATAAGAAATACATAAGTAAAATGTTGCTGGCCATTTTGAGTGAATGACATGCCTGAATGGTTCACTGAGAGATAGGACAAAGAGGAAAAAAATACCATAGAACTAGCAACTTAATTTAGAGATCCAAATTGTCCAAGGCAAGATACCAATTTTGAAGAAAAATGCCTAATGGGATATTTATTAAATAGTGTAGGGAGGTCTTTGTTTATATATCACTACAGGGAGCAGTGCTGTTAGAGAGACAGCTGCTCAGGAAACTAGCCAATTGGGGGGAATAAGGGTACAAAGGCAACATGGTAGAATGCCAAGTTGAAGATCAGGAACTGCCTACATGTGATTCTGTCCAGGGCAACAGAAGCCTTGGACCAGCTCTGCAAATCATTGATAACAAAGTCAAATTCTAACTATTATCCCAGAGAAATTTTTCTTTGGTTGTCTCCCTCTATTTTTATCTTAATTGTCTAGTCTGTTTTGTCTCATTTGAAAGGCCACCTTTTCTTCTTTCTTTAATTTCTATAATACCTCGCAAACTCTGAATTACCTCTTAAACATATGGAAAAATATTGAATAATAGAATTGTTGGGCCATAGAAAAATAGGAGTCATGAAAGGCAATGTTAGATTTTCAAAATCATTTTTTGCACCAGCAATTAATGAGTATGAGTAATGAATAAATCTAATTCTAAGGCCAGGGATGAAATGGCCTTGCTAAGAACATGAGCTCACAGATGTAATAATGAGTTCATAAAAATTGTAAAATGTAAAGAAGAAATATTCACCTTTAACCCTTTATTTATAGTTCAATCTTCTGTCAAATAAATCGTATTTATTCATGCTATATGTCCTACTGATTTGTGTTGATTATATAATACTATAAATTTATAGCCAACATCTGAGTAAGAACAATTGGAGAGAATGAATATACAGCATTGTGAAAGATATATTTAGATACTTATCTCAGCATCTGAGTATTTTATTGATTAATTTATTCATCCATACAAAAATCTTGGGTACTGGCTCAGAAAGATATATAAAGCTGTTAGTATAGTGAAAAGAATACTGAAGCTATAGCCAGAAGCTAGTCAAAATATCAGCTCTCCTATTTCCTAGCTATATGACCTTAGGAATAATCAGTTAAGCTCTCTGAACTTCAGTATTTTCATATGTGAAAATGGAGCTAATAATATTTTCACTATTTAGGTCACAGGGTTCTTATTAGGAAATTAGCTTATAAACCTTGAAATGTCATATCAATATTGTTTAGCATCTTTGACATACAAAAAAGAACAATGGATTTAGAGTTATAGTACTTGATTTTAAATCCTAGCTCTGATACTTAATAGATTTTAGCACATTGGACAAATAATTCTCATCTTTGTGGCTGTTTCTATTTTTATAATTTGGGGGTGATGGTGGTTGTATTACCTTAGCTATTTCTCTGATAACTCTGGGGATTGAATGAGATCATGTACCTAAAACACTTTGTAAACAGAGTTCCCTATAAGTCTAAATTATATACTCCTTACTTTAAGGAGTTAAAAATCTATTGGAAAATTGGAAGATATATTCTAAAATAACAACAACAAAATATTATTATTTGCCATCAATAGTTCACAACAAAATCTGAGAATTAAGTCAAAGAAGATATTTTGAGCTGGGGGATCAAGGAAATGTTTATGAAAGAGGTAAAATTTGAAAAATGAAGATTTTCAGTAAGTGAGAATGAAGAAGAAATGTATTCTGGCCATAAAGAACAGCATGCATAAAAACAAACATGGTAAAGTAGAGGATCTATTTGTGTTGATAAATTATTATAGGGTCTTAAAAATAAATTGTAACACCTTTAAAGTCTTGAAGGAAATGTTATCATTTAAGGCTTTCAAAATATGAGGTGGTTTAGTGTAAATGAGAAGTTCCAATGGCCTCTGATTGCTTCACATCTCAAACTCAAACCTGATCTTCAGTTCTGGATTTTTCTTCTTTCTCCTGACCCTGATCCTTAGCCTGGACTATTTTTAATCTCTTCAGCTTTTTATATAGTTGATTTTTCCAGTTTCTTTTTCTAAGAATTCCTTTCCTGCAAGAAAGGCAAGGGAAAAATTCTATGGTCTGGAGGGACTTCTGCCTCCACTCTCTTTTAAATTACTCTATCATACTATTGCTTTACCATCAGAGGTTCCTTATCATGGGGACTCTTTGTGACCATCAATATTTTCTATGGATTCTCAGGTAATTTTTGTGGTCTGTTAACTGAAGGGATCCAGAATGCACCTTGAGAAATGAAATAGAGCAAGGGTGTCAAACTCAATTAGAAATGAGAACTACTCAGCCATATCTAGTAATCTCTGCTGGCCACATAATGACTTGCAAAACTAGATATTATCTGTCTATATTCTATTTTATTTTTATTTATTGTGTCAAATTGTTCTGAATTATATTGTACTCTCATGCTCTGGCCCATGGATCTCCTGTTTAACACAGATGATATATAGAACAATAAAAAAATAGTCTTTTCAAGTCTAAATTTTAGCGTCCATACAAGGGAATGAGATAAGATAAATCAAAAATCAAATCAAAATGGAAAAAAAAAAACACAAGAAAGAAAAAAAAAACAACCAAGGAAACAAACAAACAAACAAAAAAAGGTGAAAATAGCATCTTTGATATACATTCAGTCTCTATAGTTCTCTCTCTCTGAATATGAGTTGTACTTTTCATCATAAATCTACTGGCATCAACACTGATCTGATACATGGGGATAATAGTGTCTGTCACACTTTGCTCACTGTGTAGTATAAATATCAAATGAGATAACACATACGAGTAACTTTCTTAATGGTAAAGTTATATATTTACCTATTATTAATATTAACATTGTGATTAAGTCTATATAACTAATTAAAATGTATCTGTTTAAATTTATTAACATTCCTATTTTTAGAGTTCTTTGGTGATTTGTATTTTCTCTGATTGTGGTATTAGTCTGCAAATTTTTGGAAAGTTTGATCAAAATAGGTTAGAACATATTCAGTGAATATGAATATAGAACTTACTTTTTTTAAACTTTAAAAACAGAGCTATTTTTTTCTTGATGTTGTTTCTGGATAACAACTTGAGTGAACTTTAAAAGTTGAAACTTTCCATATGTCTAGTCTTTCCTGTCAAAGATCTTCAGGATATTTTGGGAGGAAAATAACCCCACCAAAATAAAAAATGTATAAGTAGTTTAGAAAAAGTGTTTCTTTTCCCCCCTCATGCATATGAAATGGCCAGATGTTTTTTAATTGAGAGGAAAATTTTCCTTCTTAGGGAACTGTTCAATCCCTTTCCTAAATGTTATTAATGCAAATAACCCATGCCATTCATCTCCCATTCCCTTACTTCAAAAAAAATTAAATTATTCACCAAAAATCATCTTTAAAATGTAAAATTATATTATATCTAAAGCCTCTTTGAGTTCTAAAATATTAATTGTTCTTTCATTGGTCAGAATGATTTATTGTCAAGTGTATTTTTATAACACTAAGTTCCTTGGACAGGAGAACTAGTAAGGAACTCATAGATCTTCCATTCAGTACTCTCATTTTAAAGATGAGGAAACTGAGGCTCAGAGATGTGAAGTGGATTGGCTAGTTACAGAATGGGGCACCATTTTTCTGAAGCATCAATCAGCAAAAATTACTTTTATTGAGTTTGTGTTGCAGTCACGCAGTGGATAGAGCACCAGCCCTGGAATCTGGAGGACCTGAGTTTAAATCTGACCTCAGACACTTAACACTTCCTAGTTGTGTGACCTTGGACAAAGTTACTTAACCCCAATTGCCTCAGCAAAAAAAAAAAAAAAAAAAAAAATGGAAAAGTTGATTGACAGAAATAAAAGCAGACAAGGGAGAATTATAAACAATGGAACTTAGTAACTCCGTGTTTGATAAACTTGAAAACATAAATTAAAAGGAAAGAACACCCCATTTAATAAGAACTTCAGGGAACATTGGGAGGCATTAGACAATATCTTTTGCCAAATACCACAATAAATCCAAAATGGATTTGTGATTTGGATATAAGAGTTTGTTTCATAAAACCTAGAGAGAAGTCATCAAATACTTTTCATATCTACGAATCTGGGATGAATTTTCAACCAAATACAAAATAGAGGAAATACTAAAAAGATAATTTTTGATAACATGAAAGCAGAAAACTTTTGATAAAAAAATTAATATAGCACATAAAAAGAGAAGAGGACACTGTGGAAAATAACTGCATGAAAAATATTTTATAAGAATCTTTTATCAAAGATATCTACAGGGCTAAAAAGAAAAAAAGCCATTCTCTAAAAGGACCTGAATAATTAAAAGAAGAGTTGCAAAATGTTAACAAACATGTGGAAAAGTATTCCAAATCACTAATAATAAGGGAATTGCAATCACAACAAATTTGAGGTTTTACTTCCCACCCAAAAAGTCAGTATAGGCAGATGGGAAATAATTAATGTTTCAGGGAGTACTATATAAAAACATGAACACTAATGCCATTGGTCAGTCTGCGAATTGGGGCAGTAATTATGGAAATCACTTTGGAATTATTTAAATAAAGAGACTCAAATGTCTGTATTCTTTGGCCTAAAAATTCCACTATAGGCATATTCTTTAAGGAGGTCATTAATGAAAGGAGAGAGGGGGGGAGAGGGGAAGAGAGAGGGGAGGAGAGAGAGACAGAGAGAGAGAGAGAGAGAGAGAGAGAGAGAGAGAGAGAGAGAGGGAAGAGGGAGAGGGAGAGGCAGAATGGGAGAGGGAGAGAGAGAGGGAAGGAGGGAGAAAGAAAGAAAGAAAGAAAGAAAGAAAGAAAGAAAGAAAGAAAGAAAGAAAGAAAGAAAGAAAGACAAAGAAAGAAAGAAAGAAAGAAAGAAAGAAAGAAAGAAAGGAAGGAAGGAAGGAAGGAAGGAAGGAAGGAAGAAAGAAAGAAAGAAAGAAAGAAAGAAAGAAAGAAAGAAAGAAAGAAAGAAAGAAAGAAAGAAAAAAGAAAGGAAGGAAGGAAAAAAAAGGAAGGAAGGAGGGAAGGAGGAAGGAAAGTTAAGAATAACAATAGATAATAAAAGAAAAAAATAATAAAATACTTTAGTAACTTTTTTGTGGTAGCAGAGAATTGGAAACAAAGTAAATGTCCATTGAGTGGGTAATGACTAAACAAATTGAGGTATGTGAATGTAATGGAATATTACTGTATTGTAATAAATAATGAACATAACACTAATAATAAAACTTACATGATGAAAAATAAAGAATCCAAAACAGCATACAAAATGACTTTTCTTTCCAGGTTTTAAGAAACTACTCTAACCTTGTTCTTCTACTTCTCCCAGTCTGATTTTTTTTTCTGGATCTCCATCCAGGTCATGACCACTAAAAGTAGATGTCCCTTTGGATTTTATTTTGGACTCTCTTCTCTTTTTCTATATTATTTCACTAAGTGTTCTCATCACTTTCTATGTATTATCTCTATAACAATGATTCTCAGATCCACTCATTTCACTCTAATTTTTCTCCTAACCTCCAAACTTTTATTTCTGACATCTCTAATTAGATGTCTTTTAGGCATCTTAAACATGCCCAAACTGTTCCTTCTCAACATATTCTCAACGTATTTTTAACTTCCTTCTTATTTTCAAAGGATCTAATATCCTTTCATTCACGCAGGTTTAAACCTAAGGTATCATTCTAGAGTCTTTATTCTCTGCCTCTCTCTCTGTATTTGTTTTTTTCTCCACTTCCCCATATCCAAACTATTGCCAAGACCTCTGTAATATTTTCCAATATACTCTCTTCTTTCCTTTGATGTTTCTACCACCCTATTGTAGGCCCTAAACATCTCAAGTTTATACTATTGCAGTAGTTCCTTGGTTGGTCTCTGCTTCAAATATTTCCTCATTTTAGTCCATTCTCCAATCAACTGCCAAATTAATTTTGTAAAAAACTTAAGATTGAAGATGTCATCCCATCCTTTATTCCCTCAATTCCAGAGGCTAACTATCATCTCCTTTGTCTAATATTCAAAGCACTTCATAAATTGCTCCCTCACTACTTTTCTAGTCTTCTTACACTTTCTATGTGTAGACTGACATTAGCCTCCTGGCTCTTCCTCACATAAGACACTCCATCTTCCAACTTAAGCTATTTTCACTGTTTGCCTGCCTGAAATTCTTTCACCTCATCTCTGCTTCCTTGATTTCTGACTTCCTTCAAGTCGCAACTAAAATGCCACATTCTACAAAAAAAATATTTCCTTATCCCACTTTAATTCTAGTGTCTTTCCTCTGAGATGATCTCCAATTGGTCTTTAAATGTCTTGTTTGAACGTAGTTGTTTCCATACTGTCTCCCCTATTAGGTTCCCAAGTTGTCTAAGGGATCCCTCCCACTTTTTATCCCCCGCACTTAGAATGGTGTCTAACACATCACTAATGCTTAAAAATTCTTGTTGCCTTTCTGAAAAATAATAACAATATAAACAAAACTGAATGTTGCTAAAATATAAAGAATAAGCTTGACCTCAAAGAAAAGATATGAGAACACACTTTTCTTCCTTTGCAAAAAAAAAAAAAGTACTTGTGTGAGTGTGTGTGTGTGGGTGTGTGGGTGTGTAGGTACAGAACCTTGCATTTAACATCAGTGTTTTAATGCATTTTAATTTTGCTGAGTTAAAAAAAATCTTTGTTATTAGGCACAGATCTTTGGAAGATAAGCTGAAAGAGTGATATGAATAGAAATCTTGGCAATGTAAAAGCAAAAAAAACAATAAAATATTTATTACTATGAAAAGAGAAGAAATAAATATTGAGTAATTAAATATACACACAGTGGAGGAAGGGAGAACTAGGATTAGGAAAGGCTATACTTATATACTGAGGATAGGAGAAAAACAGTTACAACTGATGAAATAAAATAACTCTTTAAGTAAAGTGCATCCAATGAATTCAAAGTCTCTTCAAGAGCAAATATAAAAGAGTCAAGGCCAAATAATTTGTTTAATCCATTGAAAAATAATTAAACTTTGTGAATTCAGTTAACTAATTATATGGTTTATGATTATGTTTTTTCTGCAGAGGAGTTAAAAACTGCAAAAGGGCTCTCCTATTTTCATAGGGATATATGCCCCTTAGTAAAAACATAGCCAGAACGTGAGCATTGATTTCCCTTGGTAGAATTCTTTAGGGTATCTTACCCAGCAGGATCGGGGGAGAAGGAAGGACTGTTTTCTGCAGGCCATAACTTATTGTTGTGTTGATGCTGATAATTATCCCCTTTCTGTTGTGACTTGCAGAAATTGGCCTCCCTATATCATCACTTCCAACTGTTCAGTACTCATAAGCATTCCCTATTAAAAACTGGAAAACAAAAAAGCTTAACTGCACTCTTTTCAGCACAATGAACCCCCCCCCTTTTTTAATAGTTAAAATTACTAATTGAACAAACATCCTATGTCTCATGACTGAATTTTGTGAAATTCACATTAGTGCCAATCTTAACACTACATAGCAATCCATGAATGATTATAACATTGTATATTATGTCACAAATGCCTATCCTTTTAATCTTCGACTGATCAATCAAACAAGTTTCATTACATATCTTATTATGTGCCAGGTGGTACTTGGGTGGTGTGGTGCAAAGCTTCTTAAATTGTGCATGGTTATCCCATATGGGGTCATATAACTGAATGTGGGGGTCATTAAAAGTTTGATAATTGTATAGTGTTAAACGTTTTACCATTTTAATATAAAAATAAACATTCCATTTCATTATTATGCAAATTTGTTTTCATCTTTAATAAATGGTAAAATTGTTTGTATACCAAAGAATTGTCTTATAATAAATTTATTTATGCTTCATTGTCAGTAAATGTTTGATTTGTATACCTATTTTATATTCATATATTCCCAGGGTCATATAAAAATTTATCCAACAAAAAGGGGTTAGATGTGGAAAAAAGTTTAAGAAGCCCTGATATAGCAGATAGAGTGCTGTGCCTAAAGTCAGAAAGACTTCTTCATGAGTTCAAGTTTGACCTCAGACAGTTTCTAGATCTGTGACTCTGGGCAAATCACTTACCCCTGTTTATCCCAGTTTCCTCATCTGTAAAGTGAGCTGGAGATATAAATACAAAAATGAAAGTATCCCTGACCTCAAAGAGTTTAAATTCTATGGCTTGTAAATCATTGTACTTGGCAGAATTATGTTTTTTTTCCCTCTCTCTCTGTATTTGTGTATAAGCGTGTATATATATATATATATATATATACATGTTTGTTCCATTTCAATTCATGTCTTCCTTAAAATATCTAAGCTCTGCTGATTAATATATGTACCCTTGTAGATTTTTCAATATTATGCCTTTTCTCTTTCAAATAAGTCAGTATAGATTTAGAGTTAAATATTTCATCTCCTTTTTTATATCTAATATGTCCTTTCTTGGGGCACTTAAATGGTATAATGAAATACTCTCTCTTCAACTTACTATGTGTGTGACATACGGAAACCACTAAACTAAAGCCCAGAGGCATCAGTTCTTCATTTAAGGGTGCTGTCTTCCAACTCCATTTCTAAGATTCTATGGTCTTTCTCCTATTTAGAATCAGAGCCTATGTCCAATACATGAATATTAATCTGATTACTTCATAAACATAAATACAATGGAAATTCACTTTTATTTCAGGTCACAAGACTTGCAGAATGGTTTTTTTCTGATCTTCCATGGATATGAAACCTCCCTGCTCTTTCCTCAGTGCTCCTATGTAATTTTTTTATTGAATTTGCCCAGAGATATGTTTACAAACACATTTTTATTCATAGGTAAATATATGTATATATTTATGCATATGTAGGTGTCTATATGTGTATATATACTCACTCACGTATATAAGCACATACAAACAGACAGGCAATTTCTCCCGGTTAGAGAGTAACTTAATCAAGAATGCGGACTCTTTCATTTAATCCTTATATCCAACCATTTAATATAATGTCTGGCACATAGTAAGGGCTTAATAAATGGTTGTTTGTTGATTGATAATAACACTCTCCCCAATATGCAAACATTAAATGAATATAATTTTATATTTTAGTTAAATAAGGAACCTAGAAGAATACTTAAAGTCTCAACATCTGGCAAGTTCCATGACTTTGAATTTAAAGTTCCTGTCATTTCTATGTCTGCCATTGAGTAATGCTGCTAGATTTCCTCTTTCTCCTATAATATGTCTTACTTATATCTTAATTTCTTAATCTAACATTTTTCTTCATTTCCTCCTTCTCATTTGTGAACCAATTTAAAAACTAATAAATAGAAGTGTATATATAGAATGGTTTTACATAAATGCACACACATATTTAAATACATTCACATCTCATGGTCGCCATCTTTAGAAAGGGGGCAGTAAAAAGAAGAAAAAAAGAAAAAGAAAAGAAAGTTACATGATAACTTTATTACATATCAAGGAATAGCAAATTGTACATGATAGATTTGTGATTTTTTTTTCAATTCTACTATATTTTGGAAATGCTTGTTTTATTTCTTCAGTTCAGAATGAAAAAAAGTTTTTCAAACCATTCTCCAGTTGATAAATGGTCAAAGGATATGAACAGATAATTTTTAGATGAAAAAAAAAAATTGAAACCATTTCTAGTCATATGAAAAGGGGCTCTAAATCACTACTGATTAGAGAAATGCAAATTAAGACAACTCTGAGATTCCATTACAGACCTCTCAGATTGGCTAAAATGACAAAAAAAAAAAAAAATAATGACAAGTTTTGGAAAGGATGTGGAAAACTAGAACACTAATACATGGTTGATGGAGTTATGAACTGATTGAACTATTCTGAAGAGCAATTTGTAATGATGCACAAAGGGCTATCAAACTCTGAATACCCTTTGATCCAGCAGTGTTTCTACTGGGCTTATATCTCAAAGAGATCTTAAAGGAGGGAAAGGGAACCAAATGTGCAAAAATGTTTGTGGTAGCCCTTTTTGTAGTGGTAAGAAACTGGAAACTGAGTGGATGCCCATCAATTGGAGAATGGCTGAATAAATTATGGTATATGAATATTATAGAATATTTTTGTTCTATAAGAAATGATCAACAGGATGATTTCAGAGAGGCCTGGAGAGACTTACATAAACTGATGCTAAGTGAAATAAGGAGATCATTGAACATAGCAACAAGAAGATTATATGATGATCAATTCTAATGACATGGTTCTTTTCAACAATGATATGATTCAGATCCCAGTTCCAATGACCTTGTGATGAAGAAAGCCATTTACACCTCGAGAGAAGACTGTGGGAACTGAGAGTGGATCACAACATAGCGTTTTCACTTTTTGTTTTTGTTTGCTTGAATTTTATTTTTCTTTCTCATGTTTTCCCTTTTTGATCTTATTTTTCTTATGCAGCAAAAGATTGTATAAATATATATGCATATATTGGACAACATATATTTTAACATGTTTAATATATATTGGATTAATTGACATCTGGGGGGGAATGGGAAATTTTGGAACACAAGGTTTTGTAAAGGTGAGTGTTGAAAAATTATTCATTCATATTTTTTAAAAATAAAAAAGCTTTAATAAAAAATTAAATTTAATTTTAAAAAGAAAAAGAAAAAATAAGTTGTCCTTTATTACTGAATTATTTTTTCTCTTGATCTTTTTCCCCTCTTCTACTTCTCTTACTTGTCATTCTTCTGCCTTTTCCTTCTACTCCTAACTTCTAATGATGTTGCAGAAATATTACAAAAAACCCACTTGTCCTCCTCTGTTTCTTCTGCAACATCACCCAATGTTGTGGTGCCCTCCTTTTTCATTTCCCTTTTATTGTATTTTCCCCATTTAAATGCAAGGTCTTTGAGGGCAAGGACTTTTTTTTTTTTTTTTGTGGAGAGGAAATTTGCATTTGTATCTCTAGTGCTAAGCAGATAACAACCACTTCATAAATGCTTATCAACTTGATTGTTTTCTTCTAAACATTCCTGGATAAAGGTCACGTAAAACTCTTTACTACAGGGGTTCTGTCCACATTTTTGATATCTAATCTCAAGGGACTTCTAACTACTGTGAAGCAAATACATTCATTCAAATCTTATTGATTCCCTATATTATATATACCACAATAGTTGTTCACACTTTCTTCTCAAGTCCCTAACTATCCTTTATCACAAGCTAACTTATCCTTATTTAACAATCACAATTTATCAATCACCTGTTATGTGCTAGATAATATGTTTAGCTGCTACAAAGACAAAAACCCCAAAAGTTAATGTCTTCAAGGAGCATATTTATATTTTAACCCAGAACACACCATGTACACAGATAAGTATATTCAGGACACATATAAAAGAGATATGGGCTATATTTAGAGGGAAATATATTAAAGAATGAGAAAAGCCTCTTGCAGAAGGTGATGATTGAACTCAGTCTTGGAGGAAACCAAAAATAGCAAGAAATGAATAGGAGAAGGAGGAACATCCCAGGCAGAGGATGGCAAATACAAAGGCATAATAATGGGAGGTAATATCTCTTGTATGCAGTACAAGTAGGACATTGTGACTAGCCCATTAAAAAAAAATCAAGGGAATAATTTGAAAGAAAACTAAAAAAGATAGTAAGGCAACAAGTTGCAAATAACTTTAAATGCCAAAGAGAGTTTATTTTTGATCCCAGGTACAATAAGGACTCATAGGAGTTTTATCTTTTGTGGATAGATGTGGAATGCTTTCTTTAGGAAAATTCCTGTGAAAGACATCTTGGAATAGGAAGAGATTTGAGTTAGGGAAATCAAATAGGGGAATAGAAGCAGATTAAGGATATCTACTGTGAAGACTTCTTCCTTCTTTCCTTCCATACTTCAGAATTTTTCTTTGTTCACTATGCCCATTAACTCCTATTTACCCTTTAGCTCCAATCTCCAAAGCTAAGGTAACTCTCTAAATAATGGCAGAAAGAGATTCAGTGCTGGATAGAACTCAAGAATTAGGAAGACATGAATAAAAATTGGGCCAAAGATACTTAAGATCTCTCTCTGCTTCAGTTTCTCTGTCTGTACAATTGGGAGACATTAATAGCACCAACTTACGAGAGTCAGTGTGAAGATAAAATGAGATAATATTTATAACAAATTTTGTATACTTTAAAGCTCTATATAAATGCCAGTTATTATTATTGTTATTAATATTGGTATTATTACTATTTTTCTAGCTCAATCCTTTGCTGTCATTTCATTCCTGTCTT
The DNA here is from genome assembly GCF_902635505.1 of Sarcophilus harrisii. Taxonomy (NCBI): domain Eukaryota; kingdom Metazoa; phylum Chordata; class Mammalia; order Dasyuromorphia; family Dasyuridae; genus Sarcophilus; species Sarcophilus harrisii. The sequence continues at coordinate 140,984,792 of NC_045428.1, read as the reverse complement.
CCTTCCATCTCTCCCAGGACTTTGCTCTACAGGCTTGTTCTAACTTGCTTCTCTAGTCCTATTTCCAAGTCATGATTCTCTTGTGCTTTGGATTCCTACAAACCTATATCTCCAGTCTTTGCCCATTTTTATTCTGAACAATGATGAAGAAAAGCACAATTCCACAACCTAGTAGAAAAAAGATGGCATGATACCCTGAATAAGTGCAAGGCAAAGTCATTAAAAAAAAAAAATCAGGCAGCATGCTTACATCAAACATTTTTATACCAACGATTACTTTGGCAGTTTGGTGAAACCTATAGACCACATCTCAGAATGTTTTAATTATTTTAAAATGCATAAAATAAATTTCATGCGATTATGAAGATACTGAAAGTTAGTAAAAATAAAATTTAAAGTTCTCTTCCCCACTCTCTAGCTAGTTGTGAGAGTTTCCTTTAAAATTTAGATCAGGAGATACCACTTGAAAGCTTTCCTAATTTGCACTTATTCTTTCTTCCACTTAAATTTATTTTGTGTTTACTTATTTTATATACATGTTTGCTGTATCCCTTGACAAAAAAAAAAAAAAAAAAAAAAAGATCCCCAAGAGAAAGGATAGGTTTGTTTGTTGTTATCATATTGTGTTAATGTGATAATGTCAAAGAAAATTTTGACTCTTTTCAGGCAAATTGATGATGATGACAGCATATGCTGCAAATGCTGCAAATGAGAGAGAAAAGGTGGAGCTGAATTCATGATTATGAATAACTTCTGTGGCTTAATAAGAAACAAAAGGGCAGAGCCAAGGTGGTAGAGAAGACACATGTGACATTCTAAGCCCCTCCCTACTAATTATCAATTTTGGCCTCAAAAACAGTGCTTGACTGGTAAAATTCACAAATACTGGAAGTATAGCAATTTACCAGAGGAAGATAATCTGGAAATTCGCCAGAAAATGTTTGTCCCAATCAGAGGGGGTGGGGTGGGTGGGGAGCAGGTCATCACAAGCAGGGAGATAGAAGCAGAAGCTAGCATACTGAGCAGACTGGGACATGGTGGTCTCTGTGGCTGGAAAATTTACTGGGAAGACTCTACCACAGGTTGCCGCTCTGCTTTGGTTGCAAAGCAGTAGATCAACAGAGAAGTTAAAGCCAAAAGTAGAGTGTACTCCAAAAAATGTCAGAATCTAACAGAATCTGCATATACCCACCAAAAACTGGAAGTGAGTGACAGAACACAGACCACAGCAGATATGTGCAGCTACTGGGGCTTTTGCCTGGGGCAGTCACAAATCTGCATGGTAGGGGGGCTCAGCTGGGGAAGCTTCAAAACTGCACAGCAGGGGGGCTTTGCCTGGGGCACTAGAACTTCCTCAGTGGGACTGCACTCCCTAGGGCAGAGACACATCTGGTGCAGGGCTCTTTCCAGGGCAATTGAGGACAACTGCTAATAACCACTGCGGGTTTTTTTTTGCCTAGGGCAGTGACACTTTTGCTGCTCAGCCTCTAGCTTCAGGGCAGTTTGCAAATCTGTACAGTGGGGCTCTCCACAGGACACTTCTACAGCTCAGCCTATGCTACCTAGGGCAGAGACACTTCAGATGTGGGGCTTTTCCCAGGGCACTTCCGCAATTCTGCAGCTCTTAGCAGCCCATTTGTAGGACAATTACTATCCAAATATCTATCCCTGCTCTGCAGAGGAAGCTGGTAATCTCCTTGCCCTGAAGGCAGACTCTAACGCTTTTTAAAAATGAGTAAAAAAGGCAAACGGACCAATGATAGCTTCTATACATAAAGAGAGCAGGTTTTCAATCCTGAGGAGACTAATAGCAGACAGTCTCCAGACAAAACCCAAAAGGAGGATGCAACCTGGTCCCCATCACACAAGGCTCTTCTAGAAGAACTTATAAAAAAATCTTAAAAGAGAGCTAGAAGAAAAATGAGGAAAGGAAAGAGAAGCTATGCAAGAGAGTAAAGAAAAGGATTATAATTCACTTAAAGAAAGATTTGATAAAGTGGAAAAAGAAACAACTTCCTGAAATGTGAATTGGAAAACGTAAAGAATTCCCAGGAAAGTAAGATTTGTGAATTGGAAAAAGAAAATAATTCAGTAAAACAAAGAAAAAAATAGTGAAATGGAAAAAAATTCCACAGTGCAAAACGATTCATTTAAAAATTCAATTGGACATATACAAAAAAAAAGTAAACACACACACACACACACACACACACACACAAACCTAATGAAGAAAATAACTCATTAAAAATCAGAACTGAACAAATAGAAATGAATAATTTGTTAAGACATTAAGAATCAGTCAAGCAAAACCAAAAAAAAAAAAAAATGAAAAATAGAAAAAAAAAAAAAGGTTAAATATCTACTTGGAAAAACAACAAACCTGGAAAATAGATCTAGGTGAGATAATCTGAGGATTATTGGACTTCCTGAAAATTATAATGAAAAAAAGAGCCTAGATACTATTTTTTGGGAAATCATCAAAGAGAACTGCCCAAATGTAATAGAATCAGAAGGTAAAATAGGCATTGAAAGAATTCATCGAACATCTTCAGAAAGAGACCCTAAAATAAAAACTCCAAGGAATATTGCAGCTAAATTTCAGAACAATCAGACTAAGGAAAACATTACAAGTAGCCAGAAAAAAACTAAAATTGAGGAAAAAATAGATACCAAGATCTAGCTGCCCAACAAAGATGGAAGGGACGGGATCGATGTTCTGAAAGGCAAAAAGAACTTGAATGCAGCCAAGAATAAATGATCGTAAGTAGATTTCTTCCAGAGAAGAAGATGTACATTTAATGAAACAGATGAATTCCATTTGTTTCTAATGAAAAAAACCAGAATTAAACAAAAAATTTCACCTCCAAATATAGGAATCAAAAGAAGCAGAAAAAGGTAAAAAGAACTCTTGAGAATTGTATTTCTGTTGTGGATATACAAAAAGAATACATGTATAATTTGATTTTACTGAATAACATAAAAAGGGAAGGAATGGAAAAGGGAATGGCAGAAAAGGTGATAAGGACAGATAAAAAAGAGGGAGACCAAATCCCACGAAAAGGCAAAGGAAACACTCATCTGAGGGAATTTAGAGAGGGGGAGGAAATTGTGTGAATCTTACCTCATGAGTTGGCTCAAAAGAAAATAATTGACATTTGTTTTAGAGAAATTTCCTTGGCCCATTAAAAAAGGGGAGAGGAAAGGGAAAAAAAAAAGAGTAAAAAAAGGGGAAAAGACCCAAAGGGGGAAGGAGGGATTCTAAAGAGGGTAACTTCGTGATACAAGAGGGGGCTAAGTCTCAAAAAAGGGGAAAGAGGGTGGGGAGGCAAGAAAAAGGCAAATCCACTGTGGATGGAAATACAAAATTAGTAATTCTAACTGTAAATGTGAATGGATGAACTCCCCCAAAGAGGAGGCAGATACAGATGGATCAAAAGTCGAACTTCAATATGTTGTTTAAAGAAAACATTTAAAGCAGGGAGATACATAGAGTAAAGGTAAAATGGAGCAAAATCCATTTGCTTTGGTGAAGTCAAAAAGCATCCTTATCTGATCCAAAAGCAAAATTGATCTAATTAAAAGAGATAAAAGGAAACACATCCGCAAAGGGAGATAAACAAAAAGGGAATCAATATTAAAACATATTGCACCATTAAATCTAACTTCCTAAAGGAGGTTAAGAGTTAAGAAGAAAAGACAACAAAACCAAATGTGGGAGATCTTAACCTTTGACCCCTGGAATTAGACAAACAAACCACAAAAACAAATAAGAAAGAAATTAAATAAGTAAATAGAAGATTAGAAAAATTAGGTAATTAGATCTTTGAGAAACTTGAATGGAGGAAAGGAATATACCTTCTTCTCAGCAGTTCATGGAACCATTCAAAATTGACATATATTAGACATGACCAAAAAAATGCAAGAAAGCAGAAAAGAAATGCTTTATTTTCAGATAGATAATAAAAACACATTCAACAAAAAGTTAGATAAAAGGACCAAAAGTAATTGAAAACAAACAATTCCATCTTAAAGAATGATTAGGGTGAAGGCAAATTATAGATACAATTAATAATTTACCAAGATAATGACAATGATGAATGTCATACCAAAATTTTGGATAGCCAAAGCAAAAGAGGGAATTTTTAATCCTTAGACTTACTTGAATAAAACAGAAAAGAAAAGATTAAGAATTCCAAAACTAAAAAAAACTAAAAAAGACTAAATTAAAGACCCCAATCAAAAACTAAATTGGAAATTTAAAATTAAAAGAGAAAAAAAAATTGAACGAAAAAAACCATTGAACTAATTTAATAAACTAAGAGTTGGTTCATGAAAACAATAAAAAGATGTTTTAAACTAATTTAGAAAAAAGGAGGGAGGAAAATGAAATAGTAGTCTTTAAAAATGAAAAGGAGAACTTCCACCCAATGAAGAGGAAATTAAGTAATAAGGAGTTATTTTGTCAACTTTATGCCAATAAATTGATAACCAAGGAAATGGATGACACCTCCAAAAATATAGACTCCCAGACTAAAGAGCAGGAAGAATTGTTTGAATAGTCCCACCCAGAAAAAGGAAAGAACAGGCAATTAAACAACTCCCAAGAAAAGTCCCCAGGACCAGATGCATTTAATTGAATTTTACCAAAATTTAAAGAACAATTACCTATCAGATTTGACCAAAATGAAAATAATTGAAATTTTTTTAAGAGAAAATTTTACCCCATTAAAAAGTGGGGAAATGAAAAGGAAAAGGAAAAGAGTTAAGGGACAGAACAAGAAAGGGGAAGGGATCGGGGGTGGAGGGATTTAAAGAGGGAGAGCTGAGTGAGGCAAGGCCCTAAGTTTAAACTGGGGAAGAGGGAGGGGATAAGAAAAAGGCAAACTGGGGAAAAAGATGGGGAAATACAGAATTTAATTAACCTAAATGTGAATGGATGAACCTTTCCCAAAAAAAGGTGATAGAGAATGGATTTAGAACCCTACAATATGTTGTTTATAGGAAAACACATTTAAAGAGGGAGATATATATAAAGAGAAAGGTAAAATGAGCAGAATCTATTATGCTTTAGGTGAAGCAAAAGCAGGGACATCTTTATCCTGATCAAGAAAAGCAAAATTGATCAATTAAAAAGAGATAATGGAATGTCTTAATATATTATATAATATATATATATATAATAATATATAATTTTCATCTTACAAAGGATAGATACAATAAGAATATCAATAAAAATATATGCACCATGGAAAGATCAACTTCCTGGGAGAAGTTAAAGAGTTAAAAGAAGAAATAGACAAAACTATAAAGTGGGAGATTTCAACCTTCATTGAAATTGAGGCAAAACTTAAATAAAATATTAAAAAAGAAAAAACATCCCAGGATAATACATATGACCAAGTAGGATTTATACCAGGAACGGGCTTCTTAAATTAGCAAAACTATTAGTATAATTGACCATATCAATAACCAAATGAACAAAAAACATATGATCATCTCAATAGACGCAGAAAAAGCATTTGATAAAGTCCAACATCCATTCTTATTAAAAACACTTGAGAGTATAGGAATAAATGGAATTTTCCTTAAAATAATTAGTAGCATTTAGTTAAAACCATTAGTAAGCATCATATGTAATATGGATAAACAAGAACCATTCCCAATAAGGTCAGGAGTGAAACAAGGTTGCCCACTATCACCATTACTATTCAATATTCTATTAGAAATGCTAGCTAGAAGAGTTGAGAAAAAGATGAAAGGAATTAGAGTAGGTAATGAGGAAACCAAATTATCACTCCTTGTTGATGATATGCTGGTATACTTAGAGAACCTCAGAGATTCTTAAAAAGCTATTAGAAATAAACCACACCTTTAGCAAAGTTGCAGTATACAAAATAAACCCACATAAGTCATCAGCATTCTTATATATCACTAACAAAATCCAATAGTTAGAGTTACAAAGAGAAATTCTATTTAAAGTAACTACTGATAGTATAAAATATTTAGTAATCTATCTGCCAAGGGAAAATCAGGAACTATATGAGCAAAATTACAAATTACTTTCCACATAAATAAAGTCAGATCTATTCAATTGGAAAAATATTAAATGCTCTTGAATAGGACGAGCAAATATAATAAAGATGACAACACTACCTAAACTGACCTATTTATTTAGTGCTATATCAATCAGACTCCCAAAAAACTATTTTAATGACCTAGAAAAAAACAACAACAAAGTTCATAATGAAAAACAAATGGTCAAGAATGTCAAGGGAACTAATGAAAAAAAAATCAAATGAAGATAGCCTAGCTGTGTTAGATCTAAAATTATATTATAAAGCAGTGGTTACCAAAACTATTTGGTATTGGCTAAGTAATAGACTAGTTGATCAGTGGAATAGGTTAGATTCAAATGACAAAATAGTCAATAACGTTAATAATCTAGTGTTTAACAAACCCAAAGACCCCACCTTTTGGGATAAGAACTCACTGACAAAAACAGCTGGGGAAATTGGAAATTAGTATGGCAGAAAGTAGATATTGATCCATACTTAACATAGTACACCAAGATAAGGTCAAAATGGGTTCAGGATCTAAACATAAAGAATAAGATTATAAATAATTTAGAAGAACATAAGATAGTTTACCTCTCAGACCTATGGAGGAGGAAGGGATTTATGACCAAAGAAGAACTAGAGATCATTATTGATCACAAAATAAAAAAAAAATGATTATATCAAATTGAAAAGTTTTTGTACAAACAAAACTAATGCATATAAGATCAGAAGGGAAGCAATAAAGTGGGAAAACATTTTTAAGGCCAAAGGTTCTGATAAAGGCCTCATTTACAAAATATATAGAGAACTGACTCTAATTTATAAGAAATCAAGCTGATTTCTTATCCAACTGATAAATGGTCAAAGGATATGAACAGACAATTCTTGGACAAAGAATCTAGCCATATGAAAAGATACTCCAAGTCATTATTAATCAGAGAAATGAAAATTAAGACAACTCTGAGATACCATATACATCTGTCAGATTGGCTAGAATGACAGGGAAAAATAATGCAGAATGTTGGAGGGGATGTGGGGAAACTGGAATACTGATACATTGTTGGTGGAATTGTGAATACATTCAGCCATTCTGGAAAGCAATTTGGAACTATGCCCAAAAAGTTATCAAATTGTGCATACAACTTTGATCCAGCAGTGTTACTACTGCACTTATATACAAAAGAGTTCTTAAAGAAGGGAAAGGGATCTGTACATGCAAGAATGTTTGTGGCAGCCCTCTTTGTAGTGGCCAGAAATTGGAAATTGAGTGGGTGCTCATTAATTGGAGAATGGCTAAATAAATTGTGGCATATTAATGTTATCAAATATTATTGTTCTGTAAGAAATGACCAGCAGGATGATTTCAGAAAGTCCTGAAGAGACTTATATTAACTGATGCTGAGTGAAATGAGAGAACCAAGAGATCATTATATACTTCAATAGCAATACAATATGATGATCAATTCTGATGGACATGGCTCTCTTCAACAATGAGATGAACTAAATCAGTTCCAATAGTGCAGTAATGAATAGAACCAGCTACACCCAGTGAAATAACTCTGGGAAACAAATGTGAACCACCACACAGAATCCCTGAACCCTCTATTTTTGTCTATCTGCATTTTTGATTTCCTTCACAGGTTAATTGTACATTATTTCAAAGTCCAATTCTTCTTGTTCAGCAAAACAACTGTATGGACATGTATACATATATTGTATTTAACAGATATTTTAACATATTTAACATTTATTGGTTTACCTGCCATCTGGGGAAGGGGGTTAGGGGAAAGAAGGGAAAAATTGGAACAAAAAGTTTTGCAATTGTCAATGCTGAAAAATTACTCATGCATATATCTTGTAAATAAAAAAAAAAAACTATAACAAAAAAAATCAGAAACAAAAAGATTGCCTTCTAACAGAAGAAACTTAATTTTAAAAAATATATCACTCATTTGTACTAGATATAGACAGAAAGGTTCTATAATTTCCTCTGGCATAATTTTATAATTTAAGCTAATACAGAGGATGGGAACTGAACAAAGTTCAGGAAAGGCATTCCTCAAGAGATAGGAGTAAAAATCATCTATATTTCAGAAGACAAAGGAATTGGAGAAGGATAAACTGAGAGGATCTAAGATATGGCCATTTAGATGAATTGGCAGAAACAGAATCAAAATTGAGGTCAAAGAATTTAAGACACTGAAAGGAAAGGGTATTAGAGGACCTTTCTGTCATCATTATGCCTAAAGAAGTCTCTAAGAATGATGCTAAGGAAATGGATGATTAGAAAGAAGATACTGATATGTTTAAGAAATGTGGAATGGTTTGCTAGGGGTGATAATGGTTAATAATAATAATAATAATAATAACCCATTTTATTATTAGTTTTTCTACATTATAAAGCTTCTTCAACTTTGGGTTATAACCCATGTGGCGTCACATAACTGAATTTGGGGGTTATGAATTTATTACTTATTATGAATAAATGTTTGATTTTGTACCTATTTTATATTCCTGTATACCCAAGATTATGCAAAAATGTCTTGGAAGAAAAGTGGTCATGAGTGGAAAAAGTTTAAGAAGCCCTGTTCTAAGGACAAAGCCATATAATGGAGAGAAGCTAGGCCATTGTCTTATCTCTCCCCAGGTTCCCTCAAAATCAATGCTACATCAAGTCTTTGAACAGATTTTGGAGTGACAAAACCCCAAATATTCAGAGTATAAAAATTTTCCAGCTAAATATATCCTGGAAGGACTGAAGGAGAAATATGTCTCAATTGAGTAGGGACAGTGGGAACATGGTCCAATGCAGTCACAGTGTGGGGAGTTCCAGGCTGGAAATCAAGTAGGAAAGTATGAAAGGATAGAAAAAAATATAATCTGGGAAAAAAATAGACTAGGAGGATATAAAGAGTTAGTATTCTTAACTGTGAATGCGATTGTGAAACAGAAGCAGATAGCAAATAGGATTAAAAGCCAAAATTGTACAACATATTGTTTACAAGAAACACATTTGAACAAAGAAACACATACAGAGTGAAGGTAAAAGGATGGAGCAGAATGCTTTCCATTAGACTTCAACAGAAGTTAAAAAAAAAAAAAAAAAAAGCAGGTGTAGCAATCCTAATCTCAAACTAAACAAAAGCAAAAAAAAAATGTATCTATCTATCTATATCTATCTACATAAATATAAATAGATACATTTTAAGGTCTATTTATATCTATATAGATATAGATAGATAGATATAATTGAAAGAGATAAGAATGTAAACTACATCTTACTAATGGGTACCATAGATAAGAAAGTAATATTAATACTAAACATATCAACCAAATGATATAGCATCCAGATTCTTAGCAGAGAAGTTAAATGAGTTGCAAGGAGAAATAGACAGCAAATCTATATTAGTGGATAATCTCAACCTCTCCCTCTCAAAACTAGATTAATCTAATGATAAAATAAAGAAGGAAGAGATTGCGGAAGTGAATAGAATTTCTTAAAAGTTAGGTGTGATACACCTCTGGAGCAAATTGAAAGGGGATAGAAAGGAATATATCTTTTTTTCTCAGTGGTACATGACATCTACACCAAAATTTACTAAATATTAGGGCATAAAACTTTTAAAATCAAATGCAGAAAAGGACAAATACTAAATGCATCCTTTTCAGTTCATGATGCAGCAAAAATTATGTATAGTAAAGGATTATGGACAAATAGATCAAAACTTAATTGTAAATGAAATAACCTAAAGCTAAAAATGATTGGGTCAAACAACAAATTATAGAAACAATCAATAATTTCATCCAAGAGAATGACAGTAATGTGACAACATCCCAAAATTTATTAGATGCAGCCAAAGCACTTTTCAGGAGGAAATTGTATAACGCTAGATAGTTAGATAAACAAAATAAAGAGAAGAGCAATGAATTGGGCAAAGAACTAAAAAAAAAAAAAAAAAAAAAAAAAAAAAAAAAAGCTAGGGGAAAAAAATGAAAATTTCCCAATTAAATACCAAATTAGAAATTCTGAAAATCGGAGAGATTAATACAATGTTAAATAAGAAAATCATTGAAGTAAAGAATAAAACTAATGACTATATTAATCTAGAGTTTCATAAACCCCAAAACTACAGTTTCTAGAATAAAGAACTCACAAAAATTACTGGGAAAACTAAAAGTGTAGCAGAAATTAGGCATTGACTAATATCTAAAATCTTAAAACAAGATAAAATCAAAAGAAATGCATGAATTTAGACATAAAAGATAATATTATAAGCAAATTAGGAGAGCAAGGTATAGTGTCAGATCTGTGGAGAAGGAGGAATTCATGGCCAAAGAAGCACTAGAGGATATTATGAAATGAAAAATGGATAATTTTGATTATATGAAGTTAAAAAGTTTTGTGCAAACAAAACCAATATAGACAAGATTAGAAGGAAAACAGAAAACGGGGGGGGGGGAGAATTATATCCAAGGGTTTTGATATAGACCTCATTTTTAAAATATAGACTCAAATTTATAAGAATACAAGCCATCTCCAATTGATAAATGATCAAAGGATATGAACAGACAATTCTCAGATGAAGAATTTAAAGCCAATTATAGTCATAGGAAAAAGTGCTCTAAATCATTATTGTATGCAAATTAAGACAACTCTGAGGTATTTCTTTTTATCTCTCAGTTTGGCTATGATGACAGGAAGAAATAATGACAAATGTTTGAGGGGATGTGGGAAAAATGGATCACTGATGCATTGTTGGTAGAGTTGTAAAATGATCCAACCATTCTGGAAAATAATTTGGAACTATGCTCAAAGGGATATGAAACTGTGTATACCTTTTGACCCAGCAGTGTGAAATACCCTCACATTCATGCACTAGATCTATGTATATGCCTTCTAACTGAACTAATAAGAATAAAGGTTTTAGGAATTGCTTGTATTACTTTCCCATATATGTAAAGGAACATAGTTTATTTTTATTGAATCTCTTTTCATCATTTTTTCATGGTTACCTTTTGTATCTCTTGACAGTCTTGTGTTTGAATGTCAAATTTTCTATTCAATTCTGATCTTTTTTATCAAGAATGCTTGAAAATTCTTTATTTCATTAAATATATATTTCTTCCCTCAAGGATTACAGTCAGTTTTGTTGGGTAGGTTATTCTTGACTGCAATTCTATTTCTTTGCCTTTTGGAACATAATATTCTCTGTTAGCATGGAAGCTAGTAAATCTTGGGTGATTCTGACTCTGACTCCATATTATTTGAATTGTTTCTTTCTAGATGCTTGTACTATTTTCTCCTTGACCTATGAACTGTGGAACCCTGGCTATAAAATCCCTGTGAGATTTTTTTCAAGAGATGATTAGTGGATTCTTTCAATTTCTATTTCACCTTCTGAATCTAAAATATCAGGACATTTTCTTTTATGATTCCTTGAAATATGATAGGTAGACTCGTTTTTGATCATTGTTTTCTGATAGTTCAACACTTATTAAATTATCTTTCTTTTATCTATTTATCTAGTTTTTTTTCCAATTTTTCCAATTCACATTTTCTTTTACTTAAAAAAATTCTGTCGGCATTGTTTTGTTTCTTGATGACTCACAAATTCGTTAGCTTCTATTTGTCTAATTGTAATTTTTAAGGAATGTTTTGTTCAGTCTGTTTTTGTGCCTCTTTTTTTATTTGGCCAGTTTTGAGTTTTAAAAAGTTCTTTTCTTCAGGAAATGTTTGTGTTTCTTTTACTATTTGGTCAATATTACTTTAAAGTATTAGTTTTTGTCCCTCTTTTACCAAGCTGTTAATTGTCTTTTCACAATTTCTTATATCACTCTGACTTCTTTTCTCAATTTTTTTTTTTTTTTGGCCAGTTTTGAGTTTTAAAAAGTTCTTTTCTTCAGTAAATGTTTGTGTTTCTTTTACTATTTGGTCAATATTACTTTAAAGTATTAGTTTTTGTCCCTCTTTTACCAAGCTGTTAATTGTCTTTTCACAATTTCTTACATCACTCTGACTTCTTTTCTCAATTTTTCCTAAACCATATATGTATATGCATGTATGTAAATAAACACTATTCAAGGAATTCTTGTATTTAAAATAACATTTTTCTCTGAAGCTTTGTTTGTAGCTATTTTCACATTCTTTCCTTTTTCTGAGTTTATATCTCATATATAAAAGCTATACTAGCTTTTTTATGGACAAATTCTTTCTTGTTGATGTATGCTCATTTTCCCAAGCTATTTCTTGGCTTTGTATTCAATGTTAAAATTGGTCTCTGTTCACCTGGCAGTGGAAAAGCCACTTTTTTAAAGCTTCAGACTTTTTTTTTTTTTTTTTTTTTTTGCTATTGGTTTCACAACTAGCTCCGAAGGTCTTCAAGTTGATAGTACTTTCAAGATGTTATGATTCAGGAAGAGGAATAGTCACTGTTCTTTTGGTATGCAATCTGGGTTTTACTTGGGAAGTGTGTTGTTCCTCTGTAGCAGCAAATAATACTTCTCTTTATCTTGTTTCTGTTACCAGGGCAACTGCTCCTTTATGGCTAACCGTAAGAACTCCTCTCCACACTGGAACTGTGACCTAGAACTTTCTATGAGGAATAGAGTTGCCAATAAGTGCCAGCTGAACCTGCCAGTCTATTGTCCCATATAATCTTTCTGACTAGTTTCCCAACCTCCTCACTGTCTCTATGCCGAGAGCTCTAGAAGTGACTGCTACTATTTTACTACCCTATAATAGTATCATATTTTTATTTATGCTTTCGGATTTAATTTGAGAAACCAAGCAATAAACAATGAAAAGTAGAGATAGCTGTGGCAACTATCACTTTACAGTATCATCCAGTGCCTTCTGCTGTTGCTCTTGCAAGGTTTGGGGCCTGTTCCTACATCTTCTGCTGACCACCTAAATAATTTTAGGTTGGAAACATGTATTATTCTGAACTTTTATTTGTTCTACTGCTCCAAATTTTGATTTGATGCATCAATTTTAAGTTATTTAGAGGGGAATCTTTATGGAATTCAGCTGTGTTGTTATTTATATTCTACCACCTTTGCTATACTCTGCAGTTGTTTTCAATCATTTTATTTATTTAAATAGCATCATATTGTATATCTATTACTGTACTTTATTCTGATGCTATTCATGCTACATTGTGTTCTCTGTATATGTATATATATATATATATATATATATATATGTACATATATATATGCAAATGTTGTACATGTATGCAAATGTTGATTCTTAAGGAGGGTTAATGAAAGGCAGAATTGAGATGATACATACTTTAAAAATTCCTGTCCCCTAAAATAAATTCAGTATTCTGCAAAACCCAAAACAAAATAAATGTAATATTGGAGATCTTCAAATAACAAAAAGTTTACGTGACTCAATACATTTAGAAATTTCACATAAAACCAAATTGTTCAATTGAATTTTGGAGCCATTCCCAATAATAACCCTGCTGCTGCCTTCTCTGAGAACAATTCATAAGCAGATGTAGTGGAAATTTTCTAATGTTGTATAAGATATGCTATATATTTTGCTGTATGAAATTCACCAGTAACCTTTAGAATCTAATTTATACCTTAATCAATGATCTTTAAGGAGGATCTCTTAGGATTTTTATTTTAATTTCTTTTCCCTTGAGCTTCTATTTAATCATTGTTTAATACCGATTTCAGTCTCTTACCTTATCATAATTTTTCAAGAATTTTAAGCATGCTGGTCTACTGAAATGTCCCCTAACTTGCCATATAGTTAATTTATGCATAGGGAGAATACGCCAAATGAGCTTCATATATACATGTTTTAGTCTCATTCTCTTAGGATTGAATATTGTGCCTCCTCAGTGATGTTTTGCAAAGTCAATTTCTGTGCTAAATCTGTATTTATCATCATCCAAGGAGCATTGGTTCATACTTGCCCTAAGGAAAACATGTGCAATAATTCAGGACAGTAAATGAATTGATTCCTTTCTGGTGAATAAAACAAACTCCAAGATGATTCCCCTCTTGGCTACTTACTGTAAATATCTAAGTGTATTAAATGGATAGCACACTATTGTTAGCTTAAAGGATTCTAGATTCATAGATCTAGAACCGGGAGGAATATCGTTTTACACTTTCCTTTTCCAGACAAAGGAACTGAGGAATAGGGGATTGAAATGAATTGTTCATGGTCACATAGGGAGTGTCAAACATTGGATTCAGACACATTTCTTCTGATTCTGGTGCTAATATTCTTCCCACTGTATTGTACTGTTTCAGCCAATGATGAGTTGACATGTTTAATAGAAAATTCAAAGATCTGATCAATGCTAGCCACTGTCCCAAATCTCAGTGGAAGCACATTGGGAAGACGTGCTTTATGACAGCTGGCATAGATGTGTGACTTTGAGTCATCCAGTTTTTCAGATCTCTACTCACAAGGGAGAGTTTTTGTTTTTTGTTTTGCAAATAATTTCCTGTCAAGCATGAAATACATTTCTCATCTACAGTTTAGTAAGCTTAACATTCTTATAGGATTGATAAAGGTACAAGGAGATAAAGGACTTGTTTTAGTCAGGAAGAATAAAGTTCAATTCCTGCCTTTGACACATACTAATCTTGTGAATTACTTAATCTGGTAATAGTTTATGCAAATTTCTAAGACTTTATATTAGCAAAAGAATTGTAAGTCTGCATGGGGGAAGGTTCTTCTATATGTTGAAGTTAACTACTTCTTTAAAATCATGCTTTAGGATGGAAGGGAGGGATAGAGGGGTTAGAAATATACCCATTCATGTCTAAGAGTGAATGACCAATGTATAAGAGAAAATAACTTCCCTCTTCTCCCCAACACCATTTTCATATCTTAGATTTATGTAGCATATTTAAATTTCCAAAGAATTCTACACATATTATCTTACTTTCTTCTCATACTTAAGTACTGATGTTGTTACTATTATTAATAGTATTTTATCAATGGGAAAACTGAGGCAGAAGTGACTTACCCAGTCCTACAAAGTTATTAAGCTTAATTCTAAAGTAGTATTTGAACTCATCTTCCAAACTCCAAGTTCAATACTTTGGTTCTGTTTGCTATACAAATCACTAAAAGAAGGTATTGCCTTAGTTGCAGACATTTTGTCATAAGTTGCTGATCATTCCTGTAGGATAATCAAAAGAGAATACTCATCATTTCTCCCTTGCCCCTATTCTTTCTGATCTGAGCACATATTTTACTCAGAGTTAGGGGACCTTCATATAGCTAAGGTCTAAAGAAGGAGGAGATAAGCAGAGAGATTCTCCCTATCTTTAGAGTCACATAGTCACTATATTAATGAATGGTCATTAGGAAAAGGGAGAAAGAATCAGGTATGGACTAAGAGGCAGGGTAAAGTAAACTAGATGATGGAGGAAGAAATGGTCAATAAAACAGAATTAGAGTCTGCAGCAGTTTTCAACATCACAAATGTAGCCAAAATTTAAAACTCTGATCCCCCAAATGAAGAAAGAACTGAGTTTGAAAAGACTATTTTGGGATTTTTAGATATATAACACATTTTAAAACATTTCCATCATTTAGACACTCACACAACTTAAACTAGGGCTTTGGAACAATTAACCTACATACTTTTTGCAACCCCACTAATGGCTTTATGTAACATAAATGCAAATTTTCCACTGTACTGCCGTGATCATTATAAGTCTTAGGGCACAAAAAATTATGTGCTTTTCAAATGAGATAAGATAACTAGTGTTGATGAGGCAGAAAGGTACCAAAAGGTTACAGAAGTAAATTCTCAGCATAGAAAAAAGTTTTCTATGTGTGTGTGTGTGTGTGTGTGTAGATAGGTAGATTTTAGATAGTGAAAAAGATGCAAGATGTGCTTTGACCTGTTTTCACATATTGAATTGAAGTTCTTTGAGGGTAAAATATCTAGATTTGTGCTTGTTACTGATTTTGGGTTTTCTTGTGTAACCAGGGACTCTACTATTGTTGCATAAGATTGTCCTCATTGGTTGAAACTGATTGTTTCATGCCCCCTTACCTTTATGATGTTGTATAGATGTCAAGTGCTTTGGAGGAGAGAGGTTCTTATCTTCTGGCTTCCAGCTTGAAGAGAAAAGACTCTCTTGTGCTAATTTATATTCATGAGAATTATCTTGGATAGAGAGAAATATTCTAGGAAGAAGATGATGCATAAAGGGACTAATATGCTCAGCATGTACTTGTTCCCATCTTAATATTCTATGGACTTTGAAGAATTTCCTAATGAAATCTAGGACTCTTTCTTGGTTGAACTGCCAATCTCACTACTAAGTGGGAGAATTCATTCACTCTATATATTATGTAGCATATTCTCATCTATATAACTTCTCTGATATCTGTTTTATAGAATTGGATAACATTTATTTGCTATTTTTTATGAAATTGAAATTGTGGGGGAAGGGAATGAAGATAAGAGTATATAATTTGGGAATTTATTTTGGGAATTTATTGAATTCATTATTATGTCATATTTATGTCATTTTCTTATATGACATAAATATTAGAAATTAGCATAAATATAAAAATTGATTGCCCTATATAAATAATATTTAAAGTGTGTGTGGGTCAATAGATATATGTCTAGCCCAATACTCCCTCTTTCTGAGGAGAACTGAGTAGACAGCTGCACAACATCAATTTCCTATTTCATTTCCTGGCAGGAATATGTCTCTTTTAGAAAAGTTTGGAGAGAGGTGATTCTAAAGAATCTTGCTTCCCTGTGGTCACATGACATTCATAAATCCACATGGAAAAAAAAGCCAACCTATGGAAGCAACACATAATCTGTGCCTGTAATTATGGTTGTCATGACTTAATGGTCATATATTCTTCACTTGTAAATAGATACATATGAAGCTGGAGAACTCTTATGGTTGTGAAAATTAGGTATCTTAAAGGGAATGGGATATATTTTCATATCATAAACTTGTGGAAATATAAAAATATGTTAAAAGGGAGACAAATATATGCCCATTTTCTAATTGTCTAATGGACAATATCTTCCATGTGCTAAAAATAGTTAGTTGGAGTGGGAATGGAGAGGAGATGGAAACTAGAATCAAATATAAAAAAGAAAAATAAGTAAAAATCTGAGTAAATATTCAGTCAATAAGGTAAAGTTGATGCAAAGTTATTGACCAATTCAGAACCAGATGATTTTATCATTTTAAACTTAGAAGACAATAGTCTCCATTTGGTCTAATCTACCGCCCAACAAGAAGTCCTATACAACATTCTCTGCAAGTGCTTAAGCATCTCCAATAATAGAGCACTCATTAACTCATAAGACAGTTATTAAAGATTTTTTTAATTTCAAAGTCATCTTATAGAGGGTCATTAAAATAGTAAGTATGGAAAGGAGCCAAACAATATGTAGCTCATCAAAGAGACACCAGGGATGACATATGTGCCTGGAGATAAGGGAGACAAAGAAAATAATGAAAAAAAAAAGGAATTAGTTAAGGAATGTACATGTGCAATAGAAAACTACATGGATATCAGAAATAACATTCATAGGCAAAAGACTGAAGAAAACTAATTGAGAATAATATGAAAAAGGCTGAACAACATATCAAGATGCCATATTTGTAGTTCTCACAACTTGATCAGAATTCTAGTCAGTTCTATCTGCAGCTTTCAAGTCTCTTCTAGGTATAAAGTGCTACAACAGGCCAAGCATTACCCAGGAAAAGAACCAGCAGGGGGAAAAATTAAAAGCCTGTTCATAAATGTAAGAGCTAAAAAAAGTTAGTGGAAAGATCTCTAAAATACATAACTACCAAAAAATTTTTATAGAAATTATCCACTTCTCTGTTGACTCTGCAGGGGCCTAGAATTTCTTCCAGAGCTACAGATGGGAAAAATTCCACCTGACTAGTGCTATAGACAGAAGAATATAGTTGTCTCACTTTCCCATAAAACCATATAATTTTTTCTTTATATATTTATTACTTGCTGATTTTGACCTGTTGGTCAGAAAACCAGACAGAGGTTGAGAGAGTACAAAGAAAAAGAGAAAGAAATGATTTTAACAAAAATTGAGAAAATAATTGAGGAGATAAAAATTAGATGAATTTGCTATGCCCTAAAGAGAGGTGGCTAGTTGGGGAACTTGGAATCAGGGAATTTCATCTTTCTGAGTTCAAATCCAGTGTTAGAAACTTAGCAGCTGTGTTATCCCAGGCAAGTCACTGAACCCTATTTGCCTCAATTCTTTATTTGAAAGATGAATTGGGAAAGAGAATGGCAAAGTACTATAGCATCTTTGCCAAGAAAATCCCAATTGGGGTCAGGAAGAATAGAACACAATTGAACAAATAAAACAATGAATGCTCTGAAAATAATATGCATTTTTCAACAATAGAATTTTTCACTCAGTTCATTCCCCTCCCCTGAAATGTCCTCCTTTTTCTATTTATATTCTACCCATTTTTAAACTTTGTTCTATTAGTACCTCCTTCCTTAAACTTTTTTTTAACTATCTAAGCTCCAAATGACCTTACATTACAGAACTCTACAAGCATTTGCCATCTGTAGCACATTTATCATTTATGTAAAAAAAAAGCCCTTAATGTCCTTTGGTCTTCATTTGTAAAATAAAGGGCTTGAATTAAAATGGTCCCTTCGATCCTTTCCAGCTCTTGCCATAATAAAAGACTTTTAAGAGTTAGAAAAGTAAAAACGGAATATTATAATATTGAAGACAAATGCTCAGAGATGAGAAATGGGAAGTAGATATTGGGGAAGAAGCAGTCAAATATGTATTGGATATAATATCTATGAAAGAAGTTTGGAAGAGTTGATTAAAACCAAATTGTTGAAGGTTATTGAGCAAGAGACAAACATAAACTTCTCTTTTTAGGAATTTAATCTTCCTAGACTCCAAATATTCACTTTGTCATTTTTTGAATTTTAACTCTCTCATCATTAAAAACAATTAAATATAAATGAAGTCAGGGAATATAGTACCCCAAAGTCTTAGTTATTCTGTTGTCTTCTAAGTAGTCCTTTTTAATAGTGCATCCTTAGATATCGTTCCTTCACTTACGTTTTATAATTTTTAATAAAGTTCTTATTTTCTACCACCCCAATTGAAAATATAAAACCTATATCATTTAAGAGGTTCTTTAGACCTTTTTATTTATACTATAATTCATTTTCTGCTTTTTTTGCAAGTCAAATCACTCACAGTTTATCTGAAAACTTCACAGATAAATTTAAAAAATATTTTTTTAAACTTTTTTGTCTTCCTTTCATAAGGAAAACTTCTTAAAAATTGAAGCTGCTCAAAAGTGGGTTTGATTATCTTATAAGTAGTATATTACTCTCCCTCAATAAAGATCTTTAAACAAAGGTGAATTAATAATTATGGGAAGAATCATGGAATTATGGAATTTCAGAGTTTGAAGAACCTCAGGAAGCAATTCAAATCATAACCCAAATGAATTTCCATCACAATATACACTACTAAGGATCATTCAATCCTTCTTGAAGCCACTGATGGGATAGGTCCATAATTTCCTCTTTGCAACTTTTAACTGTTGCTTTGTTAATGCTCTGTTGGGCCAAATAGAACAAGTCTAATACCATTTCTACATAATAGATCTTCCAATGTTTAAAGAAATTATTATGTCCCCCTTGCTCCTAATCTTTTCTTCTGAAGGCTTTGCAGACCCCAATCAGTCCAATCATGCTTCATGACAAAGACTGAAGGTCTTTTGTTAACCTAGATGACTTTCTTTTATTGATTCCCTGTTGATGTCCTTCTTCAAGTGGTGACTAAAACTGAACACAGAATCCCATGGTGTGTTGGTGTATCAGAGAGAGACTCATTGTTATTATTATTTTTTGATTCAAGGGAATGGATTGCTTTGATGATACTTCCTCCTCTGAGATTCTATAAATCCCAGATCTGTGCTGCAAACATATCAACTCATCTTACCTTCAATGGCAGCAATCACAGTTTGTGCTATATTTATTTATGCTCCATGCTGTGGAATGTATATGTTTACTTTAAAAAGAACCAACTCTCATGTGAGGGAAGAATGAGAATAGCTGATTCCTGTTGGTATTCACATTCTGATTTCATTTACTTTTCAGTCCACTTCTTTTATCAGAAAACAATGATTTGATAAAATTCTTTCTTTTTTTCCTGTAACCAAGTGTAGGTTTGATCCTAGGTAGAGAAGAATGCTGATCATCCTTCTTCACTGCTTCCCAAACTATTTTTTTTCTTATGCATAATATTTTAAGTGAAATGCCATATTTTACCTTTGTCCCTCATTGAATACAGTCCTCCTAGACTGTATGATTATCTAGACTAGGGATAACTAACTTGGCTGCTTTAGGGCATAGATTTTTATGAAGCTGGATGGGGGAAAAAAAATCTTTCCACGCATTTTTAATTCAAAAGAATTGTTTTCCCTTGTAATACTATGGAATTTATTTTATTTACTTAAAAACTGTATTGAGAAGGTGTTTATGGGCTTCTCCACACTGCCAAAGGTGGGTTATGATGGAAAAAAAATAAGAGTCTTTGGTTTAGATTTATTGGTTTAGTTTATTGATCTTTGAGATCCAAACTTTGATTTTTAGTGTCTCAGCAGATTCTTCCAGTTTTGTGACCTATTCAGATTTTAAGCGTGCCATGTACTACTAGTCCTTATGACTGAATTACCACCATCAAGGAATTACCACCAACCTAATATGCTTATTAGGTTTCCAGAGAATGTTTACCAGGTGTCTCTCAAGAAATGCAACTCAAAAACTCTTTTCCTACTCTGATTACTGGAAGTTCTAATTATGGACAGATAGACTCTAAATTGGCCTTGTGGAAAATCAATACCAGATCATTTATACTTTTTTATCTTGAATTTAACTTTGTTTCTATTTTTCTTTTCAGTGTTTTGGTTAATGAAAGCTATAACCTGTAGGTACACAGCTTCATTGATTCAGTTGGACAGTATGGACACAATGTCCCATAGAAATAAATCTATATGGTTGTGAGTTCCCTTAAGGTGGAAATTGTGTCTTACAAGTGAACTAGAAGGCATGAAGTTATAAGACCATAAATTTAAAATTGGAAGGGATCTTAAAAGTGCTTGAGTCCAAACATCTCATTTTACTTATGAAGTAGCAGAAGGTAAATGACATCCCTAGTGTCACACAGCTAAGAGAGGTCCAAGACAGGATTTGAATCCCAGTTCTCTTAATTTTCAATCCAGTATTCTCTATCTATGATGTCATACTCCTAAATAGAGGGAGGAAGAGACGGGGGAATTTATTTATCTTCCTGTATGGAGATTTAAGTGTGAGAAATGGGGAAATTTTTGGATTTAGAGACAAAAGACTTGTATTTGAACTGCCACATATTAGTGATGTCAACCTAATCTTAAAGATTAAACGTTAACCTTTCTTTCCTTATCTTTAAAATTTAAGGGTTAAATGTTTTGGCCTCCTCAGGCCAGGTCCAATTTTAAATCACTAACTAATTGCTGTTATACTTTCACGTTGCTTGTCATTAATATAGAATAAAATAAGCTAAGTTATTTGTTCTTCCTGGTCTAATAAGCTCTTTGAAAGAAGCCAATATGGACTCACTATAACAGAACATATCCCAGAATCAATATTTGTGGCTTTAAAATAAATCTGAGTTTGCCTCTGGAGTTGGAGACTATTATCTCTTACAAGGTTCCTCTGTTCTATTGTTAGAATCTCTTAATTAGCCCTTTCATATTTGTGTTGATCCATTGGCACTTGGATGTTGGAAAAATCTAAACAATGACATCAAAGGCTTTGAGGTAAAACTCTGTCTACAGAGGCAACCCTAGTCAGTAAATTTTCATTTCTGGGCTATAAAAATTAGGCTTAAGAAACCTGTTCACCATTGACCCCTTTCCAGTATAGTCTCCCTTGACAATTAAAGCAGCTTAACCTCTAATTCTATGAACAGGAAGCTGAAAATGAAACTCCACAAAGCTTGACTGAAAGGTATATAGGAATTTAAATGTATTGTGGCCCCAAAGGAATGAAGGTAACCTTGAAGTTAATTACTGTGCTTGAGTATTGATAAAACTAAGAGCATCTAATAAGTCACTAAGGGATGAAGGGAGGCTGCATTGGGGAAGTGCCCACTGGGAAAACACTTTATTTGACCCTAAAATTAGTTTAGATAAAAAAAAAACCCATTCTCAAGTCCCAATCTTACACGGATCACAGTATGAATGTCACCATCAAATAAGTTGATACCCTTCCAACTCACTTTTCTAGACTCATTCAACATTCCTATTGATCTTTCATCTACATGTGCTCTAGGTTAGAAACATGAAAGAGGTTATCATTTCCTGAGGTGAAAAGATCCAGTTACATCAAATAAAATTAATAATAGTAATGACTGGTAAAATTTATGTAAAACTACACATATCTTTTTTATTTTCTCACAGTAATCTGTGAAGTAGGCATTCCTCTTAATTATTCCTATTTATTATTATCCCTATTTAACAGATGAGGAAACTGAAGATGTTAGGTGACTTGCCCAGTGTCCCATAGCAGGTAAATAAAATGTCTGAGATGAAATTCAAACTCAATTCTTTCTCATTAGAAGCAAAAAATTCTATGCATGTTGTAGCACTGCTTACTTAGCATATAGTACTATGTATACACTGTACATTCCTAAAAAAAAATTCTTTGAAATCTCTACCTATCTACCTAGGTTAGAGTCCTAAAGAAAATGGTAGGTAATCAAGGCAAACATTAATGATTTTCTCCCTCCCTATAACGTGATCTTTTTTTCACAGTTGACAGACTAGAGACTCAGTGCAGAAAAAAAAAATTGAATTAGGGAAGCTATTTTCTCTCTTTTCTCAGAGTTCGCTCAACCAAAATTTACAGAAATAATGGTGAAAGAGTATTTCAATGTTATATATTAGTGTTAAAACTCTTTTAATAGTATTACTGATATTTAATAATAATCCTAGCTGAGGGAGGAGTAGATTCCCATGATAGACTATGAGCCCTGATAAGGTAGGGGCAGCCGAGGCCCAAGATGGGGCAAAAAATTTATTTTAGTGTGTAAAAACTGTTCTCTTGCCTGTTATTTGCCTCACTTCACTAGAATATTCTGGTGAAAGCAATACCCTTTTTTGCAAAAGTTGAATGATTTCTGTTTTCTGCTCTGCTCTCAGAAATGTCTAGTTGAATTATTTTGGGTTAGTGGTCTCTGTCCCACACACAATTCGGTGCTCTATTCAGCATGCAACTCTGACTTCCTAATGATAAATATGACAAATTCAGAAAAAAAAAATTTGCTTAAAGGTAGTGGTAGATCGAGTGAATCAATCAAATAATTTATTTCTATATAGAGTAAGAATTAAAATGTTGCCTTGATTCCAAAATGGTGTGAGGGGGAAAACACATTTCTCTATTGAATCTATCAATAACTAGCTTTGGACTAAAAAAGAAAGTAAGAAGAAATACCTTATTACTGGGAACCATATTTTGCATAGGAACTCTGTTTTGCCCAAAACTTGTTCATGGTGGGTGTATAATATCAAGTTGCTTTGGGTCTGAGAAATCTAAGTATCAAGCAATAGAAAAGAGAGTATGTTCTTGTTGAACTTTTCAGAAGGAATTGATTGGAGGTGGGGAGGAGTTGATCTTAGGTCTTAGTCTCACTCTCCTTTCAATATTCCACCTGGAGAAGAACCTTTTGAAATTATAGAGTCAGGGATATTTGGACTTAACCATTTTCTCATCTTTACTCTAGCAGTAGTTTCCAAAATAACTAAAACAGTGTTTGTAATGAAGCCAAAGACAGACTAGACCCAGATTGAAAACTCTATAAAAAGCTGATTATGGAAAAGGAAAAAAAAAAAAAAAAGCACTATACCTAAGAGATATATCTTCTGGACTCCAGCAAAAGAATTTCTATATGTGCTTTGTACACTTGAACCTGCTTTTCTCTAGATCCTGTAATTAATTCTAGGTGTGTGTGTCAGAAACTTTTGGAGAAATATTTTGCACCAGCTTTTCTGATTATTAGTAAATACTCCATTCTAAAAAAAAATGAATGTCTGACTGACTAATTGATACCAACTGGTAATCATGGCAGGAAGCACAATGGGAACTTGTGAGCTGTAGAATTAGACAAACAACCCTTCCAATCCCTCAGTAATAACCCTAGGGCTTTTTAGGGACTTGTGATTAAACTCTGAGTATCCAACCTGCCAGGGCCACTGGGGGTAGGGAAAATAACTACCAAGCATGTGCAGCTTCAGGGGAAAAAAAAGCATTCATTCAGATTGAAGTAAACACAACTGAATGAACAACAAATACAAATTCCATACTGATGTCAAGAAAAACAACACTAACGGTGATCAGACAAATCAATGCAAGGAGAAATAATTCTAAAGGACTGATAGGGAGACATAATTCTTTTTTCTATAGAGAGGGTAGTTTACAGGTTTGGAATGAAGCATTATGTTGTCACATATGATCAATTGTTGGTTTGTGCTGTTTAACTAAACTTCTTTGTTATGAGAGGGTTCTACTGGGAAATGGCAACAATGTATATGTGTGTTTTAAGCATCAATAAAACATTTTAAAAGTAAAAAACCCTATGAAAACCAAACTATCTGCTCCTGAACTCAAAAATTTATCAATATTCATTATTAAGAAATATAGCAACTACCAACTCTAGGTTAATATGTTATTTAATGTTCTTTAAGAACTGGAGAGATTTTCATTTTACCTGCCAGAATAAAAATAAATTATTTTTGATGTTAAAATTTTTATGAACACTAATATAGGAGGAAAGTACATAAATAATGTCAGATAATTCATATACATGTCCATGCACACAGACCTAACATATGTGTCACCCTTTGTTCTATTTTATTTTTATTTATTTTGTAAAATATTTCCAAATTTCATTTTAAATACCAAACAGGAGTTTGTGGTCTCTCTGATATTCCTGAACAAAATGGAAAATCATCTATGGATTTCTTATAGATTAAAAAGAAATTTAATAGAAGTTGTTTAATAATATGATATTTAATAATAATAGCTTTAAAATTAATGTTTGTATTCTGATGTTTTATAGATAAAGAACAATAATAAATCACCTCTACATTTTTGCTCCTTTCTCCTTTTAACAATTATTTAATAAACAATTAACTATTAACAATTCAGAGCAGTTGCTCTAACCAGTCTTATGTTTTTGCTTTTAATTAATTACTTTTTCTTTATACTTCACATTTTAGTTCTAAATTTTCTCCTTTCTTCACATTCTTTTCCTTTCCAATGAGAGGGCAAGTAATATATAAATTATACATGCGAAATCATTTCATATTGGTCATTTCACAAACAAACCACAAAAAAGCAAGAAAAATAAAGTGAGAAAATTATACTTGAATTTGCACGTAGAGCACCATTCAAGAAAAAAAGGTGATACCAATGCAGATGAACACTAGAAATATTCATGTCAACAGAGTAGAGTAGTCATCCAACTGTGAACAGTTTGTTGCTAATTTGGAGGGAAAGTTGAGTTAATACATGGTTGGCAACAGTGGAGTAGAAAAGAAATGGGCATCTTCCAGAGACTTGATGTACAGAATTACATTGCTAGTAAGATTTTTAATAGGTTGATATTTCACCTGAAAAATAATCATCAGAGTATGGGATCAGTGGAATAAATTAGATACACATGACATAATAATCAATGACTGCAATAATTTAGTGTTTGATAACCCCCTAAATTCCAACTTCTGGGATAACAGTGTTTGACAAAAATTGCTGGGAAAACTGGAAAAATAATATGTCAGAAATTCAGCATAAATCTACATCTTATACCTCATACCAAAATAAGATCTAAATGGGTATATGATTTGGGCATAAAGGGTGATATCATAAATAAATTAGGAGAGCAAGGGATAATAAACCTATCAGATCTTTGAAGGAGGAAGAAATTTGCCACCAAAGAAGACCTAGAGAACATTATGATAGGCAAAATGGACAACTTCAATTACATTAAATTAAAAAGTTTTTGCACAAATAAAATCAACAAAAACAAGATTAAAAGAGAAGTACAAAGCTGGGAAAAATTACAGCCTGTATTTCTGATAAAGCTCTCATTTCTAAAATATATAGAGAATTTTGTAAAAATTATAAGAGTTCAAGTCATTCCCCAAATGATAAATGGTCAAAGGATATGAACAGACAATTTTCAGATGAAGAAATTAAAGCCATTTATAGTTATATGAAAAAAATGTTCTAAATCACTATTGATTAGAAAAAGGGAAATTAAAAACAACTCTGAGGTATCATCTCATACTTCCCAGACTGACAGAAAAAGATAAAGGTAAATTTTGGAGAGCATGTGGCAAAACTGGAATACTAATGAATTGTTTGGTGAGTTATGAACTGATCCAACCATTCTGGAGAGCAATTTGGAACTATACCCAAAGAACTATCAAACTGTGTATATCCTTTGACCCAGCAGTGCCACTACTGGGTCTATATCCCTAGGAAATCATAAAGGAGGGAAAAGAATCTACTTGTGCAAAAATGTTTGTAGCAGTTCTTTTTATGGTACCAAAGAATTAGAAAATGAGTAAATGCCCATAAATTGGGGAATGGCTGAAAAAGTTGTGGTATATGTGTATAATGGAATATAATTAGTCTGTAAAAATGATGAACAAGCTGATTTTAGAAAGGCCTGGAAAGATTTAAACGAACTGATGCTGAGCAAAACAAGTAGAACCAGGAATACATTATACACAATAACAGCCAGAATGTGCAATGATCAGCTATGAAAGACATGGTTCTTTTCAGTGGTTTGGTCCAAGGCAATCCTAATAAACTTTGTATAGAAAATGCCATCTGCATCCAGAAAAAGAACTATTGAGATTCAATGTAAATCAATACATGCTATGTTTATTCTTTTTTTGTTTGTTTGAACAAACTTTTTTTTTCCTTTTGTTCTGATTTTCTCTTCCAACATGATTCATAAAGCAATGTATAGTAAAAATAAATTAATTTAATAATGTAATTTTAAAAAAAGATAGAAAGATAATCATCAACTTGAGAGTCAGTGACTATTTTTGCTATTGTTGAATGCCCATTTCTTTCAATGTTTCTTTTTTTATTCACGTATGCATTTAGAGATATAATTTTCCCCTGAGTACTGTCTTATTTCATCACATAAAATTTGGAATGTTATTTTATTGCTATTAGGAAATTATTGATCATTTTTATGATTTCTTCTTTGACTCGCAACTCCTTTAGGATTAGATTATTTAGTCTTCAAATAATTTAAATCTATATTCTTTTCTATTCCCATTTTCAGAGATTTACCGTATTGAAATTTCTAAGATTTTATTCATCTCCTCAATTTCTTTCTTGTTGGAATACACAGGAGCCACCTGATAATAGCTGCTGGAGATCCAACCCAGGCCTGCAGAATGGTCTCCTTTTGTGAGAGGATACTACAAGGAGATTGAGAAGCAGTTGCTGCTCTTTGACCTCTCTGACTGTGAGGCTATTACATTGTCTGACTTCTCTCCTCTTCTCTCTGCCTCCAATTTATCTCATTCTCAGTCCACAACACCTGTGTCAGCAAAGGATGTCTTGCAACTCATTCAGATATTATGATTCACAGCTATGGAGACTCTCAGAGAATTGAACTGTCCCTTAACAATTTCCAGTTTTTTGTTTTTTGCTGTTATTTTCGCTCCACAAGATGGTCCACATACTGAGAAATGCAAGCAGTACTATCACCTCTGGGCAGGTGTTAATCTTATCATGAAGGCAAACTTTAAAAAAGAGAAGAGGACTATAATCAGAACAGGCATTTAGTCTCTCATCTGTCTCCTGGTTTGGCCCTTTGATGTGTTGGCCCATTTAATTACCTTGACTAAAACAGTCTTATTGGGGTTCTTCTTCCTTTCCTTCCCTGTGGGTTACTTTCAGAAGGTATTCTGGAAGGATCCTTCTCATGAACAGCTCTGGTTCTTCTTGTAATTCTTATGCTTCTTATACCCCACGTTCAAGCACTATGGGAGCAACCTGACAATGGCTGCTGGAGATCCAATCCAGACCTGCAGAATGAATTTCCTTTTGTGAGAGAATCATACAAAGAGACTGAGAGGCAGTTGCTGTTCTCTGACCTCTCTGACTGAGAGACCACTGCATGTTGTCTGACCTCTCTCTTCTTCCCTCTGCCTCCAATTTATCTCATTCTCAGTTCACAACACCCATGTTACCAAAGACTGCCTTGCAACTCCTTCAGATATTATGATTCACAGCTGTGGAGGCTCTTGGAAAATTGACCTGTCCCTTAACACTTTCTTATTTATTTTATGGTTAGATTTGTCTACCTCAGAAAGGGGAACTTTGAATACCCCTACTTTTTCCTCCTATAATTCATTTAAATTTTCTTTAAGAATTTGTGTGCTTCTTTCTATGGTTGTTTGCTTGTATTTTTGTTTCTCTTCCCAGGTTATTTTTACCTTCTTTCTAAAACTGATTTTTCTTGTGCAACAAGATAACTATAAATATGTGTACATATGTTGTATTTAACATATACTTTAACATGTTCAACATGTATGGGACTGCCTGCCATCTAGGGGAGGGGATGGAGGGAAAGAGGGGAAAAGTTGGAACAGAAGTTTTTGCAAGGGTTGATGTTAAGAAATTACCCATGCATATGTTTTGTCAATAAAAAGCTATAATAAAAAAAGGTTAAAAAAAGAAATCATAAAAAAGAATTTGTATGCTAACATTTGGTGCCTATATGTTTAGTATTGATACTAAAAAAAGATTGTTGTCTTTGGTTTCTTTTAGGAAGATGTAGTTTCCCTTCTTATCTATTTTATTTAGGTCTGTTTTTGCTTTTTCATTGTTGAAAATCACAATCATTATCTCTTTTTTTTTTTTTTACTTCACCTGAACCATAATAAATTTTGCTGCATCCCCTTATTTTATCTCTGTGTCTAGTTCTTTATTTCAAGTATATTTCTTGTAAATAACATACTGTTATACTTTGGTTTGAATCCATTGTCTACTTTCAATGGTCAGTTTTATTTTTCTGATGAGATATTTCATAATTTCTTCTTAATTTTTTTCATTTGTTTGATGTTTTTATTGTTTTTGTATGTCTTATAGAATTGTTAACTTCCCATTCTATTTGTCTTATTCTAGTTTTTACAGAATTATTTTCTTCAGTGAACATTTGTAAGTCCTTTTTTATTTGACTAATTCTGCTTTTAAGGGGTTTTTATCAGCACATTTTTGTACCTCTTTTTTATCATTCCACCAAGTGGTTTTAAGACATTATTTCATTCAGTATTTTTGTAACTTTTTATTAAGCTATTAATTCTCTTTTCATAATTTTGGGGTTTTGCCTTCATTTCTATTCCTCCCTTTTTATTTCTCCCACACTCAAATTTTTCTTTATCTCTCCCAGACATTCTTGCTGGGTAAGTGTTCAATTAGTATTTTTTCTCAAGTTCTTTCAGACTTTATTTATAGCTATTTTCACATTGTTATCTTCCTCTAAATGTATATTTTAGTTTTCCTTGGCACCATCTGGCTTTAAATGGTCAAGTTCTTTGTTCTTGTTTGCTCATTTTTTCATTCTATTTCTTGGCTTTGAACTTTATGTTAAAATTGGACTCTGCTCATCTAGGGATGAGAAGACAATCTCTCAAGTTTTAGACATTTTTGTCCTTCTGTTTTCAGAGCTAGTATTGGGAATTTGCATATTTTCTGTGTTTTCAATATGGTGTGATCCAGAAAGAGTTATAATCACTGATTTTCTGGTATAAGCTCTGGTGTTACCCAGAAAGGGTGCCTCATCTCTGAAACCATAAGTGCTAGTGCTGTGAACAAATCTTCTTCTCAGTGCCTTTAAGTGTTAGTGCTCCTTTCTTCACTAAAACTGCATATGAGTAATAGTTAAATAGCATCACATCCTAGGGTTTGATTTGAAGTATTATTTTGAAGTTATATGGAGGGGGAATATTAGAAGAGATCATCTAAAGTTGGTTCTTCTATTCTATTTCTATTCTATTGATTTTTACCTCCCTCTACTCCCACCATTCTTTAACATTATTTGTAACTAAAGAGAATGGAAAAAAACTTAAAAAATTAGGTTCCTTTGCAGGTTGAATTTTTATGAGATTTTCATGAGACTGGTGTTTTGTTAATACTCTAACTTCAAACAGCTGTGAGCACTATAAGTATGCATTGATGAGACTAAGTTCAATTGTATATGACTTCTGTGGTTATTAGGGGCTTTTGTCTTGGAAAGATGAGATTGAAATTATGTTTTCAGCTTTCCATTAAAAAATTCCCTATTTTCAGATATAAATACTTGATATTTATCTGTTTTAATGTCATTAATGATGAAAGTGAGAATTTTCTAATTGTTGCTTAGATTAGCAAATTGCTTATATTTACCAGAAATAAAATAGAAGTGCTATGAATAATTAGCAGAAGCAAGAAACTAGTGTTCTTTTTGGTCCTTTTCTATCAAACTGACATCATTGTTGGGTTTTTTTTTTCAGAAAGAAAAAAAGGGCTTCATATTAAACCTATTGATCCACATTTAAACAGTCTTTTTTTATCTCTAAAGTTTTGTATCATTTGTTTTCCCAAGTGGTAGAAAAATCTAGTTGAGTTAGTCAGTGCTTGAAGTAAAGCTCCATCAAATAATTAATGAACCCTAATATTATTTATTTGGCTGGTGGAAGTGAGATTGAGTTGGTTCATGATTCAACCAAATTTTGGAATACTTGAAATTGCCCTTAGCACTCTCTTGTTTTTTCGACACTCTCCTCCTCTAGAGTCCCTAATAATCTTTTGATTAGTTTTAGGTCACTCTTGTGGGAAATAATCCCTCAGCATGGAAAAAAAGCATAATGGTCCAGACTTTTTCTCTTTACCACCACCCCTTGATTCTCTTATTCTCATTTTCCTTTTCATATATAGCAGAATTTACCCATCCTAAGTATATTTCCCTAGGAATCCTAATTTAATAAATAAATTCATGTGACTCAAGTTGTTTGTTTATTCATTTTGGAAGCAAATTCATCCATGAACTACTTATTATGTGCAAGACATTATACTGAACTAGTTGCTGTGGTGGGGGAAGGGGGATAGAATTGAATAAGGAACAATTCTTGTCTCCAAACTGTTTACAATCTAAATAGAGTGACAAATAATGAAACTTAAATAGCAGTTAAAGACATAAAGAAATTAATGCTTCAGTTTTGTTCTGAAGGAAATAAAGGATCCCCGAAAGCAGATATGAGAAGGAAATGCATTCCAGCATTGAGGATGGTGACTACAGAAATAGAAGATCACTCCCTAGGATTCAATTATCATCGCTTTTTATGCTGATGAATGTCAGATCTAGTTATCTAACTACAAACTCTAGTTTAATCAAGAGCTTCCAATTTACACCATCTGAGTGTCCTATATCTTTGTAATCTTTTCCCTCACTTCCTCCTTTTCCATACAGACCTTTCTTAATATGTGGAGGGCCCCAATATAATGCCAGGAACCCAGGTTGGAAACTTTAGTGTCAAAATTAACTCCTTACTCTCTCTCATCCTTGACCACATACTCGATATGTTATTAGATACTGTCCATTATAGTTTTATAGCATCTCTTAATCTATAACCAATTTGGTGTTGGCACTCAACACTCAAGCCTGTAGTGTTCCATCAAGTACCCTTCTCATTTGTTTCCTAGGGTTCAGTTCTTTCTCCATATCACTCCTAGGTTCAAATAGGAGAAAAAAAAAAACTTTTTGGTATTCAATTTCCTTCTTCATTTGCTCTTCCTTCCAATTTTTCCATTTTCTTATATCTTATTCACTCCCCTTGTTTCAACGTCTGTCCTTACACAAGACTCTCCCCCTCCCAACTCAGCATTTTCACTGGTTGCCCCATGTGCCCAGAAATCTCTCCTTCTTAATTTTCACCTTTTTGGCTGTGGAAGCTTCCTTCAAAACTTCCTTCTTCTATGAGAAATTTTTCTTCATATCATTTAATAGTACTTACTTTCCTCTGTTAAATATTTTTTGGTACATTATTGTTTGAATGCCCATTAGACTATGAGCACCTTAAGAACAGGGATTGTCTTTTGCCTTTATTTATATCCCTGGGGCTTAGCACAATGCATCACACATAGAAAGTATTTAATAAATACTTGTCACTTATATGTATTTTGCAAACATGTATAAGTTACTATGTGTATTTTATATGTGTGTATTGCCAAAATAATTTTATTAAAGAGGAAAACATGCCATGTTATTCTCCTGTCCCATTCAATCCTTTCCAGTGACTTTCTGTTACCCCCACAAGTGAATTAAAAATTATCTATTTGAAATTTAAAGCCCTTTATAATCTGACTATCACTACTTAACAGCTTCTAATAGAGACCACATTTTAGACAGGGATTTGAAGGGAGAAGCAAATGATACTAGGGATGGACTTCATTAGGTTGATGTGGGTGTTCCTTCCACTAAAATAGTTGAGATCCAACCCTGCCTTCTCCTTTTCCATGTGGTATTCTCTTTTATTTCTTGCATCTAGTGCAGTGCCTACATTATCTGTCTGTTGATTGACTCACTTGTTTTTTCTTCTTCCAGGCATCCCTATGTTAGATCAGGTCTTCTTAGATCTTTTTCATTTACCACCCTTTTTTACCCAAGAAATTTTTACATGACTCCAAGTATATAAAACAGGTATGCAAATACTGCATTATAAATTAAGCAAAGATTATTTTCCCACACATATATAATTATTGGAAATAAATTGAGGCATATTTTCTTTGTCTTGTCAGTTCAGATGTATTATATAGTAGTAGCAAAGTTGCTTCCTTGCCATCAGTATTTTTACCTCTTTGGTCTAAATTTAGCTACTTATACATAACCAAAAATTTTGATGTAGAATGTGACAAATATTGCTAATAAGATTAATACCTTTAGGTTTATGAAATTATATTTGTGCTTCATTTTAAAAAATGTTCACATTTACATACAAATACCAATGATGATTTGAGCACTTACATCTCCAAAATTGCCAAACACTACAAAGCAGACCTTGACTTATTTTTCAAAATATGACTTGCTTAAGATCATATAATC
Source organism: Sarcophilus harrisii (assembly GCF_902635505.1). Lineage (NCBI taxonomy): Eukaryota > Metazoa > Chordata > Mammalia > Dasyuromorphia > Dasyuridae > Sarcophilus > Sarcophilus harrisii. The sequence continues at coordinate 140,951,545 of NC_045428.1, read as the reverse complement.
AGTAGAAGAACAGAATTTTAACTCACAACCTCTAACATTGAATTTAACATTTCTGCTGTATTATATTGCAACTTGCTTATACCCACATGTAGATTTTTGTTGTTCTTTGAGTCATCTCATTTTCTGGAATCATATTGGGATAAATGACATAATATGTTATTAATACATTAACTGAAATTCTTTTATCACATTAATTCACCATCATATAGTAATGGTGTCAAATCTAGAATAGGCTTGGACAAACCAGTTCCTCATTTGGGGCTCAGTTTTTTCATATGGAAAATGAAGGGATTGGAGAAGTTAATCTTTAATGTACTAGCTCAAGTATTCCTTGATTCTATGATTGTACCTATTTCTCTTGCCCAAGAATATCATGGTATCATCTTTCAATGAAATTATACAAAATTGTCATGGATATCTTCCCAAAGCATTTAGCCCAATGACAGAAAGAATTACATTGTCTCTGTAATTTTAAATTATACCAAAGTTCTTAAAAAAGAACTGAAATTAGAATCAAAAGATAGGGATGTTTTATTTACTCTGTCTGAGACTTTCAAGAATTCTCTGAATTTGTCTAAACCTTCATTTTCTTATCTGCAAAATGGAGAAGTTGAAACTGATAATTTCTAAGACTTCTTAATAATTAAGATCCTTTATGATAATGAACTCTATGCAAAGAAGTGATTGGCTAACACACTATCATGCAAGATATCATCCCGGGACGACGGAAAAGATACTGGCTAGTGGACAGAACATAATCCATTACAAATAATGTAGAATACTATAGACATCTAAGGGGGCAGAATAGTGCAATTGAAGTCGGGAAGATTTGAGTTTGAATCCTGCCTTATATTATAATCCTATATTAACTGTATCATCCCGGGTAAATCCTTACAATTAAATCTTAGGGAAGATTATTTTTAATTATGAAATCATCTGTAGCTGTAAACATTCCTAAATAACTATGTCCTTCCTATTATTCCTTATCTTAACATTTTAAACTTTCGATTTTATCTTTTAACACAAAAATGCTATAATTTTTCCTCTTTTTCTTCTATTAGCTTCAGTTTAATCATCTGTAAAATGGAGATAATAATAGCAGCAAACTCTCAGGGTTGTTTTGAGAATCATATGAAAGTACTTTGCCAAACTCTAAAGTATTACAGAAATGCTCACTATTGTACTTTTAAATTACACCAAAACATGTCATAGCATAAAACTTCCCCCTCTACTGTACAGAAATAAGTAGTACAGCTGTGGAGTTGGAATTTTATTTAATAGCCTCATTGATTACAATCTCAGAAACATGTGGAATGTGACTTTGCAAAAGATGGCTGACAGGTTTTTAGTCTTTTGAATTTCATTCTGGATGAAATGAATGAACAAAATATTCTAAATACTCCAAACCACTATTTCAGTATGACAGTATCTCACCAACATAGATACTATTAAACAATCTGATATGAAAAAATCCATAAATGAAACTTAATTCATTATTAAAACCAAATTTACTAAAGTTGCACAACTGCCAAATGTGAGAGTTCTAGCTGTCACAAAATTTGATCACAACAAATGTGTTTTTAATCACTAAGTTTTCAGTGTATGATAACTGTCCTTTCTATTCTACATAAATTTTGGCACTTAATTCGCAGTGTAGTAAAAATTAAATTTGTGGTGCATTGAAACATTTTTCTTGCCTTGAATTTTGATAAAGTCTGAAGATTTTAATTATATGCTAACACCCAGGACTTAGACTAGGCCAAATTGTAAATATGTCAAAGTTTGCCTTTATCACACTTATCTTCCTGCTTTTGTGATACACTTTTCTCATCCTCAGAACACATTGCACAGTCAGTGTCTTCTGCTTTCTTTCCAATGGATGCCTAGATCTCCCCATTGTGATGTCCCATTAACTAAAGGACTTTGCTCGGCTTCCCCTTACCTTTTAACCAAATTTAACAAAATTAAATCATGGGTCCATTTAATAAAAACAATTTCAGTCAGTATATTAGCTAGTAAGGTCTTTTCCAGATAAAATATAATGTCCATTTAGAATATATTCTCATATGTTTGTGGCAGCCCTTTTTGTAATGGCTAGAAACTGGAAACTGAATGGATGTCCATCAGTTGGAGAATGGCTGAATAAATTGTGGTATATGAATATTATGGAATATTACTGTTCTGTAAGAAATGACCAAAAGGATGATTTCAGAAAGGCCTGGAGAGACTTACACGAACTGATGCTGATTGAAATGAGCAGGACCAGGAGATCATTATATACTTCAACAAAAATACTATATGATGACCAGTTCTGATGGACCTGGCCATCCTCAGCAACGAGATCAACCAAATCATTTCCAATGGAGCAGTAATGAACTGAACCAGCTACGCCCAGAGAAAGAACTCTGGGAGATGACTAAAAACAATTACATTGAATTCCCAATCCCTATATTTATGCACACCTGCATTTTCAATTTCCTTCACAAGCTAATTGTACAATATTTCAGAGTCTCATTCTTTTTGTACAGCAAAATAATGTTTTGGTCATGTATACGTATTGTGTATCTAATTTATATTTCAATGTATTTAACATCTACCGGTCATCCTGCCATCTAGGGGAGGGGGTGGGAGGTAAGAGGTGAAAAATTGGAACAAGAGGTTTGGCAATTATTAATGCTGTAAAGTTACCCATGCATATAACCTGTAAATAAAAGGCTATTAAATTTAAAAAATGCTAAAAAAAAAATATATATATATATATATATATTCCCATAAAAAACCTTTAAGGAACTGTCTGTAAGTCATATGATTTATTTGTGGTTGGAAGAAAAGAGGCTTTCATTATCACACATCTCCATCTTTTTAAATTATATTAAATACCCAAATGAGTATTTTATTTATTTATTTATTTTTCAAGCCTATTGCTCTGAAGGGGTAGCTAGGTGGCACCATGGATAAATTTCCAGGCCTGAAGTCAGGAAGGCATCTTTCTATGTTCAAATATGGCCTCAGGTATTTACTAGCTGTAGATCCTGAGCAAAACACAACTATATTTGTCTTAGTTTCCTCATCTATAAAATGATCTGGAGGAGAAAAATGGAAAACCACTTCAATATCTTTGTCAAGAAAACCCCATTTGAGTGTTATAAAGAGTGAATAATGACTGAAATAGCTGAACAACAACATTACTATTAAATCTACACATCTATGTGAAAATTGAAAAATAAAGTCCATTAGTTAGTTAGGGTACAGACATTATATAGACTAAATATCAGGATATCTTTCTGTTTCCTTCCAAATATTTGGGCAGCATCTCAACCCAGTTTATGTCCCTACATCTCTTTGCAGTCAGAGGCATGACTGTTCATTTGTTGCTTAGATTTAACATTTTCTGACAGTATACCT